>NW_027508876.1:20230000-20849166 GCF_051911475.1 Siphateles boraxobius
CTCAAGGGCTATTGGCTAGCTATTGTCGCATTCATATCCTCATATTGCATTTATGCGCATCTTATCCTGAGTTGTAGTCCCTTTTAGAAGCCTCCATTACTATTTTCATACTAATATGAAATAGATTTGTGTTGTGTTTGTGAACAAGTTTTAAATTAATCTGAATCATAATCGCAGCTGTACATCCATTTTTATGGTCCTAATAAAAAAGAATGCAAGCAGACATGCCTAACGTTTAAAGGCCGAAAGAGTGCATAACTCTAGAAAATATTAATTTATTCACTATCAGCATTCCTGCTTTGTTTGCTCAAGACCTATATTGAAATCGAGTATTTTTCTTCCTTCTTTTATAGACCCCTGTGGCACTAGTGCAAGCTGTTCAGAGACTTGAGCCTGGGGTTTCTGATTTATGAGGTTTAAGCTTACCATTTTTAGTATTGCCAGACTCACAAAGCAGTTATATACTACCTGCAAAGTTCAAAATGTTTGTGGCATCCCGTAGCAGATTCTGCCCACCGAAAAGTCAGGATGCTGCTAGCAAAGAAAAGAAGGCCTATTTATTACTAAAATAAATAAATAAGAAGAATAAGACTCCAGTTTCTCTCACCTCAACTTGGTTTTGCAGAAAGCTGGAGGATAAATTGCGCAGTGATGTGTCAAGTGCTAAGAAAATCTCTGAAACTGCTTCAAATGCTGTTGTTGTGGGTGGCAAAGAGGCTATCTATGACAATATAGCGGAGCACTCTTGCCTTTGATGGGTAATTGTTCTAGATTAGCATTTGGCAAACAACCAAGAGTCTAAAACCCCATGGGGTCCAATCATGTTAGCTAACTTGTCGTCCCTGGGTGCCCATTGGCATACCAAAGAGCACGACCGGGATCGTGGGCAAGGGGGTCTGAGAAGGAACACCCACGCCTCAAACTCTCTGGGCTCAGAGGACCTAATCAGGCATAAGTTGGGCGACTCTAAAGCAAAGACGCCATGGTACTGTTCTGCCAAAACAATGCAAATCAAAGCACCAGGGACTCCCTATCACCTGTCAACCTAGGCCCCAATTCCCAGGGAGCGTGTTTTTTCCCTAACCTGACGCGACTTATTTATTTATACTGACTTCAATGATTACAAAACACCTCTCGTTGCCTTCTCCTCATCCCGTCTGCTGTTGGCAGTAGGAGACTGGTTTCATTTGTACTGCCTGCAGTGACAAAACAGACTCATTAGTGGCATTCAGAATAAGGATAAGGGCTGTTTGAGACTGGATGTTTATTCGCTCTGCTCTGCTAGGATGACAAGACTCCTTCAGACAAGAAAAGAAAAATATGAAGGGTTAAAAAAATATGTTGTTTCTAAACGAAAACAAATTAGGGCATTCAAATATTTGTTTTTTAGGTCATTAGTGGGGGAAAAAAATCCAGCGAAAAGAAACCATGCAATAATAATGTGCTTGAGCATTTTTAATAAATCCTATCAGCATTTATTTTTCTGTTTCTTCCCACCCTTTAAAAAAAACAACAACAAAAAAACTTGCTTTTATGCTTTCGAAGAGGCACCGGTTTCCGGTCTAACTCTGGGGACCCCGAGAACGAAACAAAAGAAAATAAACAAAAGCTTGTTTTGTTCCTCAAAGCATTTTAAACACATTCCAGCCTTACTTGGAGGCCAGCCAGGTATACGATTCCATCAATGCTGACACCGTCCAAACACATGTTACCAGTAACCACTATTGAGCCAGGAGACATAAATGTAATGGTATATCATGGGTACCGCAGGAGTTGGCAACCTGAGCGAAATTCTTGTGCGAGAGGTATGCCCCCTACATTCCATTCAGAGATTGTGCACAAGGCCACCGTCTTTTCTGCTACAGGCACAAAACGAGCAAAAAAAACATCTCTTCTTAACTTTCCCTCTCCCCTACCTCAAACAAAACCAAAGGAATGCATCAAAGAGCCCCAAATTACCTACCCTATTTATTTTTTTCCTCCGAATCCGTCTGGTTCATCATATGTAATTATGGCTTAGGACATTCTGCCAGTGCATGGCTGTATGGTTTGCTGCTTAGGTCATATAATAATAATAATCATCCTTGCAAATGGATGCCAAGTTAAATAAGTGAATTAGCACAATGTGTCTTTCAGCAGCACACTCACGTCTGAGGTGGCTTGTGGAGATGCAGTAAAGAGAGCGGGACACACCCCCAGGGTCCCTCCAAAACGACTAAAACCCACAACTGCTGCAGCATCCATCCACAGCCTCTCATTTACTGTAATCATGCTCAGACCGGCAGGACCGGTCTGGGGTGACATACGCCCCATTTTCCCAAGGACACTGATTCTGTGGAGCTACAACGTACTGTGGACATTGCCGTTCGCAATGAGGCCTTCAATATGTCAATGCAGTCCGCACTATGACTTTGGAACAGTTCATGTAAATGTTGGCCAGCCAAGCATGGTCTAAACAGAAATCCACCAAAAACACATAAATCTACGAATTGACAGCCGGTTTGCGGAAAGTCTTAAAAGAACTTCTGTGTGTTTCTTTGGAAATATTGCTTTTTCTCTCATGTACATTTACATTCACATTAATCATGTCGAAGTCTAAGTGTGTGTGTTTTACCAGCATTTTAATATGTGGATTGATCCGCAACGTAATATTTCATTGATTGCTGTAAGCGCCAATTCCTGTCGAATCACTATTAAAGCAAACAGTGTACAAGTCTTTGGGAACCAATCATTCCACGGCTTCATACGTTTCTCGCCGAACGGTAAACAGACGAAGAGTGAAACGTTGAGAAAAATATTTCCATGTGGTGTTAATGTTGTTGATCTGGTATATATCATTGGGCCTGCAATAATGTTCTTATGACAGAAGGAAATGAACGAAAACTTAAGACACTGCAGGGTTCATGCAATGGTATTCCAAATTCACATGCTCTTCCCACTGGTCCACTGGACTCTCTGACTCTGTTGAAGGCCATATTTTAAAGGAGCCTACTGTAATGAAGATCTTTGCTTATCTAAATATCACATAAAAGACCAGAGAGGTGCCTAGAAAATATTTTTGGAAACCTTGTGAACGGTGACTGTTAACATTATTTTGAGCATAGTAGGCATGTTTAAATGTTAAACAAGCGTTTTGAATGTTTTCAACAGTTTGTTGTCTATGTAGACAGGATTAAACATTTATAATGTCCTAAATGCTGTCTAGGTAGTTTTAGAAACAACGCCAGAAACCCTGGTGATGAAATACTGTTGTTGCTGATTGGTAACCAGATAAATTAACCTCTTGTCTATATAATAGAATCACTGGACTTAAACATGAAGCAGCAGCATTGGAAAGACCCATTTGCATATCACCTCTCACCTCTGTAGTTGATATGGAAGATTAAGAACTAGTCCTTAATCTTCACTCCTCTAATCCTTCCCACCACTAAGACAGACACGAGTGTTCGTCTACTCCTCAAATTGCCTTAAAAGAAAGCAAACTCCCTATGAAAATGGAGGTGTATTTATATTATGGTGATTTAAAATCTGTCGCCTGGACACTTCTTTCCCATTAAATCCACTGACCTTACCATTACCCTTAAAAGCTTTGCCTGTCTCCATCAGAAGGTGAGAAAGACCAGAGGCTACACCATCATCTTCATGCCACACTATCACAAAAATTTGGTTTTCTGCAATTGAGCATAGTAGTACGTTTGAGACAATAATAATAGTAACAACAATAATAATACCGGTAATAATAATTATTATAATTATATAACACACATTTAATAATTAATGGATAATCTTTAAATCAAATCATTTATATGGTTTTATAAATGTATACATTGCATACATTTATATAAAAAGTAAATGCTGGTGAACTGTCAAATGTATAAAACCATTTAATTATTTGAAAATAAAGAAAAACGTGTCATGTTTTAAGTCAAGCTGTGCCAGTGGCTAAGCTTTGCCTCCAAACACAGAAAATACTATTACAAGAAATGTTGAAACGTTTAAACTACATTCAAATATTCTGAGTATTAAACCGTTTCAAGGTTGTTTGAAAATTATGAATAATGTACAGCTAAATTCATTAAAAAATGGTTTAATATTTTTCAGATATTGTATCATACCATCCCCTCACATCTCAGCACATGTTTTTAATGCAAACAAAGAGTTATGAGCTCATAGTCTCAGGTGGGAAGCACAGGAAAGGATGATCCATGCGTGTGACCCTCAGCCAGCACAGTACTAGACTGTGGCATTCCGACTAATTATGATGCATGGTATACGGGCTGAAATCTTTCCTTTAAAACGAGCCCATGCAATGATGAGACAATCTCCCACCTTGTGAATCTGATAAGAGCGGAATGAGCCTCGACTCACCGCTGCGTGCTTTTCCTATTCATACTTTTAAACATTAAACCCTTTCATGTTCCATCTGCCTTCTCCCCTTCCACAACAACATAGAGGAGGGTCCCTGATTTGCATCCTATTATAAGAGGGAGGGAGGAAAAGAGCAGAGGGATCATGGAGAGGAGCTTGTTTAAAGAGCCCTGCCTCTTGCTTTGCTGCTCTCACTCCTCAATGGGAGCACTTCTTAGCCGAACGCTTTGCATATTGCCTACGAAGATCTTCAGGAGTCGAGCCTGTAGGGGCGAACGCTTTTAACCTGTGCTGTATCAAAAGAGTCTAAGTAAATAACACCTTACCCACCCACTAACCCACACATCAAGAGCTGGCGGGGATATATTAAGAATGTTAAATACATACAGACAAATATAAATGTTCTAGTCCTTCTAATCCATACAAACACATCAATTCGAACTGCGGTATTGTAAGTCGATACAACTGATAGAGCTAATGTCTCAACCACAGTTTATGCAGTTACAACCCATAAAAGGAAAGCCATTGTTTTTTCACTGAAAAGCCCTAGCCATAGCTTGCATTCCACGGTCCACTCGACATACCACAGGCCACTTTGAAGATTACTGAAATGTTTGCCTTTGTTCTCCAGAGAATCACAAAAACGAGGTAGCCTTCTTTTCAAATACACTGCACCTTTGGGTGAACCATTAGGCTTGGAGGCATTCAGTAAAGCATGATATCAAGGGGAGACTAAGGTGAGCATTCGAATGTTGGAAAAATTATAGTTCACTGCATTAAACAAAAAGGCGATCTGGATCTCACAGAAATGCTTTTAACAATTATAAAAATGATAATTCAACGGGTTAATTTAACTAAATGTGGAAAAAAATCATGGGTGTAATCCCAAACAAGTGAGGGGGACTTCTATCAGATCTATTTCAAAGCATTAAGGATTACTAGTAGCAGTCTAATCCTGCTGAACCTAAGGGGAGGTAAATCGTATTGTGTTGGAAATCCTGGCCAGGAAAGAACAGGAGGTTAAATGAGTTCTTTGCTCTGTAATCGAATATCACACTCTACTTATCTATTCAGTGAGCACCTAATGTTTAAAATCAATTACTTGAGGAATGCTTTCTTGCATTCAGGTCTGTTAATGTGAGCAAAAACTGCCACCCATGACTGCTGCTCTGTCTTCACTTGGGCATCCGTTCTGGGCCTGGCTCTTATTAAATGACACACGTCAATATTGATCTTAATTCCAATCTTTTCTGCAAACTCTCTCTCTCTTTGCCGTTAATTGTGGACCGACCTAATAATCTTTGGGATGACTCTTCTTTTTTTTAAACATGCAGCCTTGCGTGTAGCAACTTAAAATAACTGGGAGAATAAAGGTTAACACTGAAAGAAAAATCTCAGCCGAGTTACAGGGGAGACCTCAGGGGAACGTGTGACGTCCAGGCATACATTTATTGTTCAATAATGCTTTCCAGACAAAGTCATATGTTTGCTCTCCGTCTGTGTCTGGAGAGTTAAAACAAAGCTAATTACCTTCAGCCAGCTATTTCACCAAGAATATCATATTATTGCAATTCAAGTCCTTCCACGGCTGGCCTTATCAGAGAACTGTGAGTCATCCTTTGTTAAGCTGGGCCCAAATCCCATGAGAAATGGAGGGGTGGAGAGGGGAGTGAAAAAGAGAGGAAAAAAAGAATGAGGAAAAGAAAAGGGGTAAAAATGACAAACTCCTGCCACTCTTTGTTCCTGGGAGTGCCACGCTCCCCTTCAGGGCTCGGTAAGTCTTATTTCCCCTGCTATGGTTCCCATACCTGTCAGACTCAATAGCCTTCACAGTGCCTGCACAGAGACAAATGGGCTGACCTGGCTGGCCTCTCTGACCCAGGGCCAACAGGAAGATCACATCTGGTTATTAATATCAGAGCATCCTCGTATGGCGGCCCCCCACTCATCTCACAAGATAGAAAGAAAAGAAAACAGCAAAACAGGAAATAACCAAACAGAGAGGGGTGTCTGGGGCGCCACACTTTATCACATTGCTTCAAGTTGTCCGTCAGCAAACGTTAGTCCTGTGGGGCCGGTGTGGAGATGACCATCTGCTTATGAGCGGGGAGGGCATGATGGGAGAAATACCTATTAATATCTATGAGGATTAATGACAGCAGGGCCTAGCTGAAGCCTGGGCTTTGTGTTTGCACCCACACTCGTCTGTCTGTATGCTTTAATTATACCCCCTCCCCCTCGTGCCCTCCCCTGAAAGATTCCCATTGTAATCCGCGTGCAGGTGAAAGACGAGAGCGTCTGAATAATCTGGCCTCGCTGTTGGGTCAGAGCGGGAGGCAGAGAGAGAGTGCTGACATACTTTTATGCCTGCAGAGTGTAAGTGGATAAACGGACGCGTTTCTGAGCCTGTGGTTTTGTTTGGATTCGGAAAGTAAAGCGCAGGCTTCCATAAGGTCATTTGGACCTGTTCAAAAAGTCCTCTGCCACTGTGGGGACCAGCTCTTATTGACAAACAACTGAGACTGGGCCACTTCCACTTTTTTTTTGGCCATTCTCTCTCATCTCCTCCCAGGTTTGGTTGCTTCCTATGAGGTAGTGTCTAATTTTGCAGATAGCATGAGAATAAATGCAACAAACACGGTTAACCAAATCTATCGAAAACAACATATTTTGATGCACTTCAGGGTGGTTATAAGCAATAGTTCATCCAAACTTTTTACGGAACACAAAAGAAGATATTTTGAAGGTATTTTTTGAAGAATGTTGTTTTCAAAAGTCGTTGGGGTCCAATGCTATTTACTTTCATTATATGGACAAGTTAATACATTATTCAAAATACAGTTAATGCATTATTGTTAATACAGTTAATACATTTGAATAATTGTCAGAATAAAATTTTTTGGTGCCCTCATTGGAGATGCTGGTTTGAATCCGGCCTTTATTTATTAAAAAACTGTGGAAAAATGCCACAAAATAAAATACAATGTGTATTTTCAAGGGACAACAACAATGATGATGATGCTATATGAAGGCTCATGCAAAATAGATCCTCCTCGTTCTTCTATAGCACAATGGCTTTTTATGCAAATACCCTCAACTCAATCTCCTGTCCATTTTACCATCAGATCGGGGGAAATGACAGATAATAATTTGAGCTGCATATATATAGGGCATTTGATTTTCAAATGAGAAGGAGTGAGGCTGACCTTCAGTAATGAATGTGCTGTAATATAATGTGCCCATCAACCGGCAGCCATCTTGGTATAGAAAGATAGAGCAAACGAGTGAGAGAAAAAAGGGGGAAATGAGGAGGAAATACTGACCTTCTGGATGAGAATAAAGGGGGAAAACTTAAAAAAAGGGTTGGGAAAAGTCTTTTGATAATTCTGAAATTCCAGTCTCCTCACTCTCGCATTCTCTCCTCCTCCCTCTTTTCTCTGCTCCCCTCTTTTAATTTCCCCTCTCATTTCCCTGCCCCGACCAATGGTGTTGCCATCCGTATCATGGATAATGAGATGGGCTATCTGCCTCTCCCTGGGGACAAGGCCACGGAAAGCCAGTCGCTGCAGCTCCATCTCCCCGCCTGCCTCCGCCAGAAAGAGGCGCATTATGTGTGCTACGGCCCATGTGGCTCAAAACGGGGAGAAAGGAGACGAGGAAGGGGAAAAAAAGGAGGAAAATACAAATATGGAAATGGTGCTTTGCACTTCAGACAGACTGAAAATTCTGCTTGACTGATGACGGATGCTCTGGGAGGGGGGGTGGCTGCTGTAATTAAGCAGTTCATAGCCCCGGACGCGCAACTGGGGGATACACGCTGGACATCCTTATGTGTTGCACACAAGCCTCCAGAGAGGAGAAGTACAGAGAGAGAAGGGAATAGACAAACACAGGGGGAGGAAAAATTAGAGTCAGAGTGGGAGATAGAAGAGAAGAGCACAGCGAGGACCACCTGGTGAACAGGTGTGGGTCGTATATGCCTTTCCCCCCGCTTCCAACATACTGACCATGAACATTCTTGGCTTCAAATGACCCAAGTGCCCAGCGCTAATCGGCTCTTTGGAGCAACACACATTTCTCACCATTTCTTAATCAAGCGTTACAACGCCTTTGAATGGCCTTGACAGATTTACACTCGACTACATCTGCGTTTATTTGAGTGCTTATTAACGAAAATTGTATAACAATAATATATCATTACTGTAGGCTAAAGCAAAACACTAACAGGTCAAGATTATGTATTGTATTTATTTTAATAGCCGAATTACTTCAAAATAGTGAAAAAAATCCAAGGCTGTTTTAGGTGTGGGCTTGGGAGCTTTAAAACCACCTATGAGAAGCCATAGTCTTTCACAAAAAGGAAACATTGCACTGCTAATGTAATTTAGGTCTTTTTTTAATGTCTGGAAAATCTGAACTCTTCTACCAAAAAAATGTAAAAAAAATTTAAGGTAAAAAGCTGCAATAAAAATACTGAATATGCTTTTTGTTTGTATCCTCAATCATTTTGGGCCATAATGATACTTTATGTTCTGGGGCTCATATGGAAAGGTCATCAATACTTTGTTCTTTAGTGCGCTACCCTTTCACCTTTGAACATAAAAGACGAGGTGTTTTTCTAGTCAAATAAAGAAACCTCTTTTTCTTTTTTCCCAACATTTACTACCAAATATACAAGAGCGAAACGGTCCAGTTTCTGCCAAAAGCATTAGAAGCCGCATCTGTAGAACAGATTTCCCTCTCTCTGGGTAAAGGTGGGGGAGCGAGGAGATGAGAGAGCCAGAGCGAACCCCCTCACCCCCTCTGTGTCAAATGGACAGCCTTCTCTCTCAATCAAAATTCAGCCCCCATCACCTGTTCTAATATTTCTTTAAATGTGAGCCAATAAAACTCAAACAGGTAGAAATCCATTTGAGTGTTAATTTATTTTTTAACCTCAGCAAGTACTTTTAATAAAAACTATACGAACTACAGATTACATTAGATTATATGTCTCTCTGTTAGACTAGATCACTCATTTCCAAGCACTGTTGTGCTGGTTTAGGATTAAACCCAAAAGATAGGGACCATTTTAATTCAACATATTCTGCATAGCCCTGTGCTTTTCTAGAAAAGAAAGTGTAAGTGTTAGTGCCTAAAAAAAAATCAGGTAAACTCTAATTAGACATTTCAGAATGAAAGCAAACAATCATGTCAATAATCAGGCAGTGACCCAACTACACATGCACGTGAAGACACAAATCTACTGCGAGACTTACTAAAGATCATAGCTAAGCTATGCCTTTCTCTTCTTCTAATCTCCAACCTATTTGTCTTTCGATGTGATCCCAAATGCTCTCTGTTGCCATGGAGCCTTTTTATTTGCTTAGAGAATTAGCCAAGCCCCCTGACCCCCCACCCCTTTTCTAAACTGCTGAGGATTTCAAAACATTCCCATGGACTGTGTCTTTAATGCCAGGCCTCCAAATACCACATGCGATTCTTTCAGCTCTTTATTTGCCTCATGCTGACTTCACCCATTGGAGGATTTGCCCTTTGTTGTTTAGTTACTTGCTCTGTATTTCTAACACTGTCTGAATTCATGAATAACACGAAGCAGCTCGAAGTCTCATTTTTGTTATAAAAAAAAAAAAAGTAAAACCAGACCATTTGTTATTCTCGGAAGGCCTTTTGAGCATTTGGTTCTGACCTAAATCTTTTTCAGGAGGTTCTCGGTGTGAAAGTGACAGTAGTTGTACCTTCCTCTTAAAAAGCTCTTTTTGGATGACCATATGCGTAATTGGGTCCCAGAAATTAATTGTTTGCATTATTGCTATTATCACAAGGCTGCCAATTTCTTATGTAGTCTAGCCATTGTCAGCTGCTAAATTTACTTTTCTAAATATACAGCCCAGCACAGCTTACGAGCACACAAGTCAAAAGTGACTAATGCTGGTCAATAGATCCTCATTAAGTTAATACAGTTTATCCAGAGGAGTCCACTAATGTGTCTGCTGGTCTATGATTTCAGGATGTTAGTATTATTGTTTCAGGCAATCACACAAGTCCAGTAAGTCAACACCCAAATGCACTTAAGAACAGGATGAGGCTGCAGTGGCCTCTGTTCAACCCCCACCGCTGTGGATCAGTTATCTGCCTTAGGCCTGGCGCAAAGCAGTAAATTATGACCAGCAAATCAAAAAAAGAAGGTACATTAAAACGTGATTTGTACTTGTCAAATAACTGGTATAAAGCAGGAAGATCTAAAAAATAATCATGACATTTTCACTTTCTTATGCATGCATGTGGACAAACACGGTCATACATTCAAAATTCGTCAGCTGTTCATATGACGCTGTAATACGCTGGCTGAGGGGGCAGCTTTCTACTGAGGTGAAAATTCAGTGAAGTGCTATAACATTGGCCAACTGTTAAACATATTGATATTTCTGGCATAAATTCAATTAGGTTTGATTTCTGAAATGCATCATGTAAACAGGCTGACTGGCATATTCCTGTCTTTACAGGAAAGAGAGCATGGAAGGCCAAATCAAATTTACAGCTGGACTAATGACATTTGACATCATAAAAAAAACAACACAAGGTGCTAGAAAACAACTGTTCACCTTTTGTGTTCTTTTGACCGTGACCACTGAATTAACTGTCCGCTGCCAAGTGCAGTGACAAAATACGTATAATGCAATTCAAGTTAAATAAAACAAAGTAAATATTAACCTATGTGACACAGAGAACATACAGAACTAGGACAGTGGGTCATGACACAGTTTAACACAAAGTAAACATAACTGACCTTGTAGACCTTCAGCGCCGCTTCGTGCCTCTGGTTGGTTGCATGCAGTCTCAGCTTCTCCACACTGTTGCTGTAGTAGTCACAGGCATTGCACTTCAGGTGCACGGGGTTGCCAATGGCAATGCACTTGAGACGCCACTGGTTGGCTTTGCCACCTTCCTTGATGTGGGCCACCAGCTGATACTTCTGCATGTGCTTGTCGGTCTTGCAGTGTAGCTGGAAATTGGCCTTGAGCTGCGTGTTGTAGTTGCACAGCTTGCACTGGTAGACGTCTCCCATCACGGCTCTCCACTCCTCTTCCGGAAGCGATCTCTCTGCCGCCACGTGCCCGCTGAGGGCCTCCAGGCTGTCAGAGCTGAATTTGTTGCACACCGCACACTGGAAGAGTTTCAGCAGCGGGTCGTTGATGCAAGGTGACAGCTCCCCAGCAGAGAGGACGGACAGGTCATCACCCATTAGCTGACCACTCACAAGACGCAGCTCCGCAGGCAGCTCATTATTTACTGCGGGGAGAGAGAGAGAGAGAGAGAGAGAGAGAGAGAGAGAGAGAGAGAGAGAGAGAGAGAGAGAGAGAGAGAGAGAGAGAGAGAGAGAGAGAGAGAGAGAAGAGAGAGAGAGAGAGAGAGAGAGAGAGGGGGGGGGGGGTGGAGGGAGACAGAGGGAGAGAGAGGGAGCAAGAGAGAAAGGGAGAAGGGAAGAGGTGGGGCACAGTCACAGGGAGGAGAAAAAGAGAAAAGGTTTTTTTTTTAATAAATTAAATTTAAAAAAGAGCTGAGAGACTGGTGTAGGGCACCCATACAAAGGGATTTGATAAAATAAAGCCCCAGTAAGGAGTATGGCTTTTATAAAGCCTTAACTATAAAAAGCTATAATAGGATTGAATCAGGATCAATTACAATCATCCCTTTCAAGTTCTAAACTCCCTCATCAGATAGCTTTAATTACTCCTACCAGGCATTCCTGAGTTTGTACTCAGGCACTTTTCTCTCTCTCTCTCTCTTTAAAGAAATGAAACTGATCAATATAAAACAAGCCAGCTTCAATGGTAGTCCTAAAAATTTAAATAATAAAAACAGATCAGCTTACATCTAATTGTAATTTAGTCTTTGATCTCTGCACTTTTAGAAGCAAACTGGATCATTTTCCTTACCCCCTGGAAAAAAAGCTTTGAATTTAATAATTACACAAGATCAAGACAAGGTACAAATATAGCATTTTGTCAGACAGAGAGTTTCTGAGTTGCTAGATAAAAGTACTCCGTGGAAACAATATTTCTTGACAGGCTAGTGTATATGTGTCAGTCTATACTAAGTATGGAGGTAAAGATCCATGAGATGAATACACAGGCTTACAGAAACAGATTCAGAAATGCTGTGTTTGGTCTTCATCGACAAAGTGAAAGAACAAAAACTGCTACTGCTACTGTTGTGTGCAATCTGTTCTCTACAGTCCATGTTAAGATGAGGTTTTTCTGGGTAGAGCAAAGGACTAAGCTTTAAAAAATGAAGAAGCAGATTCTCACATGGCAGCTCAAATCACAGAACAGACTGAGAGCAGGATACAATAATGACAGGAGTAATAAGACCAAAGTCAGTGAAGGAAAGAGAGAACAAAAGAAAGTGAGTGACAAGCATATCCAAGCCAAAACTACTTACCGTGACCAGGAGCCAGAGCTGCGGCAGTGTTAGGGTCAAGCTGGAAGGGGTTGATCATCATCTGTGGGTCTGAAGGGTTATCCAGTTTCATCCCGGTGAGGCCGATGTTCTGGGCCAGGTAGTACTGGTAGAGCTCCGCCTCAGCTGGCGCCAAGCCTAGATGCAGGTTGTGCTGGATCTGCTTCATGTTCTGCTGAAGAAGCATCATGTTGTGCATGTGTTTCTCACTTGTCATATGAATGCGCAAGTTGCGAGCCACGTTGGTCTCATAGTCGCAGACCTCACATCGCCACGTGGGCTTCTGTTTGGGCTTGGAGGGCGAGGGTGTGCCACATCCGCTCAAACCGGCGTTTGACACAGGAGCAGGGTGGTTGTAGATGGCTTCCGTTCCCCCGTTCTGCAGCGTCTGCACATTGTTGAGGTGCTTGTCTGACTGCATGTGTATGCTAAGGTTGCCTTTGGTGGTTGTAGAGTAGTTGCACACCTCGCAGCGGAAAGGTTTGTAGCCACATGTATAGCTTTCGCCCCGGGCTAGTCGAGGATGAGGCTGGCCCGTGCGGCAATAGGCACAAGAGCCTCCAGACTCTGGATGTTTCTCCTTCATGTGAGCATCCAGGGTCTGCTGGTATTTGTAGTGCCAATTGCATTTGGGGCATTTCAGCGTCTTGCAGGAGTTCCGTGAGTGCATCATAGTCATGTGACCACCAAGTGAACGGGACGAACCTAAGACAGTGTCGCACTTGGGGCATTCAATTCCACTTCCAGGAGAGCCCTCTCCTGGGCCAGGGGTGCCAGGGGTGCTGGGCGTGGCAGCATGCTGGTGCAGTGGGCCTGGGCTCTCGTCGTCTCGTCGCATCAGGTCAAGAGGAAGAGATGGTGGACTGCCATCCCTGCCACTGTTAGAGTCGCAGCCTCCACTCGTAGAGTCATTGCTGTAGTCCAAGCTGGCAGCAGCTTGCTTTGTCTTCTCTAGGTCATTGGCAAAAGTCACAGAGGAAGTACTACCCCTTTCACTAAATTTGAGCACACTGGACGAAAAAGGAGAAATGCTTTGGTTTAAGAGAGGGAAATCTTTGCTACTGGTACTATCTCCAAGTTCACAAACACCATCATCGTCGAGCTCGTTCGAATACATGTCTTCGTCCTCCTCAGCATCAGCCACATCTCTTGGCTCGCATTTGATGGGGAGCTCACCATTCGCATGCAAAGTGCTAACGTCCTTCTGCCGTTCACAGTTGCTCTCCTGATCCCTGCACCCAGCCCCTGGTGACGAGCGCTGGATAAACGCGGAGCAGACGGGGGACTTGAGCGCCGAGGTGGCCGCAACCCCGAGGTTCAGTTCAGCCTTTGGCATCTGGGCACTCCTGGGCGACTGGTCTGCAGAAGATGCCAAACTGGCACTTCCTTTCAGGAAGGCGAAACCAGCCTGGAGGGAATCACCGTTATCCATGTGAAAGGTGTTCCACAGGCTGTGAATGCCTGGATCAGGGCCCATGAAGTTTGCAGTAGAAAAATGTGGTAACACAGAATTGTTTTTTTTTGGTTCCAGAAAGCTTATAAGAGGTTCTTTGTCTTTACCAATGCCCTGTATGATGGCAGAGACATATTTATTACTAAGGAGCTTCTGCTCCTGCTCATTGAGGGTCATCCGATGATCATGCACAGCATGGGTTACAAATGACCTACTATAACCAAAAGACAACTTGCACAAGAAACACATCAGAATAGGTTTCCTTTTCCCATCACTAATGCAACCATCAAATTTAGACAAGTCCACATTGTTTGGAACATCTTTGGACACACAGGAGTTTTTGGCTGCACCATCAAAGGTAAGATAGTCTTTATCACTCTTGTGTCGGAGATCGTAGACACGGAAACTGTGCAACACAGGACCATCTCCTGCTAATGCTGAGGTATTTGGGAAAGCCTGATCGGCCATAAATGGTTTCCCGAGGGATGAAGCGATGTGAAAGGTATTGATCACTTGTGGATAAAAGGACATGGGGGCTGTGGCCGACTGCTCAGTCTTGTCCCCAGCAGCAGTTTGGGAGTTTGAAAACAGTGCTGGGGAGAAGAGGCTTTTGACCCCTGACTGGGCATCCTGGCCACCTTCTTTGGAGTCCTCAAGAATAAAAGCTGAGCCATCTGGCTGGTAAACTATCTCTCCTGTCAGGTTCTCTACATCGCTATCCTCAAGGTCGCTGACCTCGCTCTCGTTCTCGTCCTTCAGAAGGGGAAGGCGAGCGTTCGGGCAGTGGTGCTCCATGTATTTTTGTAAACTAGAGAAGGAAGTGGCACATTCGTTGCAGGGGATCTCTTTAGTGGCCACGCCTATCGCATTATCCACGTTCAATCCTGATGCAGTCTCTCGACGGCTCTCCTCCTTCCTCAGGTTGTCATCCGCAGGGCTGTTTTCCTTGTCAGGCTCCATCCCAGGGACTTTCTCTGGCACCTCATTATCAAGATGTGTCGTCTCACGTAGCTTTGATATCTGCTGCCCATTTTCCTGCCTTGAGAAAGAAGGGGAATCACAAGTTTCCATGGTAATCGCTACATGGGGATCTCATTTCATCCAGCCTGTCAGGCACCTGTATAAATAAAAAAACAAAAGAGAGCAAAGGCATATTAGAACGTGTATAATGATGGCGTACATGATCTTCAGCATGTGCTGTCCTTGATAATACAGAGAACATTCCTGCTCTGCAATTACTCGTGAATTAGCTAAAAAATGAGCAACAGAGTTCTACCTAGAAAAAAAGCTGTATAGTTTTAAAAATGCACAGACACACACTTAGCAGATTTTAGCAGAAGTTATCAAGAGATTTCAATAGTTATAAAAAAGGTTTAAGTATGAGACTTTTTCAATAACCAGTGGAGCACTCCCCTTAAAATCAACCCCGTCCCACACAAAAGTTTCTGTGAGCCCCTTCACTGCAACAATTACAATAAGCAAAGAAAAGGGGGATGAACCACCACATTCAAATCATGACCACATTGGCAGAGAGAGGCGGTATCTCTTTGGTTCCTATGTTATTCAGTAAATCAGCTTACTCCAAATCTTCCCTAGGAGAGATCCCCCAGCAGGTATCTAACAAGCCCTGAGTAAGCAGCCATCCAAATTCTAACCCACGCTTTTGCCTCTTCGACAATCACCCCAAACTCAAATTAATATTTACCACACCCAGTCCAGTCACTCCGGGAGGGCCGTCTCGCAATTTCTTTTCTCTTTTTTGTTTTTCATTTTTCATCCTTGGCAGCTCACAAAAACCCAAGCACATAAAGCACACCATTTGAAATACCATTGTGATGTTATCTATCCTGGATGGCTGCCCATCTCCCAACTGTCACTGCCTTAATCAGGGTCTCTCCTGGCTTTCACAAATCATACGTGCACCTTGCTGATGAAAATCCTTCAATAATTTTTTTTTCTTGGACCACAGACAATTTATTCTCAAGGCTGGCAATGCAGATTCAAAGACTTGGAATCGGAACATAAGTTTGGATGCTGAATGGAGTTGGATCCAAAGAGTATGTGCCTACCATGCCCAGGCTCCCCGATTGAGGCCCAGAGAGCGAAGAGAAACCCAGCTGCTCCAAATTTTCAGGGTGATATCAGTGTGTGCAGAAGAGGTAGAGATTTGAGGTGAAGGCCAACAATAACGGGATTGCAAGTGCTGTGCTTTTAATTCAAATGAAATACACTCAAGACAGTCTAATAATTTTAAAACGGCAGCATTATCTCCTGTGCCAGGCTTTATTTTCTAATTATTCTCAAGAAAATAGGAAATGTGATAATAGCTAATTGAACACGATGCAATTTGGAAAAGAATTTTTTTTTCAAATGGGAATGAGGTTGAAACTTGAAAGATGATGCAAAATTAAACAACAATTACAGCCATGCCCTCACCACCTAGCTGTGTGAAAATCTTTTTTGTTTTTGTAGATACCTATTTTGATACAAAGCAATTAATTTATAATTTGCCTTGGCTTAATACGTTGAGGATATAATATGAATATTGCACACAGAATTTAAATATTTTTACTATTTAAATCAAGTATAATCTCATCAGCTACCACAAGGAAACATACAGAAGTAAAAAAATAATGCAAATAAACTATCACATTAATGAAATGAAAATTAAATTGTATAATAAATAAGACGGTGAGGGTGATCTGCACAATGCACTGCTGTGAAAATAAAGACCTGAGATTGCTCCCAAATGCCCTGAGACCAAAACTGCTCAGCAATTAGTGCAAAATTAGCACCTATTAAAATTAGCTTCACACAAGAAAAGAAAAAGGCGTGTCTATGTATGTGTGCAGTGGGGGTCATTTATGTAAGCCGAGAGGAATACGTCTCCAAAAACACACGTTTGGCAGGGAAGAGAGGGCTAGATTACAGTGTTCTCCTGTGATAATTTCTGCATCACCCGGTGTAAGATCATAGAGCCAGCAGCTGTGCCTCCAGGGCTTGTGGGCGCTGGGTGAGTGTGTGAGCCGCACACAACATTCCAGCGACGTTAACACAAAACCCACTGCACATCATAAAACAAGCAACCTTCACAAAACACACACTCTCCCTCATGTGTCTACCTTGTCAGAGGATGCCTGTGATTTGTTTCTGTTGAATTCAGACTTTAAAAGGTATCAAATACAATATGGAAGCTGTAATTACACACCTGGTTTCCTCATTCTCTTTTTTCTTTCTTTCAGCTGGCAGAAAAACAGAATTTATGCAGAGATTTTGTGTGCAACTATGTGTGTTTGTTGCTTTCCTTCCAATCCGTAGCACACAACATTGCTTAATGCGGGTTTGGACATAAAACGCGCAGTTTGAGATGAATTATGCATATCTTGACACTTGAAGTGCTGAGAGAGATGCATCCTCTGGATTTGCTTGTGTCTGTACATTTTTGGCTATGCATGTGAATCATTACATGGCTATGAATTATAAAGCAAGGCACAAAAGAGCTAAACAGCTCAGAGCTGCACTTGTTTTGATACAAAGCAAGTATCCGGGGATGCTGAGAGCACCTCTAGCTTTCATATTGATATTTCGCATCAGAAGACGTTTCATTGACAATCCGCCTGGTAACTTAAGTGTGCCCATCAATTTGTTCTCACACTAAATAAATAAATAAATACATCACTGTTTGCTACAGCAAGTTACTGAATATTATCCAGACGTTCTCAAGTGCTCAATATGCCTGACAAGAACGACTTTAAAAGAATCACATCTTTCTTCAAACCAGCTACAGAAAAGAAAATCTCAATAGTTAACACACTCTCTTTTCCACCCAAAAGACAGAAAGTAGTCTTAAGTACGTACTTTGCTATTAAAGGGGGCTCTATGTTCTTTTTGACTGTTTTTCCCCCGTTAACACCTTTTTCTATACACCGTTCTACAATTGCTTAAACGTGTTGTAACTTAACTGTGAAACAATTTTTCTCTCGTCTTGCTTTCTCCTTCTTTTCGGTCTAAAAAGCAAAGGCTACAAAAAGAAGAAAAAAAACCAAATACTAAGCTCTTTTTCTTGGAACCAAAAGAGTGCTCTCTCAAAACAATAAGGACAGATCTTGTTGCATGGAAATGGCTCCCGCTCCCATTAGAAGAAAAAGATGGCAAACAGTGTTTCTACCTCTGTTTTTTTAATTAAGACTGTCTCAGCTTCACTCTCGATGCTCTGTGGAGACGCTGCCTGTGAAGTGATTAAAAAGAATGTGATCTGATCAAGAGACAGGAATAATGGAGTAGGAATGCTAGGTTTACCCGAGTGCGAAGACTCCCCAGATCCAACCCACCTGCCTCCCAAAGAAAAAGGATTTCACTCACCCTTTCTTCCCTAAATAGTTTTTCAGGTTGTCATTTTTCTCTTTTTTTTTGGAGTTGTAGACAAACGTTAAACGTTAGCGTGCAGATGTGTGTCGTGCGTTACTCAAGTGGAACTGCAGTACGAGTGTGAAAGAAAAAAACTGGAAAAATAGGTAAAACGCCTTCGAATTATATCCGATTTAAGAAAGGTCACCCCAGCCTCTGCTGGGGTTTTTCTCAACACTAAATCCTCTATCAAAATGTCATAGTGAGTTAGGGAAAGACAAAGGAGAGTCACAGCATGCAAACTGCACATATATCTAATCCTAACAAAGCCATGAATGGGCCTTCACAAGTCTAATTATACTTGTTTATTTGTTGCCATGCAGAAAGAACTGATGAAAAATCCATCAAAGTGGTATTATCCAAACATCAAGAGCTTCTCTAGCCTCCAAGGACACCGGGAGGCTTAATTCTTTCTTGTTTAAGTCCAAAAAAAGAGAGAGAAAGAATCGCAAAGGGGAGAGGAGTGAGGGGGGAAAAAACGGTTTTGCATGACCCTTTTTTCACAAAGGCTTTTCCCGACCCTGTCGATGCCCAGAGGTGTAACAGTAGAAGCAGGATATCTCCCCTGTGCCATAACCACATTTAAGGGCCTCATTTTCAATACACAACATATCATTACTGTCGGGTGTGGCAAATCCACATCAGCAAAAAGACGTCTATTTAGCTGTTGTACAAATTACCTTTCCGTTGCTGGCGTTTAACAAAAGAGTCAAACAATTTGGAGAACAAAACAAGTTTTAAGCATGAGTAAAAAAGTTATTATATTAAAACATCATCACATGACTTGAGTTTTACATTCAAGATTACTTCAAAAAGACCCTTTAAACGAGGGGAACAAAAAGGACTGCCCGGGTTTATACGACTCCCTCGTCCATTCAAAAACTTTTAACAGGAGAGGCCAGTATCAAAGGGAAACATAATCTACATAGCTAATGTCTTTTCTCAATTCAAAGCAGAGAAGGCTGCAATTTCTCCACACTGGCAATCTGGAAACACTCTGGAGTTAATTACGCTTGATTCGAAATGAACCGCACAAACAAAGGCCAGTCTATGTCCAGACTATTATACTGCATTAACCGGCTTTAAGCTTCCTGCGGATCGTTCCGAGGCTCTTCCATTACCCTCCCCTACCGTCCCAACACGGAGAGAAAATGCCTGCACACCCCGGATTAATGAAAAGGAGCGTAAAAAGAATGTGTGACGACCTCTCCCGACACAGTGCAAACTTTCAGTCCAAGTCACAGAAAAAAGGGGAGAAGGTAATTAAGTTTGAAAGAAAAGGTCCTCATGACAAACAATGAGGCTGTGTCTCTGGAGGAGCTCGGGGGGGTGAAAAAAATCATTAACATTCTTTTTCAACAGAGAAAAAGAGAAGGAGGGGAAAGGGGAACGTATGCTGGCAGGTTCCCCACTAGTCTTCCTCTTTAGCCTTTTTTTCACCTCACATCTGGTTTCACATCTTCTCTGGTGCCCGTGTCCACGTGACGGCAGATCATCCCTTTAACCCCACCTCTTTCTCTCTTGCTTCAGCTTTGCAAAGTTAACTTTGACAGATAACTTAGAGAGCATCGCAGAGACAACCACGCACGTTTGCCCACCTGAGACCCATCAGGCGTATTTGCCGTGTGTGTTTTGCTAAGAGAAATAAGCCACATGCAAATCAGTGCATTGCCCCTTGTGAGTCTTATAGCTTAATTAGTCAAGCAGATATTCTTTTTTCTCTTTATAGTAATGACACACACACAAACAAATACAAACATGCACAGGCACTGACAGAGAATATAACTAAACACACACCGACTCACTAGAAAAGCACATTTCTCAAAGGAGGCACTGACTAAAATTAGAGTTGTTTTCTCTGATTCACAGGCTTGATGCGAATTCATCTTGTGATCTTTCTGCTGTCCACGCAAGCACGAGAGATGAATATGTTTGCTTTCTGCTTTTTTTTCCTCTTTGCAGGAGGGAGAAAAAGGTTCAGAGCTTTATCCCTTTGTGTCCGTGTTGTGTGTGAGTGTTTTCCCCCCCAATCTCGACAAGAAAAGCAGAGAATCTAATTGTAGCTTTGTCAGTCCATGTTTAGTAATCACCCTCTTTGTCTAGTTTTTGCAGAGCAGGATTAGAGTTAAAATGATGACTGACTAATCCCTTGATTTCCCTGTGCTAAATAAATATTAATCTACTGGTCAAACATGTTCTTGTGAAGTACAATACATACAATATGAAAGCGCTTACCAGTTACATAAATCGTAGTTTTACGCACATCTGTTTGAAAGCACAGCTCCCTTCCAATACATAAAAATAAATAAAGCAGAATTTAAAAAAAAATCTATCCCGCAATCAAAGTTGACGGAATGAGTGATGCTCACGTAATCGTGCTTAAAACAAACCAAATACAGGCTATGGGCTACAAACACTTATATTGCAAAGACAGAGGTGAGAACCAAACACACACAAAGTTAAAAACAGGCCACATATTTCACCTCCAAAAAAAAAAAAACACATAGGAGGGGGCAAATTCACAGTTTAACAAGCCATTTAAAAATATACCCTGTTAAGCCTGTTGGACAGGTGTTATATTCCTACGGTCGCCTCTGTTAACTAACTTTAACCTGGTGAATGTTTTGACACGCTATCGCGTGGGCCGGGAGCAGTAAGCAGACGCCATTTGGAACAAGAGCCCGTTTTTCATTCGCAGATTCTGACCTTTCTGTGCTGTCATTTTCTCCGAGAAACAATAAAAGTTTAAAGTTCAAGCTGTTCAGTAAAGACGGAGCATCCAGCCTGCCGGTCCTGTAATTATCTAGTATTATAAACATAATCACAGGCCAGGTATCCCTGCATGCATTCCAGAGCCGCTAGCTATGTGCTAACCCGAGTGTTCTTCACGCAAGAATTTCACAAAACATGTCAAACAATCTATTAAAGCATGAATTACTGCTAACTAAGTTCTCCCATACAGGCCTTAATGCCTTTATATGGCAGCAAGAGAGATTGTGCTCCAGATCACTCTAATTTCTGGAGCCAGAGAATTACTAATTAACTTAAGGTTCGGGCCTATATTTAATTAGAGAGCTCTCCAAATGAACTTTAGACCAAAGGCATTTGCTTTTTAAACAAACTCTGTTCTGACAGCTGTTGCGAGTTTACCCTTGTATGCCCACAAAAAAAACATTTATTTTCAGAGCCATCATGGGGTCATTATTTCTTTAAGAAGGAACCAGAGTATCCCACTTGAAATGTGTACACTTTAATTGGATTTCAATCCAAACAAACAACTGTCAGATGTAATTAGAATGAGTTGAAATTAGGGCCACAATATTCCATTATCAAATAAACGGAATGTCACGCAACTACCGATTCAATTTTCAAAGTTAATTTCGACAAATCTTTCAGTCACGTCGCTCCGTCTGCTTCCTACAATCACCAGACAAAATGACGCACATAGTAAAATGATTAATCCTTTTTTTGACTCATTAAAAAAAAATCATTAATTTAATGGCATGATATAAGAGAGCCGAAAATTGTTTCTTTCTCAGATG
This sequence comes from Siphateles boraxobius, assembly GCF_051911475.1. Lineage (NCBI taxonomy): Eukaryota > Metazoa > Chordata > Actinopteri > Cypriniformes > Leuciscidae > Siphateles > Siphateles boraxobius. The sequence goes on from NW_027508876.1 coordinate 20,252,234, forward strand.
AAAAGGGCAAGAGACCGAAAAAATATCCGTGAGCAGTGCTAATGAAGAGAAACATTAAAAGAGTCTGTGGTTATTGCCACTTATGCCATTTGAAAGCCTATATCGGCCGCTTTGGCCCAGCTGTAACATTATCAGCGCGCTGCAGTTGGGAAGGCCACATTGTGTTATGCTTTTCAGATCGCTAAGGCCTCAACAAGACACTGGGGGTATTTTAAGGTCAACGACAACCTGGAAGAGAAAACAAGCTCTGGATCAGCATAACCGCCAACTAATTAAAGCAAAGAAAACACATTATACCTACAGCTCAGAATGGTAATAGTCAGGGGGAAGAATGATTTGTTTTGCTATCAAATGCCATGCAGTAATAAGCATAAAGCTGCGGTGAGGGAGTGTTTTGAAATGCAAAGCCCAGATGCGAGCGCATGAAATGGCACATATACATTTGTTTCAACAAATCTCACAGACTCGCAGGCATTAAATGGAAAATAATCTGTGCTTTCTCAAATATTCTTCTAGCCCCATCCATCGTCAGATTTAACAGCCCTCCGGTTCGCCATTCGTATGCATCGCTTGATCTTCGCAAAGGCCTCTGATTTGATTTTATATGAAACACCCCAAAGGACCTCAATTTTCCTTAATGTTTTTTTCATACATTTTCCATAGGTCTTTTTTATTAGGCTACACTTTCTTTGATTGCCCATAACTAAAACGGTTATGAACACGGCAAGCCGGTCACCCTATTGTCTCCATATAAAGCTAAAGAAATCTTCCAAAAATGAGGTCAAGGTGAGGCAGAAAATCGTTGTTTCTTCAAAAGCCCAAAATACAGACGACACCATTATCTTTTTTCTCTCGGCTCAATCTGATACTTTGTTCTTTTCATTTCATGACCACGATTCTCTCTAACGTGAGCTCCACGAACCGCATATTCAATCTCGTTCTAAAAAGACAGTGATCACGCTGGGACTTCGAGCGCCCACACAAAACCAGCCTTTAGTCCGTGCCACTCATCTGGACTGGTGGAAAGTCTAACCCCCTTTAAAGCAAATAATTAAAGATGATTCCAGCGCACATGCCAGACCAGAGCGAGACAGGATATGAGAAGTCTAGCATTAACCAAATTCTTCTCCGGGGACTTCTCCTGCTCAGCCCCTGGACAAATGCAAACAGTGGGCCAATGTCATGTCTGGAAAACTGCTCCTTTTCTTCATACACATTAGGGATGTCAATATACATAAATTCCCCAAATCAATCATTGTTTAAATTAACGATCAATTAATCGATTAATCATTAACCTTAACCTCTTAAATCCAAAGCGAGGGGTGCTACCAAGTTATCACGATACTTAACCACTTGCTTAACCAACACAAAATAGGTGTCGCTTTAAAGCTTGGCTTTACAGAGAATATAGGGAATATGATCATCACTTAGCAAGTGCTTTTAAATTTCCTGACATATTAGAATTGCTCCTTTTCATAGCATGAAAAACTAACTGCTTTACATGAAAATGTGATTTGTAAAATCACTGCACAACAGATAGACTTGTGTCATATATCGTCATATTGTCATACCAGCAAGTATATTTGTTTCAGTTAGAGACCAAACTATGCCAAGTATTTGTAAGAAAAATAGTTTTTTTAACTTCAAAAAACATTAGTAAATCATAGTAGATCACATATCTTTATTTAGAGCAGGTGGTCTTGAGGGAGCCCAAAAACAACATAACAAAAAAACATAAGACGATGCGTAGATCATGAAGTGACACGACACGCTACTTGGCTAAAGCTACAGGACTTCCGGGATCAGAGCGTATCGCGATCATGATGCAGTGTTTTTCAACGTCATTTTTTTTTGTATCGTGCCGTTTATACGAGTAGTTCGTATGTTCAGTAAAATCACTTGTTTGGAAGGTTTTTTTGAACCCTTTGTTAATTATGTTTCGAAATAACTGGCTATAATCCATTGGATGGCTTGAAGACATAAATACATTTAGAATATAACTACGCCGCGCTCGCTTAATTTTTCCTAGTGTGTCTGCGGCACATGTTTCGCACATGAACCATGTGCCTCAAAACTACGCACTCTAATGATGACCTTGCTTAATGGACCATCAATAAGTTAATGATTAAATTATTATTGACAATTAATCGATCGTCAACTAATCATTAGCATCCCTAATACACATATACACAAAGGTGGAACAGCCTTGTTAATATCCTCATCATAGGGCCAGATGAACCAAGCAGCATGAATATTCATGAGGGCAGGCTCTCATTTATCTGTTTACATAAGGCACAACCGGTCATACATATTCAATTATGGTCTCATCCCTCTCTTGACGACTAATAATGGGCTTGTTATCCAGCTGAGATCGGCAATGATGGTGCATGTGATTTTTGAGTGTACATCTGTCTAAATGAAGCTAACATAAAGTTTTATCTACAGTACATATGGAGGGAGAAACAACAACAAGACGAGACTGTTACGCTCAACCTGAGGCCGTATAACTACTTGGACATGAAATAAAGTGTTTCACAATAGCTGTGGCTACATGACAATCCCTCTGCATGACACTTTGTCCATGAAGAGGTTACCTTTAATGCACACTCGGTTTCTGTTAGCGATGCTGTGATCTAGAGACATAAATATTCCCATGAGATTATTTTATTGCATGGTATGAAAAAAGATTTCCAGCATAAAATCTCAACTGCTTTGAAACGTGAGACAGACGTAATGTCGAATGCTAATATGTATACATTATATTAGATTATATAGAACTTCTTAAATCCTCACAGAGAAGATTAGCTTATTTATACACATCAGATAGTTAAAAAATATCATATTGAGGGGACCTTTGACCTTTAGCTGCTAATAGCCTCAGCAACGATGACTACATGTACTCGAAAACTTGTGATGCCAAAATGCGATTCTCTGAATTTCACACACAATATTTTGGTCTTTTATTTTAATTTCCATACATGACTGTTTTTTTTCCAATGAGATGCCTAAATGTTGCTTTAGTTGGATAGCCCCCCCCCCCCTCCCCTCCCCTCAATATCCTGTAGGGAAGGCGTCACAAAAAAACAAGGAAGGCCTGAGAATATGAAGGGGAAAAACCCCCTTCTCCGATGAGACGCAAGCTGACAGTAAAAGTAATGTAATCCTGACTGGCAAATGACCAAGAACAACAAAAACATTTAGATAACTGCGCTCAAAAATGAAAGTTCTCAATGAGGACAAAAATTACATTTCCTCACGATAACACGTCCTTCTCATAACAACCCTTACGATTGTTTGAAATGTCCATGTCCTCATCAGTCAGTGCTCTCACACATCGGTGGGAATGGAGTGTAAGTCGCGGAAGAGGAAGAGACATTTTTTACCATCCAAGCTGTGGAGTAAGGAGAGCACATCTCGAGGGTCGGTGGGGGCGGAAAAGGGGACAATCCACAGCATACAAGTTTCACTTGGCAACCGGGCCCACATCAACATCTGGTTGAGCTTGTCAGTACACGCCTGATTCAACCAGACACTAAAGCATGACTTGTCTAACTGAGAGCTATGTTTGAAATGCACAGACGTGAACCGTCATCTATGGTGTATCCTTTTCTTTAGCGCCAGAGTTAAAAAGACTGACATAGCCACCTTTCACAATCTACTCAAAGCTACTTGCTTTTCACCCCTGGAACGGTTGGAATAAGAGACAGAGGAGAATAGAAGAATAATAGTTTTGTTCATGATAACCTGTGAGCACTTATCCTGGCTACAATTCCTTTCCCTTAATCATTTGCATATGAAAGGACAGCTCTAGTCTATAAAAGGTCAGTGAAAGATGATCAAGGCTTCACAGAACACAACAAAACACAGGGAAAACGTCTCGCGTTCATTTAATAGATCGCCATGTCAGTGACGCTGAAATCACGGAAGTGGTGCTCATGTCACACCGGCACCTTCCCCCAAATACAAAAACTAGCACTAGAATCAGGCCGTCCTCCAAAACGCTTCATCTATAATATATGAATGCTGTGTTAATCGTTTTATTTTTAACACATGCACACGCACACACAAAAATTCACGCTTGGAAATGTTTTTCTCTGAATATCAAAAGGATTCCAAACATATTCCTTGGGTTCTCATTCCTGTTTATATTGAAGAGTGTAAAAGAACTAAAATAAATAAAAATTAAGTACACACGTATCTATCGTACAATCGAAACCTTTTCTGTTTAAATTGAGGACACTGGAGGAAGAAAGAAATCCCATCTCTGCAGAATCCACTCGCTAGCTCTGCTGTTGTGCCTGAACGCTACTGAATAAAGCATACGGGCTGCTATTTACCAGTTGAGAGAGAGACCATTATCATACATATTACTTCACATGATGACAAAATCTGCAGGCATCTTGGGAGGCTTCAGGAATATGAAGCCTGCGCCTGTTGTCTCAAGTCCTCGACAAACATCTTTGGGGACAAGCGGGGCCTGGAAAGAAAGGACGTGAAGGCACCGTTTCCATCTTGCTTTCATCTAAGTCACTCAGTCAACCATTCAGTGCCCCATTCAAAGCCACTGTGCATTATGCAAAAAAATGCTAATCCTTTTCCGATGCTTTTTACACTTGTACAAACCCTGCATTCCCTTTCCTGAAAAGCAATTATATCAGTTTACATTTCTGTCAAAAAACAGGATTACTTCAGGAGAACTAGCACTGCACCAGGCTTCCCCCAACTATAGCTGAAGGAAACTAGAGATTATCTGAGACAGTATTTTTTTCCGCTCCTTCATTCTCCTCAAAAAAGTGGAGAGGCCTTAAGAATGTGATTTAATTAGCCAAAGGGAAAAGAATAGATCTTTAGTTGCTGTGGAAACTCTTTCTGACCTGACCTTCTCTTTGCAAAAAGCCCCGAACAGAACGAGCCTCAGTCTTGGTCTATTAATCAGAAACAAATTATGAAAGAATGTTGTCGGCCTGAATAATGCTGGCCATTCTGTGGTGAGATCAGCAACAGCCTTCGCTCTCCCTTTCATTGACTTTCTGCGTGTTTGACAGCCCGACATGACGAATGAGATCAGGAAGACCCCGGATTTGCATATGCAAATACCCATATGAGAGAAACGTGTCTAAACAAGTGTTATCGTGAGGCACATTAAGTAAGCCATCGTGCTTTTTGCTGGTTTTTTGGGAGGCCACTGCCATAGTCAGAGCCATTAGTCAGCACAATTAACCCATCTCCATGGCTACTAATGAAATTTCACCATGGTACGACTTAAATTAGATAGCTGGTTATGCGTTGCTACCGTCCGACTCCAAATCCATTATTTGCCCCAGGAACAATGAGCCGTTTGTGCTCAGATGATCTCCACCAGCTGAACAAACATCAGAGTTAACAATTTGCATATGTTAATAAAATTAAGTCCTAATTACATGAAACTTGTACATATTCAAATGCACTTTCCCTAGGCGCTATGGAGCTTGAACCCCATCCAAGTGTTTAACCCTTCAGAAAGCCTCTAAGCAGGGGAGGCTCTTTCTGCCTCAGAAATGCCTCAGGGCTGACACAAAAAGGCCCCCCTTAATACATTAAGCCAGCTCCTGACTTCTCAGCTTTCCACCCACTGCTCTGCGGACCGGGGCAAGTACTGCATCCTCCGAACCAAATTCAATTGGGCCCACAACAAAAGCCCTATAGTTCAAATATAAAACAATGTGAAATGTTTTCTCAATGCCATCTATGAGGAGTGCACATACAAGTTACAACACACAAACACACACACACACACACACACAAACAAACACACACACACACAGGAGTTAATTAAATGGTTAATGTGCTTGGGAAACCACAACAACCACTAGCAAATGGGAACCCAATAAACAGAGTTAAAATAGATCGTTCTGGATATAAAATATAAAAGTCTTGAGTAGAGCACACTTTTAAGATGTATTCAAAAAATGACAGCGAAAAAAAAAAGGGACAATATCTTATCACGAGATTCAGCTTTTGAAATCATAACAGACAGGAGGGAATCTTAAAGGAAACCATACAGTCGCAGCCAGATTAAAAAGGTCTTTGTCCTCCACCATGTACATTTTTTCCTTCTGTGCCGGCGAAATTAAATTGGTCTGTTCAAAGGTTTAAAATGAGACCAAATCGGGAAAAAAAATTCTATCACATATATGAAATTCATGCCGCTCCGTGAAGCGTAGTCCAGATGGTGCGAGATGAATAAAAAACAAACACCTAATGATAGACAGCAGAAAGCTCAGAGGACTATTATAATGTCAAGGTCAAAGAAAACTAAAAAAATAAATATATTTCCTGTTTCTTCTGACCAACAATGAATTTCCACAACTGCAATGAAATAAGCCGTGCTCCATGATGCTTTAAATGGTTCATAACACCACATTTGAAAATAGAAACTGTATTTCTCGAACAAGGCCTATACAGATTTTTTTTTATATATTTCGCCGTTTTGGGGAGAAACTGATACTAGTGATGATGGTTGGTTGTGTGATTTTTAAATATGGATGCTGTCAAATTTGTGCATATATTGTGTTTATGTGTGTGTGTGTGCGTGTGTGTCTGAATGCATGTGTATGCAAACAGCAGCGAGAGTGTGTGTGTTTAAATGGGGCTCCTCTTTTACAACTATCAATGCTGGGATAACCACGTATTAGCATTCAACCGAACACGCAGTCATCTCTCAGCCTTTTAGCCAAATTGGGTGTCTTAATGTCACAAAGCAGTGGCAGTCAAGCCCTGCGCGTTGCCATAGGAGTTTCGGTACTGAACAGCAGAACGCTGTGATAGGCTTGTAGCAAGCCACTCTGCAGAGGCGGATTTTAAATCATCCAGCCTCTTCTATTAGACTTGAGACTTATTGAGGTAGAAACCATAAAAAATGAAGAAGGGAAATTTAATCCCTGAAATATTGATTTGCACATTAATATCATATAGGCAGTGGGCAATTTGGCTTCATGGAAATGACACATTGTCGACCCTAGGAGAAGCCTCAGCCAATCTTACTGCAAAACATGTCTCAAGAGTTATTAAAGGCTCCCCGCGTTGGCTTCACGATTTTCCGAGCTGCTTCGAATCAACTGTACGAAATTATGTGGACACAAAAACGCAAAACACATCTGAAAATGAATCAAAGCACGTATTAGATCGAGATGCCTTGCCTATCTGCAGATCTCAGAGAAAGTGTTTTTGAAATGTTTTACATCTAACTGTTGTTGTCACAGAGCAACAGAATTGCTGAATGAAAAAAAACATTTTATTCATTAATATAAATACAAATAATTCAAGCAAATTTTTTTAAAAAACAGTTTAATACAAAAAAAAGAAAGCACTACCTTTACATGCAAGACCATGTAAATATGCATATAATAGCAACTATTATTATTATTATGTTGTTGTTGTTGTTGTTGTTGTTATTACTGAAGTATTACTAAATTAATAGAAAAACTATATATATATATATATATATATATATATATATATATATATATATATATAAACATAAACGAATCCAATAAAAAAGATGCATTGATGTCCGGCTCAAATCCAATTTGCAAACAAATCCAGGTATCCATAAAGGATCGTTAATGCAAAAAAAGCGTACAAATCCACACTGTCTAATGAAGAAAAATCAAACCCAGCTCAAATAATACACAAACAAGCTGCCAACAGTAAAGAGTAAACCCAAAACAACGTGAAAATCCTACAAAGACGGTGATCCAGGCAGTGAAAATCTGGTGTTTTAGAGAGCAGAGAGCGCAGACACACAGCGATACACACCGCGGCTCTGTTCTCTGCCTCCCCACTGCCAGTGTTTTTTCTGTGCTCTCAATGGAAGCGATCGATGCCCTTGTCACTGTCGCGTTCCAATCGGAGCCAAGACTCTGTCTCACACTCACCATCAACCCAAAAGCCAAACGCTCACACACATGCCACGGTCTTCAATGCCAATGTTAACGTTTTACCACAAAAAAAAAAAAAAACGAAAACTCTGAACTTTAAGAATCTATCGACCTTAGGCTAGCCTACTATAAACTCGGGGACAATTCTCTCAGGAAAAAAAACGTAAACGGAATGAAGGGAGAAGAAAAGGAAACTTACGGGCAAGACAGAAGACAGAAGTAGTTTAAACACGGAATGGGCTTTCTGATGAAAATAGGAATGCTTTCGGTCCTTTTTATTCCGTTTTATTTTTTACGGCTGCCACAGACACGGAGGAGTCCGGGATATTGCAGAAGAGACCCTCGGCTGTTGTTAAGAGTTCAATTCCTCCTATCGTTTACCATCAACCGGAGGGACTGTTTTATACGTTGCAGGTAACAGAAATGTACGAAGAAGCATCTTTTAGTTATCAGAGGTGAACTGTGCCGCTTTTGAGTCTTGTCTCAAGATGCATGACTGAAAACACCGGTCCGGAGCGCCTTGCGACGTCGTGTCAAAACGCAGCCTTCGCGTTTCTTACTACTACAGGATATGTTTGCCCGTAACGACACGTTGCCTTTTCGAACAGATGTTATACAAAATGTATGACTTATGTTGTTTGAGATATACGATTTAGAATTTAGTCAAATATAAGGAAGCCCTGCTGTTTAGCGTTTGCTGTGACGAGGCGAGTCCAACTCCTGAGGCGAACACAACAGACGCGAGCGAACAAATCTGTCCACTTTTACTCTGTATCAGCGAATAACGCTATCAAATAGAGCTAAGCATAACATTTGTAACGGTTTGCTTGCTTAATAAACGAAACTGAGTCGGAAAAGGTGTAGCGTTATGGTAGATACGGTAACGTTAGGGCAACATCTCCTGACAGTTCGGCAAAACGACTGTTTGATAAACTGAGAGAAAAATATTTAGGCTGACATTTGTCGAAATTATATCACATAAAGCCGTAATCCTACAGCGGAAAAGCGCATATTCACCAAGACTAGTCGCGAAAGAAAATCAATACTCGACCTAAATTTAACACCAACTACTCAATAAAAGTTGAAGGTGAAAAAAAACTTACTTTCTTCCCCCGCAGTTCCCTCCGCTTCTTCTCTTGATATTTGCTTTTTCTGGGGGAAAAATCACATCCAATGGTACCGCAAGTAGGTAACAAAAAAGGATAAAAAAGAAAAAAAAATGTACCAGTAATCCTCCAACTTTATTGGAAAAAACGTAAATACTACAGTAAGAGTCGATCCTTTGGGTCCGGTTGTGTAAAAGATGTGTCGACGACTGCCTAGCAGTTTCGGTTGTGGAGGGGTAAGGGAAAGGAGGTAAGGAAATGAAAATCCGATATGTCTTTATTCTGCTAATTATTATCGTTTTAGCCCTGTTTAAAAAAATGGCTGATTAAGTTGAGTGCGCATGTCTTTGTGTGTCTATTCTCGATATGCACTCTGGGAATGAGAGAGAGAGGGGGAGTGAGCGCGCGAGGGAGGGAGAGAGAGAGCGCGCGAGGCAGAAAGGGAGAGACGTAATTAGTGAGGTGATCAACAGTCTCCACATTGCAAATGACGCGCTGTTTCAACTTGGAGAGCCGAAGGGTTGTACGAGCCAGATTCCTAAAATGATCTAATAGGGGGGAAATCTGTTTTCGGTGGGCAAGACGTCCTGTAACGGCCTGAAATATTTGGTGGGACAATAGGACATGTTTCTTTTCTTTTTTTGTCATACCTGTGATCAAAGCCGTACATTTTAAAAATAAAATAAAAAAAAAATAATTTCAGAAATATTAAAGACATGGCACTCTTAAAATGTTAGTCTGCTGTTATTAAAAAAAATATGGCAATTTCCGATTTTGTTTTTAATGCAGTCGGCCTAAATATAATGTAGCAGCAATGCTTCCTCAATATTTTTTTTTCGAGAGATAGAAATAATGAATCTCCCCTTACACTTCGATGCATTAAACATTTACTGATTTTAAACGGCAGACATGCATTTGGACACTATTGCAATAACATCCTTCTTCAATGTATGGAAAAGTGTAAATCCAAATATTTTAAAATATAAATGTTATAAAATGACTTAAGAACAAGTTGACATTTGTGTTATTACTACAGTAGGCTATGTAGTCTTCAAAGAAAGAATGAAATGCAATGTAAATAAATAAATGAAGAAAAAAACAACATGAGAAAAACATGAATACTGTACAAGTAGCCTATCGCTATTTAAGGATCCGCTTGGCACATAAAACGAAGGCTACAATAGCTGATCAGATTAAATGGACACATCGCCTCAGTTGTAGGCTATAGGCTATAATGATTTTCCGTTATTGTAGGCTATTGTGTTGTAAGAGAACGTACAGCATGCGAATATTATTTTGCTCTTATAAAAGATAACAGGTTAAGGCACTTGATGACACATAGGTATAGCCTACTGTATAACTACGCATTTGGTTATCAAACAAAACATATATGAAATGTTAAATTCGATAGACTTTAAATTTGCAGAATATTTATCAGTAAGACAGTGTTCAAAATAAATTTTGAAAAGTAGGCTACTTGGGAGTAAATGGGCCTCGGAACTAAAGCTCACAGTAGCCTGTAAAAGAGTCTTTATGGCTTATGAACTGTAGCCTACGCTACATCCTTTTATTTGACTCATCAGGCGTTTAGTTCATATTCATACTCGCATAGGCTACTAAATGCTCCAATTGATTAGCTAGTTTGGATCTCCTAAAATGTCGCCATTGAAAGAAGACCCTACAAGATGTTAATCGTGGAGAAAATCAAAAGATCGCCTCTCCTTTATGAAAAAATCGAAGGGGTTGAATTGAGCGAGGCTCTGTTTCCGGAACGCACGATAAGGATGCTATACCCAATACCAGAGCTGTGTTTGCAGTAAAACACGAGCCCTTGGATTGGCATGTCTACTGTGGGTCTGTGGATGGGCGAGAGGTGGTCAACAGAGGCGTTACTTCTTCACCCCTGATCCACTGTTTCTAGTCCTCGGGGGACTCGTGCCTGCCAGACCCAAGTGGCGTTTCGGCAGGATGAACGAGAGAGAACAGAAACAAGCCCGAGACGAGCTTGCAATAGGACACGGAGAGCTTCAGATTTTTCCTTCATTTAAACGCAAAGCAAATGCGGCGGAGTAAAGGTTATTTATTTGCCACTGACGACTGTATTTCTGCTGTTCATCGCGGAGGACTTTAAAACTATTGATTTAAAGGTCTCACCTCTTATGCAAGTATACTTTGACGGATACATTTAGCGTTTTTATAAGAGTTTGCTGTCTTTTGAACTGTTTTAGGCTGTAAAAAGTGGAAGCTGCGTGGCTGACAGTGCTTTATCACTTTCAAATATGCTCGTTTCCACCCTCGTACTTTCTGCTCTTCTTTCTCTCAGGCTATCTGACGAAAATCGCTTTATTAGCGTATTATTTCATCTTTAATTAATTAAAGATTGGCATTTTGTTGCGGTATGTTTTTGTGATGTAGCCTACAAGTAGCCTATTGAGATATTTCTTTTATTTTTTGTTGTTTGGTAAAAGCTAGCGTGTAATGTACAATGACTAGCATTTATCGGTAAATAGCGTATTTGTTTATGGTCTTATTTCAATGTATTTTCTTCATTTTCAGCTATATGGATATGCAAACAATATCAAAAGCTTTGTTCGCTTTTTATGACATTCTGAAGTGCTGTCTTTGAGACGTATCAAAACTGCATGAATATTGATTTAAGTGAAATGTCAATAAAGCAATCATGATACCATTCGCGACCTGTGATTTCTTATAATTGTCTTTCTTAAATGTACGATGTCTAACAATGACTCCAGGGTTTCTTTTTCTGTACTTTAGTCGTACTGAAGGAGTGAATGTTTGTCCTGCCCCACAAACGAAAGGTTTATCCAAAACGCCTGGCGCCCTCTGGGGTCTGAGAGGTCAGGGTTTGACAGTAACTGACCCTTTGTAGCCGCATAAAGCACTGTGCAAAATGCTTTGCTAACAGAGAATTAATTTCCTTCAAAAATTCTCAATTCTCTCTCACACACTTCAAGAAAGTTTTCACAATATGTGGAAGACGAGAAAATCTCCGTTCAATAGGCTATAGCCTAGCAAAAGTAGCCAAACATGCGTTATCATAACGAACATATCTAGTATATTAGTTATAGAATCACTTTTCATGACATTATATTTGGGAAAGTCGGCATGGCAAAGTATTCACAAAACTGATCACACTGAGTAAACAACAACAACAACAAAGCCACAAAAGTTGCTTAATAACTACCGCAACAAAAATGTATTTAAAATCCAAAAGATATTTGATTTTCCCCAAAAAATCAAATCGTTTCAAAACTGTCCCACAGTGGAATCTCAAAGGTCTCTCATAATAACAAAATGTTTAACATCCACCACAAATAATACAAAAATCTCCGCCATCTGTATCCGATCAGCTCTCTTTTAAGAATGAAATTTACACTAAACCGACATATTTCACGTGCAGTCTGTTTAAAACATTATATTCCTTTTAGTGTTATATATTCCCATCTCTTGTTTATAAACGCCAGCAGAAAGAAAATAAATAGGTTGTAGCCTACCTTTGGTATAAAAGGGCATCCCGGTGTCCTCTGTCTCTCTGATGCTCCGCTTATAGCATATGGAAACTCTTTTGAAAATGCCTAGATTTGGCACATTGTCATTGAAAAGAGCGGCGCGCGGTGATGCTGGAACACAAAATGGGAAATAAGTTGGGGATTGGGTGCAGCCTCCCTCAATGCGGACTTATCTAACTTTAATTTCATATACCGCAACGACATGTCATTCAGAAGGATTTGAACAATTAGAACGTTCTTGCTACTTTCAAACCGAATAAGAAGTGCACCCCACAATGCTTTCGTGCATTCGTATGGGCTATTTATTTTTATTTTTTTTATTTTTTTTGCTTTTATGTTTAATACAAACAAATAGGTACAATATTGCGTGAAAAATCTGTGAACAACGTCGTGGCAAAATCACTTCCAACGTAAAATCGAGATTCACAAATGCTTGTTTGTAAGACACTGGACTTTCAATCAATGTATTGGGACATTTCGATCGATTATATAAACGAAAATCCATATACGACATGAGACTGGTATCAGACACGACTTTCACCTTTCATGAGAAACAAAATGAAGTGGCAGAGATCAGTGAGAGCATTAATAAGCGATGAAATTATATTTAGGCTATTAGAAAAAAAATATTTTACAGATACAGAACAATGACATTTGCTAACAACAATGTGGAATGTGTATTGCAAAAAAAAAAAAATTGTTAAAAATAAATTGGAATGTTTTCGCAATATATTTTAGTATTAGGCTAAATAAAGATGTCAAATAATGAATTGATTTACAGGCTGCAGTACTTAAACTACAGAGTTTTAATGACATCCATCAATATGATAATTCTATGTTTTAATGTGGTAAATTCACACGAGCTCCCAGCTGCTGCATGCGTCCCGGGATCACGGATGAGGGAGGCGGCCAGGCACGCGGTGCCATTCTGTTTATTTGATAAAGAAAATCAATGAGAGTGACTGTGGACTATTTAGCGAGACGTTTGAGAGGGGAAAATGGTTGTTTGAAAAGTGACTTCAGTTGGCTGGTCGATCTCATCGGGAAATGTACACTAAACTACACTCTCAGAGACACACTTGGTCCTCTCTTTGAGTCCATTCACCCCCACTGCCCCCTCCCACTTGGCCCTTTGCTCCTCATGGTGCGGAGGTTTTCATTGTTGATCCCTCTTTAATAGACAAACGGGCAGGAGTTGCATGTCCGGCCATCTATCCTAAAGCCAGAGATTCTCCATCTGCTGAATGTATAGTCACCTATGTTGCTTATTAATTAACTAAATCATTTGAATACTAGGTTTATTTTTTAAGTATATAATTTTTGATGTAAAACAACGAAATAAATAATTGACAATGTAACTGATCATTTAAAATGTCTTATGTTTAGCAATTATTATTGTTGATTATTATTATTATTCACATTTATTTAAATCTAAGTATTTTGCTATTATTTTGTTTTAAATGGAGGATTGTTAATAAAGATGACAGAGCATGTCAAATCATTACAATCAATGAAACAATCAATACTCAGCTAATTAACTATAAGTACAAATGAGCCTGCTGTTTGTAACTGAAAAGCTACCAAGACCCTTCCTATTACAAAGTTGAAGCCCCCATGACCAGAACACCTACTGAGAGGGCTGCATTTAAACACACACTAAAACCAGAATCATTCACAACACATATCAGTTCAAGCCATCGCCCCTGTTCAGGAGAGTGTATATTTCACTGGGTTATGGCTAATGCTCTAAAGCAGAGAAAAAACTGTGCTTTTCTTCATATGAACTTTATTAAATTATTTGTCTTTTTGTGTGCTAGATAATTGCATTTCCAGCTTTCCCTGTTCAAATGAGTCTTTAACATGGCTAGATGTTTTCTTCTGCCTCTCCCGGGGGTTAGAAGCTACCCTCTCCCCCCATACGTAGTGGTGCATTCTATTTAGCGGATTACCTGGTTACCATTGGTCAGCACAGGAAAGGCAAGAGAGCAAAACCATGGCAACATGACAGATTCAAAACCCATCAGCCAAACTGGATGATAACAGTCAACTTGGTCAAGCGGCTTGGATTTTGCCTACAAGAAACAGGAAAAACGCGCTATCTATCGTTTCATTATAGAATAGTGTGTACATTGCGTGTGGGATTATATGTGTGAATAAAAAATTACTGACTGCACTTGTATCAGTTACTGTACATTTTGGGGAATGAATATGATGTAAAATTACTTATTACTCCTTGCATTTTTAAACAAAATGATGATGTCAAGAGGCACAAAATAAATTGAAAAAAAGCATCAAGCCGCATGCAACAATTATTGATATTTGTGTGTGATATTTTCATCTTAGGGAGCGATCAGAGAATGTGTGTATTAAATGTTTCGTGTGGATCTACATAATTAATCCTGTAATCACAGCATTCTTAAATGAATTACATTCCAATTAGCCAAACAAATTAACAAATCGGTCAAAACACTGACTCGTTTCAATAGTCAGACACAACTGAATCCAATGTTTTTGATTGTTGTGTAATATCCATATCACATCCTCAAATTAAACGCACTCAGTCAAAAACAAAATGTCAGGACGCATCTCACATGAGGCAAAATGGTTATTTTCACAATTTTTTGTATTCTCAGAAATATACCTAAGATCAACAGCAAATTATTAAGCAAGAGGGGAGTGATTCAAACGCATTTAAAAAATAATAATCAAAAAACAGGTCAGTGAAAATATTGCATATGTGCATATGTCTAAGTGCCAGATAAACTGATTAGCCAGACAGATTGCTTATTGATTACAATAATCAGTTAGGTTTGCTGATTGATTTATTGCCTATAATATCTTATTTAACAGGCCTGAAGCTTGTCCCATCAGAAAAAAAACTCACCTAAAACATCAATTAACCAAATCATTTGTATGCTTATATATTTCCTGGTAAATCTTTCCTATGTAAGGTAGTTATGGCTTGATTGTGTGTAGTGATGCTGGTTTGGGGACAGTCAGCTTGCGACTCTGAATCCCACAGACGAGAATCTCAGGCTTTTTCACATTTAAAATGCACCCGTGGGCCAGACAGCTGAGAACGACTCCTTGGTGTCTCAGAAAAAGGCTGGAGTCTGTTTGCACTGATATTTCACTAGTGGCAGCACTAAGGACACTTGGAAAAAGGGGTGGAGGGGGGTTAATAAAATCTGTGTGTCTCCTCTTCACGCTGGAGGTGTATGAAGGTGATTGTGGATTGGTTAAAGGGAGTCGATGGATTGTCATGCATAAGGTAAGCGCCCGTCCGTGAGCTTTGTTTGAAAGCGCTGATGTTGAGGAGGTGCTGACAGCCCATCGCTGGGGTTTCTTAAGCGAGCAATTTCTGTGCTTTGATTTCTTCCTATGATATGTCAGATGCACAAAACACATTGTGCGATTTGAATTCATTTGTGATATGTCTCTCCTGCCAGTGCTGTCTTTCATGCGCATGTTTTTAGAATAATTTTTCTTGCAACGCATTTATTAGCCGAGTTGCAACTAGCTTTAGGGTGAATGAGAGTTATAAGTTAAGCGATAAAATTACTAAAATATAAAGTAATTCGTCTTTTTGAACAGTTCCTTTTTATGTCAAATAATATCAGATTCTTTTTTTTTTGTTTGTTTTAAGTACATTAATGCACTGAATAACAGTAAAGACGTTTAAATAGCGAGTGTCGGTTTTGTATCACCCTGCTCATCAGCCATAAGATTACATTCATACTCCATATGCATGCAAGCAGTCATACGTGCTCTGCGAGGGGTTTCTCTCACACAGCCAGGGCTGCAGAGGAGATAATTTGAGTCTAATCTGCTGGTGCAGAAGTGTGAGGAGTGAGACTGGACAATGAGACTCCCTCTCCTCTCACCTGAGAGAGGTTTCCGCTTAAATCACGCCCGTCTCACTGGCCACAGACCCAGATCCCCAACTTTAATGGGAAGACAGTTAATAACCTTCCTCTTCTTCTCCTTCTCCTCCTCCTCCTCCTCTTTTTTATCCCCTGTGCACTATCAATCTGACCTGTCAGGGCACTGCTGAATCAAAGCAAAAGTCCTCTTCACAGATGACTGATTAGAAACGCAAAATCACAAAATCCATCTTCATGGTCATTTTTATTACAGTCATTTTTAAACTGACAGCAACCTGCTCAGGCTCAGAACAGAGCTTGTGGTGCAGATTGTGTCTCTGAGAGAGAGAGCGAGAGAGAGAGAGAGAGAGAGAGAGAGAGAGAGAGATGAGAGGATGCAGAGAGGTGGAGAGAAAGCCTAATGTCTGTGGGAATTGGGGTGCATCATTTACATCGCACATATACACTTAAATGCTTACATGAACGAACATGCATGTATTTTTGCATGCATGCATGCATGCACACCCGCAAATGTAATTTACATGTACACATATCCCTCATGTTCAGCTGAATTGAGTCTGAGTTTTACTGTTGGTATGCATGGGGTTTCCGAAACCCGTGATGTAAGTGTAAAAACAATAACAGTTACTCAAAAAATGTACTTAATTTCATTCAAATAATTTAATGTTCCTCAGACCAAATTAAACCCAGTAAGCAGATTATCCACTATTACAATTATCTCAAATAGTGATGCTGCTGTAGAATTGTTATTTTTTAACGATTGGCAGGAGTGTATCTGACCAATCAAAATACCATGGCATATGAACAATTTTGTATATCTGTACAATATATTTTTTTATGGAGGATACTTGCTGCGTTTTATAAAGTTGCATTTTTATATACATTTTTCATAAGACTAGAAAAAATCATGACTAGTCAAGTGTTTTTTAATCAATCTGTTAAAATGTCCTTGAATATGAGAGATATAAATACACCTATTTGCATAGGGCCTACACAATACGAAAAAGAAAAAAAAAATACTATAAAACTTGACACCTGGAAAATAGAATTCTAGTTTTGAATATTAGCTATAATAGCTATTTATGTCTGCAAAAAAGTTTTTCATCAAGGTTATCAAATCATTAATCAGAATAATATGTATGTTTTATATTATTGTAATTCTTTGTAAGAATGCAGCAGTGGAAAAGGAAGTCGATTTGTCGAATAGGCAACTTTTACTGTTCCATGAGCATGTCTGTCAGGGCCCGGTCCTGGTCTAATCCTTCTCGACATCATTCAGGAGGGGTTACGTGTGTCTTGGTTACGTTCGTACACAGAACAAAGGAAAATGGGTCACGAAAGACAGAAAACACACCATTTCACAGAAACCTGGGGAACAGACAGCCTGCCACATTTAATGTTCTTAAAACATCTGATTGAACAGCTTGTCAAAATATTAAAGCTCACTTATGAAGGCCTAAGAGTCATCTCTGAAGGGCGGGGGGATTATTCTATTTAACAAATGATTTTTTTTTGCATTTTTTATTTTTTTTTGCATTTTGTATGGATTTTAAAAAGCACTGGTAATTTTTTAAAATGTATGTGTGTGTGTGTGTTTTCATTTTAACATCTTTGTTTATCGTTGATTCATTTATTTAATACATGTCCTGTAAGATGCATTTAGACAAATAAATGTAAAAAAAGCCATCTGTCAGATCATAAACTTCATAACGTCACACAGTCCGACCTAGCCTAAAAATATACGCACTACATTAAAATATGTTTGGACAAGGCTTTAAAGACGTAGGGTTTGGACTAACACAGTCGTGTCAGACTGTGGAAGCAGCTGCGCTCTTGAAATGAATGCCTCTGACTGTACGCCTGTCAGTGGACTGAGACCCGACTGACCTGATGGGTTTGATTACTTCCCTGACATTCAATGGCAATAGAAAACAAGGCATAAAGAGACCCGAGGAAATTTCTGCAGAAATTCCACCGTGTACATCCGTACGTCCACACGTACACCCGCACAATGAATGCACATGTAAACAACATTCACCCACGCACACTAACACATATGGTCTGAATAAACACAACAGATACAAGGCACAAAAGCCTTAAAATCTTTAGCTTCAAGTCTCCCACAAGAGCCAAATCGGGTTGCGTTAACCGCACAACGCTCGGAAACAAGCACAAATTTGGCCTTGGATATGTCCGAACACTCAAACGACCAATACAGAACTGCACCAGTATTTTACATCTGACTTCATCGATGACAAGCACTAACTGCCATGAAATTCCCTAAAGATTAAATATCCCGGGACCGTATTCCGTCTGCCTTTCCTCGACAGGAGGGAACAGGGGAAAGGCAGATAAATCCAAAAGAACCACCCCACAACACTCAGCGAGAGGCAAACCAAGACAAACAGCACATCAAACCTTAGTCTGCAAAGCCTTCTTTTTATCCTGCTGGCATTAAACCCCAGACACACACACACACACTCGGTGGGAGACTGTACGGAGAGAGAGAGAGAGAAAGAGAGAGAGAGAGAGAGAGAGAGAGAAAGAGAGAGAGAGAGAGAGAGAGAGAGAGAGAGAGAGAGACAGACACACACTCACATATACACACACCCTTACGGTACAGGGACTGAGAAACCCAGTTAAACGGCACAGAAAGCAAACCGCAGTATTTGAACACAAACACACGAGCCGTTCGCCTACCACACCTGCCTTTGTGTGTCTGCAGCGTCGACTGGCAGTCCTGTCTTTTCTGCAAGGCAATGCCGAGTCCTTTCAAGAAGGGGGAGGTGGATCAGGACAGGTTTTACTGGGGGTAAATCGGCAGGTCAGGGGTTTTCAGGTGGGCTCCGGCAGTAACGCCGTTTTAGAAGGCCGGAGAGGGGAACTTTCAGCAAGTCTGTGATTCCTGGGGTTCATATCCTGACTCCCCCATTTGGGCTCTTCAAAAGAGAAAAAAATAAGAGAGAGAGAGTGAGAGAGAGAGAGAGAGAGAGAGAGAGAGAGAGAGAGAGAGAGAAGGAGAGAGAGAGAGAGATGAATAGGAAGCACAGGTCATGTAAAATGTATAAGCTGCATTTAAAAATAATTTAATTCTGGAAGCGAGCAGCTCATCTCCTGCCACCGAGGATCCGGGTGAGGGGATTCTTCTCTTTTTTTTCCAATGAATGCACCTTTTGTGACAGTCAACATTTCAGCTCAGGGGAAAGCAAGAAATAAGAAAGTTGTTTATGAGCACTAGAGCAAATATTTTTTAGTAAAAAAATCTCTTGAGGTAGTCCAGCCGAGCGTACAACAGTTATCACTGGCATTCGTGAATTACAAGTCGTCCATTGCTATTTGTTTGCGGTTTTTCCGTTCATTTCGGTCATGTCACACGGGTTGATTTTATATTCGCCTTAGACTGAGAGGTATTTCAGCTGGTTGAACTACATCATTTAGTCGTCGTGTAAGGCGTAGGCTGGTCCTCACAGGTGGGTTTGTGTGTTTTGCACTGCCTGACTCACTTGTAAGCAAAACTCTCTTCAGGAGGCAGCTCAAACAAACCCAAATTACAGGGTTAATGAAAGCTGAGTAAATTAAACAAACTCTCAGCTGCTTATTTGACGTCCATTTAAAAAGATATACATTTATTTTTCCCATAAAAACTGCTTTGGCCCCCAAAAAAGAAAAAGAAAACTGCACAGCTTCGCTGCTGCTGAAGGCGGTGTGTTTCCTAAAGCTCTGTTATGCTGTATAATTATGTTATACTTTTGACCTTTGTCATAAAAAAAAATGTCTTTGAACATTTTAATGTGAACCATTTTAAACCCCAAACAGAAGAAAAAAACATACACAAATGCCATATTTGGTATGTTAAACGTTATACTGTGCCGGCCTAAATGTTTTCTGCCTTCTATTTTCACTTCATATTCTTAAAATGAAAGTTTCTTTGTTGTCTGTCGCCTGATTTAGCATAATCGAAAACATTCCATGCCGCGGAACATTTTTTGCTCACGGATTACTTCGGGAACCTTGTTCGGATTATATTTAGCACATCATGAACGATCCTTTTGCACACGTACACACAGAAATGTCTTATGTAAACAGACCATAACAGTGCTCTGTTATAATAACATGTAAGAGGTACAGGCTGTCTGCGCCACCATCATTTTATGAGAGACATTGCTGAAATGTCGATTTCTGTTGCTTTTAATAACAAGCACATGACATGGCACAAAACACGGCATTGTGGGATATTGACCCGGTCGGGGGAAGGAGGGGGCAACGATTTGGTTTGAGGATAATATTCTCTTTAAACGCACCGTGTAAATTGTGCGTATAAAGTCATTGGAAGTGATTCCTCAGGACAGCCTGAGAGGACAGTTACCTGCTGGCTTGAAGAAGCCAATCAATAGCAGGAAATAGAGCCGTGCATGAGGCTGGGAGGCTAGCGAGCGGTTAGCGCTAATAAAAATGGCCGATGTCAATATTTGGGAATAACAGACGAGAAGGATAATAGACAAAAGACAGCGTATGCCGTGGTGTACTCAAACAGGGGCTCCGAATTAATGCACAAAGTCCAGCTGCTCCCGAAGGGTAGACCCCCGCGCATTAGTTACCGCAGGTAATGCCAAACTATAGTAAAATCAATGTGCTCAGAAGCGCTATAAAGAGGGACAAGAGTTCACAGGAGGCATGACTGAGTGTGTTTCTCTTTCTCTCTTCCTCTTTCTCTCGCTCCATCGCAGGGTCACAGAGCTGTTGAATGTGCATTGCCTTAACAGACGCCCTCAAAAAAAGACTAAATAAATGAAGTATATCGCAAGGTGTGCGCTTCACACACAGAAGAAATTACAACCGATCCAATTTCATCTGTGCTGCCTTGATGACAATTTAATATTTCTAGAATGGCCATGAACTAACCGACAGAGTATTTTGCGTTCGCTTGCTGTGCTGCTCTTAAAATTACTTTTATTTTGAGGTTGTTTGGCAAAATAGGACATTATCCATGGGAAACTAACGTCATCATATTTATATTTTCCTTTAATGGGACCTTTAAATGCTATTGTTTGTCCTTCATAAACCTGGTTTTCACAAAACCCCTACACAAGAGTCTAACTACCTCAAAAATGGCATAATGATTTTCGTAGAGAATAGTTTGTTTTTTTATTACATCAAATCATGATATTACCTTAAGATATATATATATATATATATATATATATATATATATATATATATATATATTTATATATTTATATATATATATATGAGAGAGTAAAATTCAGTAGTCATAGCGCTTCATGAAAAATGGAATTGTAGAAATAATAGTAGGATTAAATTGTCTCAGTCTTTCTCAGACACACTGAACGTACTTGTACAAAATAGCATGTAAGAACAGAGAACAGCATACGAGACACTGCTATTTAGAGACTCTCTCACCGCATCTTGGCCATTTACTCTGACCCATTTGGACTAGATGGATCCTGAACAATTGAGTTTGAAGGATTAGTTCACTCACAATAAAAATTCTGTCATCTTTGCTAACTCTCATGGCATTCCAAATCATGTGACTTTCTTTGCACACGAAACACAAAAAGAAAGAATTACGAGTAATGTCCTGGTTGTTCTTTTCCATGGAATCACAATGTATTGCGGATGGATGCAAAAGCAGCATTAAAGTACCATAAAATCATGAACGCAGGCCATATAATGTTATGAGCTTTTTATGAACAATTTTAAGTCATTAATCATAAAGACGGAAAAACTGATGTCCAGTTTAAAAAAAAAAAAAAAAAAACATCATTTTGAATCAGATCTTTTCTATGAATCAGCTGATCCAGTTTGCAAAACCGCTTTGAATGATTAATTAAATTAAGTGACTCAATGATCCTGTCGCAGCTCACTGGAGGTGAGGATTATTAGTAAACAACAGCTTAAATGTCAGTCTATTTCTCACACAAAGCTATCGTATGACATCAAAAGTCTTGAAATTTGTATGGACAACCTTAAAAGTAGTGTAAGCAATTTCAGAGAGGCTAGCAATAGCAAGCTAGTTTTAAAAGCATTAGATCCCACCCTCCCTTCAGAACGTCTACAAAGCCACGCCTCCTTCAAAACGCATGAACGTGCAAGTCATTCACATCCAGAACAGATTCAGCAAAGCTTCATAAGAGAAGGCATTAAATTAACTCATGTCTCAAAGCACATAACATTGCAATAATAATGAACATAAACAACTTGCAGAGCTCTTATTTGTAGAGCAATGATTGGACCAAATGCAATGATTGGACGAACATTTTTTGATCCTGAGATTGCCACAGTCAATATATGTAAATTTGTTTAATATTTAGACCACTTTTATCATTGATTGCTATCAGGGTGTGAAGAGAGTTTTTAACCAGAATAACAAAAAGTGTTTATGAAAAAAATGACTACCTTACCTTTAATTGTATATTATAGTGCTTATTATTTCTAAGGTTTGAATGCTTCCGTCACTACTCATTGTGTTTGCTTAGAAAAGAAAGACATCATTACACAATTCTCCTGTAAGAAAAAAAGTCATCCAGATTTGGATGATATGAGGGTGAATAAATGACAACAGAAATACTATGTTTGGTTCTTTTGACTTTTTAGGCTACTTTGACAGCAGCTGAAACAAGGTCAGATATACACTTTTCTTTGTACGCATGTCATAGGCACACTTCTGGTACCTGTCCAGTTCCAACATGCCATTGTACAGATTGATGTTGCACATGGGCGACATGCTGTCTATATACATAAGCACATATTCATCATTGGTGTGAGGTGGACGCGTACCTGGGGCTGAAGGGGGCAGGACGACCTCCTCATAATCCGGTGACCTGATCTAAAGCACTCGCACAAAGCAACACTGGACAGGAAACAGGAGAACGGCCACTGAATGCAGGTAGAAGCCGCATGACACATTACTTGGACTGGAGGAAACAAAAAAAAGTGCTAAGAATTTATTGGACACGTTATATAAAAATATTGAAATTCTATCCATTATACAAATCTTTGTGACTAAAACCCAAACAGAAAATATGCTTTAGGCTTATTGCCGAGGTGTGTGAAATGCTTTTGGGCGTCTATAATGACTGGCTTCAGACCCAACACAATGCACAGCCGAGAAGTGCACAAGTCTGTCATGTGAATTTTCCATCCACTCTTCAACACACTGTAATTTGGGCCGCATTCAAAATGGCCACCACTTTTTTTTTTTTTTTTTTTGCTGCGCGTCCATCCATTACCTCCTTATGATGCCCAGAAAACATTTCAATTGGATTGTGATGGCCTGTTTGGGCCCTTTGATCCTTCTCCCTTTTAAGACCTCCATTGTTCAAGATTCACCATCCTGTGCTACCGAGAGGCTGACCCTAGGCAAATCTTCATAATGAGCTTCTTGTCTGATCCATTATGGATTCTTGGATGTGCCCACATCACACATGCCTCTGGTGCATATTTCGGTTTTCCCCATCCTCAAAATGCTCATAAATGTATAAAGGAGGATCAAAATCCAGCAAAACACACTCATCAAAGTCCTCAAGGTAGCGATTGATTTAGCTCGTATGAATTTAGACATTGCGAAGCCCTAATGAATGATTAAAGACTAGTTGTGAGCATTACAATTTAGAACAAATGACTCAAGATGGGTTTCATCTCCTCCCATACACAATTGAACAATATGCTGTTCTTTGCCTACATCAACTTGTCTGGTAATATAGTTTGAGTTCTGCTTTGAAGTTTTACAGCATGTGTGTGGGCACATATAGGGGAGACCAGGGATTGCTGTAGCATGGGTAAGACCATCACTTTAACTACTTGGTTATAGGGATGTAATCTGTGATGAAATCATAGGCAACTGTCAAAGTAAAAAAAAACAACAAAAAAAACATTTTGAGGCAAAAAAGCAACAATTCACTTCTGTCTTTTAATTAAATAAATTAATGGATGTTAAATGACAAAACTGTTTGTTGTAAACTGGATGATCAATGAATGCTTATATGTTTTGTGATAGTTGTTCATGAGTCCCTTGATTGTTAAAGCAAAGTCCCTTTTAAGGCGACTCATTTCACTCGGCGGCCATCTTTGAAACGCCTCTCGGGCAGCTATTTCAGTCATGCAAGTACAGCTCCTGTCTCTTTCAATGGGGAAACATTAAATTCTCCAAAGCTGTTCACCAAGCTTACGATTAAATTTCATATTTAAAATCATAAATGAAATCTGACAACGGTCTCATAAATTTTGTTTCTAAACGCTCAAATCATGACAAACAAATTTGCAAATGCAAATTTGTCCTAAGCACGTGTCTCTGAATACTGACTGTTTCTATAGCATTTTCTTATTTTGTTTAAAAATCATATTTTTTTCCATTTAGCACTAAAAAAAGTCAACATCCCATACTTATTTTACATACATAGTGAAGTAGTTTGTAACAAAAGTGACAATCATTTACACGGTTTAAGTTGTAAAAATTTTAAAACAAAATAACATCTGTAGCAGATAAATATGGTAACATCAAAGTTTGAGATACAAACCACTAAAAACAACACTGGGTCACAGATATTAAAGTAAAACATATTCCGAATACCATTCTGACCTCTCCCTACAGTTTATACTTTGCATGTGTTCAAAGCTTCATTGCAATACTATAGACACATGTGAAATAACACCTTCAAGGTTAAATGGATAAATCAGTAAACCTGCTTTACGAAACCAATGAAAAGTGGCATAGAAGAGCAGAAAAAAAAGTTTGTTTGTTTTAGACAAATTCATGTCAATTAATTGATATAAGAAAGGCCTTCACAAGGCTCTGAGGGCAAATCCATAAACTTATTTATATGCATGTACAAACAAAAACAAAATATGGTTCAAGTATGAAAAGCATGCTAGCTCATATCCTGCATGTTATCATTCAGTATGAGGCGAATAGATTTCCACATTGTTTTCTGAAGTATAGTACGGCAAGAGTTGAGAACCATCTAAACGCTTTTTCACGATTGCCTCGAGAGGAAACTTTCCAGAAAAAAAGTCAGAAAACAAACATCACACAGATAAAAAAAAGGAAAGGGAGGAAAAAAAGGAAAACATCAATTGTCCTTCTTGAGAACGACATGCTTTGTAGCTCTTCTGTCATATCTCATGGAGTCGAATGGACAGCAGGATTGCTGGCTTGACTGACTTTCTGACATCCCCGGAGACAGCGTTCTCTTTCCGGCACCTCTCAGGAGACGGCTGGACTTTATGAATTAGTTACAAGCTTTGTCCTTTTCTTATTGCATGGCAGATGAAACCCACACCAGATAAGACAGAGGTGCAGGAAAAGCAAGAACATCAATTGGAGCGAATTATGAATTCTGAGGGGGGGGGGGGGGGGGGGGGGGGTTAGGGGGGTTAAAAGCAAATGAGAGAAAAAGTTTTGCTCGCATTTGCAAATGAAATGCAGCTGCGTGTCATTTATGGCCTCCACCCGTTCTAAGATTGGAAAGATGGAGTGCGTGTGTGTGACGGTGGAAGAGTTCTGTCTCCTTTGTGACCATTTGCTTTGACCTAAAACGTGGCTGGGGGGAAACAGCACTTTTTACAGTGTGTGGCTCAATGTCGAACTTATATTTAATATATGACATTTCACACAAATCATCCGACCAAAGACATGACCCTGGGGTATTTTTGCAGATTGCTTTTTCAGTACCTCAGCAACTGTGGAATTACTCTTCCTCAAGAAAGCCTTTGAGTTGGACGAGGTGATCACCTCGGATGGCTGTGGCCATCCTGATCTGGAACAGCTCAGAGAAAGTGATATCATGATCGTAGAGCCATGCTAAATTGAAAACATCTTGGTGGCTGGAGGCTGTACAAAATAACCATATATTACATATTGTTTAACACTCAATTGGCCAGTCAGACAATTATTCTGTTGTGGCATCTAAGATGGTCTGTTTTTAAGCTTACCTTCATATCGGCAAGCGTTCATTTATAATAGGGCAAATGTTTTAGGGCTGAAGAATGTTGTTGTCTCTACTGTGGCTCCAAAAGGAATTCCAGTTCACCTAAAAATGAGAATTCTGTCATTGTTTACTCACCCTCATGTCGCTGCAAATATGAATAGCTTCTTTCTTCAGAAGAACACAGAACATGTTTAAAATGTTAACTGAAATATCAAACTTATATTTACTTAAATATAATGCACACAACACAACCAAATCCCACCATCCCAAGAAGAAAGGGAAAGGCAAAAGAGCATTCCACAATCTCAAGGTTAGTGTCAGGCCCGGGCTGTATTAAATCCAAAGAGCCTGTTCCACAGTTCCAGGTTTCTCCTCAGAGACAGCAGCATCCCCATTCTGTCTCTACCCACTTACTCTAATTAAGCAATTATTTTGAGCTAACACTATTAAAATTGAATAAAGAACACAAAAGATGAAAGCGTACTGTATATTAGCTGTGTACAGCTAATATACCCCCCTCCGCCACAACAGAATAATTAGCCGTTCTCCCTCAGGGTAGAGGAAAACCTGTTTTTAATTGGAATCCAGCCGGGACTTTACCAGTATTAAAATACATGAGGCTTCAGCAACAATAAAATACACAGAATTTGATATGTTTGCTGAACTTGTTTATCTTGAATCTGCCGGGTCGTTCTATTAAGAAGCGTGGGTGGTAGCTAAACTCAGTCACAATTACACACATATTTTGGCCACATTTTGTACTTATTCTGGCTTTTTTTTTTATAATGGATACAAGTGTGACTAAGGGGATCCTATCAAATTCAGGGCAGATGCTTTTCTGCCAATTTGCAACAAACCTTTGGTTTTCTTATATGGGCAATTAGCCGCTGTTCTGACTGTCTTTTTCTACAGCTATTAAAAGCAAATTCGGCTGGTCTGGTCCGGATGGTTGGGTGGGTGGGTGTGGTTTAAACGTGTGTGTTTTGGTAAGGAGGCCTTACATAGACCCCCCCTCCCCTGCCTGGTTAAACCAACGAGATTCCCCAGCCTATGGTCGTTTCCCGCGGGACTCGCCCTGACCCTGCGCAGGGAGGCTGATGCTGAGGCTGTGGGTATCGGCCCGGTCACCTTTGTTTTCTTCAAGCCCTGTCATTTCCCTCCCTCTCTTTGCCTCAGTCAAGTTCAAGGATATCCTCAATTGGCTGACTGCAGGTCATTTCTGAGGACCTTTGAGCGCTGTGATGCTAGTTCACCTGCAAACCTCGGCTCCGCCAACCGGCCTATAAACATTTGGTAAAGGGATTAAGTCACGTGCGCACTTTATGAAAATACATCCCAAGCATTACATTTGGTTATAGAATGGGGTTCTGCCGTGTTGCAAATTTCTCCTTCGCCTAAATGGAGAAAAAGCGTTTGTTTTTTACGCATCCTGCTGACGGAAGGCAAAAAAGATCCCAAACGTTTTCTGTCGGCCGTACTGTTGATGGATCAACATCATGTGTCTTACTTGAGTGGAAATTGAGGACAGACAATTGGCTAGCTGTGACTCACAACCAGAATCAGTATGCTTGGAAATGAAAAACAACTGGGGGGAAAATGTAGTAAATAAAAATAAATAAAAAAAACAGAAAATATTTCCCACCCCAAGCAAAAAGATTAAATTAAACTAGTTTATTCTAGATGTGTCTGGAATGAACACAAAGCTAGAAGACGGCAAGAACATGCAAGGAAGAAAATATTAGCTTTTTGATCCTGCTTTTTTCAAAAGACATATTCAAAAACATGCCATTTCTCAAAAACATATTTTTTAAGACAACAGATTTGAATGAATAAAGGCAGAATTAATTTGACCATCCTTCAGTACATTATCACATAAAACAGAACTACTATGATGTCAGATGATTAATTTTGGATGTTAATGCAATATTACTTTCTCAATAATTCCCTATTAATTCACTGGAAACATATTTCTGGTTTCAGCCAGTAAACAATATTTGCAAGTAATGCCAATATCTGCATAAAATCAAATATACATATTTCATCTCTGAATTTCCCTAATGGTTGAATGGATTTTAATTACAAATCCCAAATTAACTTTCCACAAATCATTAGCATTCTAATGATATCCCTACTAATTTCTTATTTATAAAGAAAAAATAAACCATCAGACCCTTAAAACAGGATCTTTGTACACACTTGGAGAAATGCTCATTTTCATTATAAATATTATATATAAATAAATATATAAAATATAAATATGCAGGCCTTTATAATCTTTATCTCTGAGGCACAGAGCATCAGAATTATGTAAAACTATGGAATATGTTAAAGGTTGATAGGGATACTGAAGGAAGGCAGGGGGCTCTATAGGGGATGTATGTGGGTTGCTGCCTGTTTGTCTCTGTACATGTCCATCTATCATGCCATCTGCGGGTCTCCTTCTCGGATGTGTAGGGGGAAATAAATGTAGCCCCCCTGCTTTAAAAATGCACATACATTTCCATACATTGGGGGTGAGTTAAAGGGGCTTAAACCTATTTCCCCAACAAACCCAAAACACCAACAGAGGGAAGATAAATGTGTCTGTCCCTTTTTCCAGCCGCTGCTGAAAATCCCCCCATCGCAATATTTATCTTAATAAGGGGGCGCAGTGACAGGGAGCGCTATTGCACACGGCCTCACCTGCACATTTTTTAATCCCACTCTGCGTTATCATACAGGGTGGGAAACCCAAATGAAGCGGAGTCGTCACCCTTTTAGGACACAGTCTGCATCTAACATCTATTCACGATTCGCTCAGCTGTCACAACATGTTACCTCATTTGCAGATATTTTACCTGTACACACTCTCTCCCTTCTCTTTCTATACGCCTGCCTTTGTGTATTTGTTGTTTTGTTCCAAAAAATATATATATATCGTCACATCTCTTCACCTAGAAAATTCAGATAAAAGATTACTAGTTCGAATAAATGATGAGACTCACTTTACGGATTCAGAAAGCTGTTATAAAAGACTACAGATTATAGAAAGTTTTACTCACCACTTTAAAAAGTTCCATTTCGTTCTCCTCAGACACGAGGCCGTTTGCGTTCTTTCTAGTTGTGTTTATTGTATTGTTTTGTTTTTCAAAGGTGAAACACTATGGGTTGGCAGTCACAGAGCAGGCTGGTGTGTGTCCCTCTCACATTTGAAATGCGGGGACGGGTGAGGAGAGATATGCACATACAAAAAACAGGGTTTATATCTTTCACCAGCATCTCTTCTACAGGCCAAAGCAGAGAGAGAGAGAGAGAGAGAGAGAGAGAGAGGGAGAGAGAGAGAGAGAGAGAGAGAGAGAGCAGAGAAATCAGAGGGGGGGAGAGCATGACAGAGTAGGTTGCCATTCTGTCACCTCGACCTCTAAACACAGAGTGTATCAAGCTCCACTGCCTTACTTTCACACATTCACACACACAAACACACTCACAGACAGCGACTAGTGCATCTACATAACCACTGAAGCATTTCACATATTAAACTTCAGTTTCACATTCAAGTCTATTCCTATTCAAAGTTTTGTTAGGCTCACTTTTTTTTTGTCACATTTGTGCAATTCTAAAACTTATTGGCTGTTACCCAGCAAATGTAAGGGTGACGAGTTTATTTGAGTTGTATGGAGATGACAGAATGAGGGATGTATAAAGAATTCACACAGAGACTCTAGTGTTCTTTCAGCTTTATTCCAAAAATGTATTATATCCTCAGTCGATGAAATTATAATAAAGATATTACTGCAACGTTATTTGCAAATATTCAGTTAATTTTAAAAATAATTATCATTTAGATTAATGATTTCACAAGCTATTATAAATGTTTAAAAATATAACACACCAATTATTTACAAATATAAAAAATGAAAAAGAATTAAAACAAGAATCAAACAATCATTTAAAGGAATAATGGTAACACATTAAATCATTATCTAACATTAGCTAACAATAAGTCATATATTTTTACAGCATTTATTCATCCTTTGTTAGTTAGTTAACAAAAATACAACTATTCATGGTAGTTCACAGTGCATTAAAAAATGTTAACAGAAATTACCTGATCTTAAAAATCTAAATGCAACAATAGCATTAAGTAAGATTAATAAATGATGTAGAAGTATTGTTCATTGTTAGTTAATGTTATCTAATGTGGTTAACTAATGTTATCCAATTAAACATTATTGGAAAGTGTTACCGGAATACTTTTGTATTGTAAAAACTCACTAATATGCGATATAATAAATGTAATAATATATTAATAAATATTATAATAATAATTATCATAATTAATGTAATATTGTGGTCCTGGTTCCAGCAAACATTAGCGTAAATTGAAAGTGGACTGAGACCTGGTCTATAATGAACCAAAAATCAACATAACGAACCTGTTAACACCAGGAAACTTTTTGTTTTTTTCAGCATGATTAAAAAAACTCTGTTTGAAAGCATCATCTAGATAATATAATAGCAATTTATGTGTTGGCATACCGCACACAAATATGCAACACAATCACCACTTGTTATCAACATAACACTCCATCGAAAATAAAAGATGACACTATCTTTTGAACTGGTGCTGAAACTCAATCGGACCTTGTAAGACGATCGTGACCCAGTTGTCCTTGAATTGAGAGTGAGAAAAAAAAAAAAAACAGCCTCCCGAGGGTGTCCATGCAAACTCATCCTTTCTTTTCCCACCATCATCGGCTTCTTTTTCTCTCATGCTTTGCCTCTCAATCCCTCTCTCTCTCTCTCTGATTTCCCACAAGCCTCGGGGCAGACGGAATGTCAATCAGCACATGTGCTGATAAATTAGCACAAGTGTTTCTCTGATACACTGTACCTCATCCCGACACATCGGATAGAAATCTGCACAACGCAGACAGTTGACTGTCTCTCCGGCCAAGCCGAACACAAACACACACACTATTAGAAGAGAGAGAACAGCGGCAGATCCAGGAAAATTCTCCAGATTTCATTCCACTGAGAAGCTAAGAGCAAAAATAGAAATTGCTTCTCCCTTTCTTTTTGTTTGGGGGAGCACTTTTACGTTGGTGTTTGTATGTGTGTGTGTGGATGGTACAGGGTCCTTTCATTACAAGTGGAGGCAGATCTTATTACCTGAAGTAGTATACAGACATATGTTTCTCATGAAGGGCCTTAGCGAGTCAAATGAATTCTCTGAAGTTACATGGCGACTGCTACTCTTCTCTTTGAAATTGGGCACACCGTGCTCCATAATCAATAAGTCAAGCTATCACACACACACACATAACCGACCCTGTGGCATTTTAGATGAAAAACTTCAATTTACTTTACAATAAATTCAGATTCACTTTGTAAATTAGAGACAAACCGAAAAGCATTAAACTATGCAAAATCGAAAAGTTTCCACACTGGACTTGTGGCAAAAGAAGAAAGGAAGTACAAGAGGTCCCCGATATTTACATGTTCGGTGCTTTAGTGGAGGCGGCAGACGGACATGCTCGATGAATCTTTGCTTCGCTCTGAAAATAATTACTTACATCATGGTTGGGTGCCAAACTGTGCCATATCCCTTCTGAAATTTCAAAGCAATGGTTGTAACTTTAAAAGCAAACTGGGTTTTAAGCCAAACTAGATGTGAGGCCTGCTGGTTTTGTACAAAAAGTTAATTTGTTGGTAGGACAAATAAATGGTAATTAAAATATTACTACTGCAGACAAATTTTCTAAATAAATGTATTGTTATTGACATTATTCGATTTAGAATTTTTTTACAAGCAGTTATATAAAATAATATGTATAATATAATAAACAACTTATTCATATAAATAACAAAAAGTAAATATTGATTAAAAGATCAACTTATTATTATTAATATTATTTATTCAATTCTGAAGCCATTGTATAAAAGAGTATATTTATAATATAACAAACAAATCATTTTATTAATGTAAAGAATTTAAAAAAGGATCAAATAAGAATTAGTAGAAATTAATAGTAAAAACCAGTTACTTAAAAAAATAAAATTTTAAAATAATAATTTTAAAAGTAGCAATATTGTGGTTCAGGTATACTCTACGTTATGGGGACAAAATGTCCCCACAAAGATGGCAATATCTGAAATCATTGTCCTTGTGGGGACATTGTTTGGTCCCTATGGGGAAAACAGCGTATACATCATACTGAGTGATGCTTTTTAAAAATCTAAAAGTGCAGAAAGTTTTCTGTGAGGGTTGTGTTTAGGGGATAGAATTTACAGTTTGTACAGTATAAAAAGCATTATATGTCCCCATAAAATGGAAACCCAACAGGTGCTCCTGGTTCCAGGAAACAATATATTGTGAATCAAAAGTGGACTGACACCTGGTCTAAAATGGCCAGGTCAATTAGCTAAGTCCAGGGTCAGTGTTATATAATAATAATCATAATAAATCCTAATTATTATCATCAGTAGAAGCAGCAGCACAAATATAATTTGCTGTAATAATACTTCTGATAACTGTGGCACTTCCATGACAGGTGTGTGTGTGTGCGTGTTGTGCTATTTATGGTGGTTGTTGAAACTCGTGCTGAACATGGCAGTGCGGATACCATCCGATACAAACTCCTGGCAGCAGAGTCTTTGATTCGCAAATCGTCTCTTTTTTGCATGACATTTATATGCTCTCCATGAAAACTGACACATGTTGCCAAGACAACTGTGATGGCTCAGCACCATGACAACAAAGCAAAACACTGACGGTGCCAAAGAAGAGTGGGAAAAACCCTAAAAAAAATTCCATAAATTTCAGCAAAACATTCAATGTGTGTCAGCGAAAGACTAGAAGCGAAGAGACATGGTAGGATATATAAGGCTGAAGATTCATTAATTCTCAACCTGTTAGCTACATTTAAGGGAAGAACCTTCCGGGTGCAATAATCTATAAGATCAAGCTAAGTGCTGCATCTGTGAGGGAACCCGATCTCCCGGATCAAATAGCAGCAATTAAGATGTCAAAATGGTGGGCTAATTGTGTTTAGACTCATTAACAGATCTGAAACGCAGGGTAACAGGTTACAAAAGACGAGAAAACAGTTCAAAGAAAGCCTTAAGTGTTGCCATGAAGTCAAATCTCTCATTATACCAGATTGTAATTAACTGTGGAATAAAGAAAGCTCAGTTGAGGTGGACCACCGCCAGCACATGGTAAACAAGTCTTGAAAAAATGTGCAATTGATTTTGCACAGTCTCAGAATTGTGTGTATGAATTCAATTTCATATAGTCATTTACAAAAACAAATGTCTCACCTTCTATATTCATACATCCCGACTACATCCCAGAAACAAGAGAAGACGGTTTATCCTGCCGCATTTCCTCATAAATTTCCCAAAAGTCCTTTTAGGAAGTCTCTAACAATACAAAAGCACATGCTCTGGCTACAAGGCAATGTCATTTTTTGTCACCTTGTAAATCCTGACATATTTCAGAGCTTTTTTGCCATATATGAGGTGGAGAAAGCGCAGATGTGTCTAAAGGAAAGACCAGAGGAGAAGTGTGAGCTGTCTGCCGGTGCCACTAATGCTACACAAAACTGTCTGCTTTTCAGTTCAGGGTTCCCATTTCAACTTGAAAGCGGTGCAGATTGTGCCTTAAAGTTAATGCCGCCATCGGAATGCTAATGGCGCTGAATTTTCTGAGCGTCAGAATCATTTCCTCGTCTGAACCGGTGCACAATCCTGTTGATTTAGTAGTTTTTCAAGGGCGTGCCAGATTTTGAGCTCCAGCGACACAGGACTGTGCATCAGTGCTTCTTTAATTCACATAAAACAAAGATTTACTTCCACTGCTTCAGGACATGTTGCTGATGAATACATTAAACACTTCTGAGAAAAATCTAAGGAACCTGCTTGTAATGAAAAAGTGCTATGGCAAAACCAGCAATGTGGAAGTGGCACTTGTAAGGTGAAGATGTTTGATTGTCTTCACTGTAAAAAATAAAATAAATAAATAATAATAATAATAATAATAATAATAATAATAATAAGTTGCTGCCTTAAATTTTTAAGTACAATCAACTTGGATGTTTAAGTGATTTCAACTTAAATTACATTAAGCTGACTTGAATCTTGCGTAACAAAGTAGAAAATTGCTTAACTTATTTTGATGAAGTTATGTAAAAACATACGTTATAACTTATTGATCAGATTTTTTTTACAGTGTACATAAAGCTCAGATCAAATGAGCTTAATGTAGATGGTCCATAAAACATGTTCACATATGACATATTTCTTTCTCTCCATCTCACATTCTCCTGTTTTTGTCTCACATTTTATTTTTCTTCAAACATTTTATTGCTTTCCAGTAAAGGCAGCTTTAAATGGATAGTTTTATAATATATTTTTTTAATCTGTTCCTCACAAAAAAAATGTATGACTTTTCATGAATATAGCACATGAGTCATGTGATTTGTATGATGTTTTACGGCAATTTTTCACAAAACTGTGAAGCTTGACTGACCCAGCCCCCATTTTCTTATATCATATGAAAAATATTGTTAACTAAAATAACACTAAATCATTTTTAGTTAAATGCTGAAATAAAATAATAAATAAATGAAAAACTTTAGTAAAGGTACTAAAATTACAAAAACTGACATTAAAAAGCTAAATTAAAAACTTTAAAAAAACTAACAAAAATGAAGGCACATAACAATATTACTAAAACTTAAACTAAAATAAAAAATAAAAAAGCTAATTCAAAATATATATAATTTATGTAATAGTATATAAATTATACTAAAAAAAACAGGCAGAATATTATTTGGCGTTTCACGCAAAAAAAAGAAAGAATCATATGCACTGTAAAAAAATATATGATGACAACACATGTTTTTACATTGCTTTAACTCATTAAAATTATAAGTTAAGCAATAGATTATAGTAAGCAATTCAACAAGATTTAACCCATTTTAAGTCTGTTTAATGTAATTTAAGTTGAAATGACTTAAATAACCAGGTTAATTGCTCTAAAGGCAGCAACCTTTTTTTTTACAGTGTGAGTTTGAAATTACATAATCAAAATGAAAAGATGATAAAAAAATCAAAAAAAAAGTGTGTGTGGGGGAGAGGGGGGCAATCCCTTTTAAGTGTTCTGAGTTCTTAGTCTGGGAAGTTCATGAGTCATGTGTGAAAGAAAAGCTCCACTGAACTCTCAAAACAATCAAATGCACACATAAACACCCAATGCGGTAAATGCTGAATTAAAACAATTATGTCTCCAGGTTCTCGTAGCCTGACTCCTGATCAAACGAATCCCCTGCAATCGCTAGCAGATGTTGAAGTAGCCACACAGATACATCCAGCTCCAAATTAAGCTCATTTAGCTAACTTCATTTCCATGCAGGACTCACAGACACTGATGCGCGGCGAGGGTTTGGGGAAACCCATGTTAAGCCCGTCATTAAGAGTGTTTAAGGTGGACTAAGTAAGGTGGAACAGCAATGACTAGTGTGACAGCTGACATGAGAAATAATAACAATGTCCAGGTGCTTGAGGAGGTCACACTGATCAAAGTGTGCATGTGACATGAGGAAGGGAATAAGTTGGAACATATCTAATGTGAGTTCAGCTCAGACCAGGGCAATCAGCAATTACAGGGAAGGTTTTAGTGATGGCAAATTGCATTAGCATTTAAGAGCAGAGCGAGGAAAACATATCCAGCCAGAAGAGTTTCCAACGAGACTCAGATTAGGTTTCAGTTATTGATTTTTGTTTTAAACTGATACATTAGTGAACCTAATGCTTTAATAATTTCAAATAAACTGTCCTTCCCCAAAGTCTTAATAAGCACCACTGACTAAACGCCAAAGTTATGAGTAACATGTACGTGTGTGTTTTAAAAGACACTTAAATGGATAGAAGAAAGAAAGAAAGAAAGAAAGAAAGAAAGAAAGAAAGAAAGAAAGAAAGAAAGAAAGAAAGAAAGAAAGAAAGAAAGAAAGAAAGAAAGAAAGAAAGAAAGAAAGAAAGAAAGAAAGAAAGAAGACATACCTTGTTTCTAATATAATCTAAATTAAAAATGTTAATGTATAAATTGTCTGGATTTTTAAAAACCAAATATATCCTACAAAATCTGTTGCAAAAGTATCTTTTAGTCATAAAATAATAGTAGAAAACAATATAAAACTATATAGCATCATTGTGTTTTTTCTTTTGAATTGCATAACATACAGAAAAAAAAATGTAACACTTAAAACTTCTAAACATCTGTCTAATAGAGTTCCTAGTGTACTGCAAATAAAACAAAACTATTTGATGTACTTATGAATTGATTTTCTAAATGTTCTATCAAAAATATCCAGAAAAAGATTTTCCCTCATAAAAGAATTTTAGGAAACTATATAAAGTGATTTTATCATTGTGTTTTTCCACTTTCTTTTGAACTCTGTTGTTTCATTTCATCTTCGCTTAAGTGGTACAAAATGGCAGATTTGTATAACAGACCGGGGAAAAAAAGAACGCGAGAAAATGAAATGAGTTAAAAGAGGAAAAAACATTGACCATGAGCATTTCAAATGAGACAAAGTATGGACTCCTCTCTCGTTCTCTGCTTCTCTTTCTCTCCGTCTGTCTTTCACCACAAACCGCAGGCTGTTCAAGGCAACTTAGAAATCTCTTACATCTGGAAGAGTCATAATTCATGGGATTTCTCCTGACAGCCATGACAGGCATAGGGGCAGCCAGAAACAACTGTCTCCTATGTTGTGCTATTTGCACAGAGGCAGGAGAGGAGGAGCAGGCACAGGACCACATCCTTCTCCAGCAGATGCGAGGAGCGGAAGCCCTTTTATTCTTTGCCAGTTACTCCATGAATAGGCCTTAAATATTATATAGACAGTAGCTATTGCTTCCAAACAGAAATTCCGGACTGTCTGCTAAGCTGGAAAGCACATGAGGGTCCATTGTTCTAACGTAGAGGTCACGCCGTGCTCTCTGCCCGGTTATTCATCTCTAGGATTTCTCACATGTTGGACGGAGATTAATGATTGGAGCTGCACCCCGCTGTGCATGAATACGATATCATCCTTTGGCCAAGGATTGGCTTTTTGGGGTTTTTTTTCTCTTTTTGGGGGGTGAAATTTATACCGAGACCAGGCTGTGTTCGTTTTAAAAATGTCTAGGCAGAGAATGGTAGGAGAACTGCTGAAATCACAACAGTTGGTGGTGAAGTCCAAACCAGATCCAAACAAGGTGCTACTACCTTTATTTCACTGAACACAAAAATAGCCGTTTTCTATAACGCCTCCGTTTTGGGGCGTGTCTGTTGCCTGTGTTTAATCTATGTTTTTTTCAACACACACACAGTATAATCATTAGAGATGCACACGATTACATTCAAAAATAGATAAGCTTTGCTTCCAAATGCCCCAAGCAAAGATATCCTGTCAATTTTACAAACGTTTATAAACCCAGCCAGTATAATCACAATGAACACATCCAAAATGAAATATTTAACAAATATATAATAACTGCAAAGCGTCTAATTTGTAAACAAAATGAATTATGCACTAAATCCAGCATAAACTCCGGCACAATTTGCATATTTGTAAACTCTCAAGACAGACGTCACATCCCGAACCTCACAGCAATTGGCTGCCGACCGCGTTTTTCGCTTGATATTTGCATAAAGTCGAGAACTGCCCAACCTTTTGACGCTCTCAGTGCTTTCTCCGCTCCGCTGTCAATCCCAGAATGCACTGCGCGAGCAAGAAGCTCGACTTCCATAGGAATGAATTGAAAAGCCAGTGGACACGCACTGTCAGAGTTTCCATGTTGGCCTGGTTGGTTGATGAGGAGCATATACTTCCTCGTGGATGATCTTTTGGTAGTGGAGTATTCTTTCCAAAAAACTACTCTCTCTCCCTCTTTCTCTACTCTCCTTCTTTCTCTCCTTGCAGACAACCCAGCATCTGACCCTCAGGCCTCAGGCAAGGGTTTAACGAAAATCCAGAGCTGCACTGATAAAAACAAGCAGAATCATGCCACTAAAGACAGCGAGAGAGCATCTGTGAGCACCTGTAAAATGTATGTAGTATAGCAGGAGGAAAAACGCATATAAGGGAGAATGTGGTAAGTTGTCTCATCTCATTGCAAACTAAATGTTGTCACATGACCACATATTTTAAAAGGGCCAGTCATTTACACCTGCTTTAGACTGAAAGCATATTTGTATGCTACCAACATCTGTCCAAACTAATTTATCCAGGCACAAAAGTATATAATCATAGATTCATAATTCAAAAGTATGGGGTCAGGGATTTTTTTTTTTTTTTTTAATTTTAAGAACACTCACCAATTCCAATTAATTTGATCAAAAATACAGTAAAAGCAATAATTTGTGAAATATATTTACAATTTAAATAACGTTTTCTATTTTAATAGACATGAAATTATAACTTAATCCTGTGTTAATAAAGCAGAATTTTCAGAAGCCATTTCTCCAGTCTTCAGTGTCGCATGATCCTTCCTTTGTGTTGAAACAGTGATGCATGTTTGATGAATAGAAAGTTCAAAAGAACAGCATTTCTTTGAAATAGAATTGTTTTGTAACAATATCAAAGTGTCTACTGTCACTTTTGAGCAATTTAATGCATCTCTGCTGAATAAAGTATTAATTTTCATTAACAAAAACACCCCAAACTTTTAAACAGAATTGTAAATGTTGTGGATGGCCAAGGTTTAAATTATATAAATAATTGAAAATGATTTTAAAAAGATACATTTAGCTAAAGATACCCATGAAACATGTTAAATTAAGTTTTTATTTTTTTTAAAACATTTGGGATGTTTTGTGGTAAGCTTTGCATGTAATGTAAATGTATGAAATGCGTGTCATACTTGCACATCCGATGAACAGACAACAGCAAAGCTAAAGAAACAAAATGGATTGTGAAATGCACTATACAAATACAAAATGCTTGACTTAAAGAAAAAAAGGCAGCAAAATTCAAAAATTTTGCCTGTTTTTCATTTTCCATGAAATAAACAGTGCAAATGCAAAACTCATTGCCATGGTTGTTTGTTTACTTTTCAGTGTTTCTCGGTATGGTATTGATCATACACTTTCGGAAAACAATGCTAGGCTTTTTCCATCCACCTGTTGACAAATGACAGATTTTGTCTCGCCAGGCTCTAAAAAGGTAAAAAAAAGTCTTGTAAAAGTAGTCCATACGGGTCATTTAGTAATGTCAGAGCCATGACCTCGGTTAGCAATAGTTTCATTCATATTTAGCCATGATGCTCACTATAGAAGATACAGGTTTTCACAGATTTTGGCATTTATCCTATTCTCCTTTTTTTCTCTCTCCGCAATCATTTCCCGTCTCATCTTCACAATATCCATCCAATAAAAAAGAGACAAATGTCCAAGTTGTGCATATCTTTTGTGACAATTATTGATGGCAGCCTGCTGACTGTGCATTCTGTAGATTGCACCAATTTCAGTTTGCTTATGATTAAATGTTGATGTGCTGTTGGGAAAAACACTTCAGTACTCATTATTTAAAGTATGGTGTAGAATGGTGTAGAAACTATTTTACTCCAAAATTGCTAGTAAGTTTCACAAATAATAATTACAAAGAAATGGCAAGTAAAACGTGAAAATTTAAATAAGAAAAATTGAAACAGTATTTTCATACTATTATTTCCAATAATCTTTATTTACATTATACACTCACCTAAAGGATTATTAGGAACACCTGTTAAATTTCTCATTAATGCAATTATCTAATCAACCAATCACATGGCAGTTGCTTCAATGCATTTAGGGGTGTGGTCCTGGTCAAGACAATCTCCTGAACTCCAAACTGAATGTCAGAATGGGAAAGAAAGGTGATTTAAGCAATTTTGAGCGTGGCATGGTTGTTGGTGCCAGACGGGCCGGTCTGAGTATTTCACAATCTAATCAGTTACTGGGATTTTCACGCACAACCATTTCTAGGGTTTACAAAGAATGGTGTGAAAAGGGAAAAACATCCAGTATGCGGCAGTCCTGTGGGCGAAAATGCCTTGTTGATGCTAGAGGTCAGAGGAGAATGGGCCGAGGGATTCAAGCTGATAGAAGAGCAACTTTAACTGAAATAACCACTCGTTACAACCGAGGTATGCAGCAAAGCATTTGTGTAGCCACAACACGCACAACCTTGAGGCGGATGGGCTACAACAGCAGAAGACCCCACCGGGTACCACTCATCTCCACTACAAATAGGAAAAAGAGGCTACAATTTGCAAGGGCTCACCAAAATTGGACAGTTGAAGACTGGAAAAATTTTGCCTGGTCTGATGAGTCTGGATTTCTGTTGAGACATTCAGATGGTAGAGTCAGAATTTGGCGTAAACAGAATGAGAACATTGATCCATCATGACTTGTTACCACTGTGCAGGCTGGTGGTGGTGGTGTAATGGTGTGGGGGATGTTTTCTTGGCCGTTTGATTGGTTTAAATGACACGGCCTACCTGAGCATTGTTTCTGACCATGTCCATCCCTTTATGGGCACCATGTACCCATTCATTGATGGCTACTTCCAGCAGGATTTCCATTACACGAGAGTAGATGTTAAAACTTCATGCTGATTTGTACTCGGCTTTCGCCAAGATAATCACCAACTAAGACGTAGCTTTACAGTAACCTATGCTTCTCCATCCATTTACGCTTCTTTCCATCTGGTGACGTGAATCTTCTGTCTGGTGTTAATACAGTGTATTGCGCGTCAGCACACACAACGGCTGCAACCACAGTGCGGTCCCCCAATAACAACCCTCTGGATTGAGCGGAGTAGGGAACATCTCTAGGGTCTTCAAGTGGGCACCTTCCGTCCTCAGTGTTTCGTCGACTAGCCCACGACACCTCAAGAGGGCTCGACAGTGACTCTGGCGTCCCAGAGTCACCCCCCTACGTCCCCCACTCAACTCAGCCCAGCTTACTGACCTCTACTTCCCTCTTGCTGCTGAGACCTAACCACAATCTCACAATCTCTCCGCAACCCAACCATACGCGCCAACCCGTTTGACTAAGGCTGTCGAGCCCCACTGGTGCGTTAATATGCAGTTTCAGTGGCAACGGTTCCGTATGGCATACCACCTACCACAAAACACAATATCTGCCCAACCACCCGTCATTCACGCAATATACACAGGAACGTAATGATATATACGTTCATATATATACGTATATACGCATAATGCACCATGTCACAAAGCACGAATCATTTCAAATTCGTTTCTTGAACATGACAATGAGTTCACTGTACTAAAATGGCCCCCACAGTCACCAGATCTCAACCCAATAGAGCATCTTTGGGATTTGGTGGAACGGGAGCTTCGTGCCCTGGATGTGCATCCCACAAATCTCCATCAACTGCAAGATGCTATCCTATCAATATGGGCCAACATTTCTAAAGAATGCTTTCAGAACCTTGTTGAATCAATGCCACGTAGAATTAAGGCAGTTCTGAAAGCGAAAGGGGGTCAAACACAGTATTAGTATGGTGTTCCTAATAATCCTTTAGGTGAGTTTATATTAATATATATATATATATACAGTGTAGTTAAATTACTGTCAAGCTACACCTATGTAAAGTTAGGTTTAATATAAGCTTTCTACAAAAATATCTAATTACATTTAAGCTATTTAAGATGGTGATATGTATTCAAATATATTAATAACTATCAGAATTGCACAAAACAATAAACAAAAACATGAATTTATGCATCTGCTCAGTAAACAAAGAATGTTCCCCTAATGTTAGTACAAAGTTTATATTTGGTTATTTTTAAAGAACTAATTCCTAATGTACAAGAAACAATTTCTTTCTTTAGGGTTCAATTTTTTAAACCATAAACTAACATTTCCAGAACTTTTTCAAACCTCAAGCAATCGTTCTATTTCATTCATAAATAAATTGGATGGATGGATGGATGGAGTTAAAAGCACAACTATGCAAGGACTGATCATTGATCATGACTGAATTTTTTTTAACAGATTCTTTTAAACTGTCCGAACTGAATTAGAAATTGTGATTAACACCTCAGTTTGTTAGCCCCTAACCCTATATGATATAATGTGATATAAAAACAACACAGTGTTCCATAAGGAAAAATATTTTAAAATATTTGTCACGCTATTGGAAAAGTTGGTTATGTTGCTACTTTTAGTTAGTTTCTCCCAAACAATTTTCCACCTCACACCAGCTAGCAGCATCATTACCAATCATTCTTTTGTATTTGGAAAGAAAAAGAGAAGGAATGAATTACATAAGCTTAGTTTGCACCTTTCATTTCAGTGTTTTGGTGAGACAATGCTTTGCTGCACTGTAAGGAACTGCAGGCAAATTCGTGAAGACACATCTATTTCGAGATCAAACACAAAACCAAATAATAAGAATGACGGCAAATTGACAAACACGCTCCCCCTCGAACGTTATCTATTGACTTCTGTTTTAAAAAACAAAAGCGAGCAAGTCGTAAAATACGAGCGCACTTTTAAGATATATGACAGATTCAAAAACGGGCGTGCTGTGTTTTGTAGAAAGATGACATTACATTTGCTGAAAAAATGTGAAGGA
Source organism: Siphateles boraxobius (assembly GCF_051911475.1). Taxonomy (NCBI): domain Eukaryota; kingdom Metazoa; phylum Chordata; class Actinopteri; order Cypriniformes; family Leuciscidae; genus Siphateles; species Siphateles boraxobius. The sequence continues at coordinate 20,295,236 of NW_027508876.1, forward strand.
TCTTTTCATGGGAGAAGAAAAAAGAATGAAAAGAAAACAAAATGGAAAGCCTGTGATCACTGTGTTTTTGACATCGCTGAAGGTGTTTTTCTTGACATAAGAAAAGGGAAATGAATATCTATTCAACATACACACACACACAGAGAGAGAAGGGCTCAGGGAAAATAGTGACAACTAATGCTGTAATGTTGGTTTCAGTAAAAATATCTGCTTTAATTTTGCATCAGATATCCAGGCGATGGCGGGTTCAGGCTACGGAGTCTGCTGCTGATTTGTATGTTTAATGCGCCGCATATCTCTTCCTTAGATACACTGCCTGTGTCATGCTTAAAACAGCTGCAGGCGAGCAAGGCAAATGAAAGAGGAAAAAAGGTATTTCCTCTGCAGATATACACAGCTACTGTAGCTCTCTCTCTCTCTCTCTCTCTCTCTCTCTCTCTCTCTCTCTCTCTCCTCTGTCTGAGCCCGTTTTCTCCTGTGAGTTTAATGCGTTGGCTCACATCACACAAATGCACTGTGTACGCCATAACTCTGCCTGGGCCTCTCGATCTCGCGCCCCACGCCAGGAAATTAGCTGTGGCATTTCCAAGAAAAATTCCTTCTAATAAAATGTCTCGAGTAAATAAATAAACAAATCAGTAAAATATTTATGCAGCACGCTACGTTTAAAAACTGTGCCAGGCAGGCAAAAGTTGATCCACGGTTATTTGCCTTATCGGGGAATATCTCAACAATCTCCTGAGGATATTAACCAAAATACCGAGATGCTTTGCTTTCCCAGCTGCTTTCATATGTGATGTCTGGATATTTTTCATGTAGTTTATATGTTATATCTTAAAAGAAGAATGAAATTAACTCTGCAAATCATACCGCAAATGGGCCAAAGCTGGAGTCGGCATTGGCAGAACGGTGAAAAGTCGAGTTTTGAGCGCGTTTAATTCTCAGATGTAGGTGTGATTCAGTGCGAAGGGTCGACAGCAGAATGTACCCCTGTGGGAGCGCGCACACACACACATACAAACACACACACACACACACACACACACACACACACACACACACACACACACAAACCATTACTGGCACCACAAGGACAAAATCACACAGATGAAAATAGCAGATTCGGCATAAACATCTCCATTCTCGCTGCTATATGCAGTGACTATTCCTAGCCATCAAATTGATATGCATTGAAATAAGGCAGAGTGCTTCTCTGCCCGTCTGGTTTGATTGGCAAATTTATTTGTTGAATCATTTTGATTACTGTGAGCGCCCGGTAGCGAAACCAAGAAAAACGGCCATGTGCCGTATTAACGCGAAAGCAAAGTGGCCATGGTAATGTTATGGCGTTCCTATGTATAGAATCGCAAGCATTATGAAGCTTATGACAGGGTCATGCCAGTCACAGGCAAGATGGGGAAAGGTCATAAAATAAAGCATCACACGGTCTCGCTTTATTTTCAGCTCTCTTTTTCAGTAATATTGCAATCCACTGCTCTTTTATCTCTCACAAATAGATTTTTTTTAAACAGATTTTTTTAACGTTTTGTTATATGAAGATCAAATCAAAACAGTCATGGGATCATTTACTTTTGCTACTTTTCAAAGGTCTATAGATTACATTTTTTACCATGTCCCAGCAATATTAGAATATGAAAATCCATCATAAAAGTATCAGTTTCAAATGTGCAAATGTGAACAAAAAACAATTTCAACATCTACTTTTTTTAAAAATTCTTTACAATTATTTTAATTATTTTAAATTTCTTTTACACACTAAATATTAAAAAAATTGAAGCACACTTTGCTTACATTTTCATACTTTTAAACATAATAATTCAGATTTTTAAGAAATATTTTACACAAATTACTAAAGTTGTGTTATAATTTCCATCACAAAAAATTTCCCCCTAATAATGTTTCTTTTTTTTCCACTCAAAAGTTAATGTACTAGTTTACGATGGACACGGGAAAAGAAAACATAAAAAAAACGTAAATATCACTTGCAACCAGAATACCAGAATTTGTATGGTGCATCATTTCCAATTAAGCTGCAATTCCAGAAAAGTATGCAAAAATTATGAAAATGGTACATAAAATTCTAACCATAAAATTAGCCTTAAAAGTCAGCCATTTTATTCCAAAAATGTTTCAGATGTAATTTCCATCTCATAATACAATTCACTTGAAGAGGCTATATGTAGTATTCAGAAACCCTTGTTATTAGCGACACCGGTGGCTGTCAAATGAACTGCAGCCAGCAACGTATTGACTGTGTTCGCGCTCCTTGCCTCCTTTCAAAGGATGATAAAAAAAAAAGATAAAAAAAAAAAAACTTTCAGCGGTTCTGACATTCTGTTTTGAAGAAGATTAGGATGCAGGAGAAGAAAGTTTAACCCGCTTACTTTAGCAATGAAAATATTAAAAAACAATGGTGTACTACCCTATAAAATCATTCTACAGGCTTCCAAAGACAGCCTAGGAAGTCAGGGGAAAGTCTTGTTTTCATTACAAGCTGTTCACAAAAACAAAACAAAAAAAAACGATTAATACATGAAAATTCTTACATATAGCCGCTTTAAGACATCACAGAAATTACATTTGTTGATTCAGAAAAATTACAAATGACAAAATAATCTAGTGATAACATTATTAGACTAATTAAATAAACTTAATGTATTATAATAGAGTTTATTTTCGAAATATCCAAGGAGGCAAAAGTGCTAAACTCTTTCCCAACCAGCGGAAACTTTTTTAAAGTTGGCTGTTCCACGTCACCGTTTTTGATCATTTTCACAAAAATGTCATGGCCCCCAGAATATTTTGTTCAATATATGAACTTGCAATATATCACAAGAAAGAACAGACCCTCTGCTTTAAAAAAAAAAACAGTTTTATTCTAGCTCCATGCAGAATCTTTTTGTCAACACTTGAATATGGGTAAGTTTCATTAAAAAAGCAACATTTTACACAAAAAGCTGAGAAAATCGTGTTTCAGTATCAAATACTACATCTGGATCAGATTGAGAATGATAATCAAAACATAGATGGAGTAGACGAAGTCCAACACCCCATAAGGTTGCAGAGTCCTATAGCTCGTCCTGGGTCAACATTTCATTCATTAAAGGGACAGTTCACCCAAAACCCTCGTGTTGTTCCAACCCCGTAAAACCTTCGTTCATCTTCGGAACACGAATTAAGATATTTTTGATGAAATCTGAAAGCTGGATCACTCCTCCATACTAGTCCATAGGCTTCTTCAGGGATTGAACTTGCCAGCCCCGAAAAGTTATTAAAGACACCGTTAAAATAGTCCAAGTGACTACAGTGGCTCAATCTTAAGTTTATCAAGCGACGAGAATACTTTTTGTGCGCAAAAACAAAAAAAATAACGACTTTATTTCAACTATTTATTTCCTTCTCTTTGGGCCTCTAGTCAATTAACTTAGTGTAATAGCGTAGAGCTACGTCACACGTAGGCTCACTATTGGTCGATGTTGGTCATGTGTGTGATGCGTGTGACGTACAACAATAGAAACTTACGCTTTTACACTAGTGAACTGACTCAAGGCCCACAGAGAAGGAAATGAATAGTTGAAATAAAGTCGTTATTTAAATTTTTTTTGCACACAAAAAGTATTCTCGTCATTTGATAAACTTAAGATTGAGCCACTGTAGTCACTTGGACTATTTTAACGATGTCTTTAATAACGTTTCGGGGCCTGCAAGTTCAATCCCTGAAGAAGCCTATGGAGGAGTGATCCAGCTCTCAGATTTCATCAAAAATATATTAAGTCGTGTTCCGAAGATGAACGAAGGTCTTACGGGGTTGGAACAACATGAGGGTGAGTCAATACTGACAGAATTTTCATTTTTGGGTGAACTATCCCTTTAACGTTAAGCAGTTTTGATTTATATGCTGTTTAATGTTGATGATCACGTTATTTTATGATTACATATGCTATCGCTTGTTTCTGCATCTTCTTCGCCTGTTTTGATCAGGAGATTCAGTACTTTTTCAAAAGATGCATAACAGCGCCCCCTACCTTATAACACGAAAACACAGAAAGCCGTAAAAACTTGTCTTTGGCGGGGAAGCGATTTCTCATGAAAGACGAGATAACTCGTCAATGGCATGGAAAGGGTGATAATTCTAAAGACCAGCACTGTTTTAAGTCTGTGACCTAAAGACCTGCTCTCCTTTTGCCTCATCTATAGGGAGTCTAAAGCATTTCTACAATGTGCCATGGAGCTTAAGGCCAACGCTGGTACGGCATATAGGGAAAGAGTCAGATTAAGACACTCCGTGATCTCACTCGCTCTCGTTCATTCTTACTCTATCTTTCTCGCTCTCATCATTTGGCTCTACTGTGTCAAGGTCCATGCGGAACGGCCAGAATCTCTCTATCTCTAATTCCTTCCATCAGATGCAGAAGTGAGCGAGCATGAAGAGATCAAAGATGAGGAAGAGAGAGAGAGGAGGCAAGGCTCTGAGAGAGGGCTAATGAAGGCTGGATTGACAGTGCACAGGGACCTTAAAGGCCGTGATCTCAGCATGGAGCTCACGCTGAAGAACCAAAGGGTCACTATACAGATATATAAGATTTCTATAGATATATAAAGTCCCTTAACACTAGGGATGGGCATTCGATTAAATTTTCTTAGTCGATCGTCGGGAGAATTAACGATCGACTATCGATTAATCATTAATATTTTTATATTCAAATTCATTATTTATTTAACTTTTTATAAATTAAAAAATGCAATGAAAATACAAACATACAGTGTGTTTTTCCTCGATTAGATCTTTATTACAAGATGATTAACTTATGGCAGTAAGACGTTCGGTTAGGCTAAACTTGAAGATATATGCGCGGCGGTGCTCGAAAGCAACGGAACCTGCAGCTGCGAGTTGGCGTTCTTAAACAGAGACCCTCGTTTGTTCCAAAATAATAAATAATAAAAAAAAATTATGTTAAACAATAACTTAACCAAAAACATAATAATTCTTAGATCTGACAGGTTTTGTCAAAATGTAACTCAAAACTATCCGAGAACGGAGTCGAGAAAGAGGGTGAGAGATTAGCCTACCTACAGTAACAATCAATTGGGCTAGGCTACTTAACAAAGCCTGATAAAAAATAACTAGTAACTCACATACAACTTCTACACCAGTCTACTGATTTTTGTTGAGAAAGATCATTGCATTGCATCATTGATGACATGATCTGGGGTCAGACGCGACCGCAACCTGACCGTCAAGCCTCGTTTACACTTTCGCCTGGCTCTGCAGCGCGATCCTCCGCAGACTGCTCGCGCACCTCCCCAAACAGACGAGGCGTTTATACTCGACGCGCTCGTCTGTGAAACACCGAATACCGCAATGACGTCATTTTTGCCGCGCTCACCTTCGCGCTCGTGCGGACGCGTCGAGTGTAAACAAGGCTTCAGTCCAGCCGCTGAAAACACCCGGTCTGAGGGGACTGACGTTGCCGGATGCACAGGTACCTCCGCACTAACTTGACCAGCCCGGGGAACACGTTCACTTTCCACTCACACTACGCAACGCAGCAGCATTAGTTTAATGATAATCGATAACAAATTAACCTGATCGACGAAATTCTTAATGATCAATAATCGATCGTCGATTAATCATGCCCATCCCTACTTAACACTGTAACATACTTTTACAATGAAAATGGAAACTTATTCCATCTTTAATCACTGACCCCTGTTCATATACATCAACGGCCGTTCAAAAGTTTGGGGTCATTAAGATTTCTTAATGTCTCCTATGCTTATTTATTTGATCAGTAATAGTAATACTGTGAAATAATATTACAATTTGTTTGGAATGTATTCTGTGATGATAAAAAGCTAGTTTTTTAGCAGTCAGTCTTCAGTACTGTACTGACACAATTTCAAACTGCATTTATACACACACATTTTAAAACAATCATTTTTTTCTTACCTATGCAAACACTTAATTTTCTCTCATCTTTTACCCCAGGATCAATTAACAATGCCTGAGGGAAGTAGTATGCTATTTATTCCACAGTATGTTGTCCTCATTAATGATTTTGGTTGCTAGTTCATTAATAATTTTGACTGAGGTGATTCTTCAAGGCAATCAATACCTTGATCATACCTGACTTCAGCTTTTGCTTCAAAACTTCAGCCTTGCCTTCAAAAGCGCTTTGAGCGAGGTCATCCATACCCCAGCCCCGTCCCAGAACCAACAACATCCTGGAGCCAATGGAAGTCCAAGGAAACTAATGATGGAGTCTCTTATCAAGCATGCACTATAAAAAACAAAAACGTCAGCTTATTTGCATTTAATTATCAATAATTAAAATACAGAAAGGGATGTTGTTAGCTTACTTAAAGCATGACTGTTCAAACAACCATTTTGGTTTGCATATTATGGGACGGTACAAGAGAGCTATTTGCTTTTATTATTAGACATCAATAGTCTCAATTACCCATCAAGTTGTTTTCCACTGGCTTGACCTCAACTTACATTCCAAATAAACTGCAGCACAGTGGTGGTTACAGGTCCATTGGACTGTAAATTAAATAAAGGAATCCTCAATCGGCACTATAATTTTCAAAAATCTTCCTTTCACAGACACCTCGAGAATAGAACTAAAATGATACATGGCTGTGCATTGGAGGAGTCTTTGGGAAACATGGAATTTTCCTTCAATACATTAGGAGGCCTGATCATTAAGGGTGGCGTGTACACATATTTTGGTGATGTGTTGCCTTCAGTAAAATGTAACATTCAAGACGTGTTTAGAAACCACTCATAAATCCTTTCTTTTGGTCAAGACCCTGGGAAACTTCAATAGTCTGGTCAGGTCACAAGCTGCTTTGTGGAGTCTTTTACACCGCGGCACTTTCTAATCTCTTTAGATCCGACTTGTGAGAACATAAATTACAGATTGAAAATAAATAAAAACATGGAAGCATATCTATTATGTCCTAAAGCAAACGTGGGTTTGATATATAGTGGACCATTCATGAATAGTACAGATGAGACACTTAAGGCAAGACAAAAGCATAATAGATCGTGGCAAGAGTTGAATCAATAGACCTTATAAACGGAACGAGACTCCCACAAGATATTTTAACGGAGCCATCAAAGGGGGAGGGAAACAAATGAGCCACTAACGGAAGAGGCTATGGACCCGTGTCACAGAGCGGCCATTATTAAGATCCACCAGTGGAAAGATGGAAAGGTGGAACAAAAAAGAGACACATGCTGTCATACGGAAGATACTTCCAAGACGTCCTCGGCAGAAGCTTGTGCGGGTGCTGAGAAGAGGAGTTGCATGTTTATAGATTTATTTTATCTTCCCTCTCCTGCTATAATCTCCCCGAGGATATCAGAGGGGAGCACCATCTCTACCAGCAACACGGCACCCAAATCCTGCCAGACAGCCTGGGCTTTGTAGGTGGCTCTCCCCTTCATCCATGGCCTTTGTCACATACACACACCCGCCCTTTCGCTGAGCCCCCTACACGGCCAAGCCGCGAGCCCCGGCTCCCGGCTTTCAGCTTCTCTCCCTGAAGTTAGCTTCAGCTACTTGATCCGGCCTCGTGTTCTTCACAGGCCCCGACATTTGCCGGGGCCTATTATCCTGGCGGGGGCCTTATCATATTCTCCCATCAGAAGCTGCAGGAGATGGCAAGAGATGGAAGTGCTTTAGACTCCCCTGTGGTCACCGCCCTTGTCACCCTTTCCTCCCTCCTGTTAAGGCGCTCCCCGCTGGCCTCTCTCTTCCAGGAGATCTCTCCAGACGCTCCAATCGCACCTTCCCTCTTATCCTCCGGCCCTCCAGATCTCTTTAAACGGCTCCACCATCTGTGGAGGCTAACCCCACAAAGGCGGGCCCATGATTAGGTTGTCAGGATTTATTAAGTTAAGAAGTAGCAAAGTTTTTCCTGACGACCTCTGAACTCTTTCTCTGAGCCTCTTCCACCCGCTTGGTTGCGATAGCTGGCCCTGACCCAGGGCTGCACACACCCAACGCTAATGAATTTGGCCCAATTCATCAAAACCTGGCAGATTTAATCAAACCGACATGAGGGATGAAGACTCTTGCGTTATTTCACACACACTTTGCTTACGTTTGTCAGAATTAGGGTAGCCCCTAAGAGGAAACCAATGGCACATTTGGAGACAATACGTAAAATAAAAACATAGCTTTAAGGAAAATACATACCAAGGATTATAACTATAATGATAAAGTCCACACCACAAATATAACAATAATTGTAAAGTTTTAATAATCATTCTAATTCTGAGGATAAAGAAAGGCCACACCACAACTACAACGTCAATGGCACAAAGGAATTATATCACTGGAATCGTTTTCAAAACTATTTATTTCCAGCTGATGAATGATTAAAACATTAACAGCCAATCAGAATCCACTTGACATTAAAATGTTTGAGCATTTGAAATGGCAGATGAGATGACAAAACTGCAGCACGCAGTTAGAATAAACAGACCGTTATCGTCTATTGGTGTGGACACTAATATAGTTATTAACATGCTTGGTGTGGTTGGGTCTTTAAAATGAGAGTAATTATGAGCTATAATTCTGGAGAAAAACACGCACTTGGCTTGGACATTGTGAAATATTCTGGACACAATAATACTGTTCATACAGCAAAGCAAAGCAAATCTTTACGTTTAATGACAAAGCGCTGTGCCGTGGTAAATCCAATGCATTTGGTATTGATTTTTCCAACCATCTGTATTCCTCATATCTTCAGTGTTCATTATGTCACGTTAGACATATACCCCATCCCCCCCCCCCCCCCCCTTCCCCGAGAGGGTGTTAGTGAGTTCTCCCCCCTCTCCTTTCCTGGCTGGTGGAGACGGTGATATCTGCTGATCACTCAGACACCTGCCTCGCGGACTCTGTGATCTCTGCCCTTCATTTCATACTGGGGATATAATTTAGTGCCAATTAGTGCCAGATGTTTGAACACTAATCACAGCAGGAAAAAAATATATCTCATGATACAAACTCGTGCAGGCTGTGATGTGTGATATGTGATATAAATATAAGTGTATTTTGTCTTTTTTTTTCACTTTTCATTTTAAAATGATAGTTCAATGAACATGAACATTCTGACACCATTTGCTCACCATCATGTTGTTACAAACTGACTGACTTCTTGTGGAACCTCTGAGAAATGTCACAGTGTTTTCTGTCCATACAATGAAAGTTAATAGGGTCCAGTGTTGCTTTGTTTTCGACCCATTTTACTTTCATTTTTTAAACATCACGCACTTACATTCCAAATACAATGCATCAAAATAATACAAATAATTCTTTATACCTAAAAAAAACGTTCAGTATCATTGAATATTGATTTGATCGATTGATAACATCTGATATTCCCAAAGGTTCCCAGAGGTGCCGAGTCTCATTATCAGACTCATTTCACTTATCAGAGATCGTCTCATAAAATCCACTGCAGTATATACTTTATATCTTATGTTTATTCAGTGGTTCTACTCACCATGTGAATTATTGAAGGAACCAGCATAGGCGGATGGGTGATGAATGGAAACATGACCTCCAAGACCAGTAGTCCACCACAAACCAGCACTAGTACATCACTAAAGATGAGTAAAAATAAAAATAATTACCATTTAAAATCACATGTAGTCAGCAAATCTGTTAAGCCCCTCGTGTTCTTTTGATAGCACAATGTAAATGTAATAATAACAAGAAAGAATAACCTTTTTCCAAATTCTTTAATATGTTCCTCAACCTAATGTTTAAATGTATTTATTTGTAATAAAGACACATTAAATTGATTAAAAGTGACAAGACATTAATAATGTTATAAAAGTTACAATATTATTGTATTTTTGATGAAATAAATGCAGCTTTGGTGAGCATAAGAGACGTCTTTCCAAAAAAAACCTAAAATTAAACTCTTACTGACCCTAGACTTTAGAACAGTAATGCATATTGAAGCTTTAACCTTCTTCAAGCAGGCACAGACTTTTCAGAAACATGACTTACCTAATATAGTAGTTACCCAGCAAAAGCACATAGTAAAAAAATCTATCAATCAAAAATCCATTAAAAAAATGGCAACAGTAAGGCAAAAGAAAGTTAACATTTTGTTAATCATAAGATTTTTGGAGATTTCAGACCTAAAAGGGCTTATTTACAGATCCTAACAAACTATTCTTCTAAAACAACCACTGAAATTGAGCATCCCTATAACAGTAACAATGAAAACTGTCCATTAAAAATAAGTGACATGATAGCAGATGCAGTCACATTTAATTACAAATATTGTATTATCTGCACCAAACTGGGGGTTGGATTAGACCCAGATGAAGATAGGCAGTTGTCTTAGAGAGTATTACAGGTCAGTGACTGAGCTTCTTATTAAAGGCGAAGGGGTTTAAGAAAGATGAACGAATGAGCCCTTACTGGAAAAAAAGAGCAGGTGCACTTGATCTCACCATATACACCTTACAAATGAAGGAGAAAGCCATCCACTTTCAAAGCCGCCCTTATTTCATGTTTGTGTTTGCTTAATCTATCGTGATGGAAGGAACATTAGCATAGAAACTAGCACTGGTTAAGGCAGGATGGAGGTCTGGATTGAGTCTCATAACTCCCCACATGTAAAATCCCTTGTCACTACACCAGGGATGAGATCTATTTTCTATCCCAATTAGACTGCTATACTGGGATGGGAAATGTCCTCTAGAAAAGAAAAAGGGTGTAGACATGGAAGATGAAGAAAAGCACAAGAGGCCGAAAGAGAGGGAACAAGCACCGATATTTAAAATAAAAAAAAATAAAAAAAAATGCAGAAAAGTCGTGGACAACAATCTCAGCCGTGCCGGCCGCCGCTGTCCACTCCGCAGTGAGATTGATGTGCTCAATCGCGAGATTTATCCCGTAATGTTTGCAATAAGATTCCAGCGCCGAGGCCCAGTTGGCCGCATCAGGCTGCCCAGAAAAAGGCAGCCCGGTCTGCCAGGGTAATTTGTCCTGATGTAGTAAATAACAGGGTATAATGAAAATACCCCTGATGCATTCAGGAGCCCTGATTGATGCGGAATGAAGGAGGCCTGTGGAGGAGAACTCCCTATCTTCACATTTACATACTCAGACCCTCTGCACAGCCACCCTGACAGCTGCTGCCAGTGCTCCACACAATTTTAAAGCAGTTATGAATTACCGCTGACCCTCCCTGCCCCCACTCAGTAGTGCGGGAGACGCAGGCATATTGAAAGTCATCAGTCTGTGGCAGTCATTCTTTTTAGCATGATGTGGTGGGCTTGGGGGCTGAAGAGAGAGGGGGGGATTGGTTTCAATCACACACAAAAAAAAATGGGGGAAGAGATGGATGCGGGTTACAACAACAACAAAATCCTTCTTGTGAACCAGCATATTTGCGAGGGGGCTGAAAAAATGCTTTGTTTTTCTATTGTTTATTTTTTGGGAATGATATTCAGCATATTGAAGCTTATTTTTGCCATGGAAAATGTATGCCATATAAAAAAAATGCAATTGTGACATTTCACAATTCTGACACTTTAGAGTTCTGAATTTACATCACACAATTTTGACTTATTTCTCTGAGTCTACACCTCGTAATTCAATTTTTTTCCACAAAAATTATGACTTAACATCTCGCAATTTTGACTTTTCACTGAATGTTTTTACTTTTTCCCCTCAGAATTCCGTGAAAATATTGCAGTTCTGTTTTTTTGGGGACAAATATTCTTAGACACCTAACCTGACCGCATGCACATGCAGAATTTTGAGGAGGAAAAAAAACCCTCTAAATAATACAATATACTTCCATATCAGCAAGAATTCCCAAAGGAACTGTTTTATTCCTCCGCTTCCAGGCTGACTTCTGCATGCTGTACTGCTGTGCTGTATCACTTAATAACCTAAAGCAAGACCGGTATTCACATTTTCAAACATATATTCACCTTTATAGTCGCTCAAAGAGCAATAGAGCATTCAGGTTCCTTTTTTGCTAATGCACGTTCTTTAGAATTATGTTTAATTGTGTGTATTTGCCGCCCTAAAAGAAATCTCGGATAAAATATCAAAAGGTGACGTCTGAGATAAAAGGTTTTCCACTCACCCACAAGAAAAAAAGCTGCACATTTATGGTGTGGCTATAAAAAAAATTAAGGCAAGGAAAATTTGCTGATTTTTTTCCAATCAACACCACTGTTTGACACTGTCTGAAAATGTATGTAAAGTTAAGGGTGGTTAGGCTCTCTAATCAGGCCTATTCATTACAGCTCTGGCTTTCAGAGCACTAGTCGGGCTTTTTATTAGCTACGGTGACAAGGCGATGCAAGAGGAGAAGACGACAATGAAAGGTTACGGTGATGAAAGCTTGAATGCTCCTCACTCATGTATCCTTTCGACATCTCCTCAATAATTAACCGTGGGGGTGAAGGGTACGGGGGTGAAGGGTTTTCACTTTTGGCCTTTTTAGACCTTTGAAATGCATATCAGACACAGGCTTGCTTCCATTCCTGACAATATCGTTTTAGTTTCCTGCACTTATTTGTTCATACCTCTTTCAGCCAAGAGTGAATATGTGGAAATAGAAATTAAGCAAGCACCAAGTGCAAGTAATATTTGCCATTGACAAGTAAATAAATCTGTTACTGATTGGTGACTTTATTAGGTTTCAACTTCAAGATTGTCTTACCCTCACTATTCTTTTCTGACGTAGGCAACATGAACCAATCAAATCACACTTTCAGTACACTCTCGTTTAAAAGCAAAGCTAGGGGTCAGGTTATTTTATTTTTTATTTATTTTTTGAGGAGACTCTTATATGACAAAAATGCAATGTTAGCAATAATACTTTCTTATTTTAATACAGTTTAAAATGTATTCCTGTGATGGCAAAGCTGAATTTTCATCAGTCATTACTACAGCCTTCAGTGTCACATGATCCTTTAGAAATCATTCTAAGATGCTGATTTGGTTTCTTAAGAAACATTTCTTATTACTAATCACAGCTGAAAGCAGTTGTGATGCTTAATATTTTTGTGGAAACTGTACATAGGATTCTTTAAAGAATAGAAAGATGCATTTATTTTGTTTGACTTATATCTGATTTCACTTTTGATCAGTTTATCTTGGATGGAAGTTTTTTTTTTCTCTATAACCCAGAACTCCATATAGAGACACATAGTAAACTAATACTTGCATGAAGCCACCATTATTATATATACTGTATATGTGTGAGTAACATGGAATTAAAAAATACTAATTATGCAAATATACATATTAATGTATTGTTTAATTTCATTATAAAGGCATTTATATTTATTTGTAAAGATTTCTGCAAAACACAGTTTTGATTTGATTCCTTGTTTATAATGTATAATTTCTTTGTGAAGGGACCTTTCTCCATATTTTATCCAGTTAAAACTGTTTTAAGATATTTTAAACACGTTTGACAAGATAAATAACAACGTTAATTTCTTCAGTGATTTTTTTTCTCAATCTAACAGATATGAACCTCAGGGTTCACTTCCACTCCATCAGAGCATGAGAATTAGTAAATATTCTTTGCTGCCATTCTATAATATTTCACTCGAACAGCGCCAGAGCACACAGAGATTGAAAATGGAGAATGACACCACTGGAGGAAGTCAGCATCTGCAGTCTGCATGCTTCTCGGGGTTCAGTCCAAGACAATCATGTAATGTATCATTCATATTGCTGCAATGCTGCTGCTGCAACCCTCATTTTCTCAGTTGCGCCTGTCCGCGAATGAGAATCCAGCAAACGCTCCCTGTCGTCATGTTCCCCCCATCATTCAACCCACAGTGCTCTTCTTCAATCTGTCACCCAGAGAAATGCCCTGCAACACACATACACACACACCCAAAAGCAATCCGATGGAAAATACAGATTTACACAAAAACAATGCTGTTACAATGAATGTAAATCAATATTAACTCTGAAAATGATTTTTTTAAAAAGGAGTTCTCTTATCTTTCCCCTATTTAACCTTGAAAAAGAATGCTGTTGTAATTTTAAACAACATCACAGTTAATCTTCTAATTCTAACAGTCTTTTTTGGCTGAAGAAAAACAGAAAGGCACATTTATTTAACCTCTCTTTTGCCTACTGAATACAGCATCCAATTCTGCCTCCACATAAATGGACAAAATGATCCTTCATTTTAAAACCTAATCAGCGGAGACCATTAAAGGTAGGGGCGAGATATTTCTTGAGCTATGGCTGATTATCATTCTGAATGAAGGACTTGTTTGGCACCGTCCCAATGGGGCAGGAGTCATTCTTCAAGGTGATGCACCTCACTAGAGGAATACACTCGCAAGTTGCAATTGAAAGGAGTCAAATATACACGGCCATCCTCTGCCTGCCCGGATGGAAGAGCTCCATGTATATTCACAAGCATCCAGATGGACTCTACCCTTTATCTGGGGAGGCTAAACATGGACATGGATGGCTGACTTTGTTTGCAGCTTTAATAAGACAGGGAAATTATCGATAGCAAAAGTACATAAAGGGAGAGGGAGATGAATTAACTCAAAAGGAATGAATAACAGGGCCCTCCCTAAGTGGCCCGCAGGTCTGAAGTAAAGGCCACGCTTCCACGTGAAATTAACGAGTTGGTAGAAATCTCATTTTGGAGGGTGAATCTGATAGATGTTCCAAACTTCAACAGAGTTCAGGGTTAGAGGCGAGAACTTCTGACAACAATTTGAATGAGGAAATCCTATTCCAGTCTACGCACAGGCTCTGCCTGGAAGAAACTGGCAAACCATACAGTAATCACCTTATCCATCATGGTAATCCTACGTACACAAGAGGCTTTGGGCTGGAAGATTCTTCTCCTCCCTTTTTATGAGAAACATGAAGTCATATTCTCTCCGTAGCTCAGGTATTCAGTATTCCTCTCTCTTTTGTGTGTTAGAGCTGTGCCGACCGAATGTGTCTGAGCGTGAGGTTAACATCATTAGAGGTAAGGTAAGCAAACAAAACACACATTTTATTACTTCAAGACAAACATTAGCGATGACAATGCAAGCAAAAGCGGAGGAATCTGAATCTTGAAAGGAATCTTTCCATCCTGAACTCTTTCACTCTTATCACTATGGCCAAATGAGCTTTGCGAGAGACAAGCTTTTCTCGCCGGATGCATCAGCAGAATTTAGCCAGGTGGTCGAGCCCGGTGCACACAGGTGGGTCACCTTGCAGTGCATGCTGGGATTCCCCATATGGATAATCACGCTCCTTAATACCAATACAGGCTTAGACAGCTTTTTAGCTACGCTAAAACCACTAACACCAAAATGCACAAAAAGGCAACTGCTGGCTGTAGCCTGTAGCTTTAATCCATCAAATGTATTAATAGGTGAGATTCTAATCAAGAAATCTTTGAAATCTGAAATAAACCAGCTGATCTTAAGTAACTAGTCATTAAATGTGCCAAAGTAAAGTATTTTTCTTTATTTTCAGTGCAAACAAGACTTATAATATTAATATTTTGCGATAACGACCTGCTGATTGTAAATGATCCCACATATGGATCATGGCCACTCACCAAATAAAGGGACATGAAATATGGATTTGAGTTTAAATTAATTTTAGAATCTTTCCTGTACATTTTATTACCTCAAAGCTTCCACTTAGGAAATAACAGTCCACTGCAACATACAAAACAACTGGTCTAGCCAAAAAAAGACAAATATATTTTATTAATACAGAGATCCTCTAATGATATTCACAGCAATCGATGAAGGCAGTTGCGTATGAAACAAGAGAGAGCGAGTCTGCAGTATGGTAAGAGAAACATGAAAGTAAAGCCAGTGTCCGCATGAGCGGTCTGGCATACAGTGCTGCCCTAGACAAATATTAGTGAATAGGAAATATTAGACTACAAATTGTCACGACTGACTAATCAAAATCAAATATTCCAAAGAGGGGTGTGAGCGGTCATATGATGTGTTCAAGTCATGTCAAAAAGATTTTACGAGCTGAACACACACAAACAGCTCCACGAAGTTGTAAGTACGAATTTGAACCCAGAGTTTCGGAGTTGGGGCCTTGTTAGCGAGAAAACATGGCGGACACAATGGACATTGACATGGAATGGTACATTTGTTGAAATAAATGTTAATTTACAATAAAAATTGTATGTACAAAACATGTAGTATTAATCTTTTACACTAAAATATATAAAGATTCCAGCAAAAACACACCTGATACGCCTCCATCATTTCTCATTGTTAAGTAGTAAACAATTTAAAACATTTTGCAGCATTTTTGTAGAAAAGGTACATTGCAACTTGATCTCAAGGGAAAACGTAACTGTGTTACGAGGTGGGGATTCTGTATGACTTCGTACGATGTGAATTGTACAAACGTACGATTATTAGAAAAAAAATAAGTATGACAGTCCGTCCCCAACCCCACCCCTAAACATATCCTTCACTGGGGTGTAAGCAGATCATACGAAAAGATTTTTTTTTTTACAAATTAGCCACCAATTTGTGAAAATGTAAAATAGTTATGAATTGCATTGAGATTTTGTTTTAAATCGTCATCTTGCTCTGACCAAAGTGATTTGAACACACCTGACGTTGTAATTATGACTTCCCAACTCATAAATACAAAGTTCCCAGAAGGGACTTCGGATCGGAAAAAAACGGCTACTAAAACAACATAGCATGTGCAAATAAACATCACAATAAGCGGGTGCGATTCATTCTTTGTGAATATTCCCCTGAGTTTTTCTCCTAGTCATAGAATGACATTATTACTGGTGATATTTGCACATGACACTAAAAGAGATTATCTGGCAAGCGCCCATGATCATGCACACAATAAGAATGCATTAAAACAAATTTAGCTGAAGATTAAGACAAACAGTGACCCCTCTCTGAACTGCAGAAAAGAAAATGAAATCACACAAATGCTTTCTAAAGAGTATTCCACATTAATCCTTATATAGCGTTCCGTGACTCTACCCTTTTTACACAAAATAATCTCACACGAGAAAAAGCAACATACAAAATCAATAGGCAAAATGGGAAAATGCTTTTCTGGGTCACATTTGAATATATCTTTTGGAGCTATTGATTTGATTTTTGAGTGACCCAGCTCAGACCATTCTTCGCAATTAACACACAGGGAAAATTAAATTCGGAGGGGGAACTATTACACATGAGGCCAGTTTTATTGGATAGATAAATGAGCTCGGGCTCTGATAAAGAAGGGCGGAGTTCACCATAAGTAAGATTTATAATCTGACTCCAGGAATCAAGTAAATTAATTTTGCTATATTAAACTCAACCTTTAACCCACTCCGTCTCTGATTACCATCCGTCCAGACTCGTGCACTTGAGGCCGGAGCAGACAAAGGACTTTGCAGCAAGGTGGGGGGATGGGAGGGGGGGTAAAAGCGATAGAAAAAAAATAAAAAAAAGATTGAGAGACTGATGATATTTCTTCAGCTCTGTGCTGCACATATCTCTCGCCCCATACATGATTTTTCAATTATTTGAGCACGTGCAGACGTGCTGAGCAGAGTCAGGGAGCCTTACAGACGAGCAAAGCATTATCACACATGCTGAGGCTCTCTGCTTTAAATATTCTACAGTGCCAAGTAGTATCATCCAATCTGCCGTCATAGCACACCTCTAAAACGTTCCCTCACTGGCTGGGGCGCAATGTGCCGAATCCCAACAGAACATTCGTCATTTCAAATCACAACTAAAACTATATTTCTCTCAGACCTCAGCGCCACAGCTGCACATACAGCGGGGTCCAAAAATTTGAGACTGCATTGGAAATCTGGGATTCGAGATCTAATTTAAACCTGGAAACCGAAAGCTTAAACCGAACGAATAAGAACTACATTAGAGTCTGCACTATTTCCAGATCACTAATCATGTAAGCAAATTGTGACATTGTCCATGAAGTCACTAAAGGTCAGATATTTTTGCTTCCAATGATGCACAAGATGTGTTCATCCTTAAAATAACGCCGGAAAACAATATCATCAGGTTCTACACAAACCTGTGCAGCCGTGCTGCTGTATTACAAAAAAGCAAAAGATGTTAATTTGTCAATTGAAGTTATACTGATAATATAATTTGTCATGAGATTAAAATAAAAGCACTTTTCACTAGCGGTTTCAAACTTTGGAGAAAACAGCTCTACTGGTTGAGTAACACATCCACACACATACATCAGTAGAATAAAGTGTTAGGTTACACAAAGATTCAAGCTTGCTCCGGTAAGGGCCTCTGAAGTTGACAAAGATGGAAAAGGTGCTTGAAATTCAGAGGATTTCCGAAACCTTAAAGCTTTCAATAATTCATCTTGTATCTGTAAAAAGGAAAGGGAGAAAGTGAGGAGAAGTAGAGGTAGACGAGTAGAAGCGGTCCGGGGTCCATATCAGAGACCTGTGAGGCTGTTACCTCCACTCCGTTAAGCAGAAACAGAGACGGCAATAAATAGCCCTTTATTTGTTCCACTAGATTGTTCTAGCATTCAAGCTCAACTTAATCGCTGGCCAACCAGTAAACATCTCTGAGGCTTTAATTACAGAGGTGTACTCACACAAAAGAAATAATAAATGGATTACACCACACATGGAAATATAATCTTTAAATAGAAAACAGTTCACATTGTTTAAACTGACTTGAAGCAGTACGACTGTACGTTTTTTAAATTATTATTTGATCAGGGGAAACTAGGGCTAGTTGTCACACTTTTCCATACTTCAGTGAATATTTCTCATTCTAGGATAATTTTTAAAAGGCAATTTCTGCAAAGACACATACCTTGAAGTCTTATCTACAAAAAAAAAGTAATTTATCACAATAGAACCTGCAATTAAGCAACCTATCATACAAATCCGAATAACAGAGAAAAACATATCAAGCAACAAATATTGTAAATAATACAATTATAACATTTAAAAATATGTGAGAACTTGCCCCAACCTAGTTATGGAAAAATAATCTTGTCCTGAGAACCCAGTTTAACCTTTCAGTTAAAATCCACCATCATAACACAGTTAACACTTGCCTGAATATGTCCGTGTGGTTTTATTGCACTGTAAAACGTGTTCATTATTATAACAATATCTTTGCGTCTATTAACTTGATTTAATGTAACAATTTCATTTATTGTAGAAATAATCATTTACAATGATTTAAATCCTAAATCATTCTGCATCAATTATTAATTTCTGTGAAAAATACAAAGTCCAAATGAACTCATTACTGCAGGATGCCACTGAACTTTAACCTAACTATGTATGAATTTATTATTTAATTAAAACAAAAGCAATCATTTATTTATTTATTTGTTGAAATATTTTACAATGCATGTTTATTTATAGGGATGGCCCGATACCGATACTGGCATCGGGGATCGGGTCGATACTGTCCTCATATACTCGTACTCGTACTCATAAAAATTCGCCGATACCACGCCCCGATACCAAGTACATTTTGTGAAGCGAAACTGGCCGCCGTGAGTGCTTTGTCGAGGTGAACTGAGGCATAGGGACGTGCACTCCCAACGCAAAAGAGTGCGGAGTGGCACTAGATCTGATGGCCGAGCGCGAGCGCGGGCGCGGGCGGTAATGCACTCACTCTGTGTGTGCGGGTTCCGGGAGAATAAAACGATTCGCGGGACTCCCGCAAACTAGAAATATCTATGAATACAACATATTAAAACTAATAGATTTTCATTCATCTGTTGCAGAAAAGCAAGAAGAACAACTAAAACAAAATAGAAACGATTTACAGGCCAGAGTTTCTATTCATAACATGTTTGCAGCGTTGAGCGATGTAGCCAATCACAGACATGTGTGTTGATTTCTTGAACGCAATGGCTAATCAGAAGCATTTAAGATAGACTCAAAACTTTTTTGTTCAGTGCTGAATTCTGTATGCTGGCAAATCCTCTAATTATAACAAACAAAGTGTGGATATTATGAAAGATTCATTGTGCAGTCACCTTCATTGATAATAACAGATGTGTGAGATCGCGATGAACTGTCAGCTTTTTAGGAATTAGACTATTAAGCACTTTGGGCGCATTCAGTCATGTCAGACCATGCACACAGTATATGCTTGCTTTTATGTTAAATTAACAGTGGTTTGTGTGTTAATACATTTATTATTTTACTCATTATTATTTATTTTTAGACTTGTTAAAACAAGCAGAGAAGAAAATAAAAACAGTCTTCTAACCTGTGTTCTAAAATAGTCTTCTGTCTTCTTTTCTGGGAGCCTATAGTTACTTTTGCGGTAGAAATATCGGTATCGGTACTCGATATCGGCAAGTACACAAATGTAAATACTCGTACTCGTATCGGTTTGAAAAAAAATGGTATCGGGCCATCCCTATTTATTTATTTACCCAGAGGCTAAAAACATATAATGATTTTCTAATATTAGTTTGGAGGACACAAAATGTTTAATACAAAATGCACAAAAATTGTACTAGTTTATAATTATTGAAAATAATTTATAGATGATATTGAACTAGTTGTCTCAAGCCACTGCTAGAGAAAACACATTTGTACCTCTGCTAGAAAAAGGCATTAGAGAGTCAGAAATTATGCTTGCAGTTTACTTATAGTATGCATAATAATTTATATCGATCCATAAAGTTAGTTAAAAACTATCTGGTGAGCCCTGCTTGGCCTGACCCCAAACAGCATTGGCGACGAGTCCAGTGGACTGTGCCTTTGAAATGCACCAAAATATTGTCAACACGGCCACAATCGATCAGCATCACTCCACGCCACTCTCTGCAAGCTTTTTGAAGTCGCTATTAATCTGAGGCGAGAATCAAAGCTCCTAGGCACTTCTTATCTCATCCGCGTGCCCTTCTAGAATATTCATAAATGATTTTTGAAGCCTTTTGTAATTCATTGTAGGGAGACAAAAAAAGAACGACTCATCCTGGCCTTTAAGTGCAATAATTCCATTTCTTCTTTGCTATGTGCCCTGTCGATATCATTCATAATTGATAGCTCTCCGGAGCGCCTCAGGACACATTAAGTTTTATTCCTCTCATTCGTCAATATATCTGACCAGGTAGATTTCATTATTGACGGCCGCCGGCCACATTGTGTTGTATAATTAAGTTCAACTTCAAAACTTCAAACTCTTTTTCCGTTCTCCCCGCGCGAGGTTCAACAGGAAGTGTTTGAAATGACCGCTTGGCGCTCTTAATTTAAACTGCTGTTTCATTCCTCTCGGTGGGTGTCTATTTTATTGTTAAAGGTCACCCTCATTTGTCCGAGCCAACAAAGGCAGCCCTTAAAGTTGCGGGTGCTTTTTGACAGACAGTGGTCCTCTGTAAGTGATGGCCTTAAGGACAGGCATGGCACTGAGACACACTCTCTCCACAGCGAGGGAAATAACAGATAACAAATCACACAAACCCACACTTCTCTTCCTGCCATGATTGACGACTTCACAGAGGGCACAACTTTTCAATGTCCTCAGATTAAAAACCCCTCAAACAAATGAGGGCTAAAAATACTAGCTCAAGGCGCCGGGAGGGAGAGCCACCGCTTGCACGTATCTTTAAAAGAGAAAGAGAGAGAGAGAGAGAGGGGGGGGGGGGGTGATATGCGACATAAAAAAAGAATATATGTTAGCAAGAAACTTGGGGAGAAATATAACGCTTCATCCCGATCACTCAGTCATTCAGATTAGAAATCTCTAAGATAATACTGTACGTG
Organism: Siphateles boraxobius; assembly: GCF_051911475.1. Taxonomy (NCBI): domain Eukaryota; kingdom Metazoa; phylum Chordata; class Actinopteri; order Cypriniformes; family Leuciscidae; genus Siphateles; species Siphateles boraxobius. The sequence continues at coordinate 20,317,025 of NW_027508876.1, forward strand.
CACCCCAAATCTGATATAACAAATATCGAAGCTGTTTTGCAGCTTTTCGAATGCATTACTAAACTGACCTCAAAGTTTAAGATTCACATGAGGGGGGGAAATGATCTATAGCTGGTTATTAAAAAAGTTTGATTTTACTGGTATCACACGACCTTAGCGTATATGACCTCCATTTTCACAAATGGCACAGGTCTCTTTTTTAATAGAGTCATGCTGAGCTATATATCCCTCAGTTGCTCTCATAAAGCAAAGCAACCGGCTGACTAATACCTTCGCATTTGCGGCTTGCTTGGGTTTTTTTCCCTCTCGCTCTCAAATGAATGATACCGCACATGCTTAAACACACAAAACAAACTCAAAATGGCCCAATGCCTCGTTTCCAATCCCGATTCATCGGCACAAAAGCAAACAAGCAAGTTTCTCGTCTTTCGCATGTGTGACACAGAAAGCATCTTTTAAAAAATTTGAATGACAAACTGTCAGAAGATAGTAATTCTAGACCACAAGGTGTTTTAGCGCATTGATAATGCTTACAAATAATCGCTAATGACTAGGAGGAAGAAATATACGAGCCCAGGAAACAGGTCGCCCTGTTAATGGTTAAATTTTGCACAGTTCAAAAAACAAACTGGGCAAATGTGATTCAAGCAGAAAATTGTATATATCACTGAATATGACAATTTCATTTGAGAGCATCAGAGTCCAGTAATCGAAAATGACAGAGGCAAACAAAGCATCAATCATGGCTGACCTTTTGGAGCTTTATTATCCTACTGGATGTTCAAGGAAATCTGAAGGCCTCCGTTACGCAAAGCCAGCACAAAAACAGTCACATCAAAGGCTGAATTTACTCTGAAACAACATGAAATGAAAAAGATTGGTTCATCAAATACAAAAATACATGTTCTTTAATCGAAGAGAGCTTTTTGTCAAGTATTATATGCTTTTATATGTGGGATCTAAACATAAGACCACAAGTGATATTTAGGGATGCACAATGTATTGGTTATCATTCAATATCTTGGTTGGCTGATATTGAATATTTAACTAGCTAGATTTAGATAATCAAAGAAGTGATTGTCTACAATTGTTATTAAACTGGCAACTTTCATGGAATGCACATATATATATATATATATATATATATATATATATATATACTGTGTACTGTATATGTAAAGTACTATTAATTTAAAACTATGGTTTTGGATAAAAACAGTATCAAATCAGCATATTAGATTATTTCTGAAGGATCATGTGACATTAAAGGCTGGAGTAATGATGCTGAAAATTCAGCTTTGCATCACAGAAATAAATGATATTTTAAAGTATATTAAAATAGAAAACCATTATTTTAAAGAATAATATTATTTCACAATATTACTGTATTTTTATCAATAAAATGCAGGCTTGATGAGCATAAGAGACTTCTTTAAAAAACATTATAAACTGACCAACCCAAGAGAAAGTGTCTAGCATTTACATTTACACAGAGAACTGCCGCACACACATTCACATCTTAGTGACAAACACACAGATAGTTCTGTTTATTGTGTGGTGTCAAACTCCAAGCAAAAAGCGTGTAGGGTTCAGAGAAAGTTGACTTTCCAAACGTGGGCTCATACTAGCGCAACACATATTTCTCTTTCATGAGCAAGCGGTTTACTGCCGTCTCTTTTTCTGCGCTTTGATTAAATGCCCAGTGCGGCATTTATGGACGGTCTACAGGCAGCCCATCTGGACTTGTGTTTAATTTCATGTCAGGGTAGAACAGGAAGCACCTGTCTGAATGAAACCATTTCGGGGGAGCAAGAAAAAAAAAAACACATTCATCCATCTGTGGTGGAAACACATGTCAGAGTTGTCACATTTAAAAGAATATCAACAAACAGAAAATCTAAATTGCTTTGGAAAAGCCAGTCTTCAAAAATTAACACACATTTCGTTTAACCTAATGTTATCGCATCTGTCTGATTTGCGGCTGAATGAAATCCATTCTCACGGCCTCAGAGTCTGAAATCGCAGTGAAATAAAACTTCCAGATGTGGTTACTCTACATTACCAAATTAAAGGCTCTAATTCTGACTCCATCAGTCACCTGTAGGATATCTCTAACAACCACAGCTGTGTGTTACAGAAATATCAAAAAACTGAAGTCTAACAACCATCAAGCTGTTAAGCACATGTTGCTGTCCATTTTGGTCATTATTTATGATATAATAAAATCTCTACCTTTATGTAATTAACAGTGACGAATCTTGCAAAGCTGATTATTGATGAGCTGCAATAGCTATTAGGAATACACAACACTTTTGCAAACTACATGACCAAAAATATATGGACACCCTCTTATAATGATCAGGTTTAGCCATTTCGGTTACATCCATTACTAACAGGCAACAAAATTCAAATATGCAGCTATGCATGTAAAAAAAAAAGAAAAAAAAAGATTTCATTAGAATATGGGCTGCACTTTTATCTTATTTAAGGAAGAGAATGCACAAATAAATGCTAGTAACACTTTACAATAAGGTTCAATTAGTTACTATTTAATGTATTAAGTATCATAAAATAACAATGAACAACCATTTTGCTTTTCAGCATTTATGAACGTTAATTAAATATAAATATAATCATTTAAAAATTATAAATTAATTAGTACACCAGTGTTCATGGTTAAGTCATGTCAATTTGTAGATCTTGAAATGCTAAAAATGTATTAGTGTACACTATTGTTTAAAAAAATTGGGGTCAGTCCAGACCCAAAAAAGGGGGTTAGTTAGAATTTTTTGAAGCATCGAAAATACATTTTGTTCCAAAAATAAAAAAAACGATGACTTTATTCAGCATTGTATTCTCTTCCGGTTCTGTTGTCAATCCGCGTTCACGAGGCCAGTGACGCTGCTGACGTAAAACGCTGCTGACGTGTTATCTGGTGCGTCCGTGTATTCGGGTTCAAATAAATATGCCTGGTTAAAAAAAATGCAAGTCTTCCCCTGTGTCGAAATCCTTAGACATGTTTGCAAAGATTGTTTTGTTTACAGCGTGTGTCTCCCTCAGACTGTAAACGAAGCTCGGGCGCACCAGATAACACGACAGCTCGTCTTACGTCAGCGGACTCATGAACGCGGATTGACAACAGAACCGGAAGAGAATAGAATGCTGAATAGAATAAAGTCGTCGTATTTGTTATTTTTGGAACAAAATGTATTTTTGATGCTTCAAAAAATTCTAACTAACCCACTGAGGTCACATGGACTACTTTGATGATGTCCTTATTGCCTTTCTGGAAAAGGACAGTATACCATACATAGATTTTCAACTGAGGGACAAAAAGCTCTCGGACTGAATCTAAAATATCTTAAACTGTGTTCCGAAGATGAACGGAGGTCTTACGGGCTTGGAACGACATGAGGGTGAGTCATTAATGACATAATTTTCATTTTTGGGTGAACTAACCCTTTAACTGGAGCGTCAACTGCAAGCCAGACCCCATCAGCCAACATCTCTGTCTCCATATTCCAACAGCCTGGAAGAGTAGAGAAACTGTGAGCAGAACCAGCTCACTATTAATGTCCATAGTTTTATGATCAAATGTTAAATATCCACATATGAACGTGATGTTTGGGTGTATGTGCTGCCTTTATGAAAAACAAAACACATTATCGGTTGTAGCTTCTGTCTCTGCTTCCCGTAAAAGCTGCTCCCATGAACTGTCACAACTGGACAGGCAAAGTCCAGAAGGCGGAGGCCTCGCCTGACCTCTCTCTCTTTGCATGTGGATCTGTGCCTGTGTTACGAAGCCCCACTTGCCAGGCCTCGTTAGTTTCACTTCTCAGATAGACCGAAGACCACTGGCCTTGTCCAGGCATGCTGTGATGCTTTCCGCTCCGATTTATTCATTTGTTTATTTTTCCGTTACTGCATTAAACTTCCTGTCAGTTATCTGGACGGACATGTGTCTGAGACACCTGGTCCTGCAATTGAAAGTGCATTTATTCGGCTCCTGAAATGACATCTCAAGTTAAGCATCTAATAAAATGCAAACAGGTATAAACACCCCAAGGCCTGGACAATGACTTCAATGAACCTGAAAAATTAAACGAAAATATCATAAATCGAAAGGATTTTAGCATGAGACCAATGGGAAACCTCAAAAATTACATGACCAGGTGTCAGTTTTAAGCTCAGATGTCACTAAAATAGGGGTATGAATTAAATTCTGTCACTAAAATTACATTAATCAAAAGTAGCTATCAACAAACGACACGCTCTAAAATGTTGCCATTCATGTTTTTTGTTGCAGCTGCATTGCCAGCATTAACAAGGTTCAGGAGTGGCTTCTGTTTTGTATTTACACTGAGAATAATAATTTAGACCCAAATCCTGAGTTTAAATGCGATTGTCAGAACCAAAACATTGCAATGTGTCCTGCAAATACTAAACTACCGCTGAACTGGCAAAAATGAATCAAGAGACTTTGAGTTATTATTAAACACATAGCACAAGAAACACATTACTATGTTTTACATTTGCTTGTCTACTGCATTAGACTGAGGTAGAGATATATAAACAAACCAGAGAGGAAAAGTTTCAGAAAAGGCAAATAGGGAGCAGTTATTTTGTATCCTATTAACCAGTGCTGAATCTGTTTTTTTAAGCCCAAACTGAGAAAGAAAGATGATTCTGGCTTGCCCTAACTTGTCGATCCTCATAGAATGTGCTTCAGAACTCCATCATGATTAATAATAACTGAGGGACATAGATTAAAATATCACACACTCCTTCCCCTTTCATCACATCCAACTCATCACCTCGTTGATCAATAAATTAAAGACTCCGTTTTTAATAGAGTGCTTATCTGAATTTCAGCATGCTGAGCCTGCACTTCCAGTGTCCATTACACCACCAATGTGCCACCTGGGGAATCATGGGAGATAGGATTGAGAAAACAAATCATTAAAAAAAAACACTTTTAATAGGACAATAGCCACCAGGAGTGTCTCAAAAACGATTTTAGTACACGGAGTGGTTTATTTAAACTTTTCTTTGATTTGATTATCTTTAAAGCTGAATTGTGTAATTTTTTTGTTAAAATATGTTATTGTATTGCAGCATAATAGATGAAGAAAACGTACTCGGTTACTGACGTAACCTCGGTTCTCTCTAGAGAGGGAACGAGTACTGCGTAATATCTTACGCTATGGGGAAAACCTCTTTTCCACGAGATATTGAAGCTAAAAATTATCCTTAATTTTGAATTAATGTAAACAGCTGTGCAGCAGTATGCAGATATAGGCAGGACAGCTAGCGTGCCTATTGGCTGCCCTGCGGCAACAGCAGCAGCCTATCGAGAGAGGCGCTGCGTGACACCATCCTATGGGGGCATTTCGCGCCCATTTCGTCACGTCCCGCCAGAAAAGGCGCAATCTCGCCCTATAAATATAGCTCGATAAGGCTGGTACACTGGTTTTCATCGCCGAAGCGAACAAGAGCTGTGTATGCACGGCAAGATACGCAGTACTCGTTCCCTCTCTAGAGAGAACCGAGGTTATGTTAGTAACCGAGTAGGTTCTCTTACGAGAGTATCTCTCGTACTGCGTAATATCTTACGCTATGGGGAACACAATGCAAAACGCTGTGCGTACTGGGATCCGACACCAAGGTCCCAAGGGCAGTAGCCCGGGGCTCATGTAGTGCATAATCACCATAGACTCACAGAGAGTCGGAGAAGAGAGGCTGCAAGCATCATTCCCCATGAAATAGCATCCTATAGAAGCTAGTTATGTTAATAGTGTTTGACACAGGCAGGGTGAACGTGTTCAGCCTGAACTGGGTAATAGTACAGGTTATTCAACACCCATAGAGCCGTTTTATCGCTCAGTAAAATACATAAGCAAAACTCAGCATCTTGGCCGGCACAGCGGGGCAGATAGCACTGAATTCTATACCGACAGAAGCTTGGCTTGTAAGGCGGGAACCTCTAGGTTATAAAACCTTATAAATGTAGACGGCGAGGCCCAGCCCGCAGCCGTACAGATATCCTGCAAGGTAACCCCACTATACCATGCCCACGACGAGGCAACGCCTCTCGTGGAGTGCGCTCTGACACCCAAAGGACACTGCAGGCCCTTAGAAGTGTAAGCCAGTGCTATGGCGTCGACTATCCATCTGGACAGGCTCTGTTTCGATGCGGCCAGTCCCTTGGAGTGTCCGCCGAACAAAACGAAGAGCTGCTCGGTCTGTCTGAAGGCAGACGAGCGGGACACATAAGCTCTCAGTGCCCTGACAGGGCAAAGGAGACTAGCATCCTCCTCCTCATCATGAGCCGAGAGAGCGCACAGGGAAATAACCTGGGCCCTGAACGGTGTGTTGAGGGATTTGGGCCCGTACCCGTGCCTTGGTTTGAGTATGACTTTTGAGTCATTAGGCCCAAACTCCATACATGACGCGCTTACAGAAAGCGCTTGTAAGTCCACTATGCGCTTCACTGAAGCGAGAGCCAAAAGAAACACCGTTTTGAAAGACAGATGCTTCATGTCTGACAAATGGATTGTCTTGAATGGGGCACCTTTCATTGCTTCCAAAACCGTAGAAAGGTCCCACACCGGGACTGAAGGAGGTCTAGGAGGGTTCAGCCTCCGAGCTCCCTTGAGGAATCGCACGACTAGGTCGTTCTTCCCCAGTGACTGGCCAGACACAGGTTTTGTGAACGCTGCTATGGCCACTTTGAGCGTGGATGGGGTCCTGCCCTTATCCAGTAGCTCTTGCAGGAAGGAGAGTACTTCCGTGACCCCGCAGTCTACTGGTGAAAAGCCCTGAGCTTGACACCAGGCAGAGAACACAGACCATTTCGAGGAGTAGAGCCGTCTAGTAGACGGGGCCCTCGCCTGCATGATCGTGTTTAACACTCCCTCCGGGAGGTTAGCGGGTACCCGTTGATGGCCCATGCGTGCAGGGACCATAGTTGTGGGCGAGGATGCCAAATTGAGCCCTTGGCCTGAGAGAGGAGGTCTTTCCTCAGCGGTATTGGCCACGGGGCAGTGCTGGTCAGCCGCATCAGGACCGGAAACCACGTCTGGTTTGTCCAGAGCGGAGCCACAAGCAGCACTGGGCATCCGTTTTCCCTGATTCTGTTATAGAACCGAACTGTTATAAAATTAAATACAGCCCAGTCTTCTAGTGTGGCTGTGGGGGGTAAACTTTGAATTATGGGATTGATTGCACTTTTCCCCATGTTATATTGACATATTTACTTCAGATCTACATCATCACAGTATGATATAACAGAAGAAATAACCCAATGGTCTGATGAAGCATGGCACAGATAGGGCTGCAACACCACCGTCAAGGTCAGCCTTCAGAAAACAGCTAGATGCTGCCACACTTTTGTCTATTTAGATAAAATAGCCGCATTCATTGTGTCTCAGATAAAGCTTAAAGGACAGAAAGGAGAAGACAGAGAACAAATGAAAAAAGAAACATTGGCAAACCTCAAGATTTTCTGCTGAACATTTTATCTGTCCGTGACAAATTCTAGTGCTCACTCACCACTTTTGATATTTTCTCTTTGCCTTATCTTGCGTCTACCCGCCGCATGGCTCGCCACTTTGGAATAATGTGCCACATCTGTAATGACATTGCCTTTGTGTGGCAGATTACGCCTGTATTTCTTGCCCCCCCATCAAATTGAAATACGAACACTAGCGTGTCTTGGTAGATTCTCAGTATATAATGTCGAAATAAAGCCAGTGCCAAAGCCATCACTGAGGAGACCGCTGAAGCTGCCAGAGAGATGTACATGGGCTAGAAATACACCTTTAACATGATCTCTCCTTGCCTTTGATCTGACAGAGTTAAAGTCTCTGCCATGCAAAATGAAGAAATACAGAAAGAAATCCAGATGAAAGTAAACTTAAAGCTGAAGGGTGTCAAATCTGCACCACTAGCATCACCAAACGGAATTGCAAAAATAATGATTGTTTTAAACAGGGTTTCTACGAACACTCTCCATGTATGCCATTGGTCGCTCAAAACTCACTAATAAATAAATAAATAAATAATATAAAAATTTAAATTAAATTACATTTTTTTAAATTAAATAAATTAAAATAAAGATTTGAGAAACTTAGCTAGGAATGGATTACTTAGACAACCTTTGAATATTAAACGGACTAACAGAAAAAATCAAAAATATTTTACATACATCAGCTTTAAACTTTTTAGAATACATGAAGCAGTTTAGCTGCTTGCTTTTGCGTAATGCATTGAATCTTTACTTCATTATGAATACATATTGCTTTTTTCTTCTTCTGATGAAGAACTATCGAATTACAATTAAGTGACTTCAATCTGCTTTTGTCTTTTCATGCTGACAGAGACTAATTACCCCTGCTTTGTTCAATTTATGAAGTACAATAATCAATGCATAATTGTGGATTATATTGTCTGCATAATAAACACATCACTTCAATTTCTGTAAGCGAGCCACAGTCTTGAAATGAAAAAATGGCTTTGGAGATGCACGTAATATATCACAATACAGAAAAGTCCATAAACAAAAGAACATCTAAATAATAAATAGCCTCTATATATGTAAGTTATAGCAGATATTTAACATTTCTTGAAAAGTACATATTTAAATATTTACAGCTGAGACTTTATAAAGGCCCTGGAGGAACAGCTAACTCGAAAAATCAAATTCGACCAAAAGTTAACGTTAAAACATTAAAACAAAAATTCAATGTTTTAATGTTTCAGGGAACAGAATAACGTCAATGCCTACAGGTAAAGTGATGAGAGCCGGCATTGAAAGGAGCCACATTTAACCTGCCTCGCAGATCCTTGTTGAATAATGCAATGATACCGCAGTTTCATTCTGAGCGGCTATATTTAAAATACACACAAAGGATCATGTTGATAGAACTAAGTCAAGATTGTTGAGTGGAGCAGAGGCAGGTTAAGGACAGAACGACATGTCCGCTCCACTTTCCAACCAATCAGACCTAGAGCAGACAAATTTAGCTGTCCCAATCACCTCCCCGGTGATGTGATGTGATGTGATATAAGGGCCTAACAGCTTTCTAGCTGTTTAAACGTACATTACTGCAACTAGGAATTACTTATATTTTTGTAAATTCGTTTGTAGATGTTTGCTATTGTTTGACCACAGCAAGGTTCTGAAAAAATAAATTAAATAATTAACTTTAAAAAAGCAGCTCATTCAGTGCTTATATTGACTTAAAAGGTACATATGATGCTTTTTTAATTACACCTTTAATATAGCTAAACTATCTGCAAAGTAACCAATCACAAAGGAAATGCCAAAGGAAGTTAATCGCTCCAACAGAAAACACCTGTCCTAAACACCTCATCTGTAGTTCTGCCATTATTTCCGTAATGTAGCTACGTCACCAAATAAATATCATTGCTTTAATGTGCTCATTGTTTCTGCTTAAATGAATACAGGACGTTAGCTAACTGTCTTAGAACTGTACATTTCTGCCATATAGACATTACTTGGACACACTTACCTCTGATAATAGATTACTCTTAATAGGAACATGCATTTTCTAAAAAACTGCTTTAAATTATATGTATTGTGAAAAGTGCTATACAAATAACTGTGAACTGAATTTGCTTAATGCCGCCTGTTGGCTACTTTGGTAACTTATTCATAAAAAAAGAATTAAAAAAACACTGAAGATTCAGTGTTAAAAATATATTTTAACAGTATTCCTCAGCAATACAACCACAAACCTTTTATTGTGTTCTCACCATGTTCTTACTGACTTATTCCTAAACCATGCAGTTCAATGCAGGTCAGTGTGTTAATTGTCATACAGTTTTTAACCACGATATTGAGAAATTACAGTTCTAACATCCCACCTGAAACGTAAGAGTGGTACAAAATAAAAAAAATGACCACTGTGCAACATCCTGCTTAATGCCTGCCATGCATGTGAAGTTGGTTTGTGTCGATCAGCATGTTCTTCTTGACTGTCATTATTAAACTCGGGCTCAAACTGACTACACAGTTACAATAGTTTACAGTGCCTGTTTACAGAAATGGGAGCTGAAACATGCCCGTTATGGTATGGGGCATCACATTTCCGACATGCTCAAAGCAGTAGACCAATCACAATAGACTGGGGCCGGCTGACCAATCAGAGCATAGCCTACTGTTCTTTTCGGAAGGCAGGTTTTAAAGAAGCCGAAAATAAAACAGATCGTTCAGACAGAGCGCCAAAACAGGTCCTGCAACAATGTAAATTATAATTTGTGTGTGTGTGTGTGTGTGTGTGTGTGTGTGTGTGTGTGTGTGTGTGTGTGTGTGTGTGTGTGTGTGTGTGTGTGTGTGTGTGTTTAACTAATTCTAATTGACCCCCTAAAAAAAGTTTGAACCTGTAGATGAGCATAGAGATCTTACATTAAGTTTAATTTACAATTCGTATAAAATTGATTTACCAAAAAACAAAATCAATCAATCAGTTCGGAGGATTCTGTAAAGCCTGTCAAAGATTCTGCAAACTTTGTATAGTATCAGGTGCTTGAATTACAAAAAATACGAACAATTATACTATTATATTTTTCAGCCCCTTAACCAGTGCACAAAAATAGATTTAAAAAAAACAAATCACATACATAAATGAAGTCACAATAATTTAATTTAAAAAAATCAAATAAAGCACCATAAAAGTGCACCATATGATTCATGCACTATATTGCAAGTCTTCTAAAGAGATAGTTTTATCTGAGGAACAGTGAAGTTTAAGCAATGTAATTTAATTATAGTGGTATGTGACATCAATGACGTCAAACCTGTCGTAGGACTTCTTTTTGAGGGAATTAATGAATGAGCAGTGACGGAGGGGATGAAATTAATGGAAGTAAGTAAAATAAAATAAAAATGACAATGCAGACAATACAATAAAGAGTGGAACAACTGCAGGATTTTCTAATTTCTACACCTCTAAAAAATCTACAGTTTTAAATCACTACACAACATTTACAATAACTGCTCAGTTTCAGTTAAACCAGTCCTGATTTATAATGTGGCAAATGATTTCAAAGTGAAAATCTGCCGTCACCTCAGACCTCACAGAGGAGCACGTCAGTAACTCGTTACGGGATACGGCATGTGTTTCCGAACTCAACTAAGCTTTCGACTGATAGCTCGGCGTATGACAGCAGCGGGACACATGTGAGCGGTTCCACTTACACTATAAACAGTCGAGCCTGCACAAATCAAAAACAGGGGAGTCCTTCTTCCTCACTTTTTTCAAATGTATTCTTGCTATACTCAATTCATTTTTCCCTGTTAAAATCCGCTCCCCGTTTTAATCCTACAGTAAAATGACTAGAATCCCATTACTTGTCTGACATAGTTGAGAGCCCTCATCATAAATACTGCATGCTGCTGGTTTAAAATCATATAACTATATTCCTACTGCCCTCCAAAAGCCATTTTGTAATAAGAGAACAGAACAAGTGTTGTGGTAGTTGCTGTGATACAGTGTGATGTCTTTTCACACATTTCTTTTTTTGTATGCCCAAGCAAGGGATTTTTAATCGTATAAACTTCATTCCAGCATGGAATCAGAACATAGTGAGAAAAAGTCACTGGAGTAAATCCAGTAAATGCATGTGTTCAATCATGACTTAAAGAAATAGTTCACCATCAAAAAACAGTTAAACTTTCTTGACTAAAGCAATCAAATGTCTTCAGAAGACTTGGAATATAAGTGATATGGACCATTCTTATGAAACTTTCAAAGGGCTTTTGCATAATTTGTAAAGCTTGAAAGCTACTAAAATCCCTATTCATTGCAATGGGGTTTTGAATGACATGAGGTGGTGAGTAAATTACAGAATTTGCATTTTTGAGTGAACTGTCCCTTTAAATGACGGATTACAGATTTACTGTAATAGAGAATCAGCAACCTGCATACAAGTTACAAAACATCTTAGATGACTAAGACACATTCTTGTGTTTAAAAACAGCGAAACACATTTTTAAAAGTCAAAGCGTTTTAACTTGACACTCTATGGCGCAAGCAAAAAGCTAAAAGAAAAGTAAAAAGTAGCCTATGTTTACATTAACAACAACAACAACAAAAAACACAGAACAGCCCCTAATGCAACTTAGAAGCCTACAAATATAACATTAGTGGTAAAAGACAAAAAAATACCACAATGTAAATACCTGTTGCAACCAGCACCTTGTCAACTCAGTCTTTTCGGTGCTACAAACGTACATGTGGTCAAGTTAAACTTTGTTTTCTAATCATTGAAAGATATTCTCTCAGAATAAAAAAAGATGTTTTTTTTATTTTTTGCTTTTGTTTGGGCAGAGCAGCTTTCTCATGCAAACGTGCTGTTCTCTTATAGACTCACGATGGATAGCAGAGATGAGAATCCTGATCATTTACATCTCTTTATCACTCACAACTGTTTTTTTACTGTTGCTGATGTCATGGCTGACTCAGAGGAAGAGTGTCCAGACGCCGCAGCCTGAGAAAGAGAGAGAGAGAGAGAGAGAGAAAGCAAGCAAGAGAGAGAGAGAGTTGGAGAGTGTAAAAAGATCCCTGGGCTTCTTGATAAAAGAAAAAGCCCTTACTCAATCCATCTTCGGCTTTCTCCTTTTTTGTTTCTTTCATTCTATTCAATTACACCTCTAATATGCGTCCGTGCCGCACAATTAAAGTCTCATATCAAAGACGAACCCCAACGCCAGATACAGCAACAGATCCAAACAAAACAAATGGAGTTTCTGAAAACGCGAAACATCATCAGCCAGTGTACATGCTATTGCAAGGCCTCGGGTGAAACATGTTAGATGGGCCACTCCAATTTTCCATCAATCAAATTACTCTTTATTGTTCGCCCCATGCGACCTCAGGCAACACAAACCCAGAGACTGTCAGTTATGAAACATTATATTTTTGCTGTCATATTGCACCCTAGACATGGCTATTACAAAGAGACGTCATACCGCCACTGACTTTAATATTCTTTCATTTAGACAGAGGTTAGCGCTGCTGCTTCAGTGCGACAGCATCAATTTTAGGCTCATAATGGCATTATGTTACACTAATTGTATTAAATGGCAGTAAGCTAGTTTATTATTTCCAATGCAATGTTTCTTCGGAATGAAATTTGTTACAGGAAATTGCATATAATAGTGTTTTAATGAGTCTGCTGTAAATGACCTCATCATTAATGCTTTGTTTTATCCTTTAAATTACTTTCATTTGCACATAAGACTGATTGAATCACAAAGGTGATCTCAAGAGCCAGAGACTGAAGACTGCATTTCATTAGCCGCATATATGATCCGTTTTCAGATAATTGTGCTCAACCATCAATTGGTATTAAAAAACAAACACTGTGGCAGTTGATACCTTAAGCCTCAAACCACAATAAAACAAAGACAGTGTATTGCTTCATATTCACTTATATTAGAACTAGGAAACTCATGTGAATTTTAAAACAATTTATGCTTTATGAAAACCTCTGAGAATCCATTTTACATTTCATAGTATACACTTTGCTCAACTGCTATAGCATGGCGCTAACAACGCCAAGGTCAAAGGTTTGATTTGCAAGGAACATACTATGAGGTACTTTAGATAAAAGGGTCTGCCAAATGAATAAATGTAAATAGTAAACTGTAGCACACATTTCTGTGCACCAAAAGAGCATGTATAGTAACATAATGTGGTCAGATGGGAATTTTACACATTTTGCTTCAGTTACACAACTGAGAGTGTGCATAATGTGTCCTGCTAAAAAAAACAGCTTGTGTCAAACGTTTGGACACACCTACACTTTTAATGGTTTTAATAATACAGTGTAAAAAATGTAATTAGTAGACTTGGAGCCTATTTAAATAAAATGTATTATTATTATTAGTATATAAAATATGTTGTGGTCACTGCTTTATATTTAACGACTAAATATTTGTAATGTTTCAGTTTAATTTAGTTTTACTAATCAGGATTTAGGATTCATAGAAATAGTACAGTGGGAAAAAAAGAAATGGCAGTATGGGAACAATGCAGTGGCCCAAAAGAATGGAAGAAAACATTGGAAAGCCTCTATACACAAACTATAAAAGTACTTGTAATTCAGCTTATAATGCATAGTATGGTCTCATGAATAATTGTAACCACAATTATGATACATTATAATACTTATCTATTAATTGTTACACCTTTAGAAAGTATAATGCATTAAAACACAACAAACGACCAATTTCAGAAGAAATTGTCTTCAAATGTTATAATGCATTTTAACTTTGGTTAAAACTTTTTTATGAAAAGATATAATGCATTATAACGTACATTATGAATACCTTTATAATGCATTATACATAAAGGCTTTAAGAGTTACCAAAACATCTAATAAGTAAGTTCTTAAAATTTGCCAAATTCCAATTCTCAATCAACTTCATGAAGTGCATCCTGGGATGCTTTTACAACAGTATAAAAGAAGTTCCCATGGGTCAGATGATGGTCAGATCATTGCTTGATCCAACTTATTCATAAAAAAGAATAAAAAAATGTGTTTCGATGTAAATAAATATGTATGTGCGATGTATATTTGTCTATCAACTTAATTTCAATAATTCAAGCATCCACTTTTAGTTTTTCTCTTAAGAACATGAGAAACAAATTCAGTCTAGTGTATACAAATGTTTGACTAGCAATGCATCTACAGCAAGTTAAGAACCAGAAAAAGCCTTCAATATTCAAATAAATATCAAAACACTGTTATAAAAAAGTCATTTCCTGCTTGTTTGAACTTCTAGTAGAAAGAACAATGTCCACAACGTATCCAAAAATGTCCATTTACACAGTCAGAGTTACCATCCATCCAAGGCTCGTGAGAGAAAAAGCATGAATGAAGCAGTGGGTTTCCCACAGGACTATCAGTGCCATACTCAGCAGAGCCATCCAATCTGTGCCAGCGAGCTGCGTCTCCACGTGGGCAAGGCAGGGAGACGTAAGCATGCCACACCTCCTGGAATGTTCCCACGAGAAGGAGGTGGTGGAGGGGGGAGCTGTCAGGGGCTTGTCATAATGTTCCTCTACAAGATCCTCCAAGATCTTTCAGTGCAGGTGTTCCCCTACATCACATCCTCTTGTACTTCTCCCCTCCTCCCACAGCCCTGCCAGCACGCGCCCTTCGCTGCGCCACCTGCCATTATGCATAGACATGTAAATTTGCTTGTTTAGCATGCCCCCTTCATTCCAGCGCCACACAGCGTATGCATATATGCAAAACAGAGGCACGCGCTGGGCTGGAAAGGCTGGAGAATCCACAAAGACACAGACCACAGCCGGTGGAGGACTGCACGGAGGTTCCTGAAGCGCTTCTGTGGAAAAAACAAGGAGTAACATGGCAACATCCAGCATTGATTCATCCGCACCAGCCAATTAATTGTCCTTGGCTGCCTCGAGAGTGCTTTTCTTATCTTTTTTTTTAATGCATAATTGCATATTCAAACTGGGTGGCACAGGAGTAATCGGTGGCGGAATAAAGACGAGCAGAACTTTGCTCATTTTGTCCGCTTTCCGCACCGGTTTTCTGGGAAGAAAAAAAACTAAGGCTTCATTAAAATTGCCAGTTGTCATCATGCATATGACATGTTCTGCATGCTGAATATCATTAGCGGCTAACATTTTCCCTCTCGTTTTTTTTCCCGCCGCGGCTCCGTGTGTCAGTGACGATAATTATCAATCAGAAAGGACACCATCAGTATCCACGGATCATTGTAATGAGCTTGACACACGCATATTTGATCACGTTTTTCCCCACGTCCAAAAAAAAAGAGAGAGAGGGAGAGAGAGAGAAGAAACACGGAAGAATCCTTTGAAGATTCCTTGTGTGATCTTTTGTGTTGAGTTATGAAGACACTCCAAAGCTTCTCTCATTTTCAAGTGTATTTTCCCTCATGTAAGAAAAAAAATTGCTTTGCACGCATAATAGCCTTTAATTCTTCCCGACATGGCTGGCTTTCTGATCCATAAAAATGAGCTGCGTGCGATTTGCATAGCCACATTCAAATGAGCTCCATTGTGCAGGGAAGTGTAATTAGCCCGGCTCTGCGCGGATGGGTTAAGGTCTCGTTCGCCAGCCTTCCTCATTTAAAAAAGCGTCATTGTCTTCACGCAAACTAGCATTAATTCCAACAGGAGTGAAGAGAGTCTGATCCTGATGAGCCGTTAGTTTATTCCGCTGTGCTGTTTGTTGGCTAATTTACACCAAGCCCCTGCTGCTCTTCCCTTAAGCTATCCTCTTTGTCTTGCCTTGAAATTTACAAAATCTTACAAGAAATCAATACTTAATTGATTATTCACTTTTCCGCAGCTTCAAACGGCTCGTGCGCATTAGATCCCACAGCATTCCCTCCTTCTC
The DNA here is from genome assembly GCF_051911475.1 of Siphateles boraxobius. Lineage (NCBI taxonomy): Eukaryota > Metazoa > Chordata > Actinopteri > Cypriniformes > Leuciscidae > Siphateles > Siphateles boraxobius. The sequence goes on from NW_027508876.1 coordinate 20,333,447, forward strand.
CCGGGCAAGCAGAAGGCAGACAGGCAGCAGGCTGGAAGCAGGGAGAAGGCTGGCTAGGTGGCAGAGCTCTTGGAGGTAAGAGCAGACGGCTGTAGCGAGAAACCATGTGAGGAGCTTAGTGGCCAAGTGTGTACACTGGCAGCGTCCCGATGGGAAAACAACACTGGTCTTCAGGAAAAAGTTCCCATGTGTGCAGGGATCCACCACTCACACTGAACTCATCAATGGAGGAGGACTAGAGGACATGACTACGAAAAAAAACAAGAGGTATTAACAAAAGGACTTTTTCAGGCAAGGTGTTTTTTAGTGTTATTTAGATGCTAAATTTTCTCCTGCCTGATTTTCATGGTCTTTATGCGTGTGGCACCAGCGTGGACCGGGCAACCTGCCCCTCGGAGAGCCCTTATCGTGGTGGGGGCATGAACACGTGCCACCCGCCTCTGACAAGCAAATGAGGATGGGAGGCACATAACATTATGAGCAAATTGGCAGGATGGGAAAGCGCATGTGAAGGAGGCAGATGGCAGATTTGGCACTGTGCCAGCCCTGCTGCTGCGAACACGCTAAATAACTGCACACCGCAGATTCTGCCACTTGTTGCTCCGCCGGGCCCCCTGCCATCACTGACGAGCGGATTGCTCACGTGTGCTCCATACGCAACAAACAGAACTTCCGCAAACGGGAGCGCGTGTGTGCGGGGAGGGACCAAAACTGAGCCTAATGGGAGGCTGGCATTCATGACTGTGGATATGCACTGCATGCTAATAATGTGCTGAGTAGACAGACACGCGTCCACCCGCACTACCCGCGTGCCATGGAAATAAAGTCTTCCGGAAAGCCACCATATTTAACAGCATGAGATGCCATGAGAAAAATGATGCAAGAAACCCACCAAGGAGTACAAAGCCCATCCCAGAGTAAACCAAGCTGGTTTTGGAGGAAGCAAGCTGTTGGAGGAGTTGAGTCAGAGCAGATTGGTCTGATGGTCTGGATAAAGGGAGATATTATTGGATGCCCAGGGGGCTTTGCAAATCAAACGCAATGTTTGAAATAGAACAATTTTGAGGTACATTACAGGGAAGTGCAATTTGAATTGCCAATGAGGTGATGCATATCTGCATGTTAATTAGAAGGGTGCGAGTCTGCAGCCCGCAGTCTGTTACCGATGGGCTGCGAGCTCGTCTGCGGGAACCGGCGCTCGTTCTGAATAAATTACTGCCTTTTGTTCTCTCATTTTGTTTTCCGTTAAGCTACAAACATCGAATATGCGGCGAAAAGGGGGTAGGTGAAATTAAAATTATTGATTGATCCGGCATCTCTTTGAGAATCTAATTAGACGAGACATGGACAAAAGCTGATATTGTAATAGATTGTCTCTGTGTTAGCAGTCAGATTGTGCTGGGACGGCAATTTATCTTCCTTAACGCAACCTGGATATTAAAAACTGTAATCAGGTGAAGGAAAGCTGCTGTACTTTTTTTTTATTTTTTACACAGATTATGAGAATTCTGCTGCTAAAAAAAAGGTAGGTTTAATGGGAACAAGCTCTTGTGATCATTTAAATTCTGCATGGTGACTGCACTTTAATTTTTTTTTGCTATTATGGAAAGTGTACTACTGGCCAAAAATGTAATAAATGCTTTTTATTCCACTATTTAGAATCTGTGTGATTATTTTGTATCCCATACGGTTGTGCCATGAGATAAACGGTTGCCATGTGAACATAAATTGCTTATTTATGGTGGCGGAGAAAAACGAGCAGAATGAGGGGTCATTATAATAAGTACCGATAATGAGAAAGCAGTCAGATGTAGAAGTCAGGGCTATTGCAATATAAAAACATCACGTAACATGCAAATGTTGCTTACAACCGCTTCAGCAGCAGCTGATGTCCTCATTCAGTGCATGCAACCAATTTATATATACATGTCGTGTGTGTGTGTCCCAGTTCAATGTCACTCACGCAGAAGACCAGCGAGGGGAATTCTGGCTAATGCATATGCGACCGCAGCCGTCTGACTTCTCATTCAACTAGTGTGGCGGCATCATGTCCTTGAATTAGAGAAATAACTTCACCCTACGTTCCTTACTCATAAACGAAAACGTGCAGGTGATTGAGCTGCGTCCCCTGGATACCCTACAGAGAATAGACTTGGTCAATGGCTCCATTTGTCATGCTGATCTAGAAAGTACCAAGAGACAAGAGAAGTTACTCCAGCGTGGTGCTCGTTTAAAAACAGGAATAGCAATAATTTCACCTTAATTTCGATACAAGTGTTCTCATTACGTTTTCCGTTCCGTGCTCGTTTAGAGTGTAAGAAAACATCAAGGCCTTCCGTGGTGGTATCATCACGGTAATGGTCTTTCATTTTGCAAGGTCATTAGGGAAGATATTAATGCCGTCTCCTGTTTTTATATGCATAGCTAGGCAGCGGCTAGGTCAACATGTTGAACTCTCATCTCTCAACAAAAGGCTTTCTGCTCAACAGCCCCATCCACACACATCTTTTAAGTGCTCTTTTATGCATATGAAGCCTCTCTGCCGAGATTGACCACAATATTTATGAGCTCTAGATGAGGTGCATATTATTATTGTTGTTATCTGTTTCAGGGAAATAACATTAGCTGGGGTGCCGGCAATCATCAAATTGCCTGATTTATGCATCGGTAATGCCAAAGAACACCCTTTCCCAGGACAGAAAGGTTGTAAAAATTTGTTTTAGCAGATTAATTAATCAGTGACGGCAGCCACACCTCCATTGAGGTTTTTTTTTTTGTTGTTGTTGTTTTGACAGGAAAATGCAAAAGGCAACCTTAAAAAAAAACTGAAGTGTTGACCTAAAGTGCAACCTGAAGAGAGCTAGTGAGGAGGAAAATAATGTGATCCACTAAAGGTATAAAGCACTGTTATGTGAGCTGTGTACTTGAGTATGTACCTGGAACGCTCGATAGGCATCCATTCCCTTGCTTGCTGACAGTGTACATGGTTTATTAGCTTGTCTTTTTCATTCCTGGTGGGTAAAAACACACAACAGAGGTACTGAGGAAAATACTGTGAAACCATGTAGAGGAGACTTCATTTAATTTAACGTTCTTCAAAGCTTGAAGAGTAATTGGGTACATTTTTACTAACTAAGCCATTCTTCTAGCTGTGGCTTTATTCTAGGGTCTTATGAAGTGAGTTCAACCCTTGAAAGACATTGAAAACTGGTAAAATCATCTTAATTCATGCATGTTGTGCTTACTTACACATGTCTACACTAGAAAGTCAATATCTGAAAGATCAAAGTATGGGGTTTAAGCTATCAACTTTTTCATTAAAACAGGGATTTTGCCACAGACATTGTACCTCACCTAAATCTGCAAAGTAAATACGAGGATTTAGAGCTCCAAAATGATGTGTCTGCAACACGGGTGCCACCAAAAGGTGACACAAAGCCAATATGCTTACACCAGGTAGGAAGCCACAATTCTCCAGTATTTCCATCTCATTTACATACGCTGTCCTCCCGATGACCTGCCTGAGAATGCATATATATGTCTGACGTGATCTCATTAGTATTCAGATGCAAAGTGTGGTTCCAGCATTTTCATACTTTGCATAGACGAAATCAATAACATACAATATCAATGTATTGACAGCATCTAAAACGTAAATCCTTTATACGTGCAGGCATCAAGAACTCTGGAGACATACAAATGTTCACAAGTCCTTTTATTGAAAACTGAATTCATGATTTTTATTTTATTTAATTTTTCTTGAAAAAAAATGTATGCCTCCACATATATTTAATGCAGATAACATAATTTGACATTAGAAAGAACAAAACAAAATGAAACCTTATGAATATGAATATTGATCAAACAATTGTAAAATAGACAAATCAGTAAATAAAATCTTAAGATTTAACATCTTAAAAGCTGAAGTAAATGCGTATAATCCTCCAATTTTCTAGGTTTTGTCTCTTAAAAATAAGTTCAGCAATTTTCAACTTTTTTGTTATACAATATTCAACTCATTTTTAAAGTCAGTACAATGTAATTTTAGTTGAAAATACTTCAGAGTGGATTGTGAATGAGTGAATGAATGAATGAATTGTGCTTGAATTAGGTAAAATAATCTGTGCATTCGCAACAGAAGAGGGATGAAGGATGTCTATTGCAGTACATCCTTATGAGCAGATGAGAGCATGCTCCACACACTAGATTACAAAATCATCCTTCAAAGTCACAGATATCCCGCAGAGCAAAACAAACATCTCATGCTACCTCATATGGGCCTCGGTCCACTCTGGGCACATGAGACCTTCTGTAAACTGATAAATAAGCCCCCTCTGAGAACAACTCCTCGATCACTGATGAGACCTTCAAAGCACAAACCTAGCGAGAATTCTCGATACATGACATTAAGGAGCTATTATGTGTACCCGAGAGTAGGATTACACCGTTTTTTTTAATCCTGCTCTTTGGAGGAAAGAAACAAGAAACATATTTGAGAAGGTTTGAAAGGCCAGAAGAGGAAAGGTACACATTCTCATAATAACCCAGAGAAAACTAGTCCTACCTTGAGCATTCTGAACAGCCATTACGAGGGTAATTGATTGATTTGCTGAAATCTAAAGGGAAAATAATCGTGAGAGTGCTATTCAGAAATGGCATAAAACGAAAGAGCAACATTCATTACAGCTAATCTCTACATGTTCGCACAGTGCACCAGGGGAAATGAGAAGTGTTTTCTGAGTACCATGGTTCCTTGGCATGAAACTTGTTGTCTAACTTGTGCAGGTCAGTTAAATAACTCATAACAGATTAATAATTAAGATATGCATCTTCCCTTTTAAACCAATCGGAGGTTGGATGGAGAGCCATTGAGTAAGATCTACTATCTTTGGCCTCAAGCTCTAACTGTACACTTTACAAAAGGAACCTACAATACCATGGTACTACCATGACTTTACAGACATATGGGTCAATAATGTGATGCTTTTTTGTCTGATGCATTTATTTATTTATTTATTTATTTATGCAATTAATTCATAGAATGACTTAAACATACCTCTCCTATGATGAGCATTTTTTGAGCAATTTCTAAATGAAAAGTTTGTTAGAAATGTTTTTTTTAGAACAACTGTCCAGATAATCAAGAAAAAAGCCAATCAAACTATTCTTAGAAAAAATTGCAATGCTTGGCAAAATTATTTCTTAGAAAAAAAGATAGTTTCACAAAATGTCTTCAATAAAACCAAGGCCAAATTAAGGTCATGTGGATCCACTAATATTTGAACATAAAACAGGACATATCATCTCATACAGAGGATCCCTTTTTCAAGGTCAATAAGACCCTCAAAATATAATAACATAATTTGACTTTTTTTGTGACAAGGTAGGTTTAGCTCAGGTTGTAAAATATCATGTGCGTGACTCAAAAACATTTTTTTAAAATTTATTTTACATATTAAAAATATATATTTTTCATCACATTAAAATAAACTACTTCATACTTTTTTAAAGGAAAATCACAAAGATGTGTTAACATGTATTCCAGGTATAAAAAAATATATGATGATTACTTATTTTTAAAATGTTAAAATCACAAATTTTTTTGAGTCATAAAATTTAAATATTTCTTGAAAATGGTGTAAAGTGTTTCAAAACCACATGATATCCAAATGAATTAAAAAAAGAGTACATTTCTAATATCTTTTCAACTAGATTTAAAACAGTTTTTTTTTCTTTTTCTTTATCATGGACATTTGCATCAACCCATGTACTATGGAAGCGCCATGACATTTTTGAAAACAACCGTTTCTACATGTTTCAGTACCATGGTATTTATCAAAGTACCATGACATTGTCAAATACAATCACTGTACAACACTTGCGGACAAACAAAATGCAAAAAAGTCACAATAGTTCATTAAAAATAACATGAACACAAAAATGCCTTTCCATCTCCAAGAGTTCACGCAAACAGTCACCTCATTGTCCTCTGCATCACGAGCCGTAGCAAAAATTCCCACTGACGTGAACAAGGATTATGACAACATGGCTGCAACCGTTCGGCACAGTTAGCCCCAGAGCACCAGTGTTATGACACAGCTGTCTCGCCCCGTTCCCGCCCGGCTGTACCATGTCGCCCAATCTGGCTCTTGTGTCCGGAGGACACTCTCATGAATTTAAACCAGCTTCCTGCCACTGCACAAGACAGCAGCTCACAGCCTGAAATTATCATGCAAATGAAGCCTGTGAATTGTTATCGTGAACATGGTTATGGTAGAGTAACCATGAACCTTTATCGCCAATAGAGCTCTTTAATTAAAGATTCAGAAAATATGCAAGCATGCTTCTTTGCACGCGGGTCACACTCATGGAGATTATTGTAAATATGGCCATTGTGAAAGAGTGCACTTCAGGGAAGAGAAAACAAATATTTGGTCCCTCCAGTCCTGGAGACTATGCGTGTTGATCTCCATTTTAATACACTGCGAGTGTGTGCATGTTTAAGAGTGTGTGTGCTTGCGTGCGTGCGTGTGTGTTTTCAAAGGGATGAATCTCCATTCCATAAGCTCTGATGCCTGGTGAGGTTTTTAATGTTTTCAGACGTAGAGAGCGAGGCTGATACAACGCAAATTACTGCAGCAACAACAACAAACACCTCGCGCTGATGTCAGCCTGAAAAACAGCTCCAATTACATCTGCTGAGAGCAATTGGGACATTTTTAGATTTACGTTTTTCAGACACAAAGGAAGAGCAGTTGTTTACATGCAGCTGCAATGCCCCCATCTGTTTTTGTCCATTATGACAGCACTAATAACAGACGAATGTAGCTTTTCAAATTTTGTGATTTTTGTTTGTGCACAGTGTGCCTTAACCTTTGGATGATTATGCATGTTTGTGCTTACTGTCATCTACACGGTTGCAGAATTATTGATTTCATAGGTTTGATTCGAAAAAGTAATGATTTCTTCCTTAGAGGCTTGATTAAAGCCCATTGGGTATTGATGGGAACGGTATAAAGAGCCATACAGAGCTTCACAGCATCACAATCAGGCTGATTGGAGCTCCGGCGTCACCACTGCATGCGGATTTGTACCCACCTTAAGTCAAATAGCCCTCCCCCTTCAATCAATAAGAAGGCATCCAGTATATTAGCCCTGTCTGAGAGTTGAATTTCAAAAAGACAGGAATTTGCTGCTGACATCTTAGCTGGATGTAAAGCCATACTTTGAGACAGCTTACCTGCAAGGGTTTTACGCTACTTAAAAGAGCGAGGAGTGATGTTTAATGCCTCTGTGAATAGTGTAAAAACACAACGGCTGTGGAGCATGACCTGAACGTGTTCAAAAGCGATTCTGACTGTTTGAAAAGTCAAAGTTTAAAACAACTTGGTTGCAATTTAAATAAACTGTTTTGCTAATTTAAGTTTTGCCACCATGTTGAGATCACATGACCAGCTACATCATGCATTAGACTTTGTAACTAACTGCAAATCAAGAATAACAATATTTTTACTTCAGTAATTTCGGCCAATGGTAAAGATGTTTAACTTTGTACCAGCACAAAGCATCAACAATGTGCAAAAATTGGATGGGTACTAAATTAAATTGATGTCCATTTAATCATTATGTAGTTTGAAAAAAAAAAAAAGAAAAGGAACAACAGCTTTGCTGTGAAACAACAGCAAACAAACTTTTTGCATCCACGCCTATCTATAGATGTCAGTATAATGTTCGAGACCACTGGGATGAATAACAGCAAACAAAGCGTATAAAAACAAACTGAGTGTTAAGTTTGATGAAAGAATGAAAGGTTTGGAACAACATAAATGGCGGCAGAATTTAATTTCTGGATAGGGCTTATGGTAGAGAATATTTTTGAAAACTAGCATTTGTCTTTTTTTCCCGCCTCTATTCATGATCACTTAAGAGCTACACAATCTCATCTGATAGGACTCTGACAGACTATCTACAAAGCCATTTCTCATAAACGGACAAAAAGTTCAAATTATTGTTTGACTCGAGGCCAGAATACAGAGCTGCCGTGTTCAAGCGAGGGCTTTCATCTTAAGTGAATTTAGGCAGTGCAATGCAATTTCACAATCCAAATACTCCAGCTGTTTAAAGTTAAAGTTCCAAGGTAACCATGGCGCCCCTCACCAGGACCAGACGATAACATGTGGAATAAGTTTAGATGCGTTCCTCCAAACATTCCCACTGTCTCTACTTTTAAGGATCTTCAACACCGAGACTATACTTACATCAGGTAAACACGACACAGGTCACAGATAAAACAATATATACAAGCAAAATATGTCTGGAGTTTAGAAAGGAAAAGAGACAGTATGTAACCCCTCCATTAAACTAATTTGGACTTGTTAGGGGTTACTTGTAAAGCCAATGCTAATTACTACCCAACCTGATTATATTTACAAATGCAATTGAGTCTTGGCCGGAATACTTTTATCCGTGGATGTCAATCACAGAAATAGCATGAAAAAAACAAGTATCCATTGCGTAATTATGCTTAGTTAGTTCATTTGTGAATCAGTCTTTCTTTCTTTCTTTGCAGCATGCGGCATAAATTTTTGCGGCCTTTCTTTATGACATGAAATACAACGTCCATGGAGCGAAGTAGACTGTCTGAAATAACATAAATAAGTGGTTTAGAAAAACAGGTAAAGGTGGGCCAAGACAAATGTGAAAAAAACAAGAAATAAAGGACTGAAAATGATGGAAAGCCATCCAAGGAAAACTATTTTACAGCATTGCAGTTTCTCATGAGAATTTTTGTGCAATACGTAGTCATAAATTTACAATACAATGCGTTGGCTATGTATCTAGAGATGGGGCGTTGGACTTTACAGACTCTGAGGGACTGATGTGAATCCAACACGAGGTAAATGGAGACAGACACCCGTAACTATCGCCCTGTAAGTGAATATATAAGCCAGCTATATTCATAAATATTATATATCTTCTATATGACCAAGCCAAAAGCACTCAGACAATATACTACCATATGGGAGATGAATTGAGAAGACTAAGGACGAGAGGGAAAAAAATTGAGAAAAGCACCAATAACTGTATAACAGCATTTATGGTACCAAAGTACACAATACAGAAATAAAAGTAGTAAATAAAGAAAAATAGAAACAAGGAGTGTAAAAAACAATTGTAGAAGAGAAAGTTTTTTACTTCTATTTTACCTTAAAAGGAAAATAAATTCAGCAAAAAGATACATAAAAATATACAAAAACACACAGACACATACCATTGAGGATATGAATGAAATTGGGAACAGGGAAAAAATCATTTTAATAAATGTCTGGTTACAAACATGGTTTGTGTAGCTCATCATGCTCCCAGAGGCTGAAAGATGCACATAAAGAACATTATTAGAAAGTGCAGTTCATTCCAATAAAAGCCTTGGTGCTGAACAGTCCTACAAAATAAAACAGGGATGAGGTGTGTGTGTGTGTGTGTGTGTGTGTGTGTGTGTGTGTGTGTGTGTGTGTGTGTGTGTGTGTGTGTGTGTGTGTGTGTGTGTGTGTGTGTGTGTGTAATAGAGAGTGTGAGTTATGGAGGGGATGCACCAGTTCTAGGAGCACGTCCCATGTGCAGGAAGGAATGATGAATGTGCTCAGGTGATCAGGCTCCTCATTAAATAAAATGTAAATGAGGGGGGCAGTGAATAAAAAAGGGGGTTCTGGCAGCATGGCGGGGATCTAATAGAAAGTGCTGGACATAAAGCAACGGCAATGACAGTGCTTCAGGGCACAGCGGCGTGCCTGGGGTGAGATTCAAAATGAAGCACCCAGAAAATGAGAGTCGAGCAAAAAGGGAAAATGGATGGCGGCAGCAGCCACTAGAGCTGGAGAGACTAGCACGACAGATCTTCCTGGAAAACAAAATAGCTTAAAGCAGCTGAATCTAACATGAGAGAAAATTAAAAATGGCACAAAGAGGGAGAATAAGAGAAAACTGAGGGGGAGGGAAACATCTCGCACTCCAGACTGTCTATTAGGCTGCTCAGAAGGAGCCTGGCTATTGTTAAGGTTATTAAAACAAAGAGAAACACTGAGAATTTATCATACTGCTTGAGGATTGTTTAGATTTCCTAACCCTGGAATGCCGTGGCTTTGCCAGGTCTGAGCATATAAGCAAATTTTCACTTTAAATGTTTGTATATGCATACTTTTTGTCACGCACCTTACAATTCCCCACCAACAAGGTGCTGGTACCAGATCCAGTGCCTAACCTAAAACCAATCAAGTTGTTTTCATTGAAGAAACAGTGGTTTTGAGCCAGAATTTTTTTCTTTGCCAAATATAAAAATGGCTATATGTAAATGAAGGAAGCAGGCCTGTAGCATTCACAATTTCAGGTCTTTTTAAAATACACGTGACACTGAGGCATACCTGAAAACATGAAAAATATTTCACCCCACAAACGTCTTTGTATGAAGCCACAACACTTTTACAGCAATCAGAACTCCAGGTGATCTGGAATTAAGTTTTTTTGCAACCAAGCACCATGGTAACAGACGTCACACTGATTGAGTCCACACACATACAGACACACACGCACACCAATAGATATTGCTGGATTAATAAATGTCTGACAGATCTCCTTTCCATTCTGGAAACGGGGCAAAGCCAATTCCAGCCTGTGACAATCCTAACTGTGAAAAATGGGCTTCTTATTTCTTTACTTTTGATTTTCTCTGATAGTTCAGAGGTATTTGTTCCTCACAATTACATTTTATACATAGAAATGCATTTCAGGAGTCACCAATATACACAGACAATTCCAGAGATGGCTGTTCAGGAACTGTTGAATGGAAAACATGTAAACATCCATTTTATTCAGCAATTGTTAGCTGATGCAGTGAATAAAAAAAGATATTAAATATAGACCGGGCACTCACATGTGTTGTATAAGCTCTACTCTGACTGCTCAGGTAATGAAACACATTAGCCAACCAGCACAAATTATAATAATACTATGCACAATGGTCTATAAAAAGTGTCTATACAAAAAAACAAAAACAAATCTGTGGTCTTTTTGACCTGTCAGGTCATGCCTCTGAGGACTAAAACAAGGACCTGGGGTGACCTTGCTCCTCATAACACATTAAGCTTTTCAGTTTATAGGTAGTTTGTTCATTCAAGGTCATAGTAAAATGTACTAGGCTCTTACTAGGTTTAAGACGATTTTAGAAGAGTCTCCACAAGTTTGGGGTGAGTTACTTTTTTAAAAATAAATTAATACTTTTATTCAGCACAAATGCATTGATCTGATCCAAAGAGACAGTAAAAAGACATTTCTAAAGTTACAAAAGATATTGGTAACACTTTAGTTTAGGGTCCGATTCTCACTATTAGCAAGTTGCTTATTAGCATGCATATTACTAGGATATTGGCTGTTTATTAGTACTTATAAAGCACATATTAATGCCTTATTCTGCATAACCATATTCTACATCCCATAATCCTAGCTAATACCTAAACTTAACAACTGGCTTACTATAAATAAGTAATTATGGAGTTTATTGAGGCAAAAGTCGTAGTTAATAGTGAGAATTGGACCCTAAACTAAAGTGTGACCAAGACATCTATCTTAAATAAATGCTGCTCTTTTGAACTTACATGAATGAATGATCAAAGAATCCCAGGAAAAAGTATTACAGTTCCCCCAAAATATTAAGCAGTACTGTTTTCAACATTCATAATAATGGCAAAAGTTTCTTGAGCAACAAATCAGCATATTAGAATGATTTCTGGAGTAAATGCTGATGAAACCTCATTTTGCCATCAAATTATGAACCCAATCTTTTGAATGCATACTACTGCAGTTTTTAGCAATCATGGCTCTCAACCTTCCAAAAGGACATAAATAAAACATAAAAGTACTAAAAAAAAGTGGTCCATGACTATAATCCAAGTCTTCTGAAGTAATATGATATGATATTGAACAACAAAACTGATTCACTGATATTCTTTTTTTTATGTTCAGTAGCAGAAGACTAGAAACAAGTGCACAAGTACTATGGACTGCTTTAATGACACGTATGTATTTTTCCAAAAGTCTCTTTTTGTGGTTCATGTAAAAAACAACAGCATGCATTCTTGGAGTATCTAAGTATCAAAATGTTTTGTGAAATTCACAAGTAAAATCTAATGTGATGTATTTATATCATCTTTTACATATATGTACATTCAGATATCATCCATGTGTTAGGTTCTTTTGAAAATTAGTATCTATTGCACCTGAAATGTAAATCACCATTTTGGACTTATCTGAGATATGTTCGTATACCTTTTTTTTATAGCGGAACGTTTTGTTTCTGAAGCTTCTTACTTTGTAGAGAGGTTTTCAAGCAGTGTTCTTTGATCTTTTTTTCCTACTGCCCTTTCTAAGGAGAGAATATCAGGATGAGTGTGTCTGATTCTAAGCTTCATACTTCATTTCCCCGAAAAGGGACCAAAAAGAATAAACAGAATCCAAACACTCACACAGATAGATTCAGACACTCAATAGCGCATCTCAAAGGCATGGCGGTAACATTGACAAATCTCATGAGTAACATACCTGCGGGGAACTCGAAATCTGCCTCTTTTTTGTCCCTCTTAAAAGGTTAAGCATTTTAAATGTGCTTTACCATGCTTTTTCTACAAACACACACAAAATAAACTCCACACAGACAAATTTGTCTGAATTAATGCAAAAAAATACAAATTTTCCTTTACCCTTAATAACTCCCACTCCCGATGTCATGGGAATAAATGCATTTGTTTATTTTGTTTCATCTGCAAAATTCTGCACCTGCGGAAGGATTTATCAAATATTCAGCACTGATGAGAAAAAGAGGCCTTGTGGACACCAGTAAATGTAAAGCTTTTATAAAAGAACAAAGATTCAGCATCTCACCTGCTTCCAGTACCGAGAGCCCTGCATGAAGACACTGGCTTAGCATGTGAAGAGTGAGCAACATGCTGAAAGAGACTACTGGACAGGCAAACGGCATTCCCAAAGGCCCCTCTATGCTTTCAGCAAGCTTGTTTATGAAGGTTTACTTTCCACCCATCCTAGGGGTACACAGTCTACAGGCTTATTGCATGTGGAACATAAGACCACTAGCTCATGTCAGCTGTTAGCTGGTGTCAGTAGCCTGTTTGAAATGGAATTTAAAATCTATATGTTCTGCCTGTTTTCGAGCCGAGGCTTTGTTTTCCTAGAAAGGCCTTCAATTTAGGCCCACAGGTTTGAGGCGTGAAACAAACAAGCATGATTTACTCTGCTTTCCTCTTGTAAAATGAGTATAAAAGGCATTTTCTCAAAACAAAATGCTAACAGACAATGTTTATCGTGCTTTAAATCCAACAAAAATCTGATTGACAAAGACAAATCCGGTAGGGACGTTTTGTATGGGGGCTCTGAATAATTCAATTCATTTTTAATCAGGGATGAGACTCCAGGTCTATCTTCTCTCTGCTGTTTGACAAGTGTAATTCATCAAGGGTAAAATCTAGTCAGTCAGGGAAGTGTCACTGAGGGAGAAATTGACCAGTGGACCTCATGCATCACCATCCACCTACAGCGGCTGGCCAGCATTCTCCACCATGTTACCTGGCTCGAGGTTCCACCCATGTATCATCAGTCATTCAAACCAATTAAGCGCTTCTCAATAAAAAACGTACAGTATTTCTAAGCAAGGCTGAAAGAGGTGATCCAGAAAGTCATTTTCCTTCGAAATCCCATTAGAAAGGTGAAAAAGTCTAGCTGATGTCATAAAAGCAGGGATTTTGTTTAAGGACTGGAAGGTATTACAGAGCAGATTACTTGTGGCTTATTTTCTTTGTTGGAAAATTACATTTTGGAGTACTGGCTTTCAGCCGCACAGGAACGACGAAATCTCATCCGACCAAGTTTTTAAAGTTTAAGGTTGTCTGCAAATAATCTGCTCTTTGAGATATCAACAACTTTCACCAATGTACACACTGAGACATGTTGTTATCAAATGTTATCATGCAAATATCTATATCAAACAGTTCTATGTCTTAAGGAATTGTGGGTAATGAAATTGTGTCTGACATCACATCTCTCGCTTTTCATCTTAACATGCCACTGAGCTGATGTTTTGCTCTTGCTACAGTCGACACTACATGATTCCATTGCCCTTCATGCTGTAGAGTAAATGGAAAAGTCAATAAAACTTGAACTGCCATCTAATTTTGCTACTCTGCTGGAAAAATAAAGTGTGATCTTTTAAGGTCCCAGCAAAGTTTCCTTGCGTCGTTGAACCTATTGAGTTAAAAACTCGGAAGGCTCCGATCTAAGTTTACTAAATCTAAGTTTTATTTGTGGATGGTTTAAAAGTGGAAATGGGGCTGGTTAAGTCAGAAGACATTTTAAAAGACAATGCTGCTTATTTGCTGTTGACCAGTCCATGACCCGTTTACCTGTCATTCATTATAAGGTTGTCCCTAAATACATTACCACCTTCACCTAAATCTATAACCCCTGCAAACTTCACGACGGGCCTCTGTAACTTTATTTACTGGGTGAAGGTAAGACAACATTGACGAAAAGCAATGCCTTTGCAAATTAATTAGCAGTAAAAATACAACCAGGGTAGTCATTGTAGTGACATCACTCAGGACATTTTCACTTCACATACTGTCAAAAACCTCAGCAAAATTCGTATAATATCTCTTTGCAAGTAAGTTAGTTCAACTGCAACTTTTTAAAAAATGTAATTTAAGGTAACATTTTAATTATGATTGTTAACATCACGATCTAACAATGAACAATGGTGTACATTTTATACAGCATTTATGAATCTAGGTTAATATACATTTTTACATATAATACATTTTAACATTTCAAATTGTACAAAATAAATAAATAAAAACAATGTGTTATAGAAAAAAATGAACAATAAGTGTTATCAAGAAACTGGATTTAAAAAGATTTTTCCTATAGCCTAATATACAGTACTTCACCAGTATAGATATTTATCATAGATGAACATCCATTATAGTCAATGAATAATATATAAAAGCATACATGAAAAGGAAAAAAGAGGAATTGGATTAAAAGGGTCAGTTAAATTTACAATTTTTTTACTCCTAAGAGGTAGTGATCCGCCAGATATATGATCCTAGTGAATTACCAGGACAAGAATCAATGGGCAGCAGGTCTTGAGGTGTGGCACGGGAAGCCTCTGTCATCCAAGGATACGCTTTAATATATCAGCTCATTTATCTCTGACAAAAGCGCTGTGCCAATCTCCTGGCTAATTGAAAGCTTACGAAAGCAAGTTATTTAAATGACAAAATAGATCCAGTTACGACAGCCAATTAGGAGCTCGCACACCGGTGACTGTTGAGTGTCAATGCATCTTTGCCTTTCTGGGAGACTCGGAGGAGTCCCTCTGGCCTCAAGGCCACGGAGGTTTCATTAAAGAACATGTCCAAAGCTAATACAAATGAATTATGGATCTCAAACAAATGAGACCTGGACGGACAAATTGTCCAGGCAGATTGAATGAATAAACGTCTATGTGTGAGGGTAAGCAGATTTGCTTTAAGCACCACCACAGATTGGGGGGGGGGGTCATTTTCATTTTTTTTTATATTAACTTTTCCCAAGATGGGATTACACACAATAATACACAAGTGCAGCAAGTTGCTGCAGCTTTACAAAAATAGCAAGTACTTCTCTCGCACAATCTACTCCCTATAGCGCTGGACTCAAAGAGAGGCTAACAAGGGAGCATTCATTATACCTGAGACAAGAATGGAATCTAAATAACCAGGCCGAGCCTCTGCCAGAATACATTGAGAGAGCAATACTGTTTTAATTCCTTATGGGCGCAATTGGCAGGTAACAGAGGCTTTCATGTTGAGAATGACTTTTATATAGAGATCCATCTGAAAAGCAAAGCCCGAGACATAAAGGGACTGCACTTTACACTGTGTGACTACTGCATAAAGGCAAAAGGCACAAATGATCCCCAGTGTCTGATCAAAGCCTCCTTATAGCATTCAGATATATATTTGAAATGGAGCAATTACAATGGAGCCCAATCCAGGTTGTTATACCCTCCTAAAAGGAGGGGAGAAAAATCACAGAACATTTTATTTAGTTAGTCTGACTCACTCTGAGCAAATCCATATGGCACATGTGTGCAAATGTCAATATTTAACCAAAATTTTGTGATTGTGCTCGTCCAAGACTTAACATGCACAAAGCAAACAGTGATTTCAGGCGTGTTTTCTGAATGAGCTTCTGACATTTTAACTCTGAGTGATGGAAAAAGAAAAACACACTGAATTTCACTCTTCAAGAGATGTATTCTATTCAACACCAATGAGTTCACTCAAATGGGTTCTGGAGGAATTTAAAGCTCATGTATGTGCTAACACTTTTTCCTATCTGACTTAATTTGCAGAGACAACTATAAGTAAGCCATTTGCAGCTTGATTTCCGCAAAACGTCTAAAAGCATTGGCACTTTCAAAACAGTGGTTCTTACTCACCAACTGTGCAAATAAACTGTGTACAAATGTTTTCACATAAATCATGATCAATTAATAAGTTCACACTGAAATGTATTTAAATTTATGATTAAAAAAACACATACACACAAATCCACATACTCCTGCCACCCTTAAAATATAAATATACACACACACACACATTTTATTTCATTTATATATATATACACATTTCATTTCAGGTATACATAGAGGATGCATTCTTTTGTTCAAAAACAGCTAGACGGAGTAAAACTGAATTAAAAAAAAGGCATGTTTTAACGGCTCATGCCGCAAGATGCTAAAAAAACAGCTGCAAACAAACTTCCAGTGTGCGCTTTCTCTGTTAACCTGGATTGTAAGCAACAAATTGTAATTGCAATTTGTGAAATGTAAACTAATTTAACCACAACTTTAAAGTTATTTAAATCAGGGAGTTTATATGTGAAGCCCAAAGTATACTTTGGTTTTTACGTGTACGTGAGGGTCTGCGTACATTAATTGCGCATGAAGCTAATTTCGTCAACAGAATAGAGTGGTGCGGGTATGACGTCAGAACCCGGAAGACTAATTCACCACTGGTTCCTTTGAGATTTTACTATGGGGTTTTATAATGGTTAAATTATTTATGTGTAAAATAAAGCCCTTGGTAAACATAACCTGACGATACTTTGGTGTTTTGTTTTACAACGTAAATTGCACACACCCATAAGAAAAAAAAGCTAATTTTGAAGCAGTTATGTTCATTTTTGAAAATGTACATTTTTAATAAGTAACTACAGTAGATACGACAGATTGGGGTGTGAGTGTGTGCAGTGTACGTTGTAGAACAATACGTCAAAGTATATAGTCAAGTTATGTTTACCACAGGCTTTATTTTACTCGTATATTGAAAAACCCCATTATAAAGCCCCATTAAATTTTTTTGAAGGATCCAGCAGCGAATTAGACTTCTGAGTTCTGATGTCATATCTGCACCACTCCATAGCACGCACATACTGTATGCGCGCTGCCAGAGATTTAACATTTTTAAGAATACAAAGACATTTTTCTCTGTCATAACTTCTGGAGAAAAATAGCACAGACACTGTACAAAGATTAGACTTCTTAGAGCGCATGTGTCGACCGCCTGCATTCATGCATACTATCAAAAGGAGTCTACATTGAAAAGCTACGCATTCAAATGTACACATACACTAGTGTACATGTAAAAAAAAAAAAAAATTAAGTATACTTTGGGCTGAAAAACAGGGAAGTTGGGTCTTCCTACACTAGTGGCACAAAATTACACACTTCAGTTTTAAGTTCCAGTTTAAATCCAGGCTTTAACCCACATGGTATATTTTCCATTTTCCAAAATCACCCCTGAATGTTCCTGATTATAACAGGCCTAAATTGAATATGAACCCAAGTTACACAAGAACATGTGTGTCAGTCAAGTAGTCCAATCTGAAAACGGCACAGACTAAAAGAACAATTACATTTCATACGTTTTCAAACTGCCCTCCTCCTACTCTAAATTCTTGAGAGAAATAAAATAACAAACCACACAGTCCTGCGGTTTACGTGTAGCCGTACGTCTCTTTTATAGAACGTTTTTCAAGCATATTTCTTTCATTACAATCTGCGGTTTGGACGGATTTGTCCTCTAAAGCAGTATTTACACTATAGTCTTAACAGTTCACTCCATATTCCAGCCAGTTTTGGACGGCAATGGAGAAAACCTACGACCGCCTGTGATGCATTCATGTCACCGCTCTAGAAAATCGCTTTAAAAAATAAGGTTGTTGTTAAGCAAAACACAGAATGTGCATTTAAACAACACTGAAGCCAGGCTTTCAGTTCCCTCAACCTTCCCGTGACCCGTACGGAACCACACCGGCTGTAGCCGCTACTGTATGGCACAGACTTCCCTCCGGAGGCCAGAGAAATCAGGACGATTCAGTGGAAGCCAGAAAACATCTGCCAGACATGTTTGGGCAAAAAACAGTGCTGTAATATACATTATAGGCTATACATGTGGAGCGTCGGGGCATATGGATACACAGAGCACACAAAAGACAACAAACTAGCATGCTGGTGGTTTTCAGGAAGGATGATTCTGGATTACACAAGGGAAAACACAGGAAACATCTCATGGGAGCATTAAATACAGCTCGTTCTAGGTGATCAGAACTCTTTATGAGAAAAACACATCTTTTAGTGTGAAGGGAATGGAAGAGTATAAATGGTTTCTGTGGAATAATAAGAACTTATGATGAGTCTTACATTGCTTCAAGTGTCGGCCGACCACTACATTTACCAATTTGGCATGGAAAGACAACGGAAACCCAGCCTATTTCATGACTGCAGATCTCAGCAGTTAAAAATGTAGATAAACCAGATGGTCTCTTAGAGAGCATGGAATTTGCATTTATTTATTTATAATGGTCTAACACATTTCCTGGTGATTGTCTATATTGGGATTCTAGCTGAACGAAGCAGCAGGGTTGGAAACGTGCTAGAAAACCGCACATACGTGCACGGTCATGCCAAACCAAGTTCATCAGGGAGTTCAGGGCTAAATCAATGCATACTTTCCTCAAATCACATTCATTCCAGCAATTCAGTTTAATTGGTTTTCTTTTCTCTGATGGCTGAGTATAAGGAAGGATCAACTGAAATATAGTATTGTTTTTTGACAGAATGCTTTAAAATGGTCTTTTTCGTTTTGCATAATTAAGAAAATAATACTATGTATGCACACACACACACACACACACGGAGAGTTCTAAAAAAAATTGTTTCTGAAATTGTTTCTGCTCAGGACACATGGAAATATTTCTTGCCTATGGTCTTAACAAAGAGTGAATGAGCCTTGACCATTATTTTCATAAAAGCAATAAAGACCTATAATTACAAAAATGCCAATAAGAATTTATCTTTCAAAAATCTATAAAGCTATTAAGGGTATAATTAAAAAGATCTGTTATTTTTGCACAAGCGTCTGTGAAACTTAATCATGTTTATTTTCACGCAAAGTCTTGAACAAAAACATTAACTTTGAAATATTAATCCAATCTCCCTTATTGATAAAAATTCTACGGCGAACACAAAGCCATGGCTCATACATACATGCATCATTACACTCTGCCGCAATTACACAGGTTCATTACCTTCCCAAGAGCATCAACAGAGAGAAAGAGAGGGGGAAAGAGAGAAAATAATTGCATCTTATGACACCCAGAGGTGCCTGTGGGCTGAAGGTACGATGTGAAACAAAACAATGGCTGGTTTTTACATTTCATATCCTTGAAAATTGAACAGATTCTATGAAATATGATATTCAGCCTCAACGTACCTAGCAGCCACTTACTCCTCCTCACCAACCTATGACTTTTTAAGTGTAAAAAAAAAAAAAGTATGGCTCTTTTCGATGCCCAGCGCCCCCTTTCCCCTTCATCATGGCCAAATGTTTTGATCCACAACTTATTTAAGCCCTGGATATTAAGCAATTTTCCTAGGCCTTTAACGGGATTTGATTCCCTGAGGTCAATCCTCCCAGAAACGGCCATTTCTTTACATTACCAACTCAGGTATGATGCTCCAACCGCATCCCATCCCTCCCCCTCGTCCTGCCGGGGATAAATAATAAATGAAAGTGGTATTTGAGTCTTCAAATCATCCGACGGGTCGGCAGCCCTTCCTCTGCCTGAACTTTGAGAGACGTGTAGTGCAGCCTTCCCATGCTAAAGGTTAGCTGCTTGGACAGGCGCCCTGGTTTACACTAGCGAGCGTGGGCAGTTTATAAGCATCTCCTCGGCATGTCACTGAGAGACTTTTCATGGTGTAAATCCTTTTTTCGTTCTCTTCAGGGGCGGGGCGAAGTCGGGGGACTGAGAACAATCGGAGGAAAAAAGTTAGCATGCTCCCTAAGTATATATCAGCAGCTAAGCTGCTATTTCGTATTGATTTTTCCTGAAGCCATGTAATTTTGAAAGCTTGTAATAGAAGATGAGGTAAATATCATTTTATTTACTCAGATGGTCTTAGACTGGATCGGAATGTTGGAGAAGTAGCGACAAGCAAATGTGGACCAAAAGCAGCAATTTCATATAATTGTTTTCAGACCTAACTAGAACAGATCACTTTTCCTATCAAATTATCTTCTGAAAAGAGAGGAAAAGAAGGTCTATTTGGTTCATTAAGAACCATGAAAACAGAACAAACTCAAAAGAGACAATTGCTACTCTTACGGGAAATAAGGCAATGGACTTATAACTAATCATCTAAGAATTTAGAGACACAAGTATGACGGCAATGCTCAATGTCATCCTGCCGGTTCCAAAAACAACACAATTAAACAATGAATGTCTTGTGAAGTGTGGCCAGCTACTTACTGAATCATGCTAAAAGAAAAATGCTCAAAATAGTATCTAAGCTAACTGTTTTGTGTCTACGCTAGTACGCTTGTATCCCTCTTCTTTTCTATTTGAAAAACTTAAAGATAGATATTTTGAATTAGTTTGGGGTCTAAACAATATTGGATACCATTAAAGTTCATCGTATGAAAACAAAAAAAAACACAAATTCAAAATATCTATTGTGAAAGACATGCATACATGTTGGAGCGACCAGTGTTATTTTAGTCATTTATA
The DNA here is from genome assembly GCF_051911475.1 of Siphateles boraxobius. Lineage (NCBI taxonomy): Eukaryota > Metazoa > Chordata > Actinopteri > Cypriniformes > Leuciscidae > Siphateles > Siphateles boraxobius. The sequence continues at coordinate 20,354,624 of NW_027508876.1, forward strand.
TAGTATTAATATTTAGCTTTTTTTATATATATTTTTAGTTTTCATTTTAATTTGAGTAATTTTGTTTGTTTTTGTCCTCTTTATTAGTTTAATATTCCCAATTGCCAATAATTTAAAAAAAAAATGTTTTAGTATTAGTAATTTTAGTACTTAAACTTATTTATTTGAGCTCATTTCCATTCAAATGTTTTAAATGTAAGGTATCTAAAGTTAATTTTATTTCATTTCAATTTTCAAAAACAATTTGAATAGTTTTTGGTGTAGTTTTAGTTAACAAAAACAACACTAGGAACGACATGAGGGTAAAAAAATGGTTTTTAATTTTTGTCTGAATTTTCCCTTTAAATGGACTTTAGCCTATAACCTCTCTGCTGTCTTGGTTTTGAGTTAAACACCTAAGAAAAATTAGTCTTTGTTTTAATGGGGTCTATTTTGGAATTTGATTTTTTGTAGTATCGCTTAGCATCTCAAAAAGAGACCCTTACAAGCCCTGTTTCAGCAGTCCAGCAGTCATTTACAGTGATGATGTAGTGTGTCAGGCTGTTTTTCACTTCAGTCTTTACAGCCTGTGTTATTTTGGAAAATGCTTATTAGCTAAGGTCAACTAATTATTTGTACGCTTAATGAAGGTCACTATTGTAGTCACTCTTCCCTCAGAGCTCTATATGTGATTGGGTTAAGCACCCTTGTTCGACCCGTTTCATCGTTTGTCTTTAGACTGTAGTGGACTGAGGAAATTACAGTCTGACAGAAGAACAATAGGCTTGTTTTTACCCTGTATGCAACCATAGGACAAATACTTTTATTTTCATAGCACTGTGCTTCAATTCCTCAAACCCTTCACAGACAACAACAACTGCTAATACGGTCCTTTTACTGAAATAATGAGTACAGCAGACACAACGAGGAAGATGTTCTTGAGTAAAATATTTCATTAGAAGACGAGATGACAAAATAGAGTCAAAATAATGAAGTCTTACATGAAACTATAAGAAAGATGTCATGCTAGCTGAATCAACAGCAGCCTTGACTGACAACCCATAAATATTTGATAAACAAAAATACATTGCTAATACTATAAAATAATATTCTTTAGCCTTTGACAGATACCATATAATGAATCATATAATCATAAACAGATCAATAGAACAGTCAAATATAGAAATATGACAATCCGTGAATTTCAAACTCTATTATAATAATTATAAATGCATGTAGTTATGAATTTCAAACTTATCTGGAAAGTATTTTTAGTACTTAATTTATTTTAGTTTATTTCTAATTTAAGTTTAAGTTTTCTAATATTTATTTTTCCATCTGGAAAGCAAGGAAAAAGCTTATCTCTCTCTCTCTCTCTCTCTCTCTCTCTATATATATATATATATATATATATATATATATACAGATTAAAAATATGAAAATAACAAATAATTCATTCATAAAGTTAGTATCTAATCATTTTCCATTTACAAATTACTTTTCACCTGCAAATTCCCAGTTCAGTTGTATCATTTCTTATGACCGGTATGAAAGTCTATCTCTCTGAGCCATAAGACTGTACAGTTCTTCAACATTACCACATTCATTACAGTTTCAGCACAGCCAATCTGCAGTATATATCTCTGGAAGTAGTTTTGAACTGAAACTTCTTTCCCAGTGGGAATCAAGAGTTTTGGAGGATATACTATTTTCCTGAAACACTCAACAGAGGATACGTTTTTCTGCTATGGCAGAGGCGTTGAATTGGATGGGGTGGGCATCTCTCACACCAGACCGTGCCGTTCTTCCTTGCCCGGGCTCTCTAAATTGCATGGAAAACCCGGTTTATATTCCCACAGATGTCTAACAAGCTGTGGATATGGTACAGGATTATAGACAGGGCTAGATCAATAGCCTGCTGTCTCTGAGGCATCAATATAGATTATGAATCACAGCTAGGAAGTAGTGGGTGATGGCTGTTGCTGGCAGCTGTGTGTGTGTGTTTGTGTGTGTGTGTGTGCGTGCGTGCGTGCGTGCGAGCGTGCGTGCGTGCGTGCGTGAGTGAGTGAGTGAGTGAGTGAGTGAGTGAGTGAGTGAGTGAGTGAGTGAGTGTGAGTGATTTAGTCTGCTTTAATAGACTCTTTGTTTGGGCAAACACACCAGGCAGTGATCACCACCATCTGCCAGCTTTTTGCATAATGACACTAACATGCACTGATTCTTAATGATAGAGCGAGGACCCGGGGCCAGGACAAATGCAATAGTCAATTATGCTTCATCCTCCCTCTCTCGCTCTTATTCTTTCTCTGGCTTTATTTCTTCAACTGTCGCTGCGCTATTATAACATTCACAAGGCTCACAAGGACTTGTGTATGATTCAATACTGTTTGACTTCCCCAAATCAATGGCCCGCATAAAGATCCGTCTCAACACGTCTGACATGGGCCGCGTTTAATCGTACCAAATCTCAATCGAGGACATGAGCATCGCACTTCACCCAAAATCCATAACCTTGATGAGTTCGCCCTGAGCGGGAGCTTTACATATCCAACATATTGAAGGGTCTTGATCTGCTTTCCATTAATATTGGCATGTGTCTACATCCCAAAGAGCATCTATCACAACAGGAGAGTATGCAGTTACTTAAACACAAACTAAACATGACATCTTCCTCGCCCAGAGCTGCCCAGCACCCGCCTGTAGCGTAATGCCCCCTGGCTTGTTATCTCAAAGATTGCTATTGAATACCTGTCAAAGGTTATGGTGCCCGAGGTTGCCCTGCCATGAGAAAAAAGGTGCAATGGGGTCACTGAAATTAGCCCCGCAACATCAAGCATGTTGTGTGTGCCTCATGAAAATTAGCCTTGCCAAGTGAGTAAATAAGTTATTGCAATCCATCAAAGTCCTAGGTCTTCAACCCTGCTCCTGGGGACCCATTGTCCTGCAGTTTAGCTAAAACACTCCTGAAATTAAATACACCTGAACCAGCTAATCAAGGTATTTAGGATCGCTTGAAAAGTCACAGGCCAGGTGAGCTGAAGCAGGATGGAAAAACTTTGCAGGACAGTGGGTCCCCAGGAACAGGGTTGAAGACCTATTCTTCGTCCGAAAGATTGTACTACTGCCAGCATGATTTTATTGTCATGTGACCTACCAGTGTCAGTTGTGTCCCTTCAGTTCCATTCATGAATCATCTCCAGTGGCCTCATGGGAGGATAAAGTGTCCATTGAATGTGCACTTCAGAATCAAGGCGGAAGTAGTAGGTCGTCCGGGGACTTGTTGCCTACTATATGGTAGGGAAGTATTCGATTTCTTGTCTGTAAAAAAATAATTGTTGCCTTAGAATTAAGTACAATTAACTTGAATGTTTAAGTCATTTAAACTTAATTTACATTTAACTGACTGCTTAACTTATTTTGATGAGTTAAAGCGATGCAAAAACACATGTTGTCATAACTTACTGATCATATAATTTTTTACAGTGACGAGTTGATCTGATCATTATGTGCATCTCAAATGCATCTCCTATAAACACTTGTGATTGGATTTCATTAGCACATTATCAATTGATTTTTCTCCACACAAAAAAGGGCCCAAAAAATGTTTGGTTGAACAATCTCTTTTTTTTTGGAACAGCCAATATGATTCTTCCAGTTCTTTGACAAAATGCCAATCATAGAAACACATATACTTTAAGAAAAATAATGCAATTTCTTGGCCAGTAAGAAACTTTTATTACAAATAATTGTTGGCAAGGGTGGAAAAGAGCTAAAATTGGACTAAATTCAGTTACAAATGAATGGAAGTCTTTGATGAACTGTTCGGTTAACATCTGTGTTAATATGGTGAAAAAAAAACATGTTTTAAAGATTAAAATGTTCGTTGACAATAAAAAAACTGCACCTTAAAACATATCAAATCGCATTAAACATGAATTGTTGTCTCTCCTCTGATAGATACGGACTGAAAGCCGTTACACCGAAAAAGACCAGCAAGTAATTGGAAAGAGTCTTTCTGAGAAAGGCTTATCATGACTTCTATTGCTTTTAATTCCTGGACCTTATAGGATGAAAATGCCTGAATTTATTGTACCCTTTCGCCTCTCTCTCTTCCTTTTTGGGTTCTTTTTTCTGAGAGGCTCTGGTGCTGTCAAGGTCGGAAGGAACACAGGACGCTGGAAATGATTAATCTGTCAATCTACATCAAAGCTTCCCGCTGAGTTCCCTCCCAATTGCCTCCCCAGCTCAGCGTGCGGAATGATAGGCTCTGCATTCTACTCTTCCAGCTCCAGCGTTCCCACTACAGCAGCCAGTAATATGATGACAAGCTAAAACGTAGCACATAAAATTACTTGTTGGAGCCTATTTTACATCTCTACCCCAGACTGTGCTTCCCTCTCTTATGTCCCTATGGCGGGCCATTTCACCATAAATACAATGATTACTGCTATTTTCAAAGCAGGTTCAAATCAGACAAAAAAAAAACACAATGCCATCTTTACCCGCCTCCTTGTCACAAAACACCGAGAAACCATAAACAAAGCACTAACGTCCACGCAAGGACAAGTATCTCATGAATCAGATGTAAAATGTGCTATATTTTGAATCCGAGATACGCTTTTTGCAATGTGGTAAACAACAGGAGTGAATAAACAAAAAACAATTTCAAATGGCATAATCAGCAGACATAATACCATCTGACGTGACATTAAATCAGTACACATGCACTAAGCAGGTCAAAAATAACAGCTAAATAACTTAAAGGGGCAGCAGGGCTATTTGTCACATGGGCAAGTTGTCACAAAGACTAATTCAGTAACTACAAAGGTTTTGAGTAAAAAAACTGTTTTCTTATAACAAGAGAATTTGTATAAACGTTACATTTATATTGGGCAGGTCATGTTTATTGGTTAATTACATATTCTGTTGGCCAAAGCAATAGGTTTTTGACACATCACAAAAAAAATATGCTTGAATTTAAGATGTATTTGAATTGCAGTTAAAAACTAACCTTAGAATCAGCATAAATTCGATAAAAGGTATGAGCATGGATAGAATATGACTATTGGCTAGCTTTATGACTTTATGAAGTTTATTAGTTAATGTTAAAACTGGGTAATCCAAATGAATGTACATCTTATATGAGATTCAAATACATACATCTTAAACTTATATATCATTTATATTTTATGTATATTTATATGCCCATGTAAAAAAAAAAATCACCATCTTTATTTTTTTCATGTAAAGAAATGTGCTATATAAATAAACTTGCCGGGCCTTACCTTACCTTAAATTAAGGCCTTAATAGAGAGAGCACTGAGAGAGTGCACAGTTTTTAAATTTTGCTAAAAAAAAACATATCATAGGCTGTTTAATGGCAGGTTCCCATTGTGACAACTTGCCCAATGTAGTGTGACAAATCCCCCCTAATGTCATGTAACCAGGCTGTTGGCATAAGGTCTATGCCACACTGAGAAAGAACTTGGCAAATTTCTGTGCAATATGCATCAGATGGTATGCATCAAGAGACAACGGGCAAAACTCTTTCTTCTAATTGGTATATGGTAAGGCATACTGTAAATGTTTCTTTCCTTGCAATTAGTACCAGCCTGTTGTGACTCAAGAGGAAAGACTGGTGTTTTTCAAAGTGCATCCAGAGCATTAAGGTGCACTTAAGAACAACACTGTGTCTTCATGTAGGTTTAATCAGAAAAAAGCACTCTTCCACATGCACTCGACTCTTTGAGCGATAACCAAACCACATTATCCACAAAGCCAGTGAATGCTAATTCCAGACGGCCAGTGTAGTTTATTAAAAGTTTAGAAATCAGATGCGCACAAGATGCGCAAAAATCCATTCGATTTTTATTAGTGCCTTAAAAGAGTCATGCGATTCCCCGGGATCCACTTCGCGTCAATCAGCCATGGTAAATTGGATTCTTGAATAGGGAAATCCCAGGGGGAGGGTTGATGCTATCTGGATCAGACGCAGTGTTTATTTTTTCCCAACCCTTCACTGCTCGCTGCTCCTGTGCTCTCCAGGTTCTGTTCTCACTTTAGTACCAACCAAACCATAATACGTATTGATTAACTCATTATAGTGCATTATTCACTTGCTTTGGGCTTGGACTGTGCTTAAAGTCAGCACCTTAGGACCTGTCAGTTTGAGGTGTCCAAGGAGGGAGGTTTCTGGACACCTGCAAGCCAAGGAGGGGGGTAAACTGTGTAGGAGAGAAGAGGTCTTATTTCCTGCACTTGTGTGAAATGGTGTATTTTGCTGATTCACAGTAACTAGGAATTTACTGATGGACTTCAAATCAAGACAGTTTTTTTTCTGCATAAGGCTGCTAAAATATAAAATATTTGCAATAAAATAAAATAGAAAAATATACACATATATACAAAATATATATATATTATATGTGTGTGAATATATATATATATATATATATATATATATATATATATATATATTATATGTGTGTGAATATATATATATATATATATATATATATATATATTCACACACATATAATATATATACATATATATATATATACACACACACACACACATACATACATACATACATACATGCATACATTAGTGCTGGGCAACGATTAATTACGATTAATCGCATCCAAAATAAAAGTTTGTGTTTACATGTGTGTGTACTGTGTATAATTATTTTGTATATATAAATACACACACATGCATGTATATATTTAAGAAATATTCGCATGTATATACTGTATTATATATAAATAACACATTTTTCTTAAATGTATAAATGCAATGCATGTGTGCGTATTTATACATACAAAATAACGAATGCAAAATTAATGCAAAATAATGAATGCAAATTTACGCAAAATAACATGCATGTATATATTTAAGAAATGTTTGCATCTATGTACTGTATATATATATATATATATTTATATTTTATATAATATAAATAGTTTCTTTATAAATAACATTTTTTTTCTTAAATAGATACATGCATGTGTGTGTATTTATATATACACATATGTAAACACAAACTTTTATGTTTGATGCGATTAATCGTTGCCCAGCATTTGAATATATGTGTATATACATACAATATATAATACACTATATAATATACTGTATAATAAGTACATATTTAAACCTTTGAATACAAAAAACTATTCACTGAATTCTAAATCCAGCGAAGAATAAAAGAGGATGTACAAAAATGACTCATAACAAGGGTGTTTGTGTTTTTACAGAAAGCACATAATTGAGAGGAAGGTTTTGCTTTCAATAAAAAGATGTAATCTGAGGTCATGGCAGCAATTAGTTTGTATGTCAATGCTCCCATGATGCTCTGCACTGGTTTCAGCCTCCCCATTAGCGGTCTGCTTGCCAGCGAGCCAAAGCGCGTGGTGCAATATCGAGATAATCAGAGATCAGGCCGATAAATGAAGTTTGATTTCAGGGGACAAGGTCAGGCGCTGAATGGACACAGGTCAAAAACTAGCATCAGGGTGAGCCATCTCCTTACAAGCGCCGCAGACCACAGCGCATGGATGGGTCGACCCCCTTTTAATTCACAAGTCATTTGCTTCATCTGCCGTGTGAAAGCGACACATTAGGGCACCGCAGTGGCCATTGTGCAGTCACGTGACCGCAGGAAAATTAGACCGGCATGTTTTTGTATATTTTCCGCCATGTCCACGGCTTGCTTGATTGAGTGATTTCCGATACAGCGTCAGGGCGAATCACAATCACTTAATACGATCTTTGGGAAGTGGGGCTGAAGAGGACACAAGTATTAATATAAGACTGTGCAGAAACTGACACTCTGTCCCTAAGCCCCGAGGCAATATTACTTGCGACCCCCCCCCCCCCCCCCTCCCTCCTTCCTTGATAGAAGAAATGCTGTCTCCATAGCAATTACCTAAGTCTTTTATCAGTCATTTCAAAGGAAGAAAATTAGGGCAATTGTGTCAGGACAGTCATATGGGCAGAAATTGCACACTTATTCAGACCACTTATGTCTGTGACTTTGTTCCTGGATGATGGGGGCTATTGTTCGCTGCCATGTCTTTGAAAGCTTGATTGGGTTTGAGCAGATGTACTGTACCAGAAAGGGACAGCTTTTGTTTCCTCAGCTACTGCTTTTTATTTTAGTTCTAGTTGAATATAAATTACAGCTCTGTCTCTGTTTACACAGAGAGCCTTTTAAACATATTTCACCGGCTGTAACCAAATATGACGGTTAAAAAAAAATCATAACACGACTGATTAAAATATCTGTTTTTAATCACATTTATGCGTTTTGGCTCATTTTTTGAGACGGCGAAAAAAGCGGCATAATTGAAGAGCATGCATTAAAAATCAGTAAAATTAAAATGAGCAGGATTTATGGTCAAAATCATGTAATTAGAAAAGAGGAAGATAATTGCTCAAATGACCTAATCCAGCGCCCCGAGTATTGTAAGGGAAAAGCCCCGATGATTTCCTTGCACGAGACGATAAGTCTAACTTAGCTTAAATGCTAGCAATGCACAGCCAGGGACCTGCGAGCTTAATCTATCCCCAGTTCACTGCCCATGCCCTGTTCTCTGTCTGTCTTAGCATATTGATTTCCAAGCTGTCTTATTGGTTCCTAACATAATTATACTAGGAGTAGGTCTCTTAGTGCAGCTAATACATTTACACCATGGCATCTAGGGAAGCTTATAGTCATGTCAGTTATTCAGGCAGAGGATTGTGGCTGCTAAAAGGCTGCTGTAAGCAGTGAATTTGAGGATTTTCTGAAATGAGAGAGAGAATTAAGTTGCAGCCCACAAGAAATGCCCAAATCAATATGCTCTCATCAAAAAAAAAAAGAAGAAAAAAAAGATAGGCCTCATAACCTATAACCATGAAGATGTACTACTTTATCTATGGGCTCCTATGTGTGAGCGCATGTGTTATATCACAAAAAAAATAACAAACATTTTTGAAAAAAGCTTTAAAGTTAATGTGACGTGTAATTCGCAACCACATTACGTATGTAAAATAGACATATTTCCAATTGAAAAAGGAAAATCAAAAAGATAAAAGGAGCAGGGCCTTACATACCAAGTACAATGTGAATCTACTTAAATGGCTACAATGGCTGCTTAAACAAAAATAAGTTAACGTTTCCAGACATCCCACCTCTCCTGGAAGGTCCAGGAGTCTCCCGCACATAGCGACGCCCTGACACCCGCAAATTACAGTATATACAATATCCCGGAAACTAAGCGAGTAAGAAAGCCTGTTTCCACCTGGTATTAAGATGCGTTTTTGGTGAACCGATCCCAAGTGGTCAGCCAACACGTATTACAGTTATACCTGGTATCATCATGCGTTTCAAATGAGTCTTCTGTGACCAATTGCATTTGGGTTTTGTGGAGACCCTCCGCTCTTTTTTCTTCACACTCAACTACAGCGCATCACTCTCTCTCCTCTCCCATCATGAGTGGACACGCCCCCTACCACTGATTGGCTATAAGTCTGTTGTGGTGCTTGGTCCGATCCACTTTTTTTTTTATCCCTTTCTGCACCTTTAAAGTTAACTACACATTGCCATGTAAACAACCAGTCAATAACTACTATGATTAGTTTGATTCACTAAAAAGAACCGACTCACTTGAGACCTTCATTCGGGCATCGGGCTGCACTGTTCATGCATGTTTTTGACTCACTAACAAGAACCGTTTTATAAAAATAAGGGGCCATTCACATAGAATGCATTTTGTGTAAAAAAATAAATAAATTGCAAGACAGGACAGAGGACAGGTCTTAATATACTTTTTTAAAAGTTGAACTTGACAACAGCGCTGCATTTTTTGGAGAGCCTTCTCGTGTGAGATGCTGCAAAAGACATAAGACGAGAGCACAACGGTCAAAGATATCTGTCTAGTGTATGCTTGCATAGAAATATAACGGGAAAGCAGTGCAGAGGAATACAAACCCGTTCAGTGTAAAAGACCCCCAATTCGTTCGTAAGTTGGACTATGAAGACTGCTGTCTGCTTCACACTGTAGATAAGCGGTGTGGCGGTGCTGCTATGTAGTAGCTCATTTGGGAAACTATGTAGTATCGTGTTCCGAATACATGTGCGAGAACTGTTGACAGAACCGAATGTCAAACAAAATACTAAGAAGCTATTTTGCTATTAGTCATTATCATTAACATCATCATTAAAGAACAGATGTTTGAGAGGCAAGTTATTTTATTTTGATGAGATTCTAAAGTTCTTTGGAATAACACATAGTGATAAATCGTTCACAATAAGACCAGGAGTGTGCAATTAAGTAAATGACGTAGAATTTGGTTTGATGTTGACTAGAGATGCACCAATGTATTGGCCAATAATCGAAATCAGCAAAAAAAAGCTATTATTTTAAAAAACAGTCCATGATCAGGGACGATTATCTCCTGTCAATTAAACGGGTGGAGAAAAACATTTCCGACTGCAACTCACACTCTCTTGTTGAATTTAGGGCAAGTTAATGCGACAATAACGCATTAAGGGGTTAGTTCACCCAAAACATTCTGTCAGTAATTACTCACCCTCATGTTGTTCCAACCCCGTAAGACCTTCGTTCATCTTCGGAACACAAATTAAGATATTTTTGATTAAATCTGAGAGCTGGATCACTCCTCCATAGGCTTCTAAGGGATTGAAACTTGTTCCCCGAAAAGTTATTAACCCTTCGGAGTCTTGGGCTATTTTGGCCGTTTTTGAGTGCTTTTATTTTTTTATTTTTTTGCCCCATAAACAAATGTTTACCATACCAATGTTTGGTATTATTTTTTTTCAGCACAACATCACCTATATGACCAGACAATTAGTTTTTCACTTTGATGTACTGTATCAACATACTGGACACAAAATCACACAAAAAACACAAAATCCGAATAGAAAAATTATAGCTTTTCTACTACAAAAAACACAAGCATGCTCAATGAAGTATTTTAAAAGGTTTAAAATGTAAACACAAGTTGTAAATGTCAACATATACAGGCAGAATTCAGATATAATCAAGCTATATACAAAAAAATGATTTACAAAAATTTATGATTTACAAAAAAAGCGGGTGTAGCCATAGGCTTTTTTTCTTTCTTTTTAGCTCAGCCACTTTTAAAAAAATGTTGTGCACACAATTATACAGAGAGCTATATTTAAGGCCTTTCATTCCCAGAGTATGAGGGTTACAAAATAGTGCAAACACAAAATAAAAAATGTAAAATTGAGATAAAATGAAACTATATATCACAAAAAGGAGGTGTGGCAATAGGCGTTTTTTCTTCACTTTTTTGCTTAGAAACTCTACAAAACACTTCATGTACAATTACACAGATAGCTACATTACAGGGATTTCATTCCTTGTGTAAGAGGGGTTCCTCAATAGTGCAAATATACCATACAAAAGGTAAAATTAACACAAAATCAAACTATACATACAAGTATTTACAACAAATATCAGGTGTTTTTTATTTAATTTTATTTTTTATCTGTGCCACTCCTCAAAACAGTTTATCTAAATCTACTCCTAAACTACCTTAACTACTCCTAAACTACCTAAACTATCTACACTACTCCTAAACTATTCTCAAAATCTACTCAAACTCTTCCAAAAACTAGCAATAATATCTCTCTATACATGATATATATAACCGTATATATGTCTCTCTTTGTCAACTCCGTAAATCCTCTAACTTTCAATTTCGCTTCTTTGCTCAGTTAGCTCCTCCTCCATTCCCTAAAATGTGCAGCCTGAAGAGCAGAGTCAGCAGATTCACACATTTTTCTCCGTTTTGTTTTATGACAAAAACCGACGAAGTTATTAGAATAAATGCAACGCCTGTCGCATCACATCTGCCGTTCTTTTACGAACGCGTCAATATTTGTTTATATAAAGTTTAAATTATCATATCTCTGTTTTTACTTGGTCTATCAACACAAAACAAAAAGTAACATAGAATTTCATAGTGACATAGAGACTTTGTTTTTATGCTTCAACGTCTTAAACTGGTCGTGTAACTTGATCACGCCGGCGTGATCGGCGACCCCAAAGAGTTAAAGACATTGTTTAAAAAGTCCAAGTGACTACAGTGGCTCAATCTTAAGTTTATCAAGCGACGAGAATACTTTTTGTGCGCAAAAAAAAACTAAAATAACGACTTTATTTCAACTATTCATTTCCTTCTCTGTGGGCCTCGAGTCAGTTCACTTAGTGTAATAGCGTAGTGCTTCTGTGTTGTACGTCGTTTCTGTGTTAAACTATTCCTTTAAAAGTAAATAAGCTATTGTTTTTTTTAATAGATAACTAATAAATGGTTGACTTTCCTGAGGTAAATGTAATGTTAAGTGACGTTGTTTACAAACTGTTTTATTGACATCTTTCCACAGTTGATACACCTATTGAGAGATTAAACGAGTCAAGAAATGAATTTTGGTTAGTTGTGTATCTTTCTACATGCCTTCTAATATTCATGCTTTTTTTTTTTATATAATTTGTATTTAAGTGGAATAAAAGACTTGCGCTCTGCGCTCTATAGGCTCTATAGCGATCTGTCACGTCACATTTAAGAGCGTCAAGACGCCATTTGTTGTTTCAATTTCGTAATAAAAGGGACAGATATTTGTAAGATGTCACTTAGTTTCTTTTTAGAATTAACAAAGCACAGAACTACTTGGGATTATTGGATGAGAGGCGCGCTACAAAAAAATTGCAGACATGGCAACCCTGACTTGATCTATGGGTGATTCATAGGGTCAAGTAGAGCCTGCATTTAGCTGTTTTTAGTTGTTAAAGGGATAGTTCACCCAAAAATGATAATTCTGTCAGTAATTACTCACCCTCATGTTGTTCCAACCCCGTAAGACCTTCTTTCATCTTCGGAACACAAATTAAGATAGTTTTGATTAAATCTGAGAGCTGGATCACTCCTCCATAGGCTTCTAAGGGATTTAAACTCGCTGTTCCCCGAAAAGTTATTAAAGACATTGTTAAAATAGTCCAAGTGACTACAGTGGCTCAATCCTAAATTTATCAAACGACGAGAATACTTTTTGTGCGCAAAAAAACCCCAAATAACAACTTTATTTCAACTATTCATTTCCTTCTTTGTGGGCCTCGAGTCAGTTAACGTAGTGTAATAGCGTAAGCTTCTGATGTTATACGTAACACGCATCACACACATGACCAGCGTCGGCCAATAGTGAGCCTACGTGTGACGTAGCTCTACGCTATCACACTACGTGAACTGACTAGAGGCCCACAGAGAAGGAAATCAATAGTTGAAATAAAGTCGTTATTTTTGTTTGTTTTTGTATTCTTGAGGATACACCCTCATGTTGTCACCAACAACATGAGGGTGTGTAAATACAGACAGAATTTTCATTTTTGGGTGAACTATCCTTTTTTATTATATATGTATGTTTGAATAAATTTGAAATGAAGACAAGTGCACATGAAAACTACCTTATATGTGCAACTGAGTGGTACAAAAACATTTCATTTTTATTTGGGTGTAATTGTTATATCTGAAAATAAATAGAAGTTTAACATAATACATCTGTTGTTAATTGCAACCAATATTATAGTGCATCAAATGAGATTTTTTTCCATAAGAAAAACCAAACTATTGGTATCGGCCGATTTCACTGAATAATCAGCTATAGGTATCGGGTGAGAAATTTAATATCGGTGCATCTCTAATGTTGGCTTTAAAATACACTAAGAAACAATAGCCACTAGTAGAAGTGAATGGGCTCATATGCTTAGCACAAGATTTACTGTACAGAAGAGGCTGTGAGAAGCAAAGCTAATGCCAGAAACAGCTCCCTTGTGCCTCGTACTGCAAAATTAGCAGTTTAATAATATGATCACTCAACAATCGACCCTGACTGCTTTCCCTTGCATATGCACATCCTGTCAATGGCAGATCATGTTCGCCTGCATCTTCTGGCAGAGGGAAATACCGCAGAAAATAGGGTCATTGTCTATTTATTCTTCTCCTCCTAATTGTTGTCAGAGTCTGACCTGAAATTCAGAGACAGTATTTTTCAAAGTCAAGGCTGCAGATGCGCTCGGCCGTTTATCACGGTTTGTTCCTTATCCTTAGAGCAGCACGGGCGTGCGAAGGTCTGTTTCTTCTTTAATTCCAAAGATTTTGTTGTTAATGGAGGAAGCTGCCTCATAAATTAAGGAAGCACTCAATTACGGAGCTTGACAGAGGTAGATCAGAGGGCAGCCATTGGTCAACCCCGGCAGGTGAGGCCAAACACCCGCAACACAAGATTTATATGAATTAACAGGCATTACCTGAATTACATTAGATTGACCAGCGCCACCAGAACCCCTGAATGTGCCATGCAGCATATTCCCAAAATTCAAGATGGGCACTCATCACAGCGTGTTATTCTCAGAAAAGAGAAAAAAAAAAAAAAACATTTTTCATTTCATCAACAAACCAGAGACCCACTGACAATTCATGGCTTTTGCCAGCATCATTTAAAGCTGGGGCTGTCACTTGAATGTCTCATTTCTATTTTATTCATTTCTTCATAGGGATGGTAAGCTCAAGACGCTCTATTCTTTCCCCGGGGGAGAGAGGACAGGCTGAGGGGGTTGTGTTTCTGAGGCTGGCACCCTTTCACACACACAAGCCACCGGCCATCAGATCACACCACAATCAGGCATTCCTCCACCTTGTCAGAACTGGAGGATCAGCCGGCCACTGGGGCTCTCTGGGTGAAAAGAAAAAGAAAGCCGAGCATTTACATTTCAGCTACCAGCGGATGAACCTTATGAATCCATCTGAGGTCACATGTCGAATGCGTCAAAGCGTGTGAAGAATAGAGGCTCGATGATAAATCTAATAAAGAAGCTTTGAGTATTAGGAAAAACTGCGTAGCTGAACAAAACCACATTTGCGTTTGAGAGGAGCCACTTATTCAAGATGATCCAAGCTTGTGGAAATCTTGAAAGCATGTACGTCTTTTGTCATGAAATTGCATTGTTCGATAGCGTGGTTTTTTTTTTTCATGCACCTTTTTTTTCCGTACAACGTAAGGTATTAATTCACGCTAGACACATTTTGCAAATGACTTTCCTTTAAATCATGTCTAAAAGCCCTGGAAAAACTAATGATTTTTATTAGATTACTATTCTTAAGGATGCATTAGACAAATAGCAGGAAGTTACACTCTGCAGCCCCGGTAATGCAATAAAGTTCCAATTATAACACTTACATACAATAAGTGGGCTTCTTTTTGCAGCGCTGCACACAAATCATCATTATATTTCTAATGCTATCTGGATGTGAAAGCTTCAGACACGTAATACGTTTTTCCGCCGTCTAAAAAAACAGGGTAATCGCCCCAAAACTGTCAGGCAGCATTTGTTCGGATATGACGGCATCAATCATACTCTACGGGACACCCTGAAGGCCGAAGGTTAGAGGAATATCAGCTACCCTTGTTCTGTTTTGCCTTTTTATTAGCCTCATCCCATGTGTTCCCTCTCAGTCCCTAGTTTAGCACTCGACAGTGTATTGACAGGGGGTGCCAGGATTAGCCGTTAGCTCATAAACGAGAGCCTGTTCTTTGGCTGTAGGCAAGGATCTGCCTGCTAGGCAACACGGATGACCCCGGCGGCCAGCTGGTCGTCGTTTCCAAACGCAACCGTGTGGCGCAAGACGGCAGAACATCACACGATCCCGGCCGCCCGGGCTTTACCGCAGTTAAAGGGTAGCGTTTGGCTTCTCCTACTCTCCGCCCCTTTGGCAACAGAGGTAGGACCATGTGACTCTCTGTAGGGAGAGAGGACCAAAGCTAATGAAAGTAAACATGCAGAGACTCAACAGTAGGCTTTCCTTTCAAATGAAGTTTTTTTTTTTTTCAAAAAGTGAAAAACATGTTATTCAGAGAGAGTCAACCTGCAGGGACTGGCTGAGAGACACAAAGGCTGGAGAATGATTGAAAACATCAAACGCCAGTGTTTTCCATCCTGCTGGTGTGGCCTCTGAGATTGCCTTAGCTGGAGATGTTCATTGGTGTCAAAGGATTCCACATTGAACTATAATGATATTCAAGTTTCCTTCTCTTTTTTCCTTTCAAGAAATATATCATTCACACAACATTATCATTCAACTAAGAAACACATTGAGAATTTATTTATTTCCTTTCTTCATGGGTTTAATAAGCCTTCAGGGGGACTTCCGATGGAAGGAATCAGTTTTCCGGGAACGTGATGATATACGCTACACATTTCACATAAAAGGTTGGCGGGGTTTAGCACGGCATTTGACCAAAGGTCAAACGGAAACAAAGCATGGAGGGTGGTCAGTTGGACGAGACTGCGAAAGCTTGCCAGGCTCACAGCTCACATCTAAAATAGGATCTAACATCTCCGCTATTTGCAACTATGCTCCTGCAAATAATGTTTTTTTTTAAGTCTAAGCAAATAAAGTATAGAGAAATCATCAATAAAAAAATGGAATCTGATTATTTCACAAGACCATGAAGGCACAGTCACAATGCACATATATTCTTCTGAAATATCCGCTAATCAAAATGACACCGACATCTCACATTCACTACTAAAATATAAATTCCCTTGAAAAATAATAAAGGCAATGTATAATGACTGGAATATATACCTGTGTCTGTGTTTTCAGGAATTCCCTACGTTATGGGGACAAAACATCAGTAGTACAAAAGTTTTTGAGCTTGTGGGGACATTTTTTTTTGCAGAAAGTTTTCTGTGATGGTTAGGTTTAGGATTAGGGATAGAATATACAGTTTGTACAGTATAAAAATGATCATATCTATGGAAAGTCACTATAAAACCCAATGTGTGAGTGTGCGTGTACACTACCGGTAATCTAAGTGTTGAACAATTAATTTTTTTGTGTGTTTTTGAAAGAAGTGTCTTATGCCCACTGTGGCGAGCAGGACGCGGTCGAGGGTTGTGAGACATCGGCACAATGAGAAATCATTCAGATATGCTGATTTGGTGCTAAAGACACATTTCATATTATTATCAATGCTGAAAACAGTTTTTTGATGTGTAATATTTTTTGTGGAAACTGTGATGTACTACCATTAATAAGTTTAGGTTAAGTAAAATTAAGAAATTAATACTTTAATTCAGCAAGGACGCATTAAATTGATCACAAGTGACAGTAAATTGATTTATAATGTTAGAAAATATTTCCATTTAAAATAAATGCTGTTCTTTAACTTTTTTCACCAAAGATTCTTGAAAAAAGGGGTTCCAGAAAAAAATTAAGCAGCAAAAACTGTTTTTAACATTGATAATAATAATGTCATTTCCCACAATGCATTAGCCTAAACCTTTTTGAATGACAGCCCTGAATGCATATTTGCTAACTCTTCTGTCTTTAATCTTTAAAGGATCTACGGATGAACTGCTCGATTTGCTCTGACGTTCAGTTATGTGTCCTTAGGTGAAGGCCTGCACTGGTCATGTTGTTTCTCTTTACACTACGTTAAGGTGCTTACCTGCTAATACACGAATGCTATCATAATGACCTATGGAAGATAATGGAACTTGGCCTAGATATGTATGCCAGAGTCACAATGGGACATGTTTTTTGACAGTTTTATAATTAAACTACAAAAAAAAAACAGCTCCGTACTAGACACCGAGATCAGCAAACACCACAAATTTTGAATGAGCTTTATCCAAATCTTGACTTTCTATCTTGTGTCATATTTGAAAGGTTTCCATGCTATTTTGTTTCCTTTTTATGTGATGTTGATGTTTTATTTATTGGGTGTTGTGTGTCTGTACACCTCAATATTCTCTGGGGAAATCAAAACAATTGGAAGGATGTTTGATATCAGTGATCTTACTGTTTTTTTATGTCATAGAGGCGGATGGTAAAACCTGTGCATTTAAAATGAGTGGAACAGACAAAAAGTAGCATGATAAAGGTCTGATGACTAATTTAGCAACCAAAAGAGTTGTTAGTTGTCGCTGCAACAGCAAAACAGCCATTTATGTCAGACTTGCTTAGCAAAAGTCAGTATGAATTGTTGAATTAAGTGTTGAAATACAGATGAAATAAACTGATGAACATGAAATATATGAAACCTATATACCTATCCATCCATGTCTGTGTGTGTGTGTGTGTGTGTACTATCTATAAGTCTGTCTGTCAAGCCTCAAACTTAAAATGCTCAAATAAGGCTTTGTCAAGCAAACTTTCAGTTTGTCTTGACAAAATTTGCTTTTCTAGTAAAATAACTCACATGAATTAATTTGAATTTGTAGTTAATTTGAATTGTACTTCCTTAAATTCAAAATTGAGCTATAATTCGCTTTAAAAGGTGTTGTTTTTTGGCAATAGAACACAAAAAAGAAGTTCTCAAACCACTAAAGCAGCACTTTTCCATACAATGAAAGGTGATCATTAGCAAGTGCAACTGCAAATTTCCTCAGTTATTCTAAACAAACCATTAGACTGAGACATGTTACACTTAAAGTGCAACTTTGCTGATTGTCAACCATTTTTTATTGTTACAATGTTGTAACAACAATAACAATATATGTAACAACAATAACAAAATATGTAAATTAACAATGTTTACTCGTTATCTTGTGATCAGTTACTTTTATCGGTCCCTTGTTCGCGCTGTAAATCAAAAGGTGATTGATCTTTCTCTGTATTTGCCCCAAAGCTCTGGAACAGTCTACCTTAAACATCAGGGCCTCACCATCACTGGATGCTTTTGAATCCAGTTTAAAGACCTATTTTTACTCTCTAGCCTCCGAGTGATGCAGTGTATGTATTTTTAATTAGCTGGTTCATCTGAATGATTTTGATCCTTGATTTTTATCTTCATTTCTGTTTTTTTCTCTACTCCTTTTCTCTTTATTAGGGCCCGAGCACCGATGGGTGAAAGGACTCTATTGGAATTGCTCCGTTTATTAGGGCACGAGCACCGATGATGAGAGGACCCTATTGGAATCGCTCCGTTTATTATTATAATTATTATTATTTTCCATAGTGAATCGCATTTTTGAGGGCCTAAACATGCACGAAAACTCACGAAACTTTGCACACACATCAGAACTGGTGAAAATTTACATCTGATATGGGTTACAGAATTGGGTGGGGCAAAATGGCTCAATAGCCCCACCTATAAAGGTTCAACGGAGCGCCTCCTACAGTTTTAATCTGATCATCTTCAAATTTGGTGAGTATAATCTTAAGTCCTTTGTAAAGTTAAATTGCAAAGATCTTGAGTTTTTCCTCGAAGGGCGTGTCCTCGGCGGCCTGACAAATTTCGATGTTTTGCCATGAAACAGGAAGTTGCTGTAACTCAGGCAAACTATGTCCAATCTGCCCCAAACTTCACACGTTTGATAAGAGTTCTGTCCTGAACACATGTCCATAATACATGAAAATCACTCACCTTTCGATGTTTTGAGGGGGAGGGTATACTATATGAAGCCATACTATAGTATAATGTGAGATAGAAATAAATATTTAAGTCGTTAAAATCAAATTCACATAAACTTTTCCCTCCACTGCGGCTGTCAGTCATTCGCCATTCACACAGCGCGGGGTGTTCGGTTACAACAGTCAACGATGAAACTCTCTCCAAGATGATTCAATGTTACTATTATTATACTTTATCTGTAGATAAAGCTCTATGGTTTCGCATAAATTGACTATCTTGCTGGCCTGTATTGCTGTACCTTAATCATGTTCCTTTCTACCGTGTGTCTCTTAGATCACAACACTGGAGAGAACTATAATTGATCTTCACACGCACAGTAACTGAAATTAAAAACTGTTAAAAGAAAAGGCTCAATAAACTATTGCATAGATAGATACTGTATAATACACTATGCATCGATATGCCTTTCCTTTGTGCTTTGAACTTTTCAATAGACCAATTTCGAGCCGACGTCACAGTTACGTCACGGCGCTAGCTGGAGGCAAAACAAAGGGAAAACTGCAGGCGGCCAATACAAACCAACACAGATTCGGCTACATAATAAGGAGCTTAAATTATTATTATTATTATTATTATTATTATTATTATTATTATTATTATTATTATTATTATTATTATTATTATTAAATGTCATCTTGTTGTGTTGTTGGGTGCAAGAATCAATGAAAAATAAATATGCTAGAAAATATTTCTGATTTTTAACTTGTTTGTCATGAATGTATTTTACAATACAAAGAGCAATGTGTAACGTTTTACCAGATTTAGTGCTACACTTATTGTCTCTTTGTTCCCCACTAAATAATGTTTTTTTCACTAAATTTTCAGATTTTATACAATTATTGTTTTTCTAGACTAAATTTTACTAAGTTATCCACTAATCTAGTTTATAATATAATTTTTGTCATAGGTTATGATCATTCTTTTTTTTTTATTTGTTGTTTTTCTTTATAATGAAGTTGTCTGTAGTAGGTGGATTGTGTTTAACACACAAAAGACTGATTATCTTCAACACAGAGTTATAGAAATTCTACTTGATTTAAAAAAAAACTGTGCTGGTATCGGATCGGTATCGGTCGATACTCTGAATTTTTTTTATCGGATTGGATCGGTTCAGAAAAAATGGTATCGGGACATCCCTAATATTTTCTGGTAGGCTATATCGAAGGCCGGAGACACACTGGCTGCGTGGCGTGAGCGTGGCGTTTCTGTTGCGTGTCAGCAGCATGGCGGCTGCGTCGCGTTTTCTGTGTCTTTGCACATCAGAAGCGTGTCTGACGTGGCGCTACTGACACGCATCACCCTTGTTCGACATATGGGAGAGAGCTGTGCAAGCCCTATACTTCGTGTTAAGCATAAATATAAAGCCTACTGATAAAGACACTGTCAGCACAGCAGTATTGACAGCAAAATAGACTACAGAATATTTCGTTCTGTATTGACAGGTGCAATATTTGAAAATTGATAATTAGGCCTATTTATTTATTTTTAAATTAGGCCTATATTTATATCTAAATTTGTCAAAAATGTAATTTATTAATATGTATTCGTGTACAAAATAACATATAAACGTCTTTTCCTATTCTATTTTGCCTGGAAACGCTTCCAACACGCTTGCGTGTCGCGTGAAAAATAGGCGTCGGTTCTATTTCTAGCATGCACGCATTTTCCGCGCCTGAGACGCGCGTGTCACGCAGGCAGTGTGCAAGCTCTAACCTGTTAACATGGGAGCCGAAATAAAAACGGACACGCCACGCAGCTGAGATGCGCACGCCACGCAGCCAGTGTGTCTCCGGCCTAAGTTACCCAGGAGCTCTGTTGACATAGGCTTAGCTTGATGAATTGAGTTGTTGAACACAGCAGGAGAGAACGCAACGTTAGCCAGCTAGGTAAAGCTCCGGTGGAAAATTATTAGCTAACACTACGGAGGCCATAATATTTTTGACTCGTCATGGCTGAAGTTAAGTTTCTCCAGCTCTCTCCAGGTTGGCAAAAAATGCATCTCAAAATGCATCAGATTGATGCTTTAAAATATGGAATATTTAAAATTTTCGTCCGGACCCCCTAGAGGGGTAATATCCTTCTCACCTTTTGCACCCCTGACCCGTTTTCATGCCTGGACCATGCTCATATTCAGTTATAGTCATAGCGCCACCTGCTGGCAACAGGAGGTGACATGTTTAACACTGTTGTGGACTCCTAATTACATTTAAAAAAGTGCCTGCAAGTGCTAAACATGCTAGCAACATACTAGAAACATGCTAAAACATGCTAGCAAACACTCAGCTAAAGCATGCTATTACTGCAATTAAATCAGAATCTGCTGTAACTCAGACATGCAATGTCCAATCTACCCAACTTAATATGCAACATCATGCTAGAAATATGTTAAAACATGCTAGTAACACTTAGCTAAGTTCTAATGCATGCTTTAAATGCAAAAGGAAGTTGTTGTAACTTAAGCATACAATGTCCAATCTGCCCCAAACCTCACATGTTTGATAAGAGTTCTGCCCTGAACACATCTACATAAAGATAATCAGTTATAGTCATAGTGCCACCTACTGGCAACAGGAAGTGACATGTTTAACACTGTAATGCAGTACTAGTCACATACTAAAATATGCCATTGTGTGGTAAACATGCTAGAAACATACTAAACATGCTAGCAACACTTAGCTAAGGGATAAAGCATGCTATTATCACCATAATAAAGGACTTTTTTTTTTAACTGACTTTGACATACTACTCCTATATTTACCTAGCCTGGCTCCACCAGATTCTCGTACATTTCATTTGTACATAGAGTCTGGCACCGCTCCATTGATAAGCGTTAACTTCCTTGTAGGCGGGTACTCTATTGAAGTCTAAAACTATTGGATCTGCCCAGAGTCACTCTGGATCTGCCATAACCAATCGCTAACGTCTGGTCGTGACGTATACCTAGCGTTCGCCTTAGCCAACTCATTCACCACTAAAGGAGCGAGCTGGAAAATCAAACTTTTCCCGAACTCCGTGGGGAGGAGGGCCACAACATCATGGCCACCAACAAAACTAAGCAAAGATTGTTCTTCCTCCGGCTTTAACTTCTTGATATTCGGCAGCGTTGGCACAACGGACCGAATGGCTTCGCTCGCATCTTTCTCCACTGCCATTACTGAACTACAACTCAAAATAACGCACGACATTAACGTCATCGTTCTCAGCCACTCGGTTCGCTGATTGGCCCGGTAAAATCAAAAATCGGAGAAAACCAAAGACTACAGCACAATCCCAGACCTAGTACTGAAGGAAAATGAAAATTGAGCGGAAGTACGTAGGAGGGCGGAGCCAGGCTAATTTACCTACTTAAATGCACACTGCCCACTGTGCTCTGTCTTCCTAAAGCCACCGGGTGGCGATGGCACGGGTGCGAGGGACCTTTCATCGCTGCTTGCAGCTTTAATTATTTATTGTATTGTAAAGCACTTTGGATCAACTACGGTTATGTTAAACTTGTGCTCTATAAATAAAACCTGACTTGACTTCTGTGTTACCTGGATAAGAAATTCACATTTATCTGTCAGCAAAACTTTTGACAGCTCCATGGCTTTCATGACGTCCACGGACAGTCTGATCGAAAGAGGGTTATTAACAGAACAGTTATTGTAAGAGTGGGTTTATCACTGAAAATTGTATCATACTTTATTTACTCTTTAAACAGCATTGTGGTAGAAATGGAACAATATAGCAACAGCCTTCTTACCTGTATGCAACAGGTTTTTGATTCAGCTTTTCCCCTTCCGTTTGCCCTAAAATAGTGTTTGAAAGTTGTCATCCAGTTCGAAATGTTGACTACAAACACAAAGGTTTATCCTTTTTTCTGTTGCGGCATTCTCTCTGTATTTACAATTCTTTGCAGCCTCACTCCCAACTAACATTTACTCTTTGAATTCTTGCACCTGGGCTGGGAACAATACAAGTCGACATAAAACTTTTTATGACTAAAAGTTTGCTAAGAGTTATTTCCTACATAAGTAAGGTGGTATTTGACTCTGGCAAGCATATCCAAAGCAGACTGGTGGGAGTGGCCTTGGACTGCGACATGCACAGTGCATTATGGGTGTTGAAGTTAATCCTACCTATTTGGCAAAAGGGAAGACAACAACAGCCTTTTATCTCAGTTTTCTATAGTCAGGTAGCACCGATTTAAAAAATATGTCATCTTTCTACTGTATAGGCAGCCATGTTTTATTGAAAGACAATTTTGCCAAAAGTGAAGAACCCCTTTAAATATCAGATGAATAGGTTTAAGAAAACATTCCCCCTCCCTTATCTTATCAAGGACACCATGTGATCCTCATTTTCTACATTCACCACCCATTTAGCATGGTAAATTTGTATCTAAATACATTTGAATTTAGACAGGCCTTTGGTCTCCTTTCCGGTGACATAGGCCACTCGCTCCTCATCACTCTCATTGTGGCCTGTCTGAAACAACACTTTCTAGTTAAACACTATCTCCATTTAAACAGGCCCAGATGGTGGACTCAGGTCAGATATAGCTGGTGGTATATAGCAGTGGTGCAGCACTCGAGCAGGGGGGAGGGTGCATAGGTGAGTGAGAGAGGGGCGGGGTCTATTACAAAAGAGCCGTCTGGGTCAGACTCAAACCTGCATCTATGGAAAGCCAATTAGCTAACTCCATTCACATCCCAAGCCGGGCCAGAACGTTATCTTCTGAGCAAGGGTCTTCTGGACAGACTGTTTGTTTAAGAAGCTCCCCCTATTTCTTCCTCGCCACAGGGGAATGACCTTCATTTAAATACAGCCCCCATTACAGACCACAAAGGCAGGCCATAGCAATCCCCCGACAAAAATAGCATAGGCACACTGCAAGGCTGGTAGTCATTAATGATGTATTTTTATAAATTATGGTTTTGATATGACTAAGTTTAAAATAAAGCATTTTAGAGTTACTAAGCATTTGCTATAGGAGGAGGAAAGGGTTGCGTACCGACAAGCTTCTTCACAAATGGACTCCCATTTATCAGGAACAAAGGACCCCAAAAGTGGCAGAGAGTAATGAGGGGAGAGAATCTCTTCCTTTGTGATAATATGGAGAAATTAATTAAAAATAAAGAATGGTGGCTCCTTCTTCGCTCGCAAAATCATTTATTACAATGGTAATTGCTCCTCCCTATTGCAGGTTAATTCTTTAAACAGTGTTCTACATCAAGATATTCTAATTCTCCTAATCTATAATTCATGATATACTTTGTACCAGGCAAAGCTGTTAAATATTTAGTGAATCATTGGCCCTAAACTTAATCACCCTGCAGTAACCACTTGTGTTTTTTAATGCATTTTACATTTTTTCCATTTAGTTAAAGTGATACACTTGGTGGTAATTTCACAATCAGGGATTAACATAAAACAACTTAACACAATGAATTAATTAACAGACTTTGTGTGGAACTGCCCTACCACACAGCGTGAGCAGTAATTACCATTCTGCTTTATAAAGTTTTAAGCATGATGCATATTTTACGCTGATCTAATGGAACATTCATTTGGTATTCTTGTTGTACCTCTGTTTACTCCTCATGCTTAAATCTTCCACATTAGTGCCGCAGGCCTGCAGAGCAGGAAATGCGATCAGCAAGGCCATGAGGCGTTTCATCACTTCCTGGCACTCCACAACAAGAACTCACCATCAAAACGAAGCAGAGACATCCCTAATTTGCAGTACTTTTATATATGCTCATCATAAAAGACTCAATATTGCATAAAATATTAACTGTATGGTTCTTGATTTGATTGGTTTAATGCCTAAGTGCCCCTTTAATAAAAATGCACAAGCGTATTCATTTATTAATATGCTTGTGAAGTTAACAATGAGCAAAACTGCATAACACGAATGATTTTATCCAGATAAAACTTGTTTTGGTACAGTACATGAAGATAATGTACCAGTAATGATGTAAGCCTCTGTTTAATCAATGATGAAACTAACACACAGCGAGTTGTTTGTGTCTCTGAGTGATTCCACATTCATCTTCCTGTTTCTACCTTCTCTTTTCTGGATTCAGAGGTGTTATGATATTATTTTACGTGCGAGGTCGCCTACTTAGCTGTGAATAACATCACATCAGAACGAGGTGACACAAAGACTCCGTCACCTCACAACAAACAGGACACATTGCAACAAAGTACACAGTTACATTTTAAACAGCCCATTTCAATGATTCATTCAAAGACACTTTGTGCCTGATGTATAATTCATCACTCTGCCGTCATCCCTCTCCACCCCTGTCAAGTAACAAACAATGAGTTTTTGATGTGAATAATTTAAAGTGTGTTACGCTGTGCTAATATTATCCAAGAAGAGGGCTTTTCATTATAACACTTAATTTCCCAGTAGACCCTTTCTTATGAAAAAAAGATACTTTTTACCAAAAACAATATTCAACATCATGAGATTAAAAAAGAAAAAAACGCATTTTATAGACCTGACTTTATAGTATGTTGAGTTATGGTATGTTATGTATATGTTCAAATAAGATGCTGTTTTCTAGTGTGCAACCAATACCAGCCAATAACAGGATTTCAAAAAGGGGTTTATACTTCAAAAACTCCGTCCCATGATCCCAATGCTTCCCAAGGCAGAATCCAGAGCTCAGGCAGCATCAGAGCAGATACATCAAAATAACTCTGTCGTGAATTATATCCTAAAGCTTCTAAAACCCCTCTCCCATCCCAACTCTCAAATGTTGTTGTGTGCAAATGAAGCAATTAATGGATTCCCCAGAGGAAACTTTTATTGCTCAGAGGTTGCTCTTTCATAGCTCACGATACTTAATGGAGTTCCCAGTTATGTTTCATTTAAGTATGAACTTTGTTGCAGATGTTTCTCCTGAAATTCTGATGAGAAATATAAACAGGGAAAAGAAACTAGAGATTTATATAGATAGCATGGATATGAACGGTAATATCATTCATACGAGAAGGGGTATCATATCGTAAGAAATTGTATATTAAAACAACCAAATCCTAAACGTAATCACAACCTAAACCTTACACCTAAAGTATTCGCTACTGTATGTAAAAGAAACCATTCAGTTAATAAAACATTTGCAAAATTATGTCCTATCATAATTAACTCATAAATAAATTCGACTTTCTTCTGTGGAACACAAACGTTTTTGTCCATACAATGAAAGTCAATGGGTTCCAAAACAGCACTGGACCCCATTGACTTTCATTGAAAGGACAAAATAAAAACAAAACACGGAGACATTTTTCTATATATTTAAACTGTGTTCCACAGAAGTCAGTCAGTCATACAGGTTTGCAATGATGGTAAGTAAATCATCAGGATTAAAATTTCTCTTTACGTTTAAATGCAAATGCGACAACCAAAAGTGAAAAAACCCTATTAAATCCATGTTAACAAGAACAAAAATATACATATTAAACTGGTAACTGTTAAAAGGTCTATCTGTGTGGTAATGTCTGCTTTCTCTTCTCTCCAGCTATCTTGGAAGTTCTTTCAGGGTAGATTGTGGTGTACTATCAATATATCAAGGAAGCAGAGGTTATCTATACCATTCACACTATCAGAGTGCAAGATGAGCACAGAATCAACCCATCAAAAGACATTTTCTATAGTTTCATTACAAAAGATTCAAAAGATGAGGGCCTCAGTCAGATCATTGCAGATACAGCTCTTATAGATTGAAAATATGCCATAAATCTATAATGTGGAAATAGGCAGCGCACGAGGAGGAGGGCAGGTATTAGTAACCTATTGTATAGATAATAGACGATTTCCTATGAAGCTTTTCAAATGGGCCTCCCATCTTTGAATCACTTTCATCCCATTGAATGTGAGACTCTGATTGTGTGAAATCACCACAAGTACCTTCAATTACAGGAGGCAGTCAGCGTAGGAAATGGCTGCTGTAGGTCAGGAGGAGAAACGGCTCTGTGAAATGGCAGACGAAACGTCGCCTTCAGACAGCAGTCTACATACCTATATGAGCAGATAACGTTTATTATTTAGGGCTTGATAAAACACAGCCCATAAATTGAAGCATGTGGATAAACAATGGTCGAGGAATGCAAAGATACAGAGACTCGGAGAGATTAGAGAAGAGAGGATGAGGGACAAATGAAGAAGGGGAGAGGGAAAGGGAGGACAATTTTCACTAGCAATGGATGGATCCATCTTGAATTATCGATACTTACATCTTTAAGTATGACACTTCACCTTCAAATAAGTAAAGTAAAATAATTAATTAATTAATTAATAAAATAAATTAAATTAAAGAAAGAAAGAAAGACAGTAGTAGTCACAAAAAGCATTCTATGACAGCACACATCCACACAGAAAGAGAAAAGTAAATGTCATCTAGAGTTATTTTACACTATAATCATGGTACAGCTAAAAATGATATTTGTTTTAATGGGTTTGTGTGATGACTGTAAATTAAAATTTGGTAAAATATTAATCCAAATCTGTAATCATTGCTAATATATGACTAACGTTAAAAAAATGATGACTTTCAAAGATAAATGTTAATTGGCTACAAGTACCCATTTTAACCTTATGAAACACAAAAACCTTCAATTTAATATGGGTATTGCTATTTGTATCGCTATCGGTGATATTAGCATTGGTAGTAATTGGTATTGAATTTAAAAAATGGCAAGATATATCCCAAATTCTTGTCTTCTGCCCCCCAAGTCAATTACATAATACATGGCAAAACACACACCTTAATGAAGCCAGGATGTTGCAATCCAGTTGCTATGTTGCTTTGAGTGTTTTTATGCATGTTTCTATGCTGTTACTAGGGTGGATGCATAAATGTAACTTTGCAAATAAATAGCACTCACTTCAAAAACAACAACAACATGATTTGAGGCATCACCCTTCTCTGTAGCATAAACAGTGCGGGACAAGTTACTTGGCAAAGTTGAATTTTTCCAATCAAACCTCTAACCCTAATGTGAGCAATAGTAATAGTGCCACAAACAAGTAGGCCTACACCAAACCAGAATCCACCAAAGATAGCGAAGGCACTGTGCTCCTGGACACAGCAGGGGATAATCTCTCAATCAGCGTAATGAGGAAATATATACGGTTTGATCCCAGCAGCTGATGCCTTGCCTCAAGACCAATTTACCTTTTAAATCCTAAAAGAACTTTTTCCACCATTACACTATCCTTCAAAGAGAGAGGGGTTCATATCCTCCCAACAAACCTTGATTTATTTCCCCTGTTGGACGTCCCTTCTTTGTTTTAATTAAAGCAAATTCCGCCGAGGGCGAGTCGCACGGAGGCCGAAGGGAATTTTCCTAATTATTGTACCCATCAAAACTGAATCTGGGTGATTAAAAAAAGCAGAACTTCCGAAGATGCCATATATGACCGGACTCGGAACAGCGGCGTGCTTTTTGTTTGTCTGTGAATTAAAAGGATTTTCCTAAACCATAAACCAACCTTGCCTTTAATGAAGATCTCACACTGAAGATGATTTTGCCCACAAGATGAGGTTTCTTTCATCAGTACCATATTTCAATGTGTAAGACAAGCAAGATAAAAGCATTCACAGCCTGCTTGATTTACTGCCCAGCATATTAAAATCTACATTGATTCATTAATATGTAAACTGCCTCTGTGTCATTAATATTGGGGGTTGGAAAGGCCAGGCTAATGCCGTGGTTCCTCGGACCTGTGTAGATTGGGTTCAGGGCTTCTATTTCAACTGGGCCCCTCACCTTTGTTCTCCTCTTGTCCCAAGGGTAAGCGAGGTGAATAAATATGCTTGATTACTTATGGTACACTCCCATCAAGAGACAAATATATGCAATTATTTGAGCGTCTCATGCAGCCATAAGTTAAATGGAATTAAACATGATGCTACCTCCTTCCTGATGAGCGCCAAGATTGGGTTAGAAATGTCACGTAACATTTAAAAAATGACATTTGGCTGCCGTTTCTCTGATGCTTTAGCGTGTAGATGCACAAAAAGAGCAGAGGAGCGATTTATAGGACTGGAGCTAATTGAAGTGTGTTCTTATACACACAGATGAAATTACATTCCTTTCATATTTGAGGCCTTTTCAGCAGATGAATGCTTTACATTCATTAAATATACAAGGAGAGATTGATCAAAATAGCAAATAGTGGAATCAGAGGCTGCTATACAGATAATCATCCGCCGTTTTGACGACGATGACCTTGAGTTGTAAATTGTGTAAATCATGCTATATTTTAAATCGTCAGCAAAATATCATAGCGCTTTAATCTTTAATGTGACAGGAACTTGTGTGGCAAAACCTTTTTTTCTGTTCTTGAAATAAAAAATCTAGATGATCTGGTTGCCTGATTTAATTAACATTGACAATATCACTTCTTGGCAGAGACCATCTTGAGTCATCTGTCAATGTTTTTAAAATCCGCTAAATAACATCTAAGTGAAATGCAACTCTCATTTCTACATTTCCTCTCTTTCTATCTTCACTCACCCTAACACCTAGGGAAGATCTGGCCCAGAATGCAGCTTTATCTAATTGGTTTATTGTCTTGAGAAGCTAGTGACAAGTCAGGCAGTCAGAGGCAAGCTTTCATCAGAGGTTATTTGGAGAAATAACTAATTTCAGTCTTTCTCCCAGCACGGACTCAACCTGCTGCCTCTGAGTCAGGCTCTCTGGAGAATTCATTAAGACAGTGGCATTCCAGATCTCCAAGTCAACAACTAAACATGGCAGTAACCTTTATACTGCCACACTTGCCTTGCCTTTGCCTGCACATGCTTAAATTCCAGTGTCCCACTCATATTAGTAGTTTGCACAGGAAAGGACATGGAATGGTTTAAAAGAAATATATATAGCTGTGGGACAATTCTAAAAGCAAGAATGAAATTAGACCACTCAATTAGACCATAAACATTGCGTGAAAATCATTTGCTTGAAAATAGCTTGATATGTGTATATTTTACACATTAGAAAAACATATATGCAGAGAATAGCTAAAGTAAATTGCCTTACTATATGTAGAGACTAGCACCAACCCTAAAATTGGCTTAACCAATAGCATGCAATGTTGTTAGGCCAGGACTATGAGTTTGTTTGACCAATGTTTGACCAATGGCAGACAGAGTAAGAGTCTGGTAACTGTTTAAAAATAATCATCAATATTTATTATAAATATTACAATAATTCCAATCCTTTTTGCATTTCTCTTAGGCAATTATTCCTATAAGTCCTAATTAACCTAACAATAATAAAATATTGATATTATATAATAATAATAATTAATTACATTTATATAGCACTTTTCTAGGTACTCAAAGCGCTTTACATGGAAGGGGGAATCTCCTCAACCACCACCAATGTGCAGCATCCACCTGGATGATGCGACGGCAGCCATATAAGTAGTGGTAGTAGATTGCATCACTAATTTATCTAAGGCTGCGTTCACACTGCAAGGGCTTAATGCTCAATTCCGATTTTTTTTGCAAGGCCGTTCACATTTCCAATTAAATGCGACCTTTTGTGATCTCCTGTGCAGTGGTGTAGTCTAGTTTTTTGTAGTGAGTATACTGTGATATACCAGCCCCTCGTGAACGCGGATTGACAACAGAACCGGAAGAGAATACAATGCTGAATAAAGTCATCGTTTTTGTTATTTTTGGAACAAAATGTATTTTCGATGCTTCAAAAAATTTGAACTAACCCCCTGAGGTCACGTGGACTACTTTGATGATGTCTTTATTGCCTTTCTGGACAAGGACAGTATACCGTTCATAGATTTTCAATGGAGGGACAGAAATCTAAAATATCTTAAACTGTGATCCGAAGATGAACGGAGGTCTTACGGGCTTGGAACGACATGAGGGTGAGTCATTAATGACATAATTTTCATTTTTGGGTGAACTAACCCTTTGATCGCCATCTAACTCAGCCAGTAAAGAGATACATTTAGCCTTAGATGTTACATGAATATGGTCCCTGAAGCACAGGTTTTATCAGCTGACAATTAAAAGACTTAAACATTATAAGCACAAATAAAATGAAAAAGTTTTTACTTTTTAAAAACTTGTGTGATATTCCTTTAAAATTATGTTTTAATAGATTTGATTATTATTATTTTAAAAAGTACATCTTACTATTCAATTTCTTTCATAATTCCCTCGAGTTACTTTATTTATCTCTACAAACTTTTATTTTGGTGGGTTGTAAATTAAAGACATTTGAGCTTCTGTGTGTTTTAATAAACTATTATTATTATTATTATTATTGTTAGGCCTACTAGAAGTATACACTACTGTGCAATGGTAATATTCTGTTATATTTTCTTCAAGTTATACAAACCTTTGATTTTGACAGGTTGTCATGAAGACTTTAAAGTTTGTGAGTGTGTATATGATACGAATGAATGACGATAGTTTTATCAAATGAAATGGTAAAATTCATGTGAAGTGACTCATAAAAGCTCTGCAATGAAGTTCAAATGTGTGCATGTCCTCCTCATAGACGCCGAAAACACCACGAGTGTCACGTGCGCGTCAGTGTGTAGCTAGAGCACACATTGAGCGCTCATTCACAGAAACACGCAGAACATTCAGAGTTTATTTCAATAGCAGTCTTTTTGAACTTTAATATTCATAGACACTTAGTACATATCGAGATTTGATTCATTGTATCATTACTTTTGATTTATTCATTCAAAAAGGGCCAAATTGCGTGACGTTCAGCTTTACAGTAGGCTACATTTGTTGCTGGATTCCGCGATTCGATCCGTGTTGCTGCGCAAACACAGACGTCACGGCGGGGTGAATTTATGAATGAAAGTTCTTTCACAAAACGATGTTGTTACGAATCCTCACGCTTTTTAAAGTGGGTATACGGAGATCTTCGACATTTCCTAGTGGGCATACGGAAATCCTTGACATTTTCTAGTGGGTATACGACGTATACCTGCGTATCACGTAGACTACACCACTGCTCCTGTGTGAACGTGAAATGACCCAGAAGTGACCCGCATGCGCAGAAGAGTACTCAACGGTCAATGACGTCATGTTTTCATAAACCGCCCGGTTCCGATAAGAGCCCTCGAGTTTGGCCTGAATAGAGCTGTCCCCCCAAATATTAATTAAATCAGAAGCCTCGCTTCCCTTCCATTGACTGGTCTCAGCATCGTCCGCCATAGTTGTTGTTTATCTTCTCATTCCCGCCTACTTCAACGCAGAATTATGACGTTTGTCGCATATCAATGACGTGCGGGTCGGATACATGTGACCTGGCCGTTCAGATTGAAGTCGCATTTCAAAAGATCGGATACATATCGGATTTGGACCACATACCCAAGTGGCCTGGGTCGCATTTGAAAAGATCGGATCTGTGTCGTTCAGACTGTCATGAAAAGATCAGATACAGGTCGCATATGGGCAAAAAATTCGGAATTGGGTCGTTTCAGCCTGCAGTGTGAACGTACAGAATTGCAAATAAAATCATAACAGAAACAACAACAATAAAACTAAAATAATAGAAACAATTGTAATAATAATAACAATAATAACTATAACTTTTTCATTTTTGCAATTATTTATGTTTTGCATACGATAGGTCTTATATAGGTTAGGCATAGGTTACGATACGATAGGCAAAGGTTAGGCCTGACGCTCGATTGTAACTCATTGTAAATACAAACCTTTGATGCTCAAAAGGCGCTCAAAGAAACACAAACGATATTGTTTGAAAGCAGCGTCTATCAATGGGTACCAAACATACCTCGTACTCGTACTACAGAAATGCCAGTACCATCAACTTTTTACTTTTGTGCAGACTGGTACCGGTAGTACCAGTTTGATTGACATATGCTAATAATACACATACTAATATAATAATGATAATACTCCGAAATACTCCCTAGGCTATTGAAGGCCAGCTATTCTATGCAAAACATTATAAATAATTGCAAAATAAAGAACCATTATTATTACAATTATGTTATGTCAGATTAGTGATGCAGAATATCATCTGTCCCTCCTATAAAGTTAGAGACAGTGTCACAGCTAGAGAAAAGTTGTGTTTCTTTAAGGGGATTTATCCCATCTGCTATAAGCAAAGGCAACACGTACAGTGAACCTTCTGAAATTCCTACAAACACATCATGTGCTTTTTACATGTCCCTCACCATGCTACCCATGAGTCAGGCTTATGGTGCTAAGTCAGGCTTGAAGAACCCAAAACAGCCTATGGCTCCCACACCACTGGAGGCACAAGAGCCCGTGAAGATTGTGCTAATTTGTCCACTTCAGTCAACATGGATGAAAGCGAGAGAGTAATTATTAATTCATTATTAAAAACTCGTATTATTTATTAGCCCAGGGATGGTGCTGCCCGGTGTGTTTGGCACTCTGTCCAAAGCGGACCCTGTCTGTTGATGAACACCAGCCCCAGGCACTGTACTGCCCCCTTTCTCTGTAGTCCAAGACGAGAGACGTTCCCCTGGGCACCACGCCACCATTCAACCAGGCTTCCACCTGAGACACCAGCTCCGCTGTGGCCTGTCATCCATAGGTTTCTTCTGATCATAAGTGACCAGATTCACGCTTACGAGCCGCAGTTGTTCGCTTCTGACCTGATTTATATTTTGCAGTGTCTGTACACTCAGAGCAACGCAAAGGAGCAAAAGGAACCCATTGCACGATGCAACGGCCCAAGGCTAAAGGTTGGCTAGTGATGAAGAGGACTTACAGAACGAGCTGTGATCAGGCCATATTGATTTTTCAAAGCACTTTCAAAGTCATAGCCAGCTTGTTTGTGAATCACAGAGTAATGCACTTCTTGCAGGAGAGCAAGTGGACTTCTATAAATTACAGCAGTTTTTTCCAACACTATGTGGAAGAATGTATACATTTGGATATTTTCAGCTGCAGGAAACGTGTTACATTGTTTTGCTTATAGGCCCTTTTTTAATAATGGAAAATATGTACAGAACTGTTCAAAAGTTTAAGTTTAATTTTATGTTCACTAAGGCTGCACTTACTTAATCAAAACACAGTAAAAACAGTTAATGAAATTTAAAATAACCGTGGTCTATTTTAATATATTTTAAAATGTAAATTATTCTTGTGATTACTCCAGTTTTCAGAGTCACATGATCCTTCAGAAATTATTCTAATCTGATGATTTGCTGCTCAAAAAAACATTCCTTATCATCATCACAGTTCTAAACATTTGTGCTGCTTAACGTTTTTGTGGAAACCGTGAAAGATTTGTTTCAGGATTCTTTGAAGGATAGAAAGTTCAAAAGAACAGCATTTATGTGAAATTAAAATCTTTAAAGGCATAAACTAAAGGCATCCTTGCTGAAGAATTAATTTCTTTTAATAAAAAACCTACAAATGCTTGAATCCAAGTTTATATGACAAGATCCTTAATGAAATCCATCTCTATGTACAGCGGATCATAATAAGAAACCCATGGGAAAATAAGTTCTGGTCAAGACGCAGACAACTCAGTGTTGGAAACATGTCGCATTGTTTTGCTTGTAAGCCTTAGGGAAATCAAGAACCCAGTCCCTCAAACACCCTAAAAACAATGGGCCAAAAACAGACTGCGAATTAAAAGCATGTTAATGGAACTGGTGGCAGCACCCAGGCCCTTGATCAACCAAATGCTTTAGTATACAACTGCAAAGTGATATTTATGTATATGTTTAAAACTCAATTTAACACCAGGATAGCATAACTATAATGGGCAGTACTTTTTCAGCTCAGGGCCAATCAATAATTGCTGAAAGCACAAAGGATTCTATTTTCTTGGGGCCACTGGAATGATGAGAAAATGGCTGAATTTGATATGTAACAGAATATTCTGGCAAATGTGTTAGATAAGATTATCATTACGAAACCATCAGACATGGGGCCTTGAAAAGCCGTTGGAGACAAACTCAAATCTGCACTGATTGATAATGAAAGGATTTCTGCTATAATCATTGCTCCTAGCTAAAAAATGTGTTGAATGCATTATTCTGGCTGACAGGACACGGGAGGATGCATTGTTTGTGTCGCCCAGAGACATCCAGCAACAATAATACACTTTTAGTCAAACAAAAAAAAATTTGCTGAATGCAAGCAAAAGAACGATATACAGTGTGTGGTCCAGGAAGTGACACAACAACACCTAAAAAACATGAGCTATCCGGTGTCATATCCATCAGCTCATCCATCACATTACTTTCTTTAAAGCTTTTAAAGAACAAATGCTTTTTTTGTCATCTAAACTACTAGATGTGTTTGCTAAACTATTATCTAACATAAATATAACTCAACACAGTAGCTCAAATACATATTCTCTTATATCGTATTCAAGTTCATATTACAAGATCCTACATAAAAAACATCTCCATGTACAGATCATTGTAAGAAACCCAGTTCTGGTCAGGACGCAGGTAAGTCCTTAAAAAAACTATTTAAAAAGATAAACTGACAGTAACAAGATTCCCTAGCCTGTGCTGTGGCTGACGCATTGTTCCTCTATATCAGGGTGCAAAACTCAATTCCTGGAGGGCCAGAGCCTTGCAGAGTTTAGTTACAACCCTTCTCCAACACGCATACCTATAGTTTTCAAATAAATCTGAAGGACCTGAAGGATCAACCAGGAGCTAAACTCTGTCGGGTTGTGGCCCTTCAGGAACTTTTGCACCCCTGCTCTGTACACCGTTTAAAAAGTCAGTAGAAATAGTGCAATGTCTCGTATAAATATGAAGGAATTTTCAGTATACAGTATATATCTTTTTTAACAGGAGTTTTACCTGTATTTTGATTTACGTATAGCATTGTGTTGCATAGCGTTTTAGAGTTAACCGAAATAGTATTTAAAGCCACTTAATATAAAGTGGGACCATGTACTTACATTGAAATTAATAATTTGTTACAATGTACTTATATTTTGAAAATACATGCATGTAACTGTAATTAATTTATGTAATTTCATTTGTAATTACACAATTGACCCTTTCCTTACACCTTAACCCACCCTTAAACCGACCCACACCACCACACCAGCCCCTAACCTTACCCGTATCACACCTCAATAGCAGCACAAGTGTTTTACAATACAACCTGAACACAATAAGTACATTCTACTTATTTTTCGATGTAAGTACATAGTACTTTAAAGTTTTCAATTACAAGCCAATATTGCAGAAGCACGGACACCTTTCTTTCCTTTATTTAAACTCGGAGAAAAGTCTGAAAAACCCTTAATCAAGTCTGATAAACCCACAGTCAATGATGAACCCTTACAAAAAAGGATACTGTAGTTATTAATTTATAGTGCCCTGTATGACTAAAGCCACACAACACATACAGACAAAAAAAAAAAACGCTATGGCCTCTAAATGTTATGGGTCATACGGATAAACATTGCTCACTTTGAAAACATAAACATGGCAGTTGAAACCATTTTGCCTTGAGAGCCAATTCAGTATGGGTGGATTTAAAGGCCTCGGTTAGCAATCAGTTCATCAAAACCTGAAGGTTTCTTCTTAAAAGTGTGCTTGTCTGTTTTCAAGGGGTCTAGCGCTCGAACATAGAACCGAAAGAGATGTTTTGTTTTAGTAAAAAGAGAGTAGATAAAACATGTACTTCACAAGGACGTCAGGCAAGCGACTTCGTCAACTTTGGCACCGCCAATAGACATACAGCCAACACATCACGAGCAAATGAATGGCACACACAAATAATTGTCTACACTGCCTGCTGTTTGAGATGTAAAGCAGATGTAATTCGATTTCTCAGAAAAAGGTGTCCCTTCTTATTTCATTACAAACACCTTGGAAGTCTGGTGTTAAATGCTGTTTAGGTCACCTCTATGCAGTCTAAGTGCAATCTATCTTCCTTTGTCACTGTCACAGATCCAGGGTCAAAGCACAGAGCCACAGAGACTCTGCCTTCCACTGCCTTTGTCTGACTAAGAGTTCATTCCAAATCCATGGGAGAAAAAAGGAGGGATTAAAACAGGAATAGCTTTATTGATGCGGCCATTAAAGGAGACTTGTAGGGCATTCAAAACACAGATGTACTGAAGCTCTGACTATCCACTTCTTGCCTAATGATACTGCGTTT
Source organism: Siphateles boraxobius (assembly GCF_051911475.1). NCBI lineage: Eukaryota > Metazoa > Chordata > Actinopteri > Cypriniformes > Leuciscidae > Siphateles > Siphateles boraxobius. The sequence goes on from NW_027508876.1 coordinate 20,392,235, forward strand.
TAGATTATGGGCTGCACCGGTTTGGGAAAATTCCACTCAAAAAGACTTCAAACAAATCATAAGGTCGCACTACAAATAATCCTGAAATGGCTGTAAAATTTCCCACATGTTCTTATGTTCAGACTTGGTATTTCAATGTGACGTGGTATAACAAGAATATCTATGGCAAGAGCTCTTTTCTGTCGCTGCATTCGTTTCTTCCAGATTATCTTCTTTTTCCCCTTTGTATTCCGTTATAAAAAAAAGACAACATACTGCGGATTTGTGCTCCGCTCTCCCAATTTAATCTAAATTATATCCTATTAATAATTCACAGGAATGAACTTAGAATCTCTCTAATTCTTCTCAAATCCTCACACCTCTTTTCAGGTTTGTTTACAACTTGTCTCCCCTTTTCACTTCTAATCCCTACAAGCAATGTTTACTGGAATGTTTCTAAAGCAGGTAAATATAATATACGTTGATGGAATTCACTTTGAATTATCATCACTCAATGTTCCAGTTAATTAACATTTCTGATTAAGGCAACGTGTTACATGATTCAGACATATGACCACAGTGATTTTTAACACATTCATAATATTGCTGCGGAAATAATCAGGGGTTATTCATGATCTGTGGAAGTAATTTGTTAAAGCTTTTAGGCTTTTAAATGTCCTTTTAAGGGTGAGAAGAATAATGTCATCTCATTATACCCAGTTTCTGAAAATGCTTATTGCGTTTATAGAGTGAACCTTTTGATAATTGTTAAAAGTTTCACAGAAGTTACTCACATAATCTGTGCAAAGCAACAGGAATCATTGAAAAAAAAGGTGGATAAATAGACTGTACTGGTAAAAATCTATGTTTACAATTGAAACTTGAGAGAGAGACATGCTCAGAATTGCAATAAAGCCGACTTTAACATCATTAACAGTTGATATTCAACATTGAAGAAAAAAAACATGATAAAGGGTCAAAAAGTTAGAATAATTCAGATTTTTATTGTTTCTGAAAGAAGTCTCTTATGCTCACCAAGGGTGCTCCGATGAAAAATACAGTAAATATCTTATATTAATTATCAATTATTACAATTTAAAACAACTGTTCTCTTACGAGAGGTTCTCTCGTATTGCGTAAGTTGCATACGCTACGGGTAAAGTCATCTTTTCTCGAGATATTGAAGCCAAAAAATTACCCTAATTTTTCCATTTATTGTCAACGCAGTGCAGCAGCTAGCAGACCTAGAGCAGGCTATCTTGCGTGCTCATTGACTGCCCTGCGGCAACTGCAGCAGCCTACCCCTGAGCCTGGCGCGTGACGTTGCGCTTTCTACGCGTCACAGCCTGCCAAAAGGGGCGTGGTTCAGCATATAAAAGTCAGGCTCGGAGGCTGCTTCACTGATTTTCATCTCTTCAGCGAAGCTCTCCACATCGCTGGACTCTGAGAGAAGCCGTCGCCGTCGAAACCAGCGACAAGCACGCAGAGGAAAGCGCCTGAGGAAGTCGGTCGTCTTCACCGCCTTCAGCCTTCCGTGCCTGCTACGCAGTCAGGCGACGAGTATCCTTTGTGCTATTGCTTTCAGCGAGGGTTCACCGCTGCGACACTCACTTCTAAAAGAGCACGAGGCATTTTTCTTAAAATGCCTCTTCTTTCCTGTGGCTCGTTCCGAGCCCTGCTCAGCGCAGGAGACCGCCATGTGATCGCCATCTCTGCCTGGGCCCAGACCACGCAGCCCTCGCCCTTGATTCGGGAGGCTGTGTGCACTGTGAAGCGCTTCCGCTGTCGACCCTGCGGGCTCGACTCGAGGCCTTCAACATGGATGGTGTCACTCCGCCCTCTGGACCGCACAAGAATCAGTGCCGTCCACAGAGACCACCGGAGCCTGAGGTCATACTGAAGCGCTCGCGGAGCTCATCCCGGGAGCTTCTCTCTCTCCTTCTCCGCCCCTCCCGGACGCGCAGCTGCCAGCTTTGGCCCTCACTGCCACCGCCTCAGGGGACGAGGCTGAAGGAATTGACCCAGGCGACAGCTGTTCCATCCTGGCTTCGGACAGTGAGGAGTGGTCGAGTTCTCATCACTCCGCCGCCTCCACGATCCAGGAATCCGGCAGGACTCGGGCCGGTGTGGACGCGGAACTTATGCGCCTCCTGTCTAAGGCCGTCGACCAACTCGGCCTGGAGTGGTCACCGCCTAAGGAGCCCGCGCCCAACAGACTCGACGGCGCTCTCTTCGAGGGCAGACCGGTCTTTGGCCTGTGGTCAAACCGAGAGAAACTCCTCCATATAAACTGTCTGGAGATGATAGCGGTCGAGAACGCGCTCAAGCGTTTCCTCCCGTTTTTACGGGACCACCACGTGCTAGTCCGCTCAGACAACATGTCGGTGGTGTCCTACATAAATCATCAGGGCGGTGTCAGATCCAGGAGTCTCTGCGATCTGACAGAACGCCTTCTCGTATGGTCTCAGCACTTCCTGCGCTCGCTGAGAGCTGTGCATGTGCCAGGCCACCTGAACGACGGCCCAGACAGATTGTCCAGGAACAACGTTCCCCCAGGGGAATGGTCCCTGCACCCCCAGACAGTCCAGTTGCTATGGCGCCTGTTTGGCAAAGCGGATGTCAACCTATTTGTGTCAAAAGACAAGGCTCACTGCCCACGGTTCTTTTCAAAGAACGAGGATGCGCTGGCCCAAATCTGGACCAGACTCCAACTTTATTCCTTCCCTCCGGTCTCACTGTTACCACAGGTAATCAAGAGAATCAGAGAAACACGCCACTCGGTACTTCTTATAGCCCCGCGATGGGAGAACCAAATTTGGTTCCCAGAGCTGATGCGGCTGTCACGCACAGATCTCCTCTCTCAAGCCCGCGGATCAATTTGGCATCCCCATCCAGAGCACTGGTCTCTGCATGTATGGTTAATCAACGGATACCCATTGTCCTGCCAGAAGGGGTTATGAATACGATCACGCAGTCTAGAGCTCCCTCTACGAGACAGCTCTACGCGTCTAAATGGTCTGTGTTCCCCAAATGGTGTGCCGACAGAGATCTAGACCCACGAACGTGTGGGGTCCCGTGGTTGCTTGGCTTCCTTCAAGAGCTGTTGGATAAGGGCAGGTCCCCATCCACGCTTAAACCATATGTGGTGGCCGTTGCAGCATTCGCTGAGTCGACGCGAGGTCGGTCAATAGGAAGGAACGAGCTTGTCATCTGCTTCCTTAGAGGAGCCAGGAGGATGAATCCCCCCCGCGACCCCCCTCGGTTCCCATGTGGGATCTTTCCTTGGTCCTAGAGGCCCTGAAAGCATTCCCCTTTGAACCGCTAGACTCCGTGGACCTAAAGTAACTCTCGCTCAAAAACGTTTTTCTGACAGCTTTGTCATCAGTTAAACGTGTGGGGGATTTACATGCGCTATCTGTTAACGCTGCTTGTCTTGAGTTTGGACCAAATGACTCTAAAGTCATCCTCAAACCAAGGCATGGCTATGTCCCTAAGGTGATGGGCACTCCCTTCAGAGCGCAGACCATTTCTCTATCGGCTCTGCCAGCATCCGATAGCGAGAGCGATGTTAATCTCCTCTGCCCTTTCAGGGTGCTGAGGGCTTACATTACACGCTCCGCCACTTTCAGGCGCTTTGTTTCGTTTGGTGGGCGCACCAGGGGTCTCGCCACCTCGAAACAGAGCCTGTCCAGATGGATAGTGGAAGCTATTGCATCTGCTTATGTGTCTAAAGGTCTGCAATACCCTTTGGGCATCAGGGCTCATTCCACTAGAGGCGTGGCCTCGTCGTGGGCTTGGTCCAGCGGGATTTCCATTCACGACATTTCTGAGGCGGCAGTCTGGGCCTCCCCGTCCACATTTGTTAGGTTTTATAACCTGGAAGTTCCCACCCTGCAGGCTAGACTTCTGTCAGTATGAGCGGTGTGTATGTTCTGCCTAGATCTGATCGTGCGCAGACTACTCTCACGTGACCTTAGCTCTCCTGGTTGAGCTGCACTGTATGGTGAATGTTTATATAGACCGGCAACGACGCTCTGTATGCCCTATTAAGTGCTTATGAACATTTGCTGGCCCGTGTTGCTGGCCGCCTGATTCCCACTTATCTATGTTCCCCGGGATTCCCTGGGACTCATGAAGTGGATACTTGGCACGCACGGCGTTGACAATGGGTTCCCGTAGCGTAAGCAACTTACACAATGCGAGAGAACCTCTCATAAGAGAACGTACTCGGTTACGTACGTAACCTCGGTTCTGTCTAGAAGAATTAATGGGCGTGGCGCCACGAGCGATTTTCGCTTCAGTCGATGAAAACCAGTGAAGCAGCCTCCGAGCCTGACTTTTATATGCTAAACCACGCCCCTTTTGGCGGGCTGTGTAGAGGGCGCGGGCGACTCTATTGGGCATGACGTCACGCGCGAGGCTCAGGGGTAGGCTGCTGCAGTTGCCGCAGGGCAGCCAATGAGCACGCAAGATAGCCTGCTCTAGGTCTGCTAGCTGCTGCACTGCGTTGACAATAAATGGAAAAATTAGGGTAATTTTTTGGCTTCAATATCTCGAGAAAAGATGACTTTACCCGTAGCGTAAGCAACTTGCGCGATACTCGTTCCCTCTTCTAGAGAGAACCGAGGTTACGTACGTAACCGAGTACGTTTTCTATTTGAATCCATTTTAAAATGTAATTAGATCCTGTGATGGCAAATGATGCATTAAATTGATTCAAGTGACAGTAAAGACATTTTAATGTAAAAAAAAGATTCCTATTTCATAGAAAAGCTGTCCTTTTGAACTTTATATTTCATCAAAGAATCCTGAAAAAAAAATGTATCACAGTTTCCACAAAAATATTAAGCTACAAATCGGAATGTTAGATAAATGCAGCCTTGGTTAGCATACTTGCATATGAATTAAAAAAATCCATTAACTTTTTAAAAGAGATTTAAAAATATTTAAAAAATAAAGTAATTTCAAATATATAAAATACTTGCAAAAAAATTTTATTAAAAAATAAATATTCTTTCTGCATAGTCATGAAAGCAGCTATATTTTTCCTTTCTATTATTGTCTTTATGGGGAGGTGTAAATCACGGGTTACTGAGAAACAGAGGCTCTTGGCCTCAAATTTTATTGGACAATCATCACTGCCAACTGGGTTTTGACCGATTAGGGTTCTTTCCCGTAACTGTTGTTGAGTTCTCCAATTCTGCACAATCAACAAACCATAATGAGAACTTAAGCAAAAGAGAGGCCCTTTGGTTCGCTCCGAGGGGAATCACAGAGATGCCAGTGTGATTTATGAATTAAACCTTTTTTCAATGAAATTTTGTTTAGTTTTATTTTGCAGTATATTGTGGCTTTCCCCCCTCTTTCATTACAAACCAAAGTGGCGTAATGAAAACAGTTGCTTGAAGCACAAAACCAAATTTGAGCGCTTATACAGAGGAAAATTTATCACCAACGTGCTCGTGCAGTCACACATGGCCTTCCCACAAAACAATGGAGTCTGGGTTTAGCAAATAGCAGTCTGAGCTACAAATAAACGTAGCCGTGGCAGACAGATCGCCTTGTTCCACTGTGAAGAGGCTGAGTGTGCCATTGTCTTCCCTGAAAAGTATATTCCAAAAATCAATAATTTACTGACAAACTGTATAAAGATCACCCATCCCCTTGCAGAGACCTCATTAGCGTAAATACCTCCAGGAAAAAAACGTGCTAATAAATGAAAATAAAATTAACAGCGCCAGAGCTCTTTTAAGAACTTGCCTGCAGTCCCATTAATTATTTTAGAGACCAAATTAGAATGAGACTAACCTGGCTTTTCACCTTTGGCTTTTGTAAAAAAGAATACAACCTTTGTGTGGCTGTATGTACCTAGAGGCAGTCTTTCAGCGATGAGGGTAAACAATTCGCTTTCACTGAAGTGCAAACACATCTGAAACATGAGCCTTTAATAGATAATGACATGCCATGGCTCGGTTTGAAAGCTGCCATGCTAAGCTCAGATTTAACTAGTTCACTGGCAATTTCTAACATATAATGGGGAAGGACAGTGGCTCTTGACAGAATGCGTGCATGCTAAATCAAATCCAGTCTTTTAAACAAGATTTAAGTATATTTAAACTATTTATTTTTCACTAAAAGAAAGGAATAGGATCAGTACAAGCACTGATCTAGAATTTGATTTGGTACATCTCAGTAGGCCAAACATTGTCACAGAAAAAAAAACTTTTCAAAAATAAATTATGACCAAAATACTCAGTTTTTAAACTGAGGGGTGGTAGAGGATATGAGAAAAACAAAGAAAAAAGTATTATGTTCAGAATTTCCCATTATGGCCATTTATTCTATAGAAATCATGAAATAACTTAAATAATAAAGTTTTTAGGAAAATAGAAAGTAAATCTGTAGGACACAAACAAATATGCATATAGTTTTGTTTCTCTCGTCTACCTTGCAATATGCAATTTGTATTTGTTGATCAATTTTCTTGCAATCTTAAAAAAAAATTATACAAATGGAAATGTAAAAAAAAACTTACTGTCATTTTCCCATGGAATACAAAATGTATCAAAATGTCAAAGCCAATATTTTCTATACAGTGAAAATTCACAGTGATCACTGGCTGCCAAGTTTAAATGCAATCTTGCTTGGTTTAGATATATATAGCACTATATATATATATATATATATATATATATATATATACACACATATACACACATATACACAACACACACACTCATATATATATATATATATATATATATATATATATATATATATATATGATGTGTGTGTGTGTGTGTGTGTGTGTGTGTGTGTGTGTGTGTGTGTGTGTGTGTGTGTGTGTGTGTGTGTGTGTGTGTGTGTGTGTGTACATATATATATATAGAGAGAGAGAGAGCGAGAGAGAGAGCGAGAGAGAGAGCGAGAGAGAGAGAGAGAGAGAGCGAGAGAGAGAGCGAGAGAGAGAGCGAGAGCGAGAGAGCGAGAGAGCGAGAGAGCGAGAGAGCGAGAGAGCGAGAGAGCGAGAGAGCGAGAGAGCGAGAGAGAGAGAGAGAGAGAGAGAGAGAGAGACACATCAGGTTGGTATTTGAACCCAGGTCAAAAACTGCACCATTAAACTAAGATCTTACATTAGGAAGTTAAATGTTTTCAACCAACTTATTGAGCATATTAAGGCAGGATAACCAGTGGTGCCCCTCTGAAAAACTAGCACATGATGCCCCAAGTTACATTCCACATTTACTTCAATAAATGCTTTGAAAATGTTCAGCTTAAGTAAAATAACACTTTTTGGATTCTGCATCAAAGTCAGGGCATCGAATCAGGAGTAAGGCCCATCAAACTCATCAAAACACCGAGTAAAATTGCTTTAGCGGTAAGAAAACGGACTATATCGATGACCCTTGCTTTCTAACTACTTCTACCCGTTCTTCTGATGCACACAAGTTCACCATAGCCGTCAGTGAGCCCGGCGCACAGTCATTTCAATGAACTCTGCATAGTCATCCTTCAGAGTGTTGCTCTGAGCACCATTTCAAGCTTTTCCCACCTCAGCCCTGGATGTGGCCTCCATAGACCCTTGTGCATTCATGTGTTTACTAAGAGAGAAACCGCAGCATCCACAACAGGAAGGTGCATCTTACCAGCCTCTGTTTGGGGAAGTGGAGGTGTTGATGGGGGTGGAAGAGTAACCACAGACCATTTAAATCGGCCCAGTGAGCCTCCGAAATTGCCTTTGGGGTGGAGCAATTGCAATGTTCTAGATCATTAGGTCAAATAAGTCATGGAGAAATTCCAGTTAGAGAGGGTAAATTTGTGGACATTTTGACAAAACTGTATATCGTGGTCTGGTTTCTAAAGATGGGCCAGAGAGTGGGTTTTGCCTAAAATTGCTCCCGACCGTGAGGACTGAGTTAATGACCTCATAGCTCTCCTGTCTTTTCAGATGGCAGCCTGAGCTTCCAAACAATTTATATTGGTGTGACCAATGTGGATTGCAATACATTAGCCAATTTGATACTGAACAGGTCCACATGCTCTTCAAAATAAAAAACAGCCTGGTGTCTTGTGACCATTTAAAAAATCTCACACCTTCATACATCATGCAAGAAGTGACTCACTGGCCGCTGGTAAAATACCAGTCGGATTTCTGCTATTGAGTAGTTTGTCAGACCGCTGTGGTTTCACCGTATAGTCAGCCTCAAAAATTACTATCGCTACTACTAAAGAGTATAGTCATTTAGCTTGCGCATTTGTTGAATAACGGTCTGTCGATAGGGTCTAGGTACTCGTTTTTGGGGTTGTAAAAAGAATAGAGAAACTAAACTTAAAATCTTGGTACTATGTGAAAACTATGTGAAAAAAAGGGAATGTCGAATGATTCTCATGCTAAACATGGCCAAAGTTTCAAAAAATGAATTGGACGTATCACGGAGTATTTAATATGTGCCAAATATACTCCATTAGGATTCGTAGGCCTATAAGTTTCAGAAAGTTTTTTTCGAGTATCGGCCGGTATGACGGGCGGAATTCCTTGTATGGGCACTTCTCCCGGAAGAGCGCGTACACACATCAACCGGAGCGAGAGCAAGAGCAACGCCCATCAATGTGCTTCGTTCGAGTTACGGAAGACGTCGACAGCACTGTCATTTTGTTTTTAGACCACCAATCAACAATGTCACCAAAGAAGTGTGTTTTTGGTTGTGAGGGAAAGATAACCGTGTTCAGCTTCCCAAAGAACCCAGCGTTAGGGGAACAGTGGATGCAGTTAGTTGTTCAGAGGGAAGCAAAAGAGTTGTGCAAGTGTGTTTGTTTGTTCCCGGCATTTCGGTGACAAATGTTTTATAAACAAGGCCCAGTTCGATGCTGGATTTGCAAATCGTTTGAAAATGAAAGATGGAGCAGTCCCAGCGCTAAAATATCCCCGTCGTGAGACGGAATTGCAGGCGATAAGTAACATCAAATGGCTGTTTTGTTGGCAATTTGCGTGTAAGGGCATAGTACTTACATAGTACTTAATTTAAAAAAAAAAGTTTTACTGCTTCTGTTAAATTTCTGAGATATGATCTGAAACACATGAAATTCAAACTTTGCCAAGTTGTTTTTTTTTTTTTTTTGCATGACTGCATATCTACAACACTGAGCAATTCATATGGTGCTTCTAATCTACCATTCCTAAACTTCAAATGCATTCACATATACATGCCTAGACATATAATATCAGTCACCACACAAACAAATGTAACACAGCAAGTGCTGTCCACCTCAGACCACACAAGTTCAGTGTATACTGCCTTATCAGGCAGAAAGCAAGCACCCAGGGTCTATCAGCACAGTGTACATGTCCATAGCGTACACCCTAAAGACCCCGTTGCCTGTCTGACCACGTCTGCGGTGTGTCACAGCACGTGAAAACACTTTTCCATGACAGGTAATGTGTTTCCAGTTAAACCCCCGTCCACTTAGCGAAGGGTGGAAATGAATCAGCTCACGAAAGCATCACCTCACAGTTTAGAGCAGCAGCGGCTTCATCTAACAGACATTCAAGGTGTGGCGTGGAGCCCGCTCAGCGCCCTGGGTAAAGGACCCACATTGCCAACTGTTAATAGGCTTAAGCCCGAGCCCATTGTCTTTCATCAAGGCGGTGGGTCTACTTGTCCATACTGGTCCGCCAGACCAACAGTTTTCACACTTATGTATAGTTGGAAAGAAATGGAGCAGATGTGGCTTTCATCTCCCCTGACAAAGTTTCTCTAGAAATACAAACTCAAAAAAAAAGTTAAATTCTCTGAGGCAGGGTATGATCCATTTTTTACAGTGGGCTCACCGCGTTCGCAATGAAACAACGACCCTACTGTTTGGCATTGCAGCCCATATTTATTTTCAATCCATCCTTTCTTCTTTCTCTCATCTTTTAATTAATTTTTTATCCCCTGCGTGCGACTGCAGCCCTCCGCTAGCCTGGCCTCCTGTCGGGACGTTATATTATTCTCAAGCGTAAATGAAGACAAAGAATTTTTCAAATCACCTCCAGTCAAGCACCATGATTTGTTTTATTCATCCTCATCCAACCCCCTTTTTTCCCCCATATCCTCTTGCATGTGTTGCCTTGTGTGAAGCCCTTCTCTGCTGTTTGTCCCACATGAGGGCTGTAACTTTCATGCCACTTTAGCATGCGAGTTCACTGCTGGCGATCTCCCTCTAGGTTAACATCTCCTTTGGTCTGGGGGCAAGTGCCCCGTCTGCCAGCAACTTCATCTCCAGCAACACCACCAGCCTTTTTTTAAGGACGAAATTTAAATCACCTGCGATTAGAAGGTGTCTATTAAAGGCATCCACACAAGATGTAATTATTTCTTTCACTCAGACTTTTTAATTAACAGTGCAGTGTGTCCACATGTGCTTATTAATATCTCAGCAGCTCTTCGTTTTATTCAAGTTAAGCTTCCAGGCGACTTATACACATCATAATGTAGGGAGGAAGTAAGCAGTGCTACTTTTTATTGAAGTTCCTATTCTCTAAGAAAGGATAAATGAGATGGAGGTGAAAGTTTATGTTGAATTATATTTCAGGATGTCTGCTATCAACTGAAATTAGACAGAAAAAAATGATAGGGCCATAAACATGATTAAAAAAAACAACAACAACAAAAAAAAACATTTTTTTTAAATATATATTTTAAATGTATTTTATTCCGAAGCTGAATTTTCAGCATCATTACTCCAGTCTTCATTGTCACATGATGCTTCATAAATCATTCAAAATATGCTGATTTGGTGCTCAGAAACTTATTATCAATGTTGAAATCAGTTGTGCTGCTTCATATTTTTGTGGAAACCTTGATTTTTTTTCAGGATTCTTTAAATAGAAAGTTCAAAAGAACATAATTTATTTGAAATAGAATTTTTCTGTAACAAGGTAAAGTCTTTAGTGTCACTTTTTATCAATTCAATGTCTTTGCTGGCTTTTTTTTAATCTATCTGACCTCAAACTTTTGCACCTGACACCAATTTATTTTTTTATTTTGCTGCACATTATTCATATTTTCAAAAACTACACAGGAAAAGTTAATACTCAGTATATTTGAACATAAATAACTTAATTTAGAAAAGCATTTTCTTTTAATAAGTGGCCACGCTTGGTTTAGGGTGGAAATGCTTAATTTAATAATTCATGATTCATATTTAGCCAAATAAATTTACATGATTTTTACATTTATATTCCACCAACATGCTAAATATTTTTTTAATTTGAATAAAGTTGCATTGACATAAAAGTAATCTTGCATGCCATGTAGAACGTTTGACAATTTTTGACAATATTTGCATAAAAAAAGACCTCATCTGCAGCTGCGCATAACAAGGCCTTTATAATAATGTAGAAACTTGTCAAAAATTGTGCACGGTTTGCTAGATTAAGCGAGTGACATCTTCCCCAACTCTCCCCCCTACTGTTCCAGCTCTTGAAAACATTGTTTTCACTTTCAGGGAGTTGCACTACTGTGGCCATTGTACAGCGTCAGTCCCCCGTAATACACTTGTGTTATCAGCCCATACAAGAGTTTGTAAACTTGACCTTGACTTGACATTTAAAGCCCTTTCTTTAGGTCTGGACTTGTTTTCAATTACTGCACCCTGTAAAACCCCCCCAAAGTACCATCAAAAGGGTCTCCGATGTATATTTCTGAGGTTGCTCGGCCTGCTTGACACATACAGAACGTAAAACAGGAACAGATTTCTCAACCTCGATAGCAGCAAAGACACCAGCGCTGAGAGGAAAATGTACTTCACTGTACCAAATCAACACGCTCATGTCACCCACATGGGAAATGAACACTTTTGTTCAGTTTAGCTACTTCGTTCAGAGCAGAGCTGTAATTAACTCTTTGATTGGACATTAATTGTGAACAAAACTGAAATGTCTAATTCCTTAATGGCTTGCTCATACAATATTCTCTGTATTATAAGCCAAGCTGTCTTCCGTAATTAGCGCACAAAAAAAAGCTCAGCGACATTGTGTGAAGAGTAGTTTGAGATCTAACGACTGAGATTACTGACCCGATTTATCGCTAACTGATGAATTATTCCCCATTATCTGCTACTCGCTAATTGTAAAGTTTATTTAAACAAATTAACTAATTGCTCTCTCTGTTTTTCAGCTGCTGGAGGGATGATAAAATGTAAATGAGAGAGTCATTACCAATTCTTGGCATCTATGCAGCGCTTCATGGCCTTCTCAAAACTGCTTTTTATTGTGTATGACTAATGCACTCTTATAATTTATCTTTCCTGATCATATTAAAGTTCATTGATTCCAGACCCTGATTGCGAGGCCGGACTGGCAACTGTTATAAATGTATCTGAAAGTGACCAATCAAGAGAAATGTACTGCCATACTTCCATCAGCGTAAAGGTTGTGTGTCTCACGGCAAAGTGAAAATGGCAGACACCTTCTACAGGGAAGGGAACAGACCTTTTGTGCACAACTGACCTAAAGGTTGATGAATTTGTTTCCTTGTTTTTCCTCATCTGTGCTACTGCTTGGAAACAGATATTGCTGGATCCGAAGAGGTTTTGTTTTATGCATAGATGTGTTTTAATTCAAGCTGAAATTACAGAATCTGATTTCCAAATGCCGTTTTCTTGCCTTTTGAAACGGGGCATATCAAAAGGGTTGTCATTTTGTTTTAAACAGCCAATTAGCTTTAATTACGTCACATCTATGAATTAAGATTTGCTATGCTAGAAGTACAGTATATTCTCAGAACATTTGATTGGACTAAAAGCTTTGTAGTGCAAGATGATTCATCAATATTTTTTCAGAAAAGAAAGACTGAAAGGTTGTTATGTGTACACATTTAAAATCAAATGGATCTGAATTTAACACACCACCCTTCAAAAGTCTGAGGTCACTAAGATTTTTTCAAAGACATTAGTACTTTTATTCAGAAAGAATTGCAATTGATCTAAAGTGACAATCACGACATTTAATGTATAATATCACAATCGATTTCTATTCCAAATAAATGCTGTTATTGGGGGGGGGACAATTGTTTTCAACATTGATAATAATGAAAAATTTTCTTGAGCACCACATCAACATATACGTATATTATTTCATTTATAATATTACATGTTTTGGAAAGATGATGTGACACTTAAGTCTGGAGTTATGGCTCTTTAATTTGTAATATATTTTTACAATATTTTTACTGTCATTTTAATTTTATGAATTAAGAAATACAAAACTAAAATTAAATACAAATTCAATATTTTAAATTAAAAAATATATATATATTAATTGTGCCATGTTCCAGGTTGTTGTATCAATGTATTTAGAGAAAATAAAAGAAAAATGGGCAATAAAATAAATATCACTATAAGGCAAAAACTTTTAATTAAATTATTTTACTAAATTTTTAATTTTTAATAAAAATGTATCTTTAAAAAAAAGTGTGATGCAAAAAGTGCATGTTTTCAAAATTAATTTTGAAAACATGCACTTTTTGCATCACATTTTTTTTTTTGTGAAAGACACCCTCAAAGCAAACAGACATGTACAAAAGTTTAACTTCACAGGGCCTTTAAATATCCAATGCCATGTTGGTGGGGGGGGGGGAGAGAAAAAGGTTTGCTCTATTCTACCACCTTACTCACATCTAAGCAGCCAAGAAGCATCCTAGAACATCAAGGTTTGTCCCAGAGGCCATGAAGATGCATAAATTAGATATAACATACTCCAAAGGTGACAAAATGATGTGTTTTACTGACACAGATCCACCTTTGCTCAGCTGGAGTGGATCATAAACATCTTGGGCATGCACACCCATCATTGGCCCACATCAAAATCTGTCAGTAGCACAAAAAAACAAAACAAAAAATGACAGTGGGCGCCTTGTTAAAATCATCCCAAGACCGAAAGAAAACAGCTGTTATGTAAAAGCATTATTCTGCATTGGCTGATTGTTAGCCGAGGGATGAGGTGTAAAGATCCCCATCGGATGGGAGAGCTCAGAGCAACATACACGATCAATATATCAATATGCATTTAAGGGGTCCGGGTTGGACCTCTAATCAGGATTACAGGGTGCCTGCACGGCATCACCCTCAACAAATCAATTAACAAATGATATGTACTCCATTGATATGTGTTCATCATGCAGCTTTATTTAAGATCGGCCCTGCAGCCTGTCACACGCCAGACCAGTCACGGGCCGTTTTGTCCCAGCTCAGCAAGCCCTTATCATCTGACGCCGCGCGTCTGTTTCATAGACTCCAGCCATGTTCCAAACAGCAGCATTTCCATGCTGTGCCTGCTGGTGTACAATCAGAGAATGTCAGCTTACATTGCGCATTGTTATTCAAATGCCGTCGAGACAATGGGGTTTGATTTCTGGATGCAGGGCCGTGAGGCCTATCTAATCCTCTCCGGGCCGTGTTACGGTTTTTCGTCCTGATTCACTCTACATCGTGACGAGAGTCAGATGGGACAAACTCAATGTCTCATCACCTCCCAGCAGCCCTTGCATATAGTCACAACAGTCCTGAGAATTAATTCTTGACTCGGTTTAAATTGGCTTAGCCTTTGAAAGCATTTAACACAGTCTGTTGCGTATGTTAAATACGGGAGGACTTTTGGAAGAGGGGCAAACGTGCAGAGGACACTGTTTGGTCAAGTTAAAAAAGAACAGCTGGACTTTTGTTTTTTACTCGTGAATTTTTTTTTTTTTTTTTTTTTTTACTTCCAAACAGGAAAAAAGTGAACGGAGGAGGACATGCAGATAATCCTCCCCATGCGGTCTAATCCCCGGCAGCTCGTCTGAATTTAGAGATAGGCCGAAGCAATAAGAATCCCGATTTCCGGGGAATATTCCGTATAATACGATAGATATCTAGGGTCTAATGCGAAATAAAATATCACCAGCAAACTAAACTAAATGGATTGATAGCTCATGATTGTGATTATGTGCAAAAACTTCATGGAAATTACTCTGGACAGAACTGCTTTGTAAGCACAATAAGTTGTAAAATGCGCTTCAATTTGTTTTTGTGCTGAAACTTTGTCTGCATATCTGTCATAACAAAAAAAAACTTTCATGCATCTTAAAGTCACCCATCTGCAAAATCAACATCAATGTCAAAACCACATTAGTGCACAAAGCATAACCTCTCACTAATATATATTTTTGCCTTTTTTTTTGTTTGTTTGTTTGTTTGTTTGCTTCCCAGAAATGGACCACAGTATTGCCCGTTTAAAAAGCCACTACAAACAAACCAAGCAATAAATCTATTGTCAGATTTGCATCTTTAGCTACAGTAAGTAGTAACGTTTTACTTGCCATAATAACTTGTAGATGCTTGTGGTCTTCTAGCATATGCCCATCCTTCAATTTCGTCTATGTGAAAACATAAAATTAAAATAAACATCCTCACTACTGGGTTGCTTTTAGGTGTGTACCACTGAGCATTTGCAAATAAACAAATTTTTATTTTATCTAAATAGTGCTATTTTAAATAATTCTATTATTTATCTACAATGCTATTATCTAAATAATGCTTTGTAATAATTTAATAATTTTATCTAACTAATGCTTTTCTGAACAGTTGAATACATACTGATGCACCAAAACTTTTATATCTCAATCAAGTTGTCTGGCTTCTTTTTTGATATTTGTTTTTTTGTTAAATTAAAGATGATTTGTATGGCTAGACTTAGAAAACAACTTTCAGACTGGTGAAAAAAAAAAAAAAACATTCATTCAAATAAATATTTGTTTAAATAAAAAATAAATATTTGATCAAATAAATAAACATTTAAATAAAAATAAACATTTTGTATATATACATAAACATTTATATAAATAAACAAATATATAAATAAATTTATTTATATAAATAAATAAATAAACAATGAGTGAATGAATGAAGCGAGCCACACATTTATTCAAATAAAAAAATAAAGTGCAATTAATCATTAGTAATCCAGTATGAAAAGCGCAAATGTTTAATGCAGTAATATTGTATGCAATAATTGGCTCTAACCACTATCTTCACTACCAGTCCAATGCCAATCCAATCACTCTTGACCAGATTAGTTTTGCTAAATAAATTTCCCCTAATATGAATTTCTTAGTAAAACTAAACTTTTAATTTAATAATAATCTAGCAATCACCCAACATATTACAACCATGACAACTGTCTCAAGTGGGTTTTATTTAACAGACCAACATAACCATAGTAGGCCAGACTTAGAAATGAATCTCTAAATAAATACCACAAATTAAATGTTGAGTCATGGACCTCCATTTCAACAAATAAATCAAAATGGTACAATAATATTTTATTATTTTTTCTGTTATCTGGTCTAATAACATCTGGTCTAATAAGCTAATTCTGATTTAAGTATAATACATGTGCATTCACTCACAAATAACCCCAACCGTAAACACAGATCAATACGTCCTAATCTAACATTTGAGATCTCACACAATGAATCAAGCAAGGACAAAAAAAAAAATGAAATAATTCTTAGACTGACCTTTGAGGGGCTCGCTGATCAAATCAGAATTCAGCACCGGCAAGGCGGAAACTTTATTTGCAGGTCAGGGTGAATACTATTAAATACCCCAACAAAAATGACCTTGACTTTTTGATGTTGTGGTGTAAAGGTCGAGAGCTTGGCTATCTTCAGTCTCTTGTGTGTAAATGTAGAAAGAGCATTAAAAACTGCAGAACTGAGGAAACAATGTAATGTTTTATCAGCATTATAAACAATGCAGTTCCTTTATAGTCTCTATGCCTTGCACAAAACATTGAATTCGTTTTAATAGAGGTCAGAGCAATCAAGAGGGAAATAATTTGAAGGGAATTATTGAAAGGGAGCTCATCTTTTGACCAAAAATCAACATTCTTTTTTTTCTGCAACATAATGTTTGGACTCGGTCTCACTGCTCACAGGGAGACTGAAGCAAAATTGCCTGTTTTCCCTACCGCCCACCCCGTCTATCTTCACCCCCAAAGCAAATGAGGCCCAGACAGGAATCAGCAGAGGAGATTCACACCGCATGAATCCGTAATACATCAACACCGGCAGCCATGCTGCTTCAGAAATTGCATTTTACACCTGTGTGAAAAAAAGGAGCCAGTGGTTATAAAATACCAAAACTGGGAGAGAGAAAAAACCTGATGGCATGGTTGCAGAATAATTCACAAATCCATTTTATGATAAATATCAAAAAAATCAAATAATAAAAACAACGCAATGTTTTTGGTATCCTATAGTCACTCATAAAATAGGGACACATTATTACAGATTGCTTTGGGATCATTCAAATATGTTGTATTATTTTATTATACATGTATATACACCGTTTTTATATTTTATTCATCAAGGATGCATTAAATAAAAGCAAAAAAAATCTATTTCAAATAAATGCTGTTCTTTTGAATGTTCTATTCATCAAAGAGACCTATAGAAATGTGTCACGGTTTGAAAAGATATTAAGTAGCACAACTGTTTACTTTTCAACATTGATGATAATAAAAAAAATATATTTTCTGAGCACCAAATCAGCAAATTAGAATGATTTCTTAAGGATCATGTGACAGTGATGACTGGAGTAGTGATGCTGAAATTTAGTTTTGCCAAATAAATTACATTTTAAAATAGATTCAAATAGAAAATTCTAATAATTTTCACAATATTACTGTTTTTACTGTATTTTTAATCAAACAACTGCAGCCTTGGGGAGCATAAGAGCACCAATTCTCTCATTCAAATCCAACTAATTTAAAGTACTTTTTTTAACCAGCATCCCAGAGAGCTCTCCTCTAGTATATATTTCTTTCTTATTCAAACAGTACACCTTATCTATGACAGGTTTCAAAAGTAGACGGTCCATTATTATATACTAAATTCACTTTATTCACTATTAATTTTAGTTTTCAGTGAGATTTAATGTTTTAATAAAAAATAAAAAACAGATATTATAGATTATAGATTAAAAATATTGGCCATTTATCAGTAATATAACATCAGCATGTATGTAACATTATTGTATCAGCCAAAATTGGAGAGATTTAAAAAATGGACGATGTGTAAAATCTCCCAATAAAAGCCGCAAAAAAAAAGCTAGAAAACGCACACACAACACACAAGTTGGAATAGACTTAAAATGAAAAAAGATGCCTCCACCAGGCATTTAATCTTTTTTTTTTTAGCACATAATAAAACTTTTCACGTGAACATGCAAATGCATAACCGAATCATGCCTTACAGTTTTTTTCCAAATTCCCCCATCACTCTTATGTCCAGTTGGACTGGATTGTTTCTCATCTTGCATAACAGTGGCAGTGTTCAATATCCATATACATCTACATCTCCATTTAAACAATGAAACTCTCAGGTGAGTAACAGCAGCAAGACAGCAAGTCAATACGACTATGAAAGATCTCCAATAATCAACACAATTAAAGTCACGGCATCTCTGATACATCTGCCTATCTTTCTGACAGCTGCTGCTTTCAGTCACTGCATAACAACCCTAAAGTAAATCATCACTCCAAATAAAACCAGCATTATCAGTGAACAACACACTACTTTATCCAGACCTGCCCTTCATGCGTATTCAGAGAGAAACGGACAGCGGTTACCAGCACAGCATCCCACAGTCTTCACGCATTATCAATTGATAAAATGATGCTCATAAATCAAATTTGAGAGACAGAAATTCAAAACTTAAGATGTAACACATTAAGATGTAAGCAGACTGATGAAAATGATTAACGTGGTGGATTAAAATATTGACGTTTCTACAGAGTGGTTTGCCACTACAGAACAGGCCTCTTGGTTCAATTTCCTCACGAGATCCCTGTCAACGACTGTACGGCACTGTTATAGCAATCAATGCGAGTCTGGCCTACAAACGCAGAGCTGTATTTTCTATCCCTGTTGCCATTGAGCATCTGTTCAAAGTGAGCCATTATACGGCATCATGTATAAACATATTAGCAGGCGGAGAGGGGAAATAAATCTGCTTCCTTTTCACTTGCACACATTCTATTTCCATAATACGCTTTATTAGATTTTTTTTGTATGTGCACGTCTGAGTTTTAGGCGAAGATGACGTCCCCTCCAGCACAGACACTTGGAGAGGTCAGTCCCAGGTCAGGGCCAAATTGGCAATGTACTTAGGGGTACAAGCTTCACAGCTTGCAATTAATGCAAGAAAAATTCATTTATATAACATAGTGGGCGCTTTTCACAATCTTGAATATGGTGCATGCAGAGCTGGATTTGCAGAAAATACATTTGTTGAAAATAAATAAAACAATGGCAAAACGAACATGAAAAAATAGGTTCTTTTGCACACCTCTTAGATTTTTGATATTTAATAATAAAAAAATAAACTGTCAAATCAAGTGTAAATATTGCTATTTTTTCACTATTTTTCATATTTATTTTAACAATCTAATAAGGTGTGCATCATGCCTGACACCTACATGAACACTTCACCGTTGGTTTTATGACTAAGACATTCTCTTCAAATGCTATTGATGTTAGAAACTTGTATACCCATGTCATATGTAACTTTAGAGACGGTCCCTAAATTTGCAAATATCGAATATCCAATTTCAAGACAACTTTATGTCAGTATCTCACTGGGAATCGCTTAGTGTGAAACTTAGTGCGCGTTACGTTCATATTCTGAGTCCGCTTGCCAGTAGCCTATGAGCCTACATTCCCAATAAGGTGCGAGTTTGGTCTTTTATATCACTGTATTCAGTCCATTAAGCTACGTTAAGCATCGAGACGGCAGGGGAATCCTGGAGTATGAGATATTCAGGAAACCCCCAGTACTGCAACACAGCGCCGCCATATAAAGTTAAGGAAACTAAACAACCGAGAGAAATATATGTCTACCTCAGATGTAACGTTTGATTTATACGTCAGCATCGGGGAATAACATAGTCTTGTTAACGGTAGAGAAAGCTGCTTACATGTACACAAGTAACTGTGAAGACTTAAATGTAAACACAGCTTGTGTGTCTTCATTAGCTTTTCCATATATATATATATATATATACACACTGGCCCTGATAATCATCACAAATACTTACCGCTTGCTCCATTTTTGTAAATCCAGGTTGACTAACAGCAGATAGAGATTATGAATTGGTAATCTACTGCTATTCCTTCAGTTCCCGGATGTGAAATACGAAATAAAATGGACCGAAAATTGGTTATATTTTTAAACAGAAAGAACATTTTGGAAGTTAAATCGTAAAGGTAAACATGGATTATGGAATTTTGAATAATGAAAATGTGTTTTGAAATGTTTTAAATTGAAATATTTAAGCTAAAATATACAACCATGTTGAATTTCAGCCCATAAAAAAAACGCAAGCCCTAAAAAGTAGTGCAATTCAACAAGCTTTTTTGTTTCAAAAACATGTGGACTTCCATAAACACGCTTTCACTTTGAAAGTGTCTCGAAATACACAAGAAGCATTGTAATAAATGTCACCACATACTCGTTTTTCCAACGAGCCTGTTAGAAATGGCTTACTAACGCACAGAAAAACAAGTTGGGTGAGACTTCAGACATAATTCGAAATTATTTGTTAAATGTGTAATAAGCAAACATACTTGTTTAATATAATAAATATAAAGATACATCTACTAATTATACTAATTTGGTTGAAGCTCTATTTCAAAGCAAGCTTGACAGCGCATCAGACACATGTCAAATACGGACCTGTTTGATACTCGGAGATATTTTAACGTCTAATTAAGCTCATTAACAGCTGATTAGCGACTGCCTTGCCCGTGGCAAAATAGGGCCTCCCATCATTTGGCCGGCTTGAGTTAGTTGGCAGGGGAATAGGGCGTCCGGAGCTTAACAGGCCTGCTTTTGTCAACACTGACAAGCAACATGAGGAGGCCAATGCTGTTTTATTAATTAGTCCCTTTGAAAGTTGAGCCATGTGGCTACACACATTAAAAAATTTGTGAGGCTGCTCCCCGCATACACACTTCTCCATCTCCCTCCCTCTCTCTTTATTTCTCTATGAACGACTGATCATTACAGATGAGGCTTTCTTTCATAGCGTGACCTTTGTGAGTCTGCTTATTTCAAGCACCGCCCATGCTATGCCTAGATTTACCAGGCTTTCACTTTTAATTAAACGCAAATGAGAACGTTTGCTTTGATGAAAATGAGAAAAATCTTTATTTTCAACATGTAAACAATTAGCTTTGTTTTGCATCGTGCGGCCTGATGTTGACACTGTGAACCCGAGGCAAAGATGCTTTTGCTTTTGCCACGACTTGTTTATTTGCTGGAAAAAAAACAAATGATATGATCCCACATGTGAGATTACGTTTTGACGAGACATGTGCGGGGAGCGTTCGGTAGCAGACAAGCTCAGGATTACTTGCTAATGTTAAATCTACATATGGTACAAGCAAAAATCAGCTTTAATGGGTCAGTAAATCCAAACTAATAGAGATTATTTCTAAGCTGATGAGAAATTAATACTGAATGTGAGGCTGGATTCATATTGATGCTCAGTTTGGCTCATGAAAATGAACAATACATTCTGGCCTCGTTTTGAACTATTTCCAGCGCTTTTTTTAAAAACAACCGAAGAGAAACAACAAAGACAGACTGAACATGATTGTAAATGACATCGTTTCAGCGGTTTCATATTTTTCCCATTAAAATTATGAATCAGTTCATTCCATCACAAACGAAATACCATTGTGGTAATATCACAGTGATTCTCAGGGTCATTTTGAGACATTTCGTTCCTCTTTTCTGCTAGTCTACACCTTGCATTCACTGATCTCTCACATCAGCAGTTGCTCAAGACCTTGGGAATCTCCTAATAGACTTCACACTGAACAAATAATTAGATGAGTTAAGTCATTAAGAGTGTAAGATGAAGTGGTACCATGGAGATCTCAGGGCAACTGAAGACTGTAGCTCAGTGTTGGATACCTACTCAGCCTTCCATTCACACAAACCCCTTTCTCTTCTGTTTTTCTCGCTCTATAAACGCAATGGAAACAGATCTGATAATTAATCATATTTGATCCACAACAACACAGTCAGAAAAGTATGTCAGTGGGCATTATTTTCATAATGGCTTACATAAGAAAAGCAACATGTTAAATCCGTTAGCTAAAGCTGCGGTGGGAGGATCTGGAACAGAAACAAGACAAAACAAGCAGAAAAAAAAAAAGTCAGACAGCACAATCGGACAAAATATGGTTCAGATGTTCAGATGTGCAATCTCCCAAACAGCACTACAATAATATATAGCGTGACCTCAGAGGAGGTAGGAATATCAGTGCTAGATATTGCAATGCTGAGAAGTCGCCGTGGGATGTAGCCATAGGTGGGAAATTGACTCCGAGGGCAGCACACCTGCTGTTCATGTGAAGTCCAAAGCCTCTTTGCTCAAGTACCGACTGGCCCAGATCAGATCAACAGCAGCAGGACAGCCAGAGCGGGGGATGTATTCTGATGAAAGCTTCACCTTATCATTTGTAAGGTGAAACTAGTCAAATCCTGGGTGTTCTCATCAGCACTAGAAAGAAACGTGTTGTTTAGGCCAGTGTTTCTCAACTGGTTTTGCTTCAGGACATTGGACATCAAGTTGCACAGCAACACAGTACCAAAATTGTTTATCATACAAGAGAAAACTGTCAAATATCAAGCAACCTGTCCATGTGAGGTTCTACCCAATTCGCCTTGTTTCTGCCCTGTGACGGATGGATTTGCAGAAACACACTGTAGATCAGTTGTTCTCAACTCAAATGGCACCCAACAGTACTCAAATTTGTATCATACAAATGTAAACGAAAATCAAACACTCAAATTTATGAATATTCTAAGAATAAAACCGCATAGTCTGATTAGATTATGTGTGAATAGGGATGCAGCAATGTTCAAATTTTCCAATAATTTTTTTTGTATTATATACAATATTAAAATACGATTTAATCTAAATAAAACTAAAAACTTAAACTCAATCGTTTTAAATGCTACGTGTGAATTTAGTCACCACAACATTATAATGTACAGTATGAAAAATGTATATTGTGAGATTTGCTAAAGATTTAACAGTGTTAAATTATTAGTGCTTTTAAAGATTAACATTATAATTAAAATGTCATTAAAAAACTCATATACAGTACATGTTAAAATAAAACAAACATGTACAATTAAATATCCAAAATCAATACCATATCGTCTATAACATATGTTCCATACTGTACTGTACATCCCTATGCATGATAATATATTTAGTTGTAACAAATTCTACTTAATTTGCCTTGCTTCTAACCAGTGACAGATGAATTTTCAGAATAATATTAGATCAGGTACAAAAGGTACAAAAAGTTGTATCACAAAAGTGAAAAAAAATAGAGTCTGGTTAGACTCAAGGACTCTGACTTCAACTAAAACACAGATAAATGCATGATTAGGGATGCAACAAAATAAAATTTCCAGTAATTATAAATGTTATGGCCAATGACAATAAATTGCCAATATTAAAATTCGGTTTCACAAATTAAAATATTTTATTTTTAAGTCTAAATAAATAAAAAAAACACACCGACATAGTACTGATATATTATGCATCTCTATGCATGATACTACAATGAGCATTTTCCACAGTTCTTATTTGCCCTGATGTTAGAACAGGACATACTTTTTGGACAAGCCCATTTTTTTGAGGTTGAGAAACCACTGGTTAAGAATATATCTGTGCATTAGATATAATTTCTGAGTGAGTGCAAATGCTTCATTCTGTCTGATTTGGTTCATTTAGTCAATGTTCCCACTTCACAAGAGCTGAACGACAGAACCAAACTAGTAATCTACATTATTCTGTGCTGTAGTGGAAACTGAAATTATCAGTTATATATAACACACCACAACAGATTGCTGGCCATGTGAAAACCATGAGTATCCAATCACACGGGGACTATAAATCATTGATACGAGTCAATCTTGCACTCGCTTTTGCAACCACGTCTGGAAAAAAAAAACACAGCGGACTTCAGCTTCAGTTCAAGCGAAATTCAAAAAGCCATAATACTGTAGAAGCTAAGTTATACAAGCAGAAAATGATGATGAAATGCTGCTTTGAATTTGTACATTGTCAGGCTGAAGAACTCAAACCCCTTGGCACAGAGATTTGATTAATTTGATCTGTCTTTAGTGTTTGCTTTAATAATACATTAACACTTGCATAAACGCAGGAATTGCGCAAACATAAACAGCTGTCTGATATCGCAGATGGCTTGTGCATTAAAGATGTTTAGCGTTAAGGATAATCACGGCACGGTTCAACCCGCAATCATACAAACTGACCGAATGGGTTAAGAATAAACCAATCTTTATGTTACTAGACAAGTCTCACTCGCAGGTTTAGTTACGAGGCTTTAATTTGTGTGTGCCGTTAGGACAGCGGTCTGTCGCCGAGCCTGAACGAGGAGGAGAAACAAACAATGAACAACCATAATCTGGAGCTTGAATTGCAGGTCACCAGGGGGCTGCTTGCGCTGCCTCCCAGTAAGTGTTGTGATGTCAGCTCCTTTACACACTCGCCATCCATCTTACTGAAGCAATGGAGTCCACTGCGAAAAACGAGAGAGGGAGAGGAAAAACAATGGCTGAACGTATGTTTAGGGAAATAAATGAAATCTGAGGGTAAAGTACTCCTCCCCAGATGCGAAATTTTTGACACAGAAATGGGAAACAAATGACGTAGGGGCCCCGCTAGGCCACAGTAAGACAGCTGGGGGAACAAATGTCCTCTGATCTAAATGCCCTCTGGTTTTAAGCGTCTAACCCACGAGCATTACGCCAGGGCCGGCTAGCTGCGCGAGAAAGGCTAACACAGGCCATTATGCTCCTCTGCTCTTTACCTCTGCAAAGGAGACGAGAGAGAGAAGACAATGGAGCTCATCTTCTGCTTTCCACACAGCACCTGAAGCAGAGCATGTCTTATTCCTCGCCCGAGGCCTTCCACCCCGTACAGGCTCGGATCACACCGAACAGTTCATCTCTAAAGCACGTCGCATGGAGACTCCGCAGTCATACTGATACCCGGGCTAAAGGTGCGAGGCTCTAGCACATCTTTCTATCCCAGCATGCTAAGCTCAGGAAGATACAGGCTCTTAGATGAATACCCAGCAGCCACCTACGTTATAAATAATGTCTGAGACCCATATAAATACATTTTAGCCATATCTGAAAACAGAAAAACAGGGGTTTCATGAAACAAATTGACACGATAATGCGTTTTCATCGTTTTCCATATCATTTCCGAATACCTTAACCCTAAATATTAAACCAGCTTCTATTTTAATGTATCCAAACAAATGACTTTGTTTAAATTTAATTTGTAGATATTTCCAGATTTATTTATGCAATTTTTTGGTAAACTATATAATTTAACAAAGTTAATGTAAAATTTGCATATTGAATTCTAATTAGTCTTCATTTTCACATCTACCTGTATTTTTCTTCTGTCTTCTCTTTCTTGGCTGCCTTTAGATTGTAAAGATGGCGTTACATTGTGTGATGATGATAATGATGATGATGATGATGATGATGATTTCCCGACTGGAAATAAAAGCCTGAAACCTAAACCTGATCAAACTTTAACACTCTCCTTTTGCTGCCATACAAGCACTGGTATTTACTTCAGGAAATGCAGTCTAGTTATTAATAAACATCTTAAATTTAATAAGACAAGTGACTTGCTCTGGTTCTAAAGGTAGTTAGAGGCAGTGCAGCATTTTTTTTTTTTTCTTCATTTTTGTTCCATCATTTCAAACCTTTGATTCTTCCTCTGCCTTTTGAATCATTTCCTCTCAGTTCTGTCTCTGGTCTCCCAGTCTTTCTCTCCCACCACCATCATAAATTAAAGACCGGCACTGGTCTTCACAGCAGCTGATGTAATTAAGCATGTCGTCTTCACACTTCTCCTACAAGGCTTCTCTTTGTTCTCCAACCGAGCATCTAAGCTTCCCTTTTAGTCATGAGCCATCTAAATGGGAGTGAATCTTATCCTTCATAAATGCTTTGACAAGCTCACCATATTTTAACCATGTAAGATATGATAATACGAACCCTCTGTCAAAGAAGCATCATGGGAAGCATTTGTACCGAGTTTCATTTAGGATTCTTCTCTTTTCTAGCCATTTATTGTGTATAATACTTCTCATAAATCAGAAAAAAAAATTCACACTGTTCATCATAGGAACAAAATATCACTTCAAGGATGATTTTCAAGAATAAAGAAAGAAATGTTGTGTTAGTGCACTGCCAGTATTCTCACAAAGGAAAAATCGAAATATGATCTCAATTCTAGGAGGAAATATAGGCAACTAAAAAAAATTGGCAAGGACCCTAGGACTAAAACAATTTTTTAAATGTTTATCACAAATATACATAATAATAATAATAATAATAATAATAATAATAATAATAATAATAATAATAATAATAATTATTATTATTATTATTATTATTATAAATGCGTATGGAAATGCAAAAATATTCTATGTAAATGAAAATGTGCAAAATGTCAATTTATATTTAACAAAAAAGTAAAATATTTTTTTTAAACGCATGAAAATATTAGCAAAAAACTGAAAAACCTGTCCACTGAACCAACAGGGAAAAAATTAATACATGTACAGTATATTTACACAGCACATTATATTATATTTGTTTAACAAATTTTTTAATATTTATACAACGCATGCATGATCCGCCGTTGTCTGGTTTGCTGCACTGCATTCTGAAAGTCATTGTCTTGTTAAAGGCTGGTCCTAAAGCATTTCTAATTTCCACGGTCTACCTATGCCTCCTATTGGCCTGTTTCATTCAGTCACCCTACACTGCATGCTGAGCTCAATCTAAGAGAGCAGAAAGACAGCGAGAAATAGAGGTGGGTGGGAGGGTGAAGCGAGGGGGGGTGAGGTTAAGAGAGAAAATAGAAGGAATGATATCTTATGAATGTTGACCACTGTCTCCTTACATAAATCTGCACATTAAGTACAATAAATGAGGCTTTTGCCGCTGAGACCTGGAGAATGGAGTCTGATTCAGTAATGTCATTTAAAAGCATTCACATCAGAGGAGATGGCAGACCCAGATTAAGGAGCCCCAGTTATCATCAAGCTTGCTGCGTCTCACAGTCCAATGAATGATAGCTCCCAAACACAGCAAAACATGATGAGACAAGGCACACTTAGATTTTAAATTACCCTCACATCAGCGTTTGTCTTCTTAAAAACTGATTTTCTACATGTCTTATGATTAAAAGACACAAAAAAGTGACTCAATACTGTTTACTATAATATATATATATATATGGGTAGGTACACAAATATATGAGTAAACAGAGAAAAATAATAGTGTTAATAGTTCATGGTGAGAAAAAGTGGCTTTAAATTAAAAAACAAGAAACCCTTCAATTTAATTTAATCCTAAAATATTGATATTAAGCTTTTGATATCGTTACTTCGACTGAACTCTTTCACACTGAGACAGTGTCTTCTAAATCCATTTGTATTGTGAAGTCTGTACTGATTTATTTTGTTAAGTTTGAGGCACATAATAAAATTTTACATTTTATTTATTAACTTTGTTTCCACAAAATATATTAATTACAACAAAAAAAATTAGCATCACAACTGTTTTCAACATTGAAAAGAAAATGCATTTCTTGAGCATCAAATCGGCAAGTTAGAATGATTTCTGAAGGATCATGTGACACTGAAGATTGGAGTAATGAAGCTGAAAAATCAGCTTTGCCAATACAGGAATACATTACATTACAAAATATATTCAAATATTAAAACAGTACATTAAAACAGTTATTTATAAATATTACAGTTTATACTATTTCAGATAAACAAATTCACCCTTGGTGAGCACAAGAGACTTTTGAACCGGTGTGTGTGTGTGTGTGTGTGTGTGTGTGTGTGTGTGTGTGTGTGTGTGTGTGTGTGTGTGTGTGTGTGTGTGTGTGTGTGTGTGTGTGTGTGTGTGTGTGTGTGTGTGTGTGTGTGTGTGTGTGTGTGTGTTGAAATGTATGCATTGGCTTAACACATGGTCAGACAAGCCGCATTTTTCAAAATATAAATATACAGTTTTAACTAAAACCTTAAAAAAGTGAGGCCGTACCTCGCTTCATTTCTTTTAATCTTAAGGTTCTGATAATTTACATACGGATGAGAGGAACCAGCCTGGATTTACAAGACACTGTGTTTCAGCTTTTATATGATATATTTTGCAACACAAAATGCACATATTCCATCTGGAACATTTGGATTAAACAAAAGCACAAGACTATTCTGAGCCTCATACATGACCAGTGAGGACACTCCATCAGTGTGAAGTCACCAAACGCATATACATTCAGCATTAGGGCCGAAACACCATGCATTAGTATAGTAATAAATATTGATGCACGCTAAGAATGACAGCATAAATGTGTGGAATCAGAGGGATTAGAATGTTTGAAGAAATGAAGCATGTAATGACGCTAGATTCACCTCCATTATTTCCAGCCTGCCACAATTCTTCCATTACTTCACTTAAGAGGCCACATCAAAGATGCAGCTGACGCCTTTGAAGCATGTATCGGAAACTGAACTCTCAATGGCCCCATTTTACAAAGCTTGACTCCGGGATCCCACAAAGTTCCAAAAAGAATATGACCCTCCCATTAGGCAGAACACAAAAAAAGGGTCAGGCACCATTTTGCATTTACAATACAAGAAACTTTTTTTGAAATTCCCCCACAAAACCCCCACACATTGGTAATGAGTAAAGCGTTTGTGACTCTTTTCGCAGGGCCGATAATTAATGTCCCTCTTTTCAAAGGCGGTTCATTTTAAATACTCATCCCTGCTAAATCCCTCTTTCTGCACTGAACTGCTGCTTTTTTTTTTAAAGAGTAATCCCGCTATTGTTGAACCTGAACAGAAGGTGAGAGCCAACGAAGCACTGAAGTGGCAAGAGACAAAAAAAAAATTGGGTAATCTGAGTCATCAGAAATCAAGACGGTGATCTATGTGACCGATTCGATTCCCTCTTGACACTCGTTCGCAGATTCTCTCCACTACCCAGCTCAATCTCAGACCGCATGCAGCGTGTGCCATCCAAACCAAACTCAAACTTAGAGGTGGAGAAGCTAAAGTGTATTGGATTTGGTAAGATATAGTCGATTGTTTCTGGCCCCTGGGTGGTGGTTTATGGTAATGTTAGTATCAATACAAACAAAGGCCATACAGCTGTACAAAGCACATGAAGGAAATGAAAGACAAGGCTGCCTCTGTCAGTGCAGTGTACAATAAAAGAGGGATTTAAAGGCAGGCCGACTGATCACTGGGGAGCAACAAAATGAATGAACTGTAGAAATGCTCAGAGTTGATCCTTTTCACTAGCGGTTTAGGGACTAGCTAATGGTCGAGGACTGCGCTCGGGACGGAAAATATATAACCCAGACACGTTTGGGCGTCACAAAGGTCAGGAAAGGGTGAAACCGTGGAGACAGGATGATAGGGATCTTGTCATAAAACGCCGTTATTGAGAGAATAAGTGATGAATTTCTGTAAGCCATTAGATAAAACATTTCTGATTAGGAAGCCGTCGTCAGCTTTCAGGTGAGAAATTTATATAGGGGTCATATCTGAAGTGCAATCAATACGCTGTTTGAATTATTTAATGACAATTAAATGAAGGACGGGGTGCTTCAAGGTGAGAACAACCATTCATTTATGAAAGATATGTGGCGGATTTTAAAAAATTAAGTAAAAATAGATCACGCATTTACTGGACGTACTCTGAGTGATCGATTACGTTTGTTGTTGTTGTTGTTTACCTTAAAATAATGTATAAACAAAACAAAATCCCTTAAAAAAAATACTAAATCTTCATCATCCTGTACATCAATTATGAAATGAAAAATAAACATCCTTGTGTTGACATTACAGTATTAAATTCTTAAGACCGGATGAAGAAACACAACGAGATTGGAGCACTTGATCCATTTGAAGGGTTTATGACAAATCTCTATTATCCACATAAACCCCTTCTTTTGTCCATTTCAAAATATCCTCATTATTAAAATCAGGCAAAATACAGTATTTATAGTGATGGCTTAAATTGCATTGAAATTAAGATACTTATAATAACTAAGAGGTCAAGTCCTCAATAAAAGCTACTTACAATTGCAAAGTTTTTACTGTTTTACTTTATTATTATTTTTATCCTTGCCATTTATGACTTAAAGATGCTCATCATGTTTCATTTCATCTCCCTCTTTCTCATTTCTCCTCTTTCTATAGGTCCGTTTCTCAAATTATACGCAAATTACACCTAAAAGCAATAAAAAGGTCATCGAAAATGGCTGTTTTTAAGATTGAATCATGAATTTCAAAGACCTATGAACGCAGGCTGCCATTATGGTCCATTTCCCAGCTTATTTCCCAGATATACATCTCCTGACCTGTATTGAAAATTCATAGTGCCACAAGTGACATCAGCATGTCTCGGACATCTGAGAAGTAAAGGCTTATTCCTGACCCGGTCTCCATGGCAACGCAGTGCTGACTAGTAGCTGGCAGGTTTTGACACTGATGAGAAATGTTGTAGGTCTGGCTGTCTTTGTTGAGCATTATATGTTTACATGTAAACTAAAACATAACTAAATCATTTAGAGACAAATTAATAGGAAGTTTAAAAAAAAATAGGTTGTGCTATATGGTAACCCTATTAAATATGTATATTATTTACTATGACAAATATTTGAAGTAAATATCTTAAAATATTATAAAAATCCACTGAGTGCAAATTTTTTAAAACATCATAAAATAGTAATTAATATATTGATGTAAAAATTGTCAAAAACATAGATGACATATTTGATGATGATATATTTGGATGAGGAAAAAAAAAAATCAATGGATTTAGCTTGCTTAGGCCATCATGCAATTCATAATTATTTACCAACCTAGAGTCCTAGAATTAGCATTTTGATTGATACTGACCCTGTTCAGGTCAATATCACTTCCATTTCTAAATCAATTCAGGAGATGCACTGAAAATGAATTGACTGCTGAATTCCCCTTTGGTTTCTGTATGAAAAAAAAATACACATCCAAGTTCACCTCTTGATTCTAATTTATCTCCTTTCTGAATCAGCATACTTGAAGCTATGATTTAGACGGACATTAAGATACATGTGATAATATATGTGCTAATATGTGATCCTCCTAGTAGTATCAGGCACTTTAGTAAAATGAGACTTTTTTTTGGTCTGAAATGCATAAAAACATCTTATAGGGGAGAAAAATGGGATGCAAGTGACAATAAATTGTTAGAATAATCCCTCTCCTGTCTCTTCGTATTGCACATGAATTGCCAAAGCTGACCACTGGTACTTGTAAAAGCAATCTGGCAACCCTCTTTCATTTCTCCAACTCGCTCCACAATCCTCCAGCAGTATTAGCGAAACTGGGAAAGGTCACATGATAAATGACTGACAAACAAATCAAACCATATTAGCGTGTAGCTTTGTTATCAGCCGGTCGGCAGAGATAACAGAAAAATGAAGCTTCTCCCGAATAATTCGGTTGTGTTCTTTGCCTGCTCTGCAGTCTAAATCAGAGGGAGGGATAGAACGAGGGAGAGGAGGGAGAAAAAAAAAACAAGAATCTGGCGGTGGCTGTTTGTCTCAGCGCCTGACAGTGGGAGAGCAATAATACGCATTAATGATGGTGCGTGTGCAAGTCTCCGCAGCCAGGAGCAGTCAGTCACATTGGCTCCCAGGAGGTGGCAGTGAGCTGGGGTACACTTACACACACCGACACACACATACACCTCCCTAAGGCCTCCAAGGTGAGGGTGACCACTGGACCCCCGTCCCCTGTCTATCCGTTCAGTCAAATCACGGTTTTCCAAAAGACTCCGACTGTTTAAAAAAAAAAATGGCACAGGCGTGTGGAGATGCGGGAAGAAATTTGGAAATGGCAGTTCAGAAACAATCAAGGCGAATTTCAAACGGATTAGCCTGGGAGGTTCTGGGCACGAGTTAGATGCTATCTCAACTTTCCAACTGAAAGTCATCACACAGCCAGGAAAAATCAATCACGTCTCCTCCAGGATGAGAAAAGTAATATGAAAAACAAGTGCAATGGCTGCCATCTGCGCAACACAAAACTGTTCTGCTCTGAAATGAATTGCCATAGATATTTCCTTTCCCCTGCTTCCTGCTTTTTATTTGTGTTCTCCGTCAGCCCGTTCTCATTTCTCAGTTGTACTTTTTGTAGTCGTGTACGAGAGAAAGAAAATCGTTCAGCTGAGAAAATTTGGTAGCTATAGTTAGCATGCTATTATTACACAAGCTAATCTAATTGTTACTTACAGACAACAAAGAAACGACAAAAGAAGGACAAACAAGTTTTACTAGGTGGATACACTTTAAATGCACAAAAATAGAAACTTATGTACGTACTGAGTGTTTTTAGCAAAAGTGTCAGTAAAGTCATTTTTAATGTTACAAAAGAGTTCCATCTCAAATAAATGCTGTTCTTTTGAACTTTTAAAGAACCCAGAAAGAATATATCATGGTTTCCACACAAAAATTGAGGCAGCAGAAATTTTTTAAACATTGATATTAAAAAGAAATGTTTCTTGAGCACCAAAGCGGCATATGAATGATTTCTGAAGGATCATGTGACACTGAAGACTGGAGTAATGGCTGCAGAAAAAAAAAATGTTGCTTTTCCATCACAGAAATAAATTCCAGTTTAAAATATATTGAAATAGAAAACGGTTATTTTAAATTGTAATAATATTTCACAATGTATTTCACACTGTTTTTACTGCTTTTTTAATTATCTCTTCGGGGTTGCCAATCACGCCGGTGTGATCAAGTTACATGACCAGTTTAAGAAGTCGAAGCATAAAAACAAAGTCACGTTGAGCGCTGCCGTCCACTTCTGTCGAAAGTGCTGGCTTGAAATTCTGTTTTACTTTTTGTTTTGTGTTGATAGACCAAGTAAAAATGGAGATATGATCATTTAAACTTTATATAAAAAAATATTGACGCGTTCGTAAAAGAACGCCAGATGTGATGCGACAGGCGTTGCATTTATTCTAATAACTTTGTCGGTTTTAGTCATAAAACAAAACGGAGAAAAATTTGTGAATCTGCTGACTCTGCTCTTCAGGCTGCACATTTTAGGGAATGGAGGAGGAGCTAACTGAGCAAAGAAGCGAAATTGAAAGGCAGAGGATTTACGGAGTTGACAAAGAGAGACATATATACGTTATATATAGAGAGAGATATTATTGCTAGTTTTTGGAAGAGTTTGAGTAGATTTTGAGAGTAGTTTAGGAGTAGTGTAGATAGGTTAGGTAGTTTAGGAGTAGTTTAGGTAGTTTAGGAGTAGATTTAGATAAACTGTTTTGGGGAGTGGCACAGATAAAAAATAAAAATAAAACAAAACACCTGATATTTGTTGTAAATAGTTCTATGTATAGTTTAATTTGTGTTCATTTTACCTTTTGTATGGTATATTTGCACTATTGAGGAACCCCTCTTACTCAAGGAATGAAAGCCCTGTAATGTAGCTATCTGTGTAATTGTACATGAAGTGTTTTGTAGAGTTTCTAAGCAAAAAAGAAAAGAAAAAACGCCTATTGACACACCTGCTTTTTGCTGCATATAGTTTAATTTTATCTCAATTTTACATTTTTTATGTTGTATTTGCACTATTTGTGAACCCTCATACTCTGGGAATGCAATGCCTTAAATATAGCTCTCTGTCTAATTGTGTGCACAACATTTTTTTTTTAAGTGGCTGAGCTAAAAAAAAAAAAAAAAGCCTATGGCTACACCCACTTTTTTTTTGTAAATTATATATTTTTTGCATATAGCTTGATTATATCTGAATTGTACCTGTATATGTTGACATTTACAACTTGTGTTTACATTTTAAACCTTTTAAAATGCTTCATTGAGCATGTTTGTGTTTTTTGTAGTAGAAAAGCTATAATTTTTCTATCCGGATTTTGTGTGATTTTGGGTCCAGTATGTTTATACAGTACATCAAAGTGAAAAACTAATTGTCTGGTCATATAGGTGATGTTGTGCTGAAAAAAATTATACCAAACATTGGTATGGTAAACATTTGTTTATGTTGCAAAATAAAAAAAATAAAAAAAGTACTCAAAAACGGCCAAAATAGCCCAAGACTCCAAAGGGTTAAATAAATGCAGCCTTGGTGAGCATAAGATACTTCTTATTTAATCTTAAAGGGATAGTTCACCCAAAAATGAAAATTCTGTCAGTAATTACTCACCCTCATGTTGTTCCAACCCCGTAAGTTCATCTTCGGAACACAAATTAAGATATTTTTGATTAAATCTGAGAGCTGGATCACTCCTGCATAGGCTTCTAAGGGTTTGAAACTTGCCAGCCTCGAAAAGTTATTAAAGACATCGTTAAAATAGTCTAAGTGACTACAGTGGCTCAATCTTAAGTTTATCAAGCGACGAGAATACTTTTTGTACGCAAAAACAAACAAAAATGACGACTTTATTTCAACTATTCATTTCCTTCTCTGTGGGCATCTAGTCAGTTAATGTAGTGTGACAGCGTAGAGCTACGTCACATGTAGGCTCACTTTTGGCCGACGCTGGTCATGTGTGTGATGCGTGTGACGTACAACACAGAAGCGCTGCACTATAACACTAGTAACATGACTTGAGGCCCACAGAGCAGCAAATGAATAGTTGAAATAAAGTCGTTATTTTTGGGGGGTTTGGCGTACAAAAAGTATTCTCGTTGCTTGATAAACTTAAGATGGAGCCACTGTAGTCACTAGGACTATTTTAACGATGTCTTTAATTCATACTTTGCACGTGACGTCACAAGTACTGGCTGGCGGGCAAGAACGTCGTTCTCTACCAACGAAACCCAGTAAACTAATCAAGGATCTTGCCAGGACGTCGCCAGTTTTAATATACACCTGTTGGTGTTTTGAGGTGTAAACGACATGCCAGATAGTTGTCGTGCGATTGGATGCACTATTATTCAGCTTAATCGGGTTAAGAACGTGCATGTAAACGCGCTCATTTCCTGAAAGTGAAAGTAGAAACGGACTGAGCTTTCAGCATCTGTCGCTGCATTAATGCCGCATTCTCTCAGAGACGACGATGGATATAACGGTATAGCGACTATCTTACATTTACATTTATTTATTTAGCTGACCCTTTTATCCAAAGCGACTTACAATTGCTATATATATCAGAGGTCGCACGCCTCTGGAGCAACTAGGGGTTAAGTGTCTTGCTCAGGGACACATTGTTGTCTAACAGTGGATTTGAACCCGGGTCTCTCACACCAAAGGCATGTGTCTTATCCATTGTGCCATTGGTGCCATCACCACCAAAAATTAGAAGAATATTTCTTTTTAAACAAGTTTTTGAAGCTGCTTTTGATTTTCACAGATGGCAGAGTTGTGCTGTTCGTGAGCTAAAGACTGTTTTTAGGCCTATATCATTTTAGTGATATTATTAATATTTAGTAATTGTATTGTTTTTAGTGTTATTAGTGTCATTAAACGTTTTGTTAATGTGCTATGGAAACAAAATAGCCTCACTATACTGGCTGGCTACTGTTTGTCGCCATTTTGTCAGCTTTGGTTGCCCGCATGGTAGTCACGTGACTGCAAAGTATGAATAACTTTTCGGGGAACAAGTTTCAATCCCTTAGAAGCCTATGGAGGAGTGATCCAGCTCTCAGATTTAATCAAAAATATCTTAATTTGTGTTCCGAAGATGAACGAAGGTCTTACGGGGTTGGAACAACATGAGGGTTAGTCAATACTGACAGAATTTTCATTTTGGGGTGAACTATCCCTTTAATGGTATAGTTTACCCAAAAATGAAAATGCCATAATTTATTCACCCTCATGTTGTTCTAAACTTGTATGAATGTCTTCTTCTGCTGAACAAAAAAAGAAGATATTTTGAAGAATGTCAGTAACCAAACTGTAGATGAACCCCATTGACTTCCTTTTTTTTTTTTTTTTAAATACTATGGAAGTCAATAAGGTCTTGGGCCTGTTTGGTTACTGACATTCTTCAAAATATCTTCTTTTGTGTCTAGCAGAGGAAAGAGGAAAAGTTTAGAACATGAGGGTGAGTAAATGATAACAGAATTTAATTTTTGGGTGAACAATCCCTTTAAATCTTACAGACCCCAAACATTTGAACGGTAGTGTACTTAAATAAAGATATACTTTCACCTCACCACATCATTGCAGCTGATTCTAAACAATGCTTCTTGCACGGAAATGACCTGGTAGCAACTTTTCCATGCGTTTCCTTTCCATCGTAAACCTGACAGCCTTTTTTAACATGGATTTCAGTGGTAGCGGGCTGATTTGGGCGCTTTGGGTTATCCACTCCAACTCATGGACATGACCCGAGTGGGAGAGGAAGAGATTATGGTAGAATGAGCGAGGGAGAGGGTGCTCGGGGCCCGAGCTCCCTCGCATAAAGCTTTCATTACATGAAGGGCGATCCGCAGAGAAACCTGATTTACCATGGGACTGTGTTCCTGCACCAGAAAGCCAGTGCTTCTGTCAACCTCCATACCAGTATCCCTTACTGTAGATGGATGGAGAGAAAGAAAAACAGAACCTAACAGCCCTTGTCAGAGCAAAATACAGTCTTTAGTCCATGTACGGATTTGAAATAATTGCAGTTGTCATTAATGCCAGAAATCAGGCAGTGGCCTGCACTGGTGGAGCCTCGGCAGATGCTAACGA
This sequence comes from Siphateles boraxobius, assembly GCF_051911475.1. Lineage (NCBI taxonomy): Eukaryota > Metazoa > Chordata > Actinopteri > Cypriniformes > Leuciscidae > Siphateles > Siphateles boraxobius. The sequence continues at coordinate 20,429,098 of NW_027508876.1, forward strand.
ATCATGTGAAGCCATGCATACTTGACATTTATTACATAAAACAATAAGCAGCAAAAAACTCTTGCTGCATAATTACACCATTTAGACACGATCAGGATCAGATGAAATGAAAGAGACCTGCAGGAAAAAAGGAATTAGTTGCCATCTGCTTTCCTGGAGGGCCTGCCACCACCCCGGAGAGACATCACACATAATGTGAGACTTTAGGAGCTCGGAATGACATTAATTCTGGCCAATGTTTATCTCTCCTCACTGAGCAGGACTCATAAAGATTTCATGTTACTCAAATGAGCCCTACAGTTCTCGCTCTGATCGTGCTATAGATAGAGACTCAGCAGGCATTAGATTAATCTTACCGCACACGTTTTATAGAAACGTATTAAGACAATGTGTCTTCATTTCAGACTTATGGAAAGCTTAGTTTAACACTACGGTGGTATTTAAACTTAATTTAAATATTTATTAGACTAAAGTTTTAGTATCAACAATTCCCATAAATCATGGGTGAATCTCAATTAGGGGAACTTTACTGTCCATCATAAAAAATTAAAAAATTATTAATTTATAAAAAACATACACTAATATATATATACACACACACACATATATATATATGCATGTACACAAATACATGCACACATATATATATATATATATATATATATATATATATATATATATGTGCATGTATTTGTGTACATGCATATATATATATGTGTGTATATATATGTGCATGTATTTGTGTACATGCATATATATATATATATATATATATATATATATATGTATGTGTGTGTATATATATATGTGTATATATATATATATATATATATATATATATATATATATATATTATTACTGACAATAATAGATAAATAAATGTACAATCAATTCGTAATATACTTTTATTATTATTAAAATCGTTTTAGTTCTAAAGAATAGCTTTATTGTATCCACAGCTTATCTAAATTTTCTCCCAAAACTGAACATTTTTATTAAAATGTCACATAGCATTACATCACACATTACTAGGCATGTGCCGGTATCAAATTTTCATGCTGCGATTAATTGATTGAGCTTTTATCACGGTATACAGTATTATCACGATATTTTAATTGCACAAGAGAAACAGACGGATTGGGGGTATCTAAAAAAAACTTGCATCACAATGTGTAATTGTGATTGTCAAAACATTAATTTTATTTTTTAGTGACAACATGTTATAATGTTTACATGGTACAGTTACTGAGGCTACTGTTTGTATTATTGCTTAACACAATTTTCATGATTTCAATTCAATTCTTGGATTTAATTTCAATCTTGATTCAATATTGACTCATTTGGATAAATATTAGGTAGGCTACAGTAGATAGCCTGCATTTAATTTTTTCTCAAGAAAAAATATATCTCACATAATGCTGTAAACATACAGAGAGAAATTAAATATAATGCATACAATATAAATATAATAATAATATAAATATAAAAATGTAATATGCCGTAATTTTCATTATAATAACAATTATATAATGACAAGTAAACATATATTAAAATATGTAATATAGTGCACATATTTAGCAAAATACTCCTCTCTATAGCTATTTTCTTATAGTCAACTAACATGGCTTTCCTGAGGTAAATGTAACGTTCTGTGACATAATTGTTCTCCTGCAGTGTTATTGACCTCTTTCCGTGGTTGAAAAACACTGATTGATCGAAAGTACGTATACCTTTCGGTGGGTTGTACTGTATCTTTAATAAAAAGTAACAGATGATCTGTTTACTTGAACTGAGGCGCGCGATCTGTCGCGTCATTTACAAGCACCAAAACAGTATTTATTGTCTGAATTTCGTTATAAAACCTGAGAGCTGATATTTTTTTCATATCAAAAGTAACCTGCTCTGTCTAGTCTGTCGGTGTCAGTGTCCTCTTTGCTCCGCGATTTTTCTCTGCGTGAGAAAATGGATGTGTGGCGCGAGACCGTGTGAAAGTGTCAATTGCGTGAGTCTCAAGCTGAATGCGTGAGAGTTGGCAGCCATGCGGGGGATAAATAGTCGGCAGCGTTCCTCCTTCCGCCGTGCTTCTTTTCCATGTGAGGATTGTTTACATTAGACTAGAGTGCACACTGCATTCACACAGTGCTTATACATGTGATGTGGGGATTGTTTGTATCAAAGTGCGCACGTGTTTTGCGCAGCATATACGCATTGTTTTTTAAGCGGTTGATGGAAAATAAGCTGATGCGCGTTCTAAAAATCTAAATTCGGATCTATAATTTTTCACGGTATTTCGAAGTCCCCGCGATAACAATATCGTGCATGTTCATTACCGCGATTTATCGCATTACCGAATACCGGCACATGTCTACACATTACAAAACATTACAAATCCTCATTTTCACACACACTGCAGTAAAATCAAGAAGATCAATGCCATGATCAGATCCTTATTCTAGGCCATAAACAATAAATGTTGTAACTTGTGAATTTTTAAATGAGGTTTCATTTGATAAAATAGTAAAACATACTACTTGTAATTTGTATATAAACAGATTAAACAGGTTAAAAAGATCATGCAAATTTTTTTTTTTTTTTTTTTTTTACTAAATACTAATACTAACATTGTTCTTGTGTATTTTCCTTGAATAATATACATGCTCTACTTAAAGAAAAGGTCTTGATATTTGCAGTTTTCTCCAGCCCAGTGCGGCAAAAGCATATATAAGGCATTATTTTGGTGCGCTCCTGGCTACAGAGAATTAGAAAATATCAGACTGTCATTGTGATTTGATACTAGGATGAAAAATGTCAAAAGTGGAGATGACAAATCAGCCCAGTGAGGAGAAGTGGCTCTCAGACAGGGGATGTCATTTGTCATGATTGCCATTTGACTGCACTCCCAGTCCCCCTCCTCCACCAGCTTTTCTGCCTACAGATGAATGATACATTGATAGCCATTAATTCCAAATTATCCAAATTTGCCTAACTGCATCTAGCATGTGCGTGGAAATCAAATTTATCAGGGCTTTCCTTTTGCTTTCTCCATTTTTTTCCCTTCACTCTCCTCTCCCTTGCCTTCCTCGAAGCCTAAACCTTTCTGTGGACAGACGGGGAATTAGATTTGCACTCTGCACAATACACACAGCCAGACCATCAAACCCTAAGCTTGGTGACATTTCCAAATGTTCATCTCCCCTCATTTCAATCGTCCATTTGGAATGAATAAAACGGCGAGGCAACTTGAAAGAATGGCAGCCCCCTGAGCTTCGCTGCATCTATGGCTCATATCTCCTCCTCCTCCCCCTCCTCTTCTTCGCATCCCCGCCCCCCTCCGCCCCCACCCCGAGCCCAACCTTTAGGAAGCCGAGGGGCTTTGTTGGAGGGGGACACAGCTGAGCCTGCCTCACATCCAGAGCCCCTGCATAATACTGGAGGTAATTAAGCCACAGCTTCAAGGTTGCATGGACACAAGACAATTCAGCCTAATGAAGTATCGATCGGCTGCTGCAGAAGTAAAACAAGTTGACATTCATTTAGAGGTACTAGTGAGAATATACCACAATGCCACGGATGACGTAAGGCTTCCATGGCACACGGTTTAATCATAAGGAAACAATGTGATCTAGAGTCTAGACTACAATACCTCTTGTTGAGCTACTTTGTCATAAATCAACAATCAGGACCGTGTAGGTTTTGGTGTCATCGCGGGGAGTTGGGTTATAAAAGAAAATCAAAGAAATCTCAGATTTAAGTAAAATGAGAAATGTACAGAAACAATGGATTTCAATGTCTGTCCTCTTAGGCAGATCAAGACTTAGATTGATATCAATCTTGTTAATGGAACAACGGATGTTCAGATTATATCAGACAGTGCTGTATTAGTCAAATTCACAATTATTCCAATTTGAAATGTTCTCCAGAACATTTCCTGACAGACCAAATCATGTTTTTCTCAGAACATGATATTATTGCTCCAATGAGGCCTGATTGAGGTTTGGCTCCACTAAAAAAAAAATAATAATAAAAAAAAGATCTTAGGTCTAATCTGTCCTGAGAAAACCTCTTATAGCCGAAAAACCCCCCAGTGACAACCAGATTTCATCAACAAATCTGACTCATTAAAGTAATTTGATTGACAGATGTTATGATTCACAACATTTGCCCTAGTTCCATGACTGAAAGCGGTAGACCAAGCAGCCGACTACCGCAGGGTAAACTAATGAGTCGATCTCTGAAGATCTTGGACTTGAACATCTTAGAGAAGCTCCGGAGCGCAAGATTAGTCCAAAGATTTTGACTCGAATTGGAATAAGTTTGGGTCCATTAAAACAGTGCTTACAACATGATCCACTTCAGTTCAAACATCTCTCTTTTCAGTTCCTCATTAACTAACATGGGATATTACCATTGTAAAAGGTCTAATTTCAGAATTCAGAAAAAAATAATTCACTCAATTTAATTTGATTAAATAAAAATTAGGGAAAAGTGAAACATTGTTTTGCAACATATTTGCATGCAATCAAAATCAAGTACTTAAATCAATTTGTGTTCAAACTACATGATTTTTGGCAGTACAGTCTAACAGAAATCTAACATCATTCATCAGTGTTCAATTTAATAGGCTACTTAATAGTAAATAAAAAGTCATTTTCTTTATGGCAGAAAAAAAACTATAAATATAAACTTCTTTGTTCTACTACTATTATTCTACAAATTTAAATTAATTTAAAGCAAATCTGCTGAAACAAATTATAAAATTAATTAACTTAAATCGGGCAGTATTTTTATAATATTTTATATTTTTTATAATTTAAGAGTGTATATTAACATTAGTTAATTATACATTTTACAACACTTGTGTAAAAAGAAAAGGTCTGACAGTCATGTAAACTACATCACCTGCCAACAAAATGCTAATAAGAAACATAATTCACCACAACTGATCAATTCATTTTATCCAAAATAAACACAGCTCTGCACTTTACAAGTAATTTAAACCAAAGCATTCAAAAACACCCACATTTTTTTTGCAGCTTATCAGCACAATCAAATGCAAACATACGGGAGAGAGCAGAGTTTTTTCCTAGTAATTGTCTGTCTTTTAATGGAGTCCACAAATGTCAGTTGCCAATATGTTTTAGCATTAAAAGCAGTAGGAAGGATCCAGAAAGGTGGGTTATTCTGCAGAACACAACGCATTGTTAAACAGCTTCAATTATGCCAAATAGCCAGGTTTAGATGCATATTTGCATTGTGTAATATCTACAATCAATGCAGACATGAAAGTCAATTTGACTCGGCCTCATAGGGTGAAACTCACAGCAAGTGAAAACCGCTAGCGCTTTACATAAAAGTACAGTGAGTTCCATTTGTCATTGGCACGGTTCAAATATTTTGACATACTTTATGATAATAGCTGCACAAACCGGCTAACAAATCACCAATCATGTGCGAACATAAAAAAAAGGAAAAATGCGCCAGCTGGACATTTTATTTTAATGTTGTGCTTTAAATTCGTTCCACTTCCAAAAAGATCACACTGATGCATTACTGTATCGTTGTCAGAAAATGACAGTCAAGTGGCACGGTGCGTTAACATTAGCATAAGGGCCTTTAAGACATTTACACAAAACACCATACAACACATTCCACCCACAGCAGCAGAATACTGTATATACAAGTCCAGGTGAGAGATGCTCAAAGTGCAGGTCAGGCGACATGATAAACAGAGAACTGAACATGTTCTCAGATCTCTCTCTTTTACTCTCTCTAGGCATTCATTGCTCATGGCATAGACTGCAAAGATTATATAACATAACTACACACCACATTAAGGATTCAGGTAGAAACCCCTAAAGGCAAAATCTCTCTCTAAAAAGATTTTTTATACACATTTATGTGGATATGAATTCAAAATTTGCAGGCCCACAAAACGCCCGTAGAGCCTTAAAAAAAAAAAAAAGAATTAAAATAAAACATTAGTCATTGAGATGCATGGACTAATTAACAAATCAACGACTGTGAATTATAAACCATTTAAACATATTTGATATCACTCTGCACTCCAAAAAAACTTTTCTTTTGATACTTTTTGATAGCTTATAGCGATCATAAATCACATAAATTATAAATCAGAGATTGTTTTGACACACATGGAGAAAAAAAGAACCCGCTGTCCAGTTTATGAAAGAAGTCAACATAAATAAAATATTTTCTCATGGGCAATCATAAATATGGAGAAGTGAGGTGTGAAAATGAATATCTAGTCACCGCAAAAAAAGAAAGGGGAAAAAAAGAGGGCGCATTGTGCAGGGCAGCTCTCTGCTTGTCTTACTGTGAGTTGTTTGGTATCTTTTCTTACCCGTCACAGACGCAGATGAGTCAGGCCAGGTCCTTAGAGGATTCTTCCGGTACTGAAGACACGCGGGCCATCCAGAGAAACCACACTGCGCACACTTCACTGAAATACAATACATCAGATAACATTTCTGTCAAAACATTCACAAGTTTAACTTTAGTCACAGCACGCAAAATGCACAATATTTTGCCGTATAAATTTACATGTATAGGATTGTATACAGCTCTCAATACTATGATCATGTGTATGTCAGACAAAAAGTTGTACTCCCCATGGGCCAAGTCTTACTTTAAATACACTTTCAAAGTACTATTGATTTTGTAATTAATTATGCAACTAATTCTGCGTTATTGATATTCATTTTACAATCTTTGGTCAGACACATTACACAAAGAGTTAAAAGTTTCTACTTTGCTAGACTGCAATGTCAATTTATGTCATATGAAAAAGTAGGCCAGGAACTATCAATCTAATCCTCATCACTACCCAATCTGCTGTATATGAATAGTGCATGATTAATTCTTCAGTATTAATCATGTACTTTGTTCATATAAAACAAAGCTTAAGCTCTATTTGCTAAGATATTTGACCTTGTGAAAGAGTTAAGACATTACAGCTTGGATTTAAAATGCATCTAAAGATTAAAACTGGTGGTTGACTATTAGAGAGGATTATAGATGAAGGAAAATTATTTTTCATTTTGATGCAAAACTGATTTTGAAGTAAAAAAAAATAATAATAATGAGCAGGTGGTACATTATTTTGATAGCAAATAAGGTTATGCAGAAGATGTGTGATATATATCGTTTTGCCCCCGTCCTTCAATCAGAGAAGTTAAATTAAAGTAATACCTTGCACAAGCAACAAGATTTGTTGTGAATATATGCTTCAGTGCTTCAGGCTATGTGCTACTTCCGAAATCAGCACGGCTTTGATCTTTACTCGCTGAAGGAAAAATCCTTTATGACTATTAAGTAAGTCTCACTTCTTTTTTTTCTTACATTGAATCTTGTTTACCAGTACAGAAGTGCATGTTTACAGGTGAATGGGAATTACTCTGGAGACACAAAAAAGTTTTGGCTCAGCCAAAAATGCATATTTTCACCACTCAAGTGCTTTAAAATGCAACCAAGGTCAGTCAAAGACATCCATTTTAGCATTCACACTTCCTGAAGCATGTCGGTCTTTTTTCCCTTTTGAAATCAAAGGGTGCACTAGGTACAAGATTACTTGCAACTCTTCATCTCACAAATACAGTTTACTCAATAAAGCAAAGGCTGGGCAATGACTTTTCTGAATAGCAGGACACAAAAATATAACGAAAAACACTTCCTATTTGTATCATTTGATTAACTGCCTTGTATGATCAATCCAAGTATACCAGAACAAGGACTTAAGGACTCCTTTAAAGCAACTATATCACCACTGGGGATGTGCGAGACTAGATGACTAAGCGATAGAGTTTGTACTTATTAAAAACAACTGATAATATGCAGTATGCCTACATTTGCTGACACTGATTAAGTGAATGCTCAAGTTTATGACCATAATGCAAAGCACATATATATGATATTTTTTCAGTGGCATTAGTATGGGATTTGACTGTTTGATTCATAGATTTACAGTAGTAGGCTTTTTCAAAATGAATCGCTTGAACAAATTTCCAGAATACAGTAAAAAAATAATACTGTATGATTAGTCGGTTACAAAATAACCCATTTAAATGTGAATGAAATTAGTCTTGCCACACATCCCTTGTCAACCATAAGGTCCAAAAGTCTGAGATCACATTGTAAAATCTGGGAATCAAAATAAAATTTGAACCTGGAAAGTTGTAGGATTTTGAGAAATTTTAAACAGAGAAACATTATGATGTTAAATGAAACTAAATGTTTTAAATTCTGCACTATTTCTAGGTCATCAATCAAATAAGCAATGTGTGATAGAGATCCTGTAAATTCCTTTGTACACACTCCCAGATGTTCTTGCTTCCATTAAAGCACACAATCAATTAAATCATTCTTGAGATCGGGTTTTACACAAGCCTGGTAAAGCAAAAGGGAGAGGCACAAAATACTGAAAAAAGAGATTCTGAAGTTATGCTGATAAATAATATAATTTATAATGGGGGGAAAAAACAATTAGAAAAATGCTAAAAATAAACATTTTCAGTAGTTATCTTAGGCCATAGGAGACCTACAATAGGTAACCGTTCACTGTGGCCACAAGGTTTTACAAATATTTTAACTCTATTACATTAAAATGATCTTGAGTTGATTATGTTTTTAAATCTCTCTTTCACACAACATGGAGGAGGTTAATAGGTCAACAGGTCACATTTCCAGGCTCTGCCAATAAATACTTAGACAACGTAAAGAGTTTACTTTGTAAAATGATGGATTTCAATCTTGTGATGACAGTATGAGCAGCTGTAAACATATCTAATTTGAAGCAAAGCACCAGAATGAGTTTTTTTTATGTGGAGGCTCTGAGATCTATTTACTTGATTAAATCTGAGCTCCTAATCCTTCATGAGAGACAATGTTGGTCATGTTTTTGGCATCTGTTGAACTCCACTATTGTTGTTTATTTTATCCACTCATACAATATATTACTCTTGCTAGCCAAGAATGCCATTAATTTATTATGGATCGTTTCTGATATAATATAATAATGTAATGTAATGTAATATAAATATAATATATAAAACAAAACATAACATTCAACTTAATTTCTGATTGGAAAAGCTTGATTTTTAAAATAGTTTTTAATAAAATTTAAATAGATAAACAAGTATTCCCATATGCAATTAATTTGTTATGAATTGTTTTTTATATTTAGTAACATAATATGATAAAAAAAAATTACTAAATGAAGTTTTAAAAAGTTACAAAAAACAGGATAAAACTTGTTTAGTTTCTGATTGGAAAAAGTTTTTAAAAGTTGTTATAAACAAACAAGTAATTCCAAATGCCATTAATTTATTATTAATTGTTTGTAATAATTGTTCATAAAAAAAGGTTTTAAAAAATAATGAAACCTGAACAAAAATAAGTAAAAATAAACAACAGCATAACATTTCAGAGCTTGATTAGTTTCTGATTGGAAAAGCTTTTAAAGCCATTAATTCTCTAAGGTTAAAGTCTTCAGATGTTCTAGGTGCATTTTAATGTCTATGCTTTAGAAATGGGATGGGCAGATGAGAGCTGTAATCCTCTCTCCTCTGGCCTCAGAGGCCCGTTTTGACTCCGTGCATCAACAACAAATGTTGACCTTGCTGTTCAAAACTCAAGGCCTTAAAGGTATATGCAAAAAGCAACATGGACACCTCAAAAAAGGATCGGCTTTTGATGTTGAGGGGCCCATTTTCAAAGCAAACGGGAGATACCCATAGGCTCAAATTCCATCAAACAGTTTTTCATATATGTAGCTCGTAGGTGTTTATAATTACAAACAAGCGGCATCATGATTAAAACATTGTGAGAGGATCAGAAGCCAGGGAAGACATAATAAAAACAAGAGGGACGAGAGATACATTCAGATTTTCTTCAGACATCTCACCCAAAAATTCACCTCATCGAGACTAAACGTGAACCCTAAAATCCAAAACAATTCATTAAAACGACCGAATCCCAAAGTATGAATAGAAAACACAAAAAAACTCAGGAAAGAGTCATTTTAATTGGTTTCCTCCCGATTCCGCACAGGTATCACTCGAGTGACACCCTGACATGGTAATAATGTCAGTCAATTTAAAAGGGTGCCGCTTCAAAGCGAGGAAAGAAACTTGGGAATAGTCCCATCATCATCTGTCGGCCGGAGATTTTGTTCCGAAGAAGTCACACGCGCAGTCAAATGGTCAAGGGCTGTCGTGTAGAGATTAATGAGGAAGCTCTAGGCACTCTGGGAGGTCAGTGTGACGGGAGCGGGTGGGGGTGTGAAAGAGCCCTCCAGAACCCCCCCCCCCCCCAAAAACACATGAACACACATTGACTCTAAATGAGAGGACTGATTGGTCTTGAATATGCTCAATCTGACACAGAGTAATTAAGAGAAATTATATGGTAAGGATTGTTTCCATAATGTCTTCGGGGGCTCTGTCACGGCGCAGTAATGAAGCCTGATGTAATCCAAACCGCTTTCAAATGGCCTGTGACAAATAAAGACTGATGTTACGGCATGGCAGTTTGAGTGCATTGTGGACTATGTTGTCTCGATGATGTAATCATAGACTGAGGATGCTTTTAATTACCAGTTAAATATTTAAATTGGCAATAAAGCCAAATAAAGTAAACATCATCAGTCACACTTGATGCGCTGAAATAAATTGCAATAACTGTTATCACACACAACAACGCGGAGGCTTTTTTGTGTGGTGCATAAACAGAGCTATCGAGAAAATAAATAAACCAGAAAGAAAAGACCTCTGACCATTTTTATCTTTCTTTTCTTGTACTGTCATGTCCAATATGGCATTACAGAGAGAGACCTTCACTAGTCTCTTTAGTGCTGATCTCTCTTGATCCCGATGTGTGGTCTAAATGAAAACTCAAACAGATCCATTCTCTCAAGTTCCCTCACAGATGTGAGGATCAATACGGGGACATGTGGGTATCGATCAGCGTAAATGGAAGCAACACTCACAAATTTGCCAAAACAAGACCTTTTTTTCCAGAGGTCCGAGGCCACCGCCACGTGTGCTGTAATGTTTTTACGATGTCTATGGATTTTATTGAGGTAGATTACATAGAATTATGTTGTTCAACTTACAACCAGGACTCTCAGAATGGCAAACCTTTCACTGAGCTTATTGCCACGGCTCTGGGGGGCAGCTTTCCAGACTGCAATTTAAAAGCAGCATTGAGGATGCCAAATTTGATATGCAATAAACATAAGTGCCATAAAAATAAAGGTCTGTTGACCTGGTGTTCTCTATATTGATAACACCTTGTATGAAAAACTTACATGATTTCAAACAATTAGCTAAATACACATAGGATACAGTAGGTGTATAAAATATTAGAGACGCTCAATATAATCCCAACCATATACTTTATCGGACAAGATTTTTTAATTTGTCAGTAGTTGCTATTAAATATTTAACTGTGCATGCTCATTTACCTTATTTTTACATTTAAATGACCTTTGCCATCATCTTGACAACAACATGAAATTTTAATCTCAAAATGAATATTAATTTTCCATGCTGTACAGTGTACTATAAAATTATGATTTTTAAATTCACTTTTAACATTACTGATTTTAGTTTTATCCTCCTGAGACCCAGGAATAGACGTATTGCCTCTGTAAAGAACGTTATATTTTATCGAATTACTATGACAACATATATGTCACAGTTTTAAGTCTGATGTATTGTAAAAAGCACATTAAGGGCTTGCAGAGATACCAAATGATTTGAGGTTTCTATCTCTTTGGTCTTTAAAAACAACTGAATTATCAAATTGAGCATTAAAATATCATCATCTTTTCTAAATCTGACTAAATTTCAAAATGTTTGTGAGAAAACAACATTGATTTCATACATGACCTCTGTAGAGGACACAAGGACTTGCTTCATGGCACATCAGGTATTTTTGAGACACGTGAATAGGAAAAGAAATTATATATCAATACGAAATATTCTTATGAAAATAATCCTAATTATTACTACCATTATTACTCGTCTTTTTTCCCCATTTCATTTTGACCCAAGAAGACATTAATATGCAAATTAGAAACAGTGTATAAAAGCATTGTACAGAATGGGAATGAAATTTATGGTCATGTTTACATGCATATTGCATAAAGTAAAATTGTATATAAAATCATCCGGTTATATCTTTTATAACAGTTGAGAATCATCTTGATACAAAGTTTGGATAAAAAACATTGCTTTGTCATGTCTTTTAAAGGGGTCATGAACTTTTGACAGTTGTGATATTTATGTAGTATAACAACCTCCAGTAAGTTTCAAAACTCAAAATTTCCTTGTTATTCCAAAAACGGCTTTTATTGAAACCAAAGACAGAAAATGACAGGATCTGAAAAGTGTGGAATTATGACGTCATAGTGCCACGAAAGACCGCCTTTGCAGAAGATGATCAACATCTAAGTCTATATCACCACGTCTTTGGAGCCACCTACTGGTGCGTTAGTGAATAGTGACAGGAGAACGATAAAGATCAATAACATTACCTTCCAAAGGATCCTAATGCTAGGAAAGTGTTTTTTCTTTTTTTTTTTAACTATGTGAAAGTCTAAGCAGTGCATTATTTGTTTATATTCGGTACATTTCGCTGTGGATTATGATGTAAATCAGTCGCAATTTCGGCTCAGACTTTGCAAATAGACTTTTATGATATGGATCTGCCAGCAACGCCACAAATATGCAAGTAACCGTGTTAATTCTAATGCCTGATCTGTGATCAGTGATTTCTGATGTGTAATTAGTTAAGTTCAGACAAATTTCCTTTGTCTCAAACTGTCAAACGTTCAACGAGGCATTCGTGAGAGTGCAGATATGGCATTGCAATGATGAGTTCACTGCATTCACGTGTCCACATGCTCATCACTGCAAACCCTTCATGTAATGGGTATAAATCGAAATATAATGCTATAATCAACACTTTTCATGATTCGTTAATCTCGAAAATAGAAAAAGAAATAGAAAAACATAGTAAAAGATGGTTTCAGCCAATCACAGCAGTCACGCCCCTACAAACAGAGCATTCAAATCAGAGGGCAAAAATCAGGATTGAAAATACCCATTTATTTCTAAATTGTGAAAAAAATTATGTAAAAAACATATTATAAGTGCACCTCAGGAAACATTATAAGAAAAAAAATGTAAATCCAGTTCATGACCCCTTTAATATATTTGAATTTTCTTAGGGACACTTCAATATTTCAAGAGGGACATGTAGCATAACATAGGAATAAAATATATTTTTTCAAAAATGTCTTTATTCCAGTTGTTTATTATGCTTCAAACAATGTAATGACCTTCTGTTGAAGGGAAAAACAACTAAATTAACAAAACTTTTTTTATTCAAAACAAAATATTCCTAGTAAATTTTGATATTAAGATTAGATATTAGATTAGATAGATATTGCTGTGTAGACTAAGATAGTCTGTACACACAGCAAGATAAAATAAAGTTACTTGATTATAATCATCACGTAGGCTAATCTATATGCAACTAACCCAGAAAGAACAGATGCACACAAAAAACATCAATATCACAACAAATAAGTAAAGTACATCTAAATGCACCAAACATGAGGTTATTTTGATCCCAGGCACGAGCTGCCTCTGATACGAGCGTCAATTCCTAACGTCAATAGGCACGCTGACGGCACGGCCTGCCACTGTTTTATTAAACGCACACTTTCATTTGCACCCGTCATACCAATGAGGCTCTTGAGATCAGATGGAAATTGTTTTTGTCTTTCACAAAGTCCATCTTGTTTTCTGGAGGGACAAACCAAGAGGCCAAATGTGCAGTGGAGTGTGTCGAGTTGTTCGGGGGGTGGAGACGTACCCCGGCTTTATAACGAAGGCATGCTAAATCATTTAATTGTTCCCTAAAAGCATAATGTCTAATTAGCATAGACATAATTACAGTGACTTGCGGCATCGGGCAATTGACATCTATGCAAGACGTTAATTGTCGTCATTGCCATTGTAACGTTCCTGAATGCACGTTATGCAAATGATGTGCAAAAAAAAAAGTTCACTCACAGCGATTGGTCATTATAACGCCTTTGTTAATTGGACATATGTTTGTTTGAGAACACATGGCAGCCCACCAGTGACTATTATCAATCAGCCTGACGGATTAACATGGCATCGCTAAAGTGCGCTGAACATTTTGAGAGGGTCTGCAACAGATTAACGCAGATTCAAACTTTTCATTGAAAACAAGTGTTTGGTGGATTCAGAGTTTCTTTATCTCACTAATCTTGCACTGATTTACTAATTAAAAAATAAAAATGCAAAATATTTTATGCAAGCTATACATGGGCAAAAAATTATTGTTGCCAATTCCAAAACCTGTTTCAGTGTATTTTTGATCTTAGTTCATTTATTCTTTGATCTTAGTTGTGTTAATTATTGATATTTTCACGTCACCCGAGGAAGCGAAATGACCCCAGATTGCGTTTATAAGCTGATATATATCATTAGCAGAATGTTTGTGTTGAGCATGCCCATCGATGGAGAAGCACAGGGGCAGCACACATCCATGCTTTGCATTTTATGCAAGGCAAAACAATTGATTTTTGCAAATCATTTAAAATACATCAGCAGTCCTTTTACCTGGTTTTCCCAATAGACCCCTAGTGTTGAGTGGAACCATGGTTTGTCTTTAGCAATAATGCAAAATCAATGAGCAGAAACAGAGCTATCATCTCCTTAAACGCAAACTGCTATTTCACTGATTTCTAATTAAATTGACAGTGAGTCCAAACAAACAGGCCTCCTCACTGCACGGATAATACAATACTCTAGGTTTTAAAGACCAAATAATGTGGCTGACTTCAGAGTAACAAAATTATACAATTTCTCTTTCACGACGCTGAATGAAAACACATCGATCTGTAAACATACTCCTTTGATCGTTCTAAACGCTCAACAAAGCCTAGTGTCTTGAAATAGATATTTGTATGGTAATTCTTCCATTTATCTTTGAGATGCGGTGGGGAGATGAGAAGCCCTCTTCTATTTGCAGTTCCATTAATCTTTTGAAGTCTTAAATGCGTAATCCAATGAAAAACAAAGCTGAAATCCAGAGCCAGTCGTAGCGGATTAAATATTTATAGTGGATGCCTTTCTCCGTTCCTACACCAACAACTTCTACGCTTGTTGCTCTTTGCTATGAAGTGAGCTAAGGCGCTTGTGTGCTCGCTGGCCCATAACGGGGAGGACAGTGCAATCAGAAAAGTACCAGAATCAACATGAAATAGCTAACAATTACTGGCATTTTCCTCCCATTTTTACTTGGGCAAGAGGAAACGGGAAGTGTATAAATCAAGCCACTCTGGTAGAACACTTGCTCTAGGTGGGGAGGGAGCAGGAAAGTAACTGTGCTGTTAAATGATTATGTACTCATTCTAGTTCTGTCACTTTGTGTTTACACCACTGTCGATGGCATGCCAATCAAGAGCTTTATAAGACCTAATTCACACAGCCAAGACTGGTGCTTTTAGGGGATTTCCACTCTTCACCAATGAGTATTCAAAATCATGTCTGCTTAAATCTCTCTGCGTAATATGGGAAAGAAAAACTTGCCCTAAAACGAACGTCACTCTGTCTCTATTCGATAAACAAACTCAGGCACTTTCATTGCGTTTTAATTCATACAAATTAGCACAGTCAATTGATTGAAAAGTTTTAGAATTAATTACGACATGCCGATTAATTAATCACATTTTAATTTAGCAAACAGAGACACTTGCTTCAATGGTAGAAAAAACGGTCCTCGTTAAGAAATAAACACAGATGACCAATTTGCATTAGATTTTAGAATGCGCTAAATATAAGTTAATAAATAATAAAGCAATGAAATAATGAATAAAGTAATGCATTAAAATGAATAATAAATCAAAGAAATAATGATTAAATGAAATTGTCAAATTAAAAGTAAATGAACAAAAAAAAGGAAAAATTACTTTAAAAATGTATTAAATAAAATAAATGAACAACAACCAAAAAAGCTAAGTTTTCCCACTACTTCTAAATTTATGCTTGTTCAATGTGCATAGTGTCAGAGAAAAATAAAAATGGACCCCAAAAAAAGGAGTCTCCTGTGTTGATTTGGGATCTGGCTTTGTTTTCTGGATGCAAGTCCCTGCCCTTATAGACCTGCCATAAGGGATTTAAAAGATTCCCTGAATCTGGCTCTTTTCAACAGTAAATCCTGGTATTATACTCCTCCAGGCTTTGACTGTTTTACAGCAGCATTTAAATAAGTGAGCATAGGGGAAAATATGTCAAAGGTCTGTAGCAGATGTCCAGTGGTCTTTCCGTTCTCCCTTTGGCTAATTTAGCACTATATTGAGCCTTCAAGGGAGGATTGATGGTCCTGAAGGTGTCCCCCCCCCCCCCCCGCCCCACCCCCACCCCCACCCCCATCCTAACATGAGCAAGTCTCAGGAGGGAGCAGCTACAACTTCCAACACTTTATTATTGGACAATTTGGAGTCTTCTTTCAGTTGGGTGACATGGCTTAGGAGATGTCACAGACTGCCCAATCAATACTGGAAGCTTAGCTGGCTGAAGTGTCTACCACCGCAGTGGCAGCAGCTGTGGCCGAACACACTGCTGACCTGTTTACGGGATGGTAATTACTTCGGAAGTGCCCAGCTTTTTGGCTCTCACTGACCAGAGCGCATTAATGAAGGAAGAAAATAAAAAAAAGCACAGGGTCTGAGCGATCAATCCATCCGTGAGCTTGACCACTGCATTTTAAATGATGGGGTCACTGATGATTAAAGCCAGACAAGGAAACGTGTAAAAAAAAATTTAATTACAAAATCTATCCGTCACTCTGGCCCGCTTGCGGTGGATGTGACGGATGCCGAAAACATGCTCACTTGACAACAGTCATTTTCGGTCTCTCAACCAGTCAGTGATGACTTCTGCAAAAAAGATCGAGGTTAATATTAGCGAAACAATTGTTTTGCTGTATCGGTTGCTCTTGATGGAGCTTTGAAAACAAAACAAAATCTGCCACTCACAGAATTTCTCTGTGAATCGACAAGCGCTAACTCCTGACGTTTCTAGGCTTATTTCCTCTGAATGAGGAGCAGAAACAGACAGAAGCTGTGAGTCTGGCTGCGGTTTGCCTGTGGCTCGATCTACTTGACTTGTGGTGCAACAAAGCGCTCAGCATGTAGGCAATCCAAAGCCCAGTAGCTGGCAAATGTATTGATCCTATGGATTTCCTCCAAAAGTAGTGATAATGATATATCATGGCCAGATTTTGGATGAACAAACTGTTGGAGAAGTGTGAAACCAATTTAAGGACATAAAGACCATGACTTCCATTTGCAATGCTTCAAACAACAAAGGACAACGGGAGTAAAATCTATAGAGACCTTTAAAGGCCTTTACAAAAGGCTTCATTTGTCTAGAAATGGTTGTTAAATATCTAACTGAGATGTATTTTTCAAAACTTTTAAGGGCAGTAAACATGAACATACTACGGAAAAAATGACATAGCATTGTTTGTTTCAATTCAGATTATGAAAACACAGATATGTATACACACACACACACACACACATACATTCAAAGTTTGAGGTCTTTTTAATGTTTTTGAATGTTGCTTGTGCTCACCAAGGCTGCCTTTAATTGATCGAAAATACAGTAAAACAGTAAATGTTACAAATTAATATTTGTGACATACTGCAATTTAAAATAACCGTTTTCTATTTTAATATATTTTTTAATAATATAAAATTATTTATTTATTCATTTATTTATTATGTATTATTAACTTATTATTGATGGCAATGTTGAATTTCCTAGTAATCAGTGTCGCATGATCCTTCAGAAAACATTCTATGCTGATTTGGTGCTCAAGAAATATTTAAGATAATATTATGCCAATAACAGTTGTACCACTTAATTTTTTTTTTTAACCGTGAGCATTTCAGCATTTGAAATAGAATTCTTCTGTAAAAAAAAAAAAAAAAAAAAGTCTTTACTGTCAATTAATCAATGCGTCCTTGCTGAATAAAAACACATTAATTGATCAAATGAATACATTTTACTGAACCTAAACTTTTGAATGGTAATGTATACACACAAACAATTTGTGAACAAATGTAAAATCAGACAACATCTTAGCATTAAGGCACAAAATAGTGTGTGCTGCAAAAGTAAACCGATCTTATGTAAATTATGTCGATGTCTTGCTCACAGGGCAAAAGATCACTTTAATTTTATTCATCTCATTTTCACACTTTCAAACTGACAGTTAAGAAAACTTTAAACTGTGAAGTAGTATAGATTTTTAAATAAATCTGTATAGTTACACAGCAGTTTTCCTGCATACTGCACATGGATTAAAGTTATGGGAGGACAGAAAGACAACTTATGTGTTTTCTATTATATTCTGGGAAATCTGGTCATAATCCTGCATGTTAAATATCAGACACTTTCATTTTTCATCCTGAATCAATGCATCTGTGCTTTAAGCTCCTTAGTATGCCGAAGAATTGGATTTCTGAACACACATTACATATACACGTTTGTATTAAAATCTATAATTTATATTCCAATTTCACCTGATTAAAATGTAACATCTGATTATTGAAACCCTTCTAAATCTTTCTAATATTATGAAAAAACATTCATTTTAATCTCTGCAACATTTTAATTACTAGGTCAATTCTGAATTTCATTGGGGGGGAATAATCTTTTCGCGAAAGCAAATTACTTAAAAAGAAAATGACAAAGTAAATAGAGAAAAATGTTATTTAAACTTAAGATTTCACTCACTGGTATCCAGAAGAAAATAAGAGATGTGCATACTCAACATTTCATTTTTTGATGTATGCACAGAACAAAAGGAAGTTTTTAATTAATATTTAGAAAAAAAATGTATATTTTCATATGCAAATACAATCTGAATCATAAAATATGTCAAAATATATCAACAATGTCTCTTTCTGTTCCACGCTACACACTTTTGAATCAGCCTTTTCTTTTGGAAATGAAAATGGGCCGCATTTATGTCAGTTTGCTTCTCCCTGCACTGGACATCTTGTTTGATGGCAGTTGTAATTTGGCATGATTTTTTTCCCCCTCTCTCCCCTTATATAAATTCTGAAAGGAAACTCTCAGTCTTTTGTAGTTATGTTTTAAATTCAAGCGCTCGCCAGCATGCTGAGTGTTCATTTTAGAACTGTGATGGCCAAATCAAGATAACAACATGTCTCTCCAGACAAAATGACCACAGCATGATGCTGCCAGCTGAAATTAATTCGGCAGTTGACTCGAGGGGGGATTCAGAGGCAGTGTCTGCCGCACCTAGTGTACAAGTCTTGAATATTTAGGGAACCTTATCTTTTACATGCGGTTCACAATTCACTCCCCAGCATTTACTGATGAAAATGTACATCAAGCAAAATATTTTCTGATGTTGAAATCCTCACAGTGCCATTAAGGAAATGGTGGTGCTTCAGTTCTACAAAAGGTACATTTGTTGGAAGCTGTTCTCTGTGGCTGCCTCTGTGTTTCTGAGGCAATTCTGGAGAGGTCAGAATAAAATAATTGTTCCTGCCTATGTGACCTGGCATCTAAGATTTTTGGGAGCAGATTCAAAAGCACACCAATTTGATTGCATGTGTACCAATATGCTATATTTTTGTGAAAATATATTTGAATGAAATGAATTAGATGCACAAATATTTTTTCTAATGGTTACAAATAAAATATTTTCATGCAAACTGCATGAGGATTTTTTTATTCATACACTGAAATTATTTCATATTATCAAGATAAGCTGTTAAATTACATGTGGACCAAAATATGGCATATGTATTTTTGCTAAAAAAAATAAATAAATAAAAAATGATGGCACATTTTGGTCCACCTGTGACTTACCAGCTCATCATGAAAAAAGTTAATAATATAAATATTATTTTATTATTATTTTTTAAATATCATTATATATTATTTTTTCCACATGGACCAGCCAATTCTAGATCCAGCTCATGGGACCTTGCCTTTGTCAGTCATGTGGAAATATGTTTTCTAGGTCAGGTCAAAATTCTGACATTTCTATTAAATGGAGATGTTAATGTTTGGAATATTGCCAAAGTGATTTCGCAGACTGATCAGTATCATACATAACATGTAGGAGACAGTTCATGAATATATCTATCTAAACTCAGATTAACAGTGTGAGGACTGGCTGAAAGACATTTAAAATAAATGCATTATAATAGTAGAAAAAATAATAAAAAAAGCATTTTACATGATAATTAGTCCCATCTAATCGTTTAATTACGATTAATCACATCTAACATAAAATATTATGTGTGTGTGTGTGTTTGTGTGTGTGTTATACACTATAAACAAGCTTTTATGTTAGATGCAATCGATTTGGCAGCACTAATTATAATATTTATATAATTTTATATAAAACATGTATATATTTTTCCTTTCTTAGTTTTTGTACTCATTTTATTTGATCATTACCATGTTTAAAGCTACAAAGACACATTTATACCATACGCTAGGAAGATATGACTCTCAGTTATGTCACGACCACTTGACGTCTCTATTCAGACAGCAGTGTTGTAAATAATTACACACAATTAGCACTTAATTAATGAGGCAGAAACAAAGAGACAGTTCCCCTGGTGCATTTTTTTCAGCTTGAGCAAAACACAGCCTTGCTGTTGACAATATGCCATCTGTTTCCAAATCCGGGCCCTGCGAGCTCCTTTCTGTGATAATATGGCATGTTGAAACAGTAATCTCCCCCTTGGGCCGACATAATAACGACTCCATGTTAATCACCTAACAATTAGCAGCCATCAGTTCCAAGGGGCAATCAATGAATTAGGCGACTCTCCCACATGTTCAGTGTTGTTCTGCTCATTTAAAAGACTGACACCTTCTGTGCACAGAATAAAAAGTCATTTGCACTTGTACCAATTAAGATTACTAATATCCCTTGGTGAATTGAAGCACCTTTCACACTTTTTGTGGTGTTGATTTTTTTTTTGTACCCCCGTCTCACTTTTTTCATTTCCTCTCGCTTTCTTTTTGTCCACCATGTTTCCGCGAGAAATGATTCTGAATATTTGACTTTCCTCCATCATCATTCTCCTCATATTAGAGCCATTTATTATGAATAATATTGTACAATTTGATTTGAACAAAACTATTGAAGCAGGTGCAGCCCTGACACTGATCTTCATCCCTATTGTGTTCCATTCGTTTTGATCAACAATATTAAAAACAATCCAAATCCGAAAGCGCACCATCGATCATGTCGCAAATACATCTCCTTAAGTGGCACACTTCAAGCTGCATGGCTAACAGTGCACATTCAAAACAGACACCGCTGAGAATCACGTCAGTCGAATTTGTTAATCGACAATAAGAAGCCAGATTCGCCCTGCATGCGTGGTTTATTTCCCTACAGAGTGTTAGACTTTAAAGCGGGGTAAAACTTAAAAAGAACCGCTTATTATTTCACATAAGGAGCCTTAATTCAATAGCAATGGCCTTTATTCCTTTCATTATTCCTTCTATTGCCACAGATGTTATTACTGTGTGCAGATGGCCACCTTCCCTTATTACTGCACTATATGGCTGCGGCGACATGCATGAATTGATGTGTGAGCTGGAAATATTATACATCCGTAATATATGCCTGGTGACATATTGTAATGCATATTGGGGGGGGGGGGGGGGGGGGATGTAAACATGCACAGGCCTCCATATTCATTCATAACCAGCTTCTTTTCCCCTATTCTGCTGAATAATCAACAGAGGGTTTGGGAGTCAGGCGCCGGCCGTAGAACCGGGGCAGGGGGCTAATTTAAATGTCAGCCTCAACATCACCAAAAAGTACCAATGGCAATCACTGAAAGGTTAAATAGGTTTTCTGTCTTGTTCTTAATTTGCTGAAATTGCAAAATCAATACCTGCAGTTGTAGTCACAGCTTCTTGTTTTACTGCTTTAAGATAAAGTCTACAGGAAGGCAATCTTCACTTCCAATTTGCAATGTTCAGCATCAGGGTGCCTCTTATCAGTGCTTTTAAAAAGCAGCTGTCCAGTCTAACCACTGCGTTTCCTGCGCCGACACACAAGACTTCCTCCCTGACGTGGGACCTCAAAAACACCTTGAACCGGTGGGGGACAAAAATTATATATATGGAAAATGTATCTAAAATAATTTGAATTAAAACATGCAGTGCATCTTATTTCTCTCCAACCATTTCAAAGGGAAATCACACTTTTTATTTATTTTGTACCTATAGAGTACATTACAAACAGCTGTTCATCAGACTCAGAAGCTACAGAGAAACCAAGGAGAAAGGGCACAGCCTTAACTCACAGCCCAATACGGTTCACTGGGTGTGTGTGTGTGTGTGTGTGTGTGTGTGTGTGTGTTTGTGTGTGTGTGTGTGTGTGTTCACATTGGTGTGTGTGTTGTTCTTTTTGTCTGCATATAAAACGCAAATTTCACCCTCAGAACACAGCTGTTTTGGGTACATGACATGAAATGGCACAGAAAGCTTGATTCACAGCAGGCAAACGTCCATGTGCTCAGTTCTAAAGCCTTTCTTACACTGTCAAGCATTTAGTGTAAGTGTTTTAGCATTATGCTAATGAAGCTTTGGAAAGTGTGTGTTCATTTAGCTTGTTTTTAAGGCCCTTTCAGATCTTTTGTCTCAGTGTGGGCACTGTTAATCCATCTTAAAACCTCTTTTTAATCTCTCTTTCATTAGTGGAGATAACCGCAGAATGCCACCTTCGTGGCTTTTCGCTTTGATTGTGGGTTGGTGGTATGAAAAAAAAATGCCAGTGTATGGCCTTATATTAATAGCCTTAGACTGCAATCAGAGGGCTCTGGGGACTTTTGCGTTTTATTGCAGAAATAATTTCACATGTTCCAGAACAGATTAAAGAAAATTTAATCTGGATATTAAGAACATTATATCCTAAAGTTTAGGGTCAGAGCTGCTACAGACAGGAAGAAATCCACAGAAATTAGAAATGGATTTGATTAGGGCAAACTGTAGATTTAAAAACTATAAAAAGAGGGAGGGGTAAAAACAGCATTATTATCATCATCATCATCATCATCATCATCCAAGCCTGGCTTGGAAACTACAGCTAGCCTTTTCTCAGAATTTTCTAATTATTTTGTGAAGTTCTAATTTGTTCTGAATCATGTTACTCAAAAAGCAGATTTAGTGAGGGAATAAATAGCAACCAACTGAACATCATTCTCAGTTAATTTCGCTTTCATTCATCATAAAATACACTTATAATCTTAAATTCACAAATGCTCTCTCGACTACGCAAATAGTTCAAACAGTTGCACTCATCACTTTCATGATCTGAAGAAATCGTGGTTAAAGAATGCCTTGTTTACAATTTCCCATTAGAAAAAAAAAAGGTTCAAGAAGTTCATTTCTTGCCTTACGCCCACAATTTGAATGCTTGGGGAAACACTGCCATCTACTGGTCATGCAAAAGTGTCATGTTAGAGGGTTACCTTTTCAAAACGCATAAGAAAACATGCAAATAGCCTACATGTTAAGTAACAGAGCTCCTCGGGGTGTGTGCAACACATATTGCATGCACATTTCATCCTTTAAACAGCTCAGCGCAGGTCTTGCTGCATGGCACGGTGGAACCAATGAAAGTTGTATGTCTGTAAAGAGGCATTAAATACATTGAGATCCAAACAGCCACAATTGTACTGCTTTCTAAACCCTTTGGAGAGAAATACAGGAGCTTCTAGTGAGAAGAGTGTGTTCAAAGTTAGCAGTAAAGGCGCAAATTATTCATCAATCATCAAGCCATACTCTAGTAAGTTCGATTTTTTTAAAAATATTGATGTGTAAATCACGCCACAGGGCACATCATATGGAAGTAGTCTTCAAATGAAGGGTATAGTAATACTATAAGAATAATCAAAGGATTACTGCAAAAATGAGCAGTTAACTGTAAAATAAGTCTCTCCGCCCTGGCGGCGTGATTATACTTAAGCCCTGTAGTTAGGCGTTTTGAATTTCCATATTCACACACACGTTCCGAGACAAAGGTAAAGGAAGAAGAGGAGGGTGACAGCATGGAGGTAGTAGCCAAAATGTCTGCCGCACCTTTTATTGAAGCGTATGAAAGGAGCTGAAGGAAACCCACACCCTGTTTTCATTAGCCTCACGTCAACCACAGAGAGAGAGAGAGAGAGAGGATGCATTTTCTTTCCTTTTTACCTTATGCCTCATTATACTGCATGCAGGGAACCAAAACTAGAAAGGACCTTTTTGTGTTTTTCCTTAAAAAAAGAGGTTTTACTTAAAAAGGTTTTGGTAACACTTTAGTATGGGGGAACACATATATTAACTACGACTTTTGCCTCAAACTCTTAAGTTACTGCGTATAAATAGTAAGTAAGTTCGTTTTCGTAGCGTTTAAGACTACCTAAGTTTAGGTATTGGGTAGGATTAAGAGACGTAGAAAAAGGTCATGCAGAATAAGGCATTAATATTTGCTTTATAAGTCAAAAACTGCCATAGTAATATGCATGCAACTAGTTAATAGCGAGAATTTAACCCTAAAGTAGTGTTACCAAGGTTTTAAAAGCTTGCAAAAAAATATATATATATTTGAACCTACTTCTGGTTCAAGTCCAAAATAAATAAATAAAGTATATTATATGTGTTTTATAGGATGGCCAAGAAGATGATATGGATACGATTTTAGATTTAAATAAACAAATAATATTATTGCCCAATGCATAAATGTGAATGAAAAATTTATGAAAAAAAACTTTTTCCCAGGCCATAATCAACAGTTAAGTCCTGATCTCCCCATTTCATCTGTTTTCACTCAACATATTTGCAAAACATCTCTAAATATGACTAAACAAAAGATATTTTCTGAATTTGCGGTGCTTGTGAAAACAAAACCAGATGTTTCTGCGAGAAGGAGTGGAACGGAATAAAATTTACACATTTAAATAAAATATATCATAGTACTTGAGTAGGTGTGCGTGTATATAAATATGGAAATGGAAGGATTGTGTCACTCGCTCAAGGCTGTTCCTTAAGGCTATTATATTATACAGTAAATTAACAACACAAATTCCTTCTTTGTAAATGCAGATGTTTTTCTATAAAATCATGGAGCATTAAGAACATAAAGAAACAAAAACAGAAACACTAAAAAAGCAAATAAGCGTCACAAATTACAATTGACCATGTTCCTAGCAAGTGCCCTCATCAGTATGCAAACAGAAACAGCGGAGTAAAGATGGAGAGAATCGGAGCACAGGAAAAGTGCGTGTCGATCAAGCCGCTACGAGTAGCTGACTGACATTGTGTTTGTTAAAGCCCTGTGAGTGGTGAGAGCAAGCCTGGCTTATTACCATGTAGCATCCACGCTAAGACTCGGCTTGGGGAAGTGCGCTCTAAGAGGCACAGGACCCCCTCAGCCGAACATTTCGGCTTATACACATCACTGCCCCGAATGAGCATCAGCAAACCAATGATGCCTCTGCCTGCAAATTACATTCCTTAATGATCGTTTGACTGCGATCGTCACACGCATCACTCTGTGCTCATGCAAATGGTCACTCCTGACTGGCCAATGGCAGATACAGTAATACTGCCCCATGCGTGATTAAAGATGATGGATCTCCCCGGTTGATTACCATCACCACCAAAAAAAAAAAAAAAAAACAGAAAGACTGCCCACTGTAAATCTATTCGCCCTAAACGTCAGCCAACATGACTCGCTCTCACTTATAAAAGGAGAATTAATGCAGGGAGATTAAGTTGAAGCAAATAACAGGGTAGCTTCTGTATATTACAAATGGCAGTCGGTGCCCCTCGAGAACTGAACGGAGAGCTAGAACAATACATCCCTCATCAGGAACGGCGCAGAATTACAAGCACATGGAATTACTACAGCAGCGCTCCAAACTCTGACACAGCAGTACCGACAGTAACCACCATTTAACCCAAATTACACGCATACTGCAAGCAACCACAGAGACAAGATGGTAAAACAACCATACGACACGAGGGTTCATGCAATATTTTGGCAACTCGATGAGATAGAGAGAGAGAGATGACATTCAAAAATATTTACCAGAATGTTTCCGTCCTCTGAACCGCCCTATTTGACTGTTTGAGAGAGTGTGTGCGAGCATGCCTGTGTGTCTGGGGTTGAGCTAGCCTCTTCTTGGACCGGGGAAAAAGCAGACGGGGGATAAGACAGTGTGATGTGTGTATGAAGCCGTGGCCCCGAGACGCATGACCCACCGTGATGTTTCGGGAGCCAGTCAGTGACCTCCAGCTCTCTGTGTGATTAATTCCCTTCGCCCTGCGCTCGGCTGGCCCACAAAATTGTCCTCCAAAAAGGCGCACAAACCAAACTTGCTTCAATACAAACAATAAACAGACACGTTAAAATGTGTACATGTAGACTGGATGTGCATTTATAGATGGGAGGGAAATTGAATGGAAAAAATCTAAAGGAAAACAAAGCAGCCAGTCAGTCAAAATGGAGGTTTGCAGAAGGGAAGCCATAACCACAGCCATTACAAATAGTCTCTCTCTTTTTCTCTCCGACCAGAGATTCTTCTCGTCTGCGTCGCGGTGATTCTCATTTTCTGACAGACTGAATTACTATTCATTCACTTTCTTTTCTGATTATGTGCTGGACAGAGAAATTTGGGGGACTGCGAATGCAAATTTTTTTTCTTCCCCCCTCTCGTCTAACACCATGACAGCAGTCTCTGCCGTCACAAGGGCAAAGTGGGGAGAGGAGCAATCTAGCATCCAGGGATATGAATTTCTGATCAGTGGCAGGTCAGCTGCTCCTACCGCAGGCTTACAGTAATCCCATTGGACAGCCGAATCTGATGAAGACAGGGAGAGGGCCACACCACAATGGAGGTGGCTTACAGTCGCGAGAATCTCGCTGTAATTTAAAGTCACGTATTTTGGGCGCTGCAGATCGAGTCAGGAAGACCAACAAGGAGTGATTTTACCGCTGGAACGATTATGTAGATTATGCTAACCCGTTCTACACACCCCTTTTTACACCGCTTCCATTGTTTATATTACCTCTCGGTCAAACGTGCGCACCTGACACGCTGTTTAACAAACATTTTAACGCACCCCCTCGGGCCTGCGCTGATTAATGAACCTGGATTTGAGTCCATTCACTAGGAACACTGGTGTTCATTCATGTATAATTTAGGGAAGAGATGCAGGTTGGGTGGGGAATAATGAATTGTGAATATTTGAAACAGTTTAGGTAAGTGTGTTAATGCATACATTAAGAAAGACAGGTTTTGAGAGGGTTTTAGGGTGGAAATCCAGCCCGCTCTGGGAAGAGGCCACAAATAGCCCTGGGACTCAATGAGCAAACACGAACGCAACAAAGTTGACCAAGACTATCAGCGGCTGTTAGCCCGAGACAGACAGAGCACATTCTTCTAAAGGTCATGAATCTGGGCTGTGTGGACACATGACCAAACGAACTTCGTAAATGTTATTGTACAGGATGACCCGTTCCGTGTGAGGTAAGGTGTGCCACTATCTGCCTTAGTGGACAGAGAAAACCGGTGACAAAACTGAATTACATTGGAGTCTAATAGTCTTAGATCTTTTCATTTAAACCTGGAAAAACGTCAATGTTCAGCATTTTGAAGAATTTAAAACAAGGAAATAATTTAATATTATTCATTACTTCTACAGGTCACTAATCAAGAAAGCAAATTTGTGTCAGATGTTCTATTTAGGAACGAACAACATGCTTTTTGACATCTCAAATCATGCTAGAGATCATTATCCAAAGTTACACAAATGTCATGCAGCTTGAGTGCTGCATACACACATATAATGCCAAAAATAAACGCATCTTCATTAGTGATCTCAAACTTTTAGAACACATCTGTTCTGTTCTCCTATTAGGCTAATGAACTTTTGATTAAAAGTGACAGTAAAGACATTTATAATGCGACAAAAGATTTATATTTCAAATAAATGCTGTCCATTTAAACTTTCTATTCATCAAAAATTCCCAAAATAAAAAGTATCATGGTTTCCACAAAGATATTAGGCAGCACTGTTTAACACTGAAAATTTTTTTTGGGCATCAAATTGAATTACAAAAGAATAATTTCTGAAGATTCATGTGACACTGAAGACTGGAGTAATGATGCTGAAAATTCAGCTTTGTATCACAGTAATAAGTTACATATTAAATTGTATATTGAAAACATCTTTTAAATTGTAATTATGTCACAATATTACTGTTTTTACTGTATTTATCATCAAATACAGCCTAGGTGAGCATAAGAATTCTCAATTAAAAAAAAATATATATATATCTTATCGACCCCAAACTTGAGAGTAGGGTATGTAATAACCTTGTACAAAAAAACAAAATAAAAGTGGTAACAATGCAGTTTTAAACTTTGCTTTTCACTCGAAACTGACAAATTTGTGCAAACAATAAAAAAGTATTTGAATGCCCCTGTACAAAAAGTTAAATAACTGGAGCACTATGGAACTGAAGCAAAATTACACCCAATAATACCCCATAGTTAAACTATCACACTGGCATTGAAAAACAATGAATCTTATCTGAAAATATGATCAGCAATGAATTAATATTCATTTAACAGAACTAAAATACACCCATCTACTCTAACTCATGATGAGACGGCGACAAAAGGCTCATCCACAACAGAATATGCGCTGACCCACAGAATAAAAACACAAAACATGACAGCTTATTGCTCCACCATAACTAAAAACCAGAGCCTTTGCCATAAAACTGCTTTTGTGGGAATTTTAATGACGGGGAAGTCATCCACAGAGAATGAATAATGAATGAAGCATTTGATTTTGGAGGCAGAGACTGGGGTTCCTGTAGTATAAAGGATTTTGTGGAGAGAGTGTGTCAGTTGAAAAGCATGAATACCCAGGCGGGGGCAGACAGGGCAGCGGAATCAGCAGAGTTTGCTTGAGCGAATTAATTCACCCGAGTACTGTGAAGGCGAGAAGCTCGGAATATTAACGGGGCTCTTATTGTAATTGCATGATTACAGTGCACCCGGACACCAAACAAAACCATTATTTTGGTATTTTTACACACATGTTTGATTAAAGCCGGGTGACATGTTTATATATCTATGCACTTTTGGACACTTTCGAATCCACCGAGTTGATGGGACGAGATCGGAAAAATGATGTCACTCCGACAGAGGGCAACGACCGCCCAATCAGATGCTACAATCCCCCCTGCAGCTCCTGCAAGCCTCTTCTCATAACCGGAGGAGCAGGTGATTTACAATATGGAAACGAATAGTTCTGGATCTTCATGATGCTTCTCGCAACAGGGGAACCAATTTTGAAGGAGGTTAAAGAAATGAGATTAAGGACCAGGCCCCATGCTGCACCGCCGTAAGATTGGGCCCGGGGATAGGCACATGCATTAGACTGATGAAAGTGAGGCCGCTGATCAGAGTTCTGAGATGAACACTTGTTCAAAAAAAAGGAAAAAGAGGCTGATGGAAAAATAGAAAGAGAGAGAGAGAAAGAGATGACAACATCTGTGGGGTAATGAAAGCGCATTGTGTCGTGCTAGATTGTATGGAGGCGACTAATCAGATCTCAGAGGGGAGAAGGGTGCTGGTGTCATTCGCCCGGGTTCCTCTCGCTATTGTCGTGATGGACCGGCCTTCACGACGAGGCCTTCGCTAGATGATGAGTGTCTCGCACATGAGGGGTTATGGGAAGTTCACGTGAACGAATGAAGTCCATTTCCGAGGTGTGCGATGAGAGAGCAACACAACCGGTGTTTTCAATTTACAGCTTGGGCCAAAGAAACGTACATCTGCGGAAGAAAGACGAGAGAAAAAAAAAGCCCCAAAAATGCTTCCCGCAGAGGTGGCCTGCACATACAGTGAAGAATGTGGTGGGATTTCTCCAGAATGTGCCAAGATGAATTGTGGGATCGGGGTTGTGTTTTAAAAACATTAGTCAAATTCTACGGCCAGGAACTTCAGTCAGAGAAACATCCGTACACGTGTTGGGACGGGGGCCGAGAATTTGGAGATCTTGCTTGAGATGGGAACTGCAAGCACATAGGAAACTCGAATTACCTCAGGCGTCCATGCAGCAAAGTCTAAAAAACCAGCATCACCTCATTATGCGTGGGTGGGCAGAATTATGACTGGTGGCAAATTAAGTTGTTACATCTGCGCCGTGTTGAATTATGGAGTGCAAATAGATGCGGCGAGGCAAAGTCGCAGAAGCGCTTGACTTTATCAGGAGACATGCTGGGCACCAATCTCTCTCTGCCAGGCAGGTCATTTACCTCCAGAGCACACTCGGCAGTATTGAAGCAGTCAGGACTATCTGTCCCAGACACATGCCTGACAGAACACCGTGTTGAATGCACAAATGCATTTAAAATGCAGCTTGCATTTTTCCCCAGACACACGCATGCACGTGGTTTCTAAAGGGGTGAAATTCAGCATGCATCTGAATATTGTATTAGTCTGACTGTGTTGCAGCTCATTTTCAAAGAACAGACTATAAAAAAAACACCTGATGATGTGGAAAGCATAGTCTCACAGATTGAAAAAGAGGTGTAAAGGAAAATCAAAAACACATTAAACAATTTGTGGAGGCATAATGTCATGATGGAGATACAACAGTCCTGATATCATAAGTCCTGATCTTGAATCTCCCTGCAGCAGAATTCTCTACATTTTTCCATTTTAAATGATTTTAACACCTTTGATTGAAATTTTTTGATTAAATGATTTTGAGGGTCATAAACTTTCAGTCATGTGGTCCAACTAACACGCAGAAAAAATAAAAATAAAACAGGAAACAGGAAAGTAAAATCAGTCTATTCTATTCAAGTAGAGTCTATTCAAGTCAAAGTCTATAATAGTCAAAAAGTTTAGGAAAATATCAGATAATTTGACCTTTTTCTTAAAACCTGCCAGAAATGTAGGCCTATTATATTTGTGGAAATTATAACATGTTACACTACCATTCAAAATTTTAGTTTTTTTTTAATTAATTGTAGGATGCATTAAATTGGTTAAAAGTGAAAGTAAAGACACTTAAATTGTTAAAAAAATCTATATTTCAAATAAATTGTTTTTCTTAATAAATGAAAGAATTCTGAAACATGATTTGCACAAACATATTAAGCAGCACAACTGTAATAACCATTGATAACTACGCACGATATTATTGGCACGACATTGGAATCGGCGGATAAAGGCTTACAATATAACAATCTGCTGATCATGAAAAAATTATGCCGATATGATAACGTGTTGATATGCGCCAGCATTAACTCAGGTGTGCAAGGGCGTCGCTGGGCCCTTTTCAGGGGGGCTTCAAGCACCCCTAAACTTCTGCCTAGCCCCCCTAAATATTTGTGATTAATGTAGGCTACACAAATTCGTGTTCGCTTCAGTCTTGTTATAATCAGATTCAGCGCGTTCTTCATCTTCAATCCGCAGCAGCGCCGAGCAGAGCACGTCAGAAACAGAGGACAGGGTGTGTGTGTGTGTGTGTGTTCATCTGAGCCTCATTGGTCTGTCACTGCTCGTCAATGTCAGATGACCAATCAAATCAAAGTAGGCGGGCTTTATGTTCACAGACGCTGCTGAGCGCGAATTTTAACAGTGTGACTCGACGCGTACGGTC
Source organism: Siphateles boraxobius (assembly GCF_051911475.1). Taxonomy (NCBI): domain Eukaryota; kingdom Metazoa; phylum Chordata; class Actinopteri; order Cypriniformes; family Leuciscidae; genus Siphateles; species Siphateles boraxobius. The sequence continues at coordinate 20,460,909 of NW_027508876.1, forward strand.
AAGTGCGAGATAAGATAGCTAAACTTAACATTTTATATTTGACATTTTTTAGGTCATAAATGTTAAACGAATGACAAAAAATAATCAGACAAACTAATATAGTTTTGTCTATTTTCGCCATTTTGAACTGAAAATAGGCGTTTGTAAAGTGTAATGTAATAATTAGTTTACTGTCATTGTGAGGGGACAAGAAAAAATAACAAAGCCGTTTTCATCATGTTAGGCACAAGATTAATAATGAATGTGTACATATTGAGAATACAATACAAATTGTAGCCTTTAGTAAATTAAAAAAGCTCAGCTTTAGGAGGGGAAGAGAACGGGATGAAGAGACTGAGAAAAAATTAAGAGTGATGGAGATGAGGAGAGAGCAGGTATTGACAAATAATCTACTGCCCACTGACATGGTTTTAAAGCTATTTCTTATCCCTTTTTTGGTCTTAAAAACGTCTTGAAATGCACATATCAGAAAAATAAAAATTTGAACCCCCTACCAACCTCAAATTCAGGACCTCTTTGATTATAAAGCCCTGTCTACGGCCCTATATTAGGCATAAGATCAATAATGAAGGTGTAGCCTACATATTGTGAATGCAACCTATCAGTTGACCCTATGTTTACTTTCTTCACTGACAGACAAAAATGAAAAGCCTATATCAGTCAAAGCTCAGCTTTAGGAGGGGAAGAGACAGGGCAAGTTAAAAACAAAGAGAAAAAGAGTGTGATGCTGATGAGAAGAGAAAAATAATCAGCTGCCCACTGACATGGTTTTAAAGCTGTTATGCAATTTTTTTGGCCTTCAAAACATCTTAAAATGCACATATGTAGATCAGAGAAATCAAAATTTTCTCGGGGAAACCCCGAACCCCCCTATCTGCCCTACCTCACATTTGGGACAGCAGTGATTATAAACCCCTGCCTTTGCATGGTAATGAAATAGTGAGCATTAGATCCTAAACTAAAGTGTTAACTTTTTTTTATTATTTAAAAAACAAATCATACCCTCATTGGGGGCTTAGCCCCCCTAAAATAAAAATCCTAGTGACGCCCCTGGCTAGTGATAAGATGATGTCAGCAGTGTGGTCATTCTTGAAGAAAATGTTTGCATGTGTGGTTATTATATTTACAGTTTTCGATTGCTGCCTTGATTTTGTGAATGCGAGCACAGAAGGACGTGTCCGTTGTGCAACACCCATCAACAGTTACTCTCTCACAGTCACTCACAGCAGCAGCAGCAGCCTCATTCAGGCCCTAGTGCCCGGCCGGAACAATGTTAGATTTATTTAGTGGAGGCGCTGTAATAAAAAAATACACAAATAATTAGAAGTTACTTCCGTTTCTGAATAAATAAAGCAGTAATTTGTCATAAATCAAAAGCATGACATAATTTTATCACAAATTAATAAACTGTATATAAAATGATCAAATGGATGATGAAAGTAACTTGAATCCAAGGAGCTCTAAAATTATTGTAGAATTTTTATCAACTGAAGACATGCCACCTACACTTCATGCGTTGACGACTCCATTGCTCTAGCTCATCTACAAATGTTAAATCCAACTTAAACGGCATCTGTCTGGAGGGAAAAAATGTGACCGACACTTGTGTCATTTTCAGAGCTTTTAATACTCTTATTATGAAAAGAACTTTATTAACATTTATTTATCTTGGAGACCTCAGAACTCTGAAAACAGAATGAAAAAAATAGTTTTTGGAACTAAACTATGTGTTCTATGTGTTTAGAATGTGTTCTAAACTAACTGAAATGAAAAATAATTCATTTATAATTCTTGACAGTGTTGTTTCCAAACAAAGGGGGAGGAAATGATATAGGTATCGGCCAAAATGAGTTGAAAAATATCGGATTTTGACAAAAATCTAATATCGTGCATCCCTAATAATAAAAAGAAATGTTTCTTGAGCACCAAATCAGCATTTGAGAAGGATCACGTGACACTTAAGACTGGCTGCTAAGAATTCAGTTTTTTTACATTACAGAAATAAAGCAGATTTGGAAAATAAACATATTCAAATAGAAAAGTTATTTTAAATTAGAATTGTGTTTCAGAATATTACTGTTTTTACTGTACTTTAATAAATAAAACATTGGTGATCAGACTCTGATCAAACAAAACCTTAAAACCCAAACGTACCTTTTACAATACATACATTCAAGGTAAAAATAAAACATTACTTTTTAATTGAGGGTTTTACCATGACATTAAACTGAAACTTTTCTTGGAAATGACATAAAACCTTTTTAAAACCATGTGAAAACAACCTGTATAAAAAGAGAATTTCTGAGAACTTGGTGCTTAATGATCAGTGACATAAGGGTGAACTATAAATCAAACATACAAAACATGCAAACTGCTAAGTGCAGTAACCACATGAGTTAATGACACTAAAGGTGATGAAAAGGACATACAGAACACAATCTACGAGTTCGACCACGTCTCGGTTTGTTCCGGGAATCTCCTTGTTCACTAAGTAAATAATGAAGGGTGTATTATTCCGCATGGGATAATGCTAATAGAAATGTCCTCTTCAAATGTTGTCTATCAGAGATGTAATAAGAGTTGCATTATTCCAGCAGGGTGGAAGCTAATGAACTTAAATTCGTTTACTATGACTATTCAAGGGAGAGAGAGAAAAAAAATGCAAGGAAGGCTATAATTTCAAGGTGTGCGGAACGATCGGCTATCCGATTTTTTCCAGAAGACGCCTGTGGAGCAGTTTGCCACGGTGCCCCGCAGAGAGCAACACATCAGTCTAGTCAGCGGGGAGTCATCATTATTTTCTTTTTGATTAATGATTCCACAACTAAATATGATAGAATACGATGGTAAGCACATTATTTAAAAAATTGAATAACTCACAAAACTTTGGCTGCGTTTGAGTGTTGTCACTTAAGAGACACGCATCAAGCAGAGAGTTTATTTTTTAGTGTCAATGATAGGAGTAAGTTCCAGATAACAATGGCCACATTTCCATGCGTTAAAATGAAGAAGAAAAAGATAAACTCTAATTATTTTACTCATAAATTAGGCTTTGCTCCTTCACAAGTACAGAGAAAGCCATTGTGCCTGTGTAATTAATTTCTTATACTATTTATGTGTACATTTCATAATTATTCAAATTTCCAAAAGGGCTGAAACACTTCCTTTGGTGGAGAGAGTGATTTTCTACACTTGACTTCCTGTTATAATCAAGGTCTTTCTAACCTGATAACTGAAGGTTACGCCTCGGTGAATAATTCAGTAAGGCACGAAAAACTCTGGCAGCATGGAGAGCACTAATCTTATATAGTCACAGTAAAGGATATTAGGGAACAATTGGCAAAAGTGACACATCTAATAGAGAAAGATTACTCTGCGCTACATCAATTTGATTTGAATTGAATACATTTCACGAGCATTTTCAGCTGTGCCGCACGGACAAAATGTAAGAATGCAAGGTGTCAGAGGAGGCCAGGAACAGTCGGCTATTCTCAGACCAAAGCCAGTTACTCTCTCATTTATGATGAGAGAAACTAGCATTTCAACCCTTTTTAAATGGCTTCACCACTTCCCTTTTCCAAAGCAATACTGCGGTTTAATCAGGATAGACATGCAGACGATGAAAAAGGGTGGGAATCATTCAAGATGTGAATGGGTTCCTTGAATGTTGGGAGCCACAGGGTTTCTACACCTTCGCCTGCTTTTCAGCAAAAAAAATTTCAGTTGATCCAGGGGAGAATTATGGGTAAAATGTGCAGCTGAAAAATGATGGGGCGCAATCTTTACCCTTAATCTCTCATTGAGTGGCAAGCCGGTCCCCAGCCTGACAGACACCATTAATTTTAAACTGTACTTACATTACCAAGTGTATGTGTGTGGTGGGTTTTTTCTCTCTCCTTTGCCTGAACCTTGATCCTGAAAAGGGTGCGATGTCAGCCTAGCCTCAATTCAAGCCCACCGCAGCTAATAGACCACCATTCATTCATTCATTTTAAATGGAGAGCAAGAGTTAATCAAAAATATCCCCTGATTGCATGTAAAAAAGAACACGCTATCAACAGATGCTTTTTAAAATAACCCAGCATGGAACACTTAAGCTAAGAGTCTTCACGGCAGCTGCAATTCTGATCCACGTTTGCATGCGTTATAAAATAAAAGATCAAGTGAGCTTTGTGGAGATCCTTACTAGAAATTCCTCACAATGAGAATCATCACTAAAGCGGCTGTATTTACAATACGCCTCTAATGACACCTAGTGGCCAATTTTTGTCATTGATTTCATGGGAATCGATATCAATTAAGCAGTGCCAACTATGTATTCAAATTGTACAATTCCTTTTTTTTTATTGTCATATGCAATTACTAGTCCAAATGACTACTTCATAAATCAATTAAAAGTATTACTAGCTAAATACAAAAAATAAAGTTGCTACTAGAAAACTGGAATGATTATAATAGTATTTATATGTAAATACGTACAATGAATAAATAATAGTAAAACTGGAACCACAGATTCCCACGGGATTCATCACAACTGAATAATTGGGATTGTGACTTGTAGCTGCAAAATACTAGTATATCATACATATTGACTAGATCCATATTACTAGTTGAATATAGGCTATATAAAAAAGCAATTGAAAGTTACATAAAAAAAACACTATTCTCTATTCGCTTTTTAATTCATCAATTCGAAAGAAGCCCCTAGTAAGGAATAAGGAATACGTTTTAAAAGGGGTTGCTGTAGAAAATATAATATAAATATTAGGCCTATATCAGTTCAGACATGTTTAGTAACGTAGAAGAAAGTGTAAAAGCAAACATTGTAGCTAAACACTACGACGAGTGCAGGACTCACAGCAAAAATATAAAAAAACAGTAGGCTAGCTCACCTTCGCGGACTTTCCACAGTAAAGTCGAAGAAAGCTTCATTTTTGATAATCCTATCTTCTCATTACAATATTTATTCGACTATCTTTTAATTTGTATATCACAAACGTATCAAATGCTAATCAAGTAACTTAACAGTTAGGCCTCAGTTTCATCCTCCACTTCCGGCGTGAAATTTAATGGGATATTCAGCGCAGATAATAAAGAATAAAGAATTAAAGAATAAAACATATATTTTTCATCAACTCCCAAATTTTATATTATGTTTTTACCTCTTTTTTTTAAAATACAATTAATTGCTTTAGCGATTATTTGGCCAAGTTGTCTGATAGACATCTGAGGCCCCGCCCATAACTAACACCTGAGCAGCAAGATGTCCTCGTTTTGTTTTCTTTTTTAAACAATTAACTGAAAAAAATAATGGGATTAATCGCACATTTTTATTTTATTATTTATTTTTGGGAGATTTCAGTACTATCCTAAAAAACATTATTATATTTAAAATAAAGTAGTTAGGCTACAAAAATAGGGGGGGGGGGATACACAAAGTAAAAATTAATTATGCCAAAATGAAAAACATAGCTTACATTAATCCCTCCCCAAATCTAAATTTGCCTCATAACAGATTAAAACAGTTTGAGATTTTGCACACAAAAAAAAAAAAAAAAAAAAAAAAAAAAAAAAAAAAAGCCAAAGCAGGGGTTTAAGTGTAGCACTGGAATAGAAGCAGTCTGGAAGTGTCATTATGCAAACAAATGATAGTTCTACACAAGAAAAGGGAGGAAAATTCCTCCTATTCAGCTTGCCGGCAATGTGGATTACAATCACTTTGAGTATCCTCGCTGTCATGAATGTCAAGGTGTAGTGTGTGAGAGTTTCCTTCACCACAAAGGTGAAGAACAGATATGCTTATTCCATCCACTCCACATTGCTCAGAGGAGGCTTACCGAGGCTTAATACCACACCGTCACACAAAGCTGAACGCCTCAGATGAGATGTGTGCCTTGAATACCAAGATAATGTTTTGTATACAAATAAGTGCATTCAGCCTTGTGTGCTTGTTCATTAAGGATCACTGGATGCTCAGCTTTCTCCCGTCAAGCTTGCCGTTTAACCCCACGCAAGCTGCCACTCTATTATGGAGTTGATTGGAGGGTTTGCATTGTTTATCTTAGCTTGCTCGGTCTCCATTTCCACTTCCTCCAAGCTCTCCCGCAGTATAATAGACAGCTACTATTGACGGCATCATCTGCCCCCAAGCCTTGTGCACTTACACCTAGTGATATCAGATTGCTTTCTGGAAAACCATCCAAACAGGACGCACTCCAAAACTTATTACGGCTTCCCATGAACGCTGAGGTATTGACAACACGGACTTCACCTGCACCAAACACTGTTGTTTAGATGCAGAAAATAGCCTGATTTGATGTGTTTTCGAACAAGCATACGGTTCTTGCTCTTTCTCTGTCTGTCTCTCTTTCGGAGGCAATGAGGTGACAGGGATTCATGATATGTCAGAGAGCGCACCGTTTCACCTGGCTCAGATGAGATGTTATGATCATCTGCTTTCTAGTCTTAGCTTCATTGTTTTGTTATAATTGTATAGGTTCCATGTGTAGCTCACTGTGGCTTTTCACTCAGGGTTTGCTTCAGAAAACGGACAAAAGTTCCAAATTGGGACGTATAAGTATAACATGTCCTAACTACCTCTCTTTTTTCATTTTAATGCTTCATATTTATACAGCTGCCACATGAATCGACTGTAATGAAGGGTCCATTAACATTTGCCAGAATATATATTAGAATATGTGGTGTATATTGATACTTCCCTAAAAGTAGCACATATACAGCATTTATCATGCAACATAGCCTATAACATTTGTAAGTTACTAAACAAACAATACAAATTAATCCATAAATAATAAACAACTCAGACCCAATGTGTATTTATTTATTGTTAAAGGGCACATTTTAAAGCAAAAATTTACATTTCTTGAGTGTTGCATAGTATAATTTTATTAATAAATTAAATCTCGACTTTTTAATAGTACAAAAAAATATCTTGTAACTGACAATAATTTGTTATTAATAAACTAATATTGTCTACATTGACTAGTTTTTAGCGGTAGGAGAAACCAGGTCTGCCAGCAATAAATCTTTCCAATATAATTATTTCAATTTGTGGTGGTCCACTTTGACAATACATTTGGAATGTGTTTGTAAAGTTCTCTTTGGATCAGTTAAACATGTTGAACTGGAGGAGGGGAAGGTGTAACCCACACAATTTACACATACAAACACACAGGGCCAGTGCTAGAGAGGAGGCTCATAGAGGAGGCTCAGGAGAGAGTCTGTTTGGCATGGGCTGTTGCGTTAGCAGGAGAGCCGGGCTGTCGGGGGGCTTGTAGGCCTCCTGGTTCTGTGCTGAAGTGGGAGATGGAATAGGGGTATCTGGGGATGCTGGAGAAAAAACTGAAAAGCTATAAAACACACTTAAAGTAGGCTTGGTATGTCATGAGCGAATTATTCAAATTCAAATATAAAAATAAAATCACTAATGTATGATGTCTGGTCACTGACACTGACTATATTTATGAACGGATAAATAAAAGAAAACATTTTTACCCATCTGCTGTGAGTGTGCAGGTCCTGGTATGGAGCTAATGACTATAGTCTGTCCTGTTAATGGAACCTGAGGGTGACCATTGTGATATAAGTGAGGTTGTTCTGCGGCCAGACCTGCAAAAATAAATTAGATTATTGAGTTACTATTCAAAAAACAGTGTTCAGGAAGTAAGTAAGCCTACAATATTCATATTTGGAGCAGTCAGCTCAAATTTGACGGAAAAATTTCTAATTTACCACATTCATCTGTGCCTGATGCATCACAACCATAAGTAAAGAATAGAAGGTCTGGCTATATGGTGGCAGATATGCTAATTTCAACTTTTAACCACAGATGGTGACAGAGATACCAAAATTACATAGTGAACATTTGAAGTAATATCGGCCCTGTCCCAAATGGAACCCTATGCCCTCACGATCTTCCTCCATATCCACACTTTTGTGACATAATGCCGCTTTGACTGTTGGGAAGAAGTCTGCTGTGGAGCTCACGTGCCCGGCAAAAGTGCACATCGAGGGCGAATATCTACTGCAAATGGGTTGCTCACGAGCATCCTTCTGAAACCTAAAATGACAGCCTACGGTCTTGTGGACTTAACGGACATGCGCACGCATCGGCCATTGTAAGTCCATACGATCACAAGTGCTTATGAAGGGTGCCATTTGGGACAAGGCCATCAAAGTCCCTTTTAAGGCAAGAAATTTCACTCGTCGGCCATCTTTGAAACACCTCTCGGGCAGCTATTTTAGTCATGCAAGTACAGCTCCTGTCTCTTTAAATGGGGAAACATCAAATTCTCCAAAGCTGTTCACCAAGCTTACAACTAAATTTCATATTTGAATCACCAATGCTATCTGACAACAACTGTCTAATGAATTTTTTAATGAAAAGCTCAAATCATGAAAAAAAAAAACATTTTTCAGGCTGGACCGGCCAATGCGCGCCGCACTTGCAATCATTTACTGTTGGAACTTCTTCCAAAAATTGTCTCGCATCCCACAACATTCACTGTCCCGCATCAATACACATCAATACAATACATTACAGTACTATAAACACCACTTCAAACTAATTACAATACATGAATACATAAGTACCTAACTGGCTGTAATGCAACAAATTAATCCTTTCTATTTTTCCTGAACCCTGAGGCCTACTTACACCCCCAACTCTGACTCAATAATTTAAAAGATAGGTGAACAAAAGATTGTGAAACAACTTCTTGAAAAAGATAAAATGTAGGATGGGACTTGATTTTGTTCCTTTTGGAATTGGATTGTGGGATCATTGTTGTTTGCCATTGCTGCGATCTCATGTGAGCGACAGGGTACATGAATTTTTCAAAAATAATGATGTGCATGAATAAACCATTTATAATAAATATTATCACGTCATCAGAGAGAAGTCTGTCATTTACATGGGAAAGATTAAGATATTTTGATGAAATTGTTTTTTAGAAAATGAAACTTGAAGCCATATGCATGGATGAATTTGATTTGACGTAGCATTCATGTCCGTAGCAAAAATTATAAGCCAAAATGTTATACTTGATGTTATAACAGTGTTTGATCAGATCCCTAATGCTTATTATGAGCAATAATTATAGTAATGTTTCCTTTAGCTAGTCTACCATAATCAAATGAAGCCGCTCCAGAAGTAATGTCTTAATATGGTATACAGCGCATACATTATTTTGCCTCATCATTTTACATTTTGCAGTGTAATATGCAGTATTATAAGAGAAAGATCAAGCACACTTGTTTAAGACTAAAGTACCTGCTTTCACCTAATTTAAAAAATGATCATGAAGCATTTTTCTGCTTCACCTCATACTCACCCCCAAGAAGCATCTCCTGCAGCAGGTTATCTATCTTGGCAAGACCAAAAAGCTTGATAAACTGTAGCTGCTCAATCATCTGCCAGGTGATGCTTTGCAGAGTAGGCAGCAGCAGCAAAAGCTCCCCGAATCGCCCACGCGAGTCATACTGCCGGTCATTAATGTAGTCTTCCAGACTCATTTGAACCTGACAGCGCATCGCCTTGATCTTAGAGGGGTCTCTTAAGCTTTTGGCATCTAGAAGAAAAATAGTAACATGTAGGTCTGTGTTTTAAGATAGATATTAAGTGTTAAATTAATGATCTGTTTTATTTGCATATACCTGGATCAAAGAACACAATGGCCTTTAGAGCTGCATATTCATTGTCATCAATTTGGATGTCCTGGAAGGGTAATACCAGTTCATCCAAGACTCGGTTAGATACGCGACCTATTTCCGGCTCAGGGCAGTTTCGGTGGACAACACAGGCATTACCTGCAAGGAAAACAATAAACAAAAGATCCGCTCGAGTTAGTGTGTGTAAGTATGTGTGTGCGTGTGTGTAACTGTCTGTCTATAGCCTAATTATGTTGAAAGGTGAAAATGACTTTCTATTAGAAGTTACCTAGAAGCAAAAGGTCTTTGTATGGCATTGACCTTTTAGCCACACCCAGCAGAAGATGCTCGCCAGCATGAGCTCGTAATAAACCAACCTGTAAAGAAAAAGAGGCCTGGTTTAACAGTTTTCTGTAAACCTACTATAACACAATAAAATGTTATGAAAATATGCTATATTATAAGGAAATACTAAAAAAAAAATACTACTATTAAAAAATTTGGAGTCAGTATGACTAGAGACTCCATTTGAAAAAGACTCTATTTATTTGATCAAAAATACAGTAAAAACAGTAATATTGTGAATTTTTTCTGTTTAAATATATTTTCACCTGCCATTACCCCAGTATTCAGTGTCACATGATCCGTCAGAAATCATTCTTCTAATATGCTTAAGAAACATTTCTTATTATTATCAATGTTGAAAACAGTTGTGTTGCTTAACATTGTTGTGAAAACTGTGCTTTTTTTAGGATTCTTTAATGAATAGGAGGTTCAAACGAACAGCATTTATTTTAAATTGGGTGAACTATCCATTTAAATAGAAATATTTTTGAATATTATACATGTCTTTAATCATTATATATAGTAGATACATTTATTTATTTAATCATTTTGAATGGACTTGATTTTTTGAAACACATAGTGTAGTTATGGTCTCTACCAGCAGAGGGCTAACTCGACAATCCTAACCAGCCAAACATTTGCCTACTACTTGATTTGCAGGTGACAAAATGCTAAATGAGCCATCAATTTTGGTCCAGAAGAGAAAAACTGCAAATTTTTAATGCATTAAAAACTGGTAAAAAATAATTTTGTCAACTTTTAGGAGTATACTACTACCATACAGTAGACCTCAAAGCTAATACACATGAACTAAATAGCATTTTCATCCTTTAAGCTCATACTCAAACATCGGAAGGTTCTGCATGTTCAATAACAATAAATGCAAGGGAGGAAATCCTAAATTTAGAGCAACACAAATAGCATGCTAAATGGAGGCTAAACCAAGTCAGCCATGTGAATAGCAAATATTGAGCTTCGGTGAACGGCCCTGCAATTTAACCCAAGGGCCTGCCCAATTAGCACAGCCAGTGTTGCTTTCCAACGGCCATTACCTGGTCATCAAGTGGCAATTCGCCGAAAGCTGGGATGTATTTAGCCCACTCTACCAGAACAAGCAGCTGTTGCTTCATAGATTCACAGACGTCACTGATAGTGGCTGATTTTTTCTCTGAAACATCAGCAGGGCCCATTGGGCTGGCAGCGTTGATCTGCTGAGAGACAGAAGAATGACGAACTGAATTTACAGTGTCCTCTAAAAATGCTTTTGCACAAGCTGTTGCCTCTCTCCGGGTAAATTCACACAGGTACTCATGCAAATAATTAGAAATGTTGATGACACTCACTGACTGATGCTCAAAGAAAGCAACGCTCATACAAATTACAGTTGTTATTTATCTCTCTTTGTTATTATTAACTACTGAGCAGAACTTCATCAGAGTTACTGATAAAACCTCTCTTCCCTCTTTAATCAGCCCTGTTGCTGGTTAATTTTTGTCTTTGGTGACTATTTATCTCTAGCAGAATGCATTAAACCCATACACCTTTGCTTTAATTGACAATCATGGCAATGATTTATTGCTCAAAAGCAATAAATGTTACTGCCGCAGATACCGTAATATGCATGTTTTTCATTTTCCGTGTCTCTGCCCTTTCCAACTGATGTTCTTTCTCTTTCTTTTTGTGTGTGTGCGTGTGAGCGTTTCGATTAACCTTGATAGGACAGTTTACCTGCTGCGAGAGAGCTTCAGCATGAGCGAGGGCTGTGATTGGTGGCAGATCATGCGTGTCTTGCATGTTCCTCCTAGAGCTGATACGGTCCCGCTCATTCTGCACAGCTTAAAACAAGCACAAACAATTTTTCTGATTAGTGAGCTAATAACAGTTAGGAGTTATTACTGATTAGCCAAGATGACGGGTGTGTTTCTCAAGCTTATTTGCAGAAAATCACACTGCCAAGTAATAACACACACGAATAGCCAAGAAATAAGGGGTTCGCTGGCAGAATGAATCATTCCTTCTAATGTATTTTAATGTCATTAAATGTATAAAGCGTCCAAAATTACCTTTTTGCCACACCTGTTGTGTTTTGCCACATAATGAATTTAATTGGGAAATTTGCCAGCCATAAATATTTCCTACTGGCCATGTTACTTTATTTTGCATTACTTTACTTGCATTACATTTTTTTAATAATTTTATAAATACTTTTCTCTATGCAAACAACCTTATTTTGATGTTTTTTGGATACTTAGTTTAAATTATATTGATTTCGCCTGGCAAATAGCAGCTGAAAATAAATATACTGTCCCTACAAAAAATGTATACAGGTATGTGTGATTTTTTCTTTCTGACATTGAATCAAACTTCAAAAAGATACCTGGTGAGAAAAATTGCCTAAGATTGTTCTTGGTTGGCTATTGGTCTTGGCCAGTCTCATTTTTGTTAGTTTGCTAGTTTAAGAGTAAACAAAACAAAAGAAGATATTTTGAAGAATGTCGGTAACCAAACAGTTGATGGACCCCAGTGACTTCATAGTATTATTTTCAGTGGGGCCCATCAACTGTTTGCTCACTGATATTCTTCTCTAGCAAAAAAGAAAGAAAGTCATACAAGTTTGGAACAACTTGCGGGTGAGTAAATGATGACAGAATTTTCATTTTTGGGTGAGTTATCCCTTTAAGCCAGCTAAGACCAGTAAACAATCTTAGGCTGGTTTAAGCTGTTTTTTCTCTGAAGAAATGAGAAACGATGGTGAGCAAATTAAAAAATAATGCATGACTGTCATACAAAACCCTGCATAAGCTAGAGGTAAAACTTTAACTGACCACAGTCCTGAACAACGTGTACGCACGGAAAGTGAGGTGGAGAGCACATGATCGCCCATCATAAAAGTCTAAGCCAAGGTTATACATCCAATAAACTAAACATCCTTGTGTAATCAGGGCAAGTTTTATGGCATCATCTATTTTACTCACTTGAGTTCCCTCTTCCTTGTAACGCCATGAGATATATGTTCAAGACTGAAGGAAATGGGAGCATTTGTGGGAAAAATTCCATGCATATATAATGTTTACCTTCTTTCTTCATTCCAGCTCGAAAGCATTTGTGAAGTCTGCAGAAACGGCACTGGTTCCGTTTGTCTTTATCAACAACACATTGACGATTAAACCTGCCCAAAAGAAGAAGAAGAAAATATTTCATAAGAGCAAACACCATACTTTGTAAACACCTTGTTAACATTACAGCAATAAATTGTAAATGTGATGAATATAAAAAAGTCTTGGTGTGTTTTGGTCAATTATTTGTAATTAGAACTGGGAACTGTAAGTAATTTAATGTATGTGGTTCTGATTCCAATTTCACTGAAAAATTCCAGTTCCTTAGTCATTCCTTAACGATTCTCTTTTCATTGACAGAAGTAACATCTTATGGTTCAGTGAACTGGTGAAATTCATTACAGTTCAGCTTTAAAAGCTTAATTTTTAAGGCGGCACAATTACATTGTACTTACTTGAATAAGTACTGAGTGTATTAATTAACTACATGTACTACAATGGTTAGTGTTAGGGTTTGGTTTAGGGTTATTTACTTGTAATTATGCATAATTTACTTTTATTACTATAGTAAGTATGTAGCAACGTTTACTACGTCACCTAAAAATAAAGTGTTACCAAAAATAATCCAAACGTTTGTTACAGTATTTATTAATCTTTGTGAGTTCATAAAAATACAACTGTTCATTGTTAGTTCATGTTAGCTCAGGTTCATTAAATAATATACAACGTCTGATATTAATAATGCATTAGTAAATGTTGAAATTAACTGAGATTAACAAATGCTTCAGAGGTAGGCCTATTTTCATTGTTAGTAACTAATGTTAACAAATAGAACCTTATTGTAAAGTGTTTTTTTTTATGTTTGCGGTAACCATTAATGCAACAGAATGTCATTAAAAACAGTTTTATTTAAAAAAAAATAACGATTTCTTAATTTAAAAAATCGGCTCTCGCTTCCCATCTCATACTGTTATTGTTAGCTAAACTTCTTTGAAATGCTTAAACTTTAAAAACCTGGCAACTATAAGTAAAACTGAAATAAAAAATACATTATATATAGTATATATTATATTATATACTATATATAACATATAATATATAGTATGTAATACTAAAATAACACTGAACACATTTTCTTTCCGCCATAAAAATGTTTTTCAATACACAATATTCATTTTACAGTGTGAACATCTCAGCTGGACGAGCGTGATGTACCTGCAGGAGTAGACATGACTCTTCCTGATGCTCCTGCGGAAGAAGCCTTTGCAGCCATCACAGCTAGACGCGCCATAATGTTTACCTGTGGCTTTGTCGCCACAGATTGCGCAGTTGGAGCTAACGCCATTTTCTCCTTGACTGATGCTGGGCTCTGTCGGCATGTTTTCTGTGAACAACAACACGGACAGTCAGGATTGAGATCCTCACAAAACTGTTATTGCCACCAGAACACTTTGGTTTGAGTAGCAAAAACTGTTCATTCAGTAAGCGAGGGCTCAATGATTCACTTGGGTGGCTTTGAGATCTTTTAAAGTAGAGAACCATGTCTGTTGTACATCCAGAACACCAAATAGTAGAAATCTACTGCTGCTAAGCTTCTGGATGCTAAGCTAAGCATGCTAATTCAAGCTAGACTAACAAACACAGAGCCTAGTGAGTCTCATAAAGCTACAACAGGACACGTCGATCAAATCTCGGCCTTTTTACTCGGTCTCTCGATCATAACTACTAATGAGGAGAATAAGGAAGAGTTCTGCATAAGTGAACAAAGGATGCTCATCCTAAAAGACCTTCTAATGCAACAGAGAGTGGCACCCTTCTGTTCATATAGACAAGGATGAGAAATCAATCATTCCTTTGTGCATCCAAAATCATAACATTTCAACAAAAGAAATGCAGCAGGGGACTTTAGCCTTTTATGCGCTGAGACTGATTGGAGCCTCCCGCTGTTGTAGGACAGACTTAATTAGGATTAGCCTCTGTTTTATTGCATAGACAGATACTCAATGGAGATTGACATCTCATGGATAAATGTTAATGTGGGTTGAAAGCAATCTCTTCTGATTTAGTTTATTCCCAAAGTGATTCTTTCTCATTTCAGGATAAAATATCATTTGAATGCAAAGGGCACGTGTGGTCACAGAGAGGCAATTTCATCCTGGCGGCTGTTTGAAGTATTTAGTTTCAGAGTAAGGTGCCACAGAACTTAAAATAAAACAATGAGAAATGGGTTGGGAAACCATTTTACTGCATTCATGGCTTTATGGGCTTAATTAAAGAGACAGATTACTGAAAAATGAAGATTCGGTCATCATTTACTCAACCTCGTGTTGGTCCAAACCTACATGACTTGCTTTCTTCTGCAGAACACAAAAGAAGATATCTTGAAGAATATTGGTAGCAAAACATTTTTGATGACCATTGACTTCCATAATATGGATAAAAAATAAAAAAAACATTTTCAAAATATATTCTTTTGTGTTTCACACAAGAAAGAGATTCATACAGTTTTGGAACGGTATGAGGGTGAGTAAACAATGAACGATTTTTCATTTTTGGGCGAACTATCCATCTAAGCACAGGATGATTAAAGAAAGCTGAAAGAAGCTGTATAAACAATTTAGCCGAATGCGACAAACAATCCATCTCAAACCCTTTCCTACACTATATTAAATTAATACTTTGCATGAAAATGTCAACTCAAAATGTGAGTTTTGCATTTCGCGCATTTTATTAATGCAACACAATGCTCAATTTCACTATTTGAAATCTACTTAAATTTGTAAAACATTAGTTTATCTATTTAATAATTTTTATTCTTTAGACAAGTTTCAGTTCCCAGCATGCTTTCCATGGGACTGGACTGCTTGAGGATGATTCAGTAGTGTAAAATGTTTATTTTTTATTTTATACAACTTAGAATCAGTTATTGTAGATGTTACCACATAAAACATTTTTTGTCAATGCTTACACTAGTTAGCATTTATCTGCAACAGATTCAGTCAAGTTAGTATGACAGATCTAATTGTATTGTTATTTGCTCAACATAAAGTATATGTGTGTACTGATTAGTTTAATTTTAGGAAAATCGAAATTAAGTTCAGCCAAATAATTATTTGTCTAGCTGTCCGTCAGAGAGTGTGTGTTTGCCTTTAAATAGTTTCTATAACAGTTATTTTATGACCTTTCTCTATCTCTGTGTTTAGATGTACTGTAAAGAACTGTAAAGATAACTGGGAAATCTCTACAGCAATTTTATTCTAGGATTAGGTTAATGGAGAACCGAACTGGATAAATCACATCAGATTGTGATGACAAAGTACCTAAAGATATGAACCATGGGTAACCAAAAGGGCCTAGGTTTAAAAGTTAGAAGTGGCAACATTGCACCCTTGACAAATACATTTCCCATGATGCCCCAGGATGACTGTCCCTTCAGTAAATGTACTTTTACGTATTATTTATTACTTCTTCTTTTTTTTTTTTATAAAAGTACAACATAAGATAATGGGACAAACATCCTTTCACGCCTCAAAATGTCCCTCCTCTTATATTAGTTCATTGTTGTTCCTGCTTTGAATTAAAGGGGTAGTTCGCCCAAAAATTTAAATTCTGTGTGTCATAATTTACTCAGCCTCAAGTTGTTCCAAACCTTTAGGAATTTCTTTCTTCTGCTGAACACAAAATAAGATATTTTGAAGAATATGGGTAACCAAACAGTTGATGGGCCCCATTGACTTCCATAGTATGAACAAAAATACTATGGAAGTCCATCAACTGTTTGGTTACTGACATTCTTCTAAATATCTTCTTTTGTGTTCAGCAGAAGAAAGAAATGTATACAGGTTTGTAACAACGTGAGGTTGTGAATGATGACATGATTTTCATTTTTGGGGCGAACTATCCCTTTAACATTGAAGTTGTACAAAATATACTAAACTTACACTTAAATACAGTATATCCCGTTTTGTCTTTTTTTCAACCCACGGAGAACCCTGTCTCTAATCCTGAGACTCAGAACTCTTTTCTCAGGATTTGAGTGAAACCCTCTGTTGAATTTTAAACTGAATGGAAAGACTTTCAAAATAGTTAGCTAACAGTTATCTCCTTTAGGAGGTAAATGATTCTGCTGGGACAAATCATTCCAGACAGTTCAGACAGCTATTAAACCAGCCATGACATGGCGCCTGTCCCCTCCAGTCACACCAAGCCAAATTAACACCCACCTCAGTTAGAATTGACATTAATTCAGTTAACAGTTCAGTAACAGCACTTTAGCAAACACAAAATTGGACCAGAATGATTATAGTCCAAGCAGCATCAACATCATCTGTTACAAAAATACGTTAAAAACTCATTTTTGGACAAAATGCACAGCACTCACCACCACAATAAAGCACCTCTGCATTCTCAAAGCCCAGTGTGCTATAGGTCGGGTCTAGGCCCTCGCAGTAATTGGCTACATCCATGTCCAACAAGGATTTAGGGAGAGGACTTGGTGAAAACTTCATCCCTTCCTTGCTATCTCTACTTAAAGTCGTCCTGGGACAGTGTCTCTAGGAGAGAGCAGCCTTAGGTTGACCATCTCTTCAGAATGCTGATTTGTCATCTTCTAAGACAAGGGAGGAGCCTTGGCCAAGACTCCTCACCTCCTTGCACAGAACTTATCTTCTCCCCTTATCCTATACTTATCACAAGGATGAAGAGATAACGTTTTTCCCCATTTGTTCCAGAGAGAAACCAGAGGTTTTATTGGTGCGGCCCAAACAACAGGCCCTGTTCTCAGGCAAAATGACAGTCTTACAAAGTAATGCACCATCCCTTAACCAAAATATGGCAAAAACTGCAGGACAATACATTTATAAATGCACATTAGGAGAACTAGGAGCTTCCTTTTGTAAACACGATGTTGTAAATCAATGGGGTTTTCTCAGCTTGGGATGTGCCATGGCTTAAAATGAAGAAGCATAAATGTTATGCTTTAATGCTTAATTACATTTACACCATATTTAATAAACTAGATATCTCAGTTACAGCAGCTCTGTTATATTTTATAATGATTATTATAGACATAATTTACATTCATCTGACACAAAAAAAGTTTGACACACGTTTTGCATGTTATTTAAGCTAGACTTAGAGAATCATTTGAATGTAATATTTTGATGAGCCATTTTTTCTTAAATGGATAGTTCACACAAAAATGGAAATTCTGTCATCATTTACTCACACTTGTGCCCTTCCAATAACACAAAAGAAGATATATTTTGGGGGGAAAAAACTTTCTTTGTACAATGGATGTCAATGGGGTCCAATGTTTATTTTGAACCGCAGTGGTTTTCAAATTATCTAATTTTGTGTTCTGGAGAAGTTTGGAAAGTAATGGCAGTCGTTTGTAGGCAAACTATCAGTTTACCTGACAAAATTAGAGTAAAAACATCACAAAAAAGACATCAGTGCAGCACCGACAGCCCTATTCAATGCATGTGCAAAGCCACGAAGGAAACCAAACAAGTGTCTCTGGTCAAAATATAATTTTAAAAACATTCAACTTTAATGAAATACTTTGCCATTTGGGTTCCCTGCAGTTTGTTTAATTTTAGAATATCTATAAGTGTGAAAAATGTTTTTTCTGTACACTAAACTGCTTTACTTTGCTTAAATCTACTATAGAAAGTCAAACAGAATATCACCATTACTGTACAAACAGAGGCTACACCAAAAACAGAAAGACACTTTTTTTTAAATAAATCAGACTTTAAATATTTAACATAAGATTCAGAAAGGACATGGATACTCAACACTGTACAGGTTACATTTTAACTTCACTCCAATAAACAATGTTTAAATGAGGAAGTGCTCAAATGTTCACGTGATAATGTCATCATCTATTTCATGCCCTCTATTTTCAATACATTGCCCTCACTAACAAATCCAATGCAGGGAGACGAATAGGCTACTTTACTTAAAATCATATTTGCAATATACTCTACATTAGTTGATCTATAATACAACTTCCAAAGAAAATAAATTCAAGGTCAAACTTGAACTGCTTAGAAGTAAAATATCACCCCAGGACTGGGGGAAAACTTGCAGTATCAAGGTAGTTGGCTACGTTCAGTTTTGTATTTAAAAAGCCCATTGATATGACTTGTCTAGGCAAGTAGCTACGTAGCTATAATAAATATAGGCTATTACTTAAAATAAATATTTACGTATAATAATAGTAGTAAGGCATATTTTAATGAAAAATGCAAACTAATTATTTGCAAAGCAAAGATAATTGAGAGAACGTAAATGTTGTAAGTATGCTTCTTGAATGTAGCATAAACCTTTTTTATTGACTAGCTATAAAAAAATTAAATAGTAATAATTTAATATAACCACTGCTTATTTGTGCTCACAAATTAAAATCCTTTACAATTTTTTCAAGATTTTTTTTTTTTATAAGACACGAACGACACAGCCTGACTGTTCAAACCGCGCGATATTTTCTTTCCCCATATAGGTAGTAGTAAGGACTTCTTTAAATTCCTATATTCCCAGGTAAAATGTTGAAACAAACGGTTTAATGGTTTATTTTTTTCTTTAACTGACCCACAATTCAACCGCAACTCAAAACTATCAGGTCTTACCTTCTCCACGTCCAACAGCGATTTGCATTAATCCACCAAAACCCAAACGAACATGGGTCAAACTTTTATGCTAATTAAAAATTGTTTCGATGTTGGTAAATTCGAGTAGGCTACATGAATTGTTTAACATGTCATTGGATAATACTTTTGGTGGTGTTGGGGGAGCCTTTCATTAGATCGATTTACTAAACAAACTGAAAGTTGGGTGGAGATGTTAAACAGTAACTAGACCCAATAAAACAGAAGACATGAGTGTTGCCCTTGCGTGGGTTCAGGACGTCAAGAACACGGACATACAGTAGCCTACGAAGCCTATAGGCTGCAAGTAGAAGAATTTGAATTTAGCATTAAATGTTAAG
Organism: Siphateles boraxobius; assembly: GCF_051911475.1. NCBI lineage: Eukaryota > Metazoa > Chordata > Actinopteri > Cypriniformes > Leuciscidae > Siphateles > Siphateles boraxobius. Next base: position 20,480,970 of record NW_027508876.1, read on the forward strand.
CTTAATACGAATACATATCCTATGTAACATATATTTTTGTATTTTTCATAAAATAAATAAAATAAAATAAAAGCCTGCTTATAAACAATTTGGCTGAACGCTAATAGCCGAAATCATTATTTCAGCCTACAGAACTATAATTTTACCTTTCAACTAGCCAAGCTCCGAATGGGTCTTTGACGTTCTCCAAGTTTACCAGAAAAGGGCGCCAAATCTCTATTTTTCTGTCTTTCAATGAGAGGTCGAGCACCGGTTGGTCATTATATTGTATAGGCTATAATTGAACACAAATCCACGTTTTTATACTTCTACATACACGACTTCTGCATAAGTCTAAATCGTCCCTATAAATGAAACCAATCGACGCTGTTTCACTCGCGAATTATAGCGGCTCACGCTGGTTAAGTTATAGGCCTAAGCCTAAATAACTGGAAAAAATTCTGAGGAAAGTAGTAGGCTACACTAAAATCTTCTTTTGTGTTCTGCAGAAAAATAATAATCCATACAGGTTTGGAACAACTTGAGGGAAAGTAAGCTAAATGATGACAGAATTTCCATTTTTGGGTGAAATCCCTTTAATAGGCCATTTAAAATTAAATGTGTGGTAGAAGTACTTTTTGTAAGTGTATGTACGAAGCTTCCGTGTCTTTTTTTCCATTTATTTTTATCACAGCTTACACAGTTAACAATTAGTAGCCTATAGTAATTTCCTATATGCCCTATTATGACACAGACATAGACTAGGCCTACAGTTAATGTCATTGTTTTCTTGTGAAACATTTTAGTTGAACAGTCTGTTTTTTAAATGTTACAAGTTTCACAACGTTCAGAGAACATTAAAAATGAATGTTTGCAACATATGCAAACGAAAATAGAACAACATAGAAAGTTCCCAAAATGTTAGAAAAACCAAGAAAAAGTTTTTTAAAACATTGTATAACTGGACGTTTTAAATGTTTAGAGATCATAATGTTTTCATAACTTAATAAACGTTAGCTGAACGTTAATTAAATCTTTTTTTTTTTGTCAGATGGGGTGCTCATTTAGGCTACCTTTATTGTCACCGTATTAGAATTATTACTCTCGTTTCCTGTAGAAAAAGTTTCCATTTTCACATCTGCAGACCGTGATTGATGGTCAATAGGCTACCCACAGCTTTAGGTCCAGCACACCTGACACACGTTCTTCCCTGTGAACGTCAGCATGTCGAAACACGTAAGTCCCGTGATGGCCAGAAACACTTCATTTATCGCATGTAGATCTTTAGTGTGGTTCAGGTATTGCAGCCGAAAAAGGTGGTATGGTACCAGGCAGGTGAGCAAGATAAGTACAAAGGTGAGGTTTTTTATTTGGACCCAAAACTCCTGCTGGGAACGACTGGCCCCTCCGTACTTGCGTACCATAACGTGCAGGATGATCGCCTGGATGCAGGTCTGAAAACCCGACACAATGATAATAAAGATGGACAGAATCATGTTCAGGGCGTAGACGGGCTTGTTATTTAACACATTCTGAAATTTAAAGCACTGTTTTTGTGTGGCGAAATCATCAGTGCCATCAGACTTATTGCCGTATTGAGACAGCACGAGGGGTAGCATGATGAGCAGAAGTAAGAACCACACTAAAACGCTCGCGCCCAGTGCGTGCAGCCGCCTGTAAAACTCAGTCCGTTGCGTTTTCTTGTAGTATTGCAGGAAACGAAGGGTGAGAATGATGGTGTAGATTGTAAACACCATGTATATGTGGATATGCACCATGGCGCTGACCAGTTTACACATCCCCGGACTCAGGCTCCATGTTTGAAACGCGAAATAGTAGATTCTGAATGGCACGGTGAGCAGGAACAGAAAATGTGCGATCATCAGGTTCAGGAAGGCGATGGTGGTTAACGAGCGAATGTTGGTTTTTAACAAGCTGATCATGAGACCCAAGCCTGTGATGCCCACCAGAAGCACGACAGAGTAGATGACTATCAGGGCGATTCTGTAGGGCTCAGGGAGGTGGGCTGAGGGGGTTGAAGTGGTGGATGTCACTGCGAGGCTGGTGTTGGTGGTGATGGTGTTGTTCGCCATGGTCCCTAGAGAGAAAACACACTGGAAGTCAAAGAATAGTGTGATGAAGTTATTCAACACGTGGAAAAGACATCTGCATTGTTTCTGGAATAGTTAAACTCACTATTAGGCTACATTGTATAAAAAATTTTTTTTTTAAATTATCACGTGTATGTTCCACAAAAAGTTCCTTTGATGTTATGAGTTTTAACTCAGTTTTATTCATTAGTAATTATTCAAAGAGATTAAACTTAAAAGGAGAGTTAACCCAAAAATGTTTAACTTTCTCACTTCTGTGGAATAGGCCTACATACGATATTTTTAATAACACTGGTTTACAAAACACACATTCCTCAAAATATTTTATTTTATGTTCACAGGGGGGAAAAAGAAAGCCATACAGGTTTGGAAGGACAGGGATGTTTTCTATTTAAGGTGTTACCATATTACCACTAGTTTCCATTTTTTAACAGTTAACTCCATTAGTTAACATGACCGAACGATTAAAAAAAAATACTTCTAGCCTTTATGAAAAGCGTGCATTAATCTTAATGTTAATTACAATATATAGCCTATTACTAATACAGTATTCAAACCAAAGCTTCTGTTATTATTTAATTGACGTGCAGCTAACATTAATTATTTGAATTGTTCAATTTTTAAGTAACGTTAACAAAGATTAATAAATACTGTAACAAATGTATTGCTCATTGTTAGTTGATGTAAGTTATGCATTCATGTTAACTAAGGATCTTACTGTAAAATATTACCAATGACAGTGTTTTTGCAGAAACAGGTCAATAAAAAGCTAATATGCATGTCAATATATTTTGTAAACCCTAGTTCCATTCCTTTAAACTTTAATTTTGAATACTTTGCGTAAATATACAAAATATTAATAATTTTAAGCTCATTCGAATGTGCCACGCCACAATGTAGCTATACATTTATGGTGGTTCTTTTTCCTTCAGAAAAACAACTGATAGCTAGACATTTCAACTATATTTTACAACACAGTGCATTTAAAATGTTAAAATTAGTTTACATAATCAAAATGAACAGCTTAATGAGAGATTGAAGCACGATACGTACCCTCAGAGCAAATACACAGAAGTCGGAGATGCAGATCAGATGAGGAAGTAAGGTAATGTGTTTGTTGCTTCTGCAACTCGTTCAGTAACCACTATTTTAGCACATTCTCTCGACGAGGAGGACGGACTTCTGGGTGTTTCATGATTCACAGTTACACATTTGACTCTTCAGTTTAGGTGGCCAACCTCAAAAACAATGAAAGTTACACTACCCAACCAACCACTCTGTTGTTGTTTTTAGATTCCAGTTATGATGAAATACTCCTAGACCACAGTCATCTAGCATTTCTGTTCTTTTATAGTCTGAATGTATTGTAATAGTGCCTCTTAAAATGATCTCTTAGTAGAAATTACAGGTGTCAAATCTTAAAATCACTCCATTCTTGGGACTAGACTTCAGCTGAGAAGCGAGGTTTGTGGTTTTTGGTTTTCCCCTGCATGTTTGTCACAGCTGCAGGTGGAGTGGGGGGTTAGGACAGGGTTATGCTTTAGTATAAAGTTATAAATGGATATTGATTTTCCCAATTTTTTTGTTACAAAATATAACAATATTTACGTAAGATAACATATGTAGGTAAATAAAACTATATAATGTCATAATGTTACATTAGATAATGTAATGCATAGTTAATGCTATTAATGGCAGTTATGTTTAAACTACATCTCTTATGCTCAACAAGGTTGCGTTTATAATACAGTAAAAAAAAGTAACATTGTAAATTATTAAAATTTAAAATAACTGCTTTCTATTTGTAATATTTTTAAAAATTGAATTTATTCCTGTGATGGCAAAACTGAATTTTCAGCACATTGTCACATTAAACTTAAAAAATAATTTTAATATACTGATTTGGTGCTACATTTCTTATTATTATCAATGTTGAAAACTGTTGTGCTGCTAATATTTGTGTGGGAAACCTTAATAAAATTTTTTCAGGATTCTTTAATCAATATGAAGTTCAAAAGAACAGCATGTATTTAAAATAGAAATCTTTTTCTACCCCAACATTTTGAAAAGTAATGTATTTTTCCTATGTATTTTATTTGAACTTGGTGCTGACAAAGATCAAAGTCAGTGTTTTTGTGGATTTTATTTAAAACATGGCATGACACTTAACATAAGGGTTTATTCTAAATAAATAATTTTGCACATTTACACAGAAATATTAAAAATACAGTATTCTAAAACTACACATTTACCATAATACCATCTGAGAATTAGATCCCAGTTAAAATCAGCTGTCATATCAGTACAGTAACATTCCTCAACTTTGGCATAAATCATACAGTACATAATCAAGTACTTTCCCTTTAACCTGTGCCTGTCTTGAGGTGTTGCTGTATTAATAACAGATCACTTTTCTTATTAATTATATCAAACAGAGTCTTCCTCTTACAGTTTAAAATGCAGAGTCATATACGTCTTAAGTAATATTGATGTTAAGAAATTCTCAGAAACAGGAAGACCCAATGCTGAACATCAGTCAAATGACTGTGCAGTTGGATGTTTGTTTGTTTGTTTGTTTGTTTGTTTGTTTGTTTTTTGCACCTTGTAAACATTAGGAGGGAGGTCCAGGTGTGAGGTCATCATCACCTAAAGTGCATCTTTCGTTTCTGTCCAATGATGATTCTCTTGGAGGTTAAAATGTGCGTCATGACACTCAGCAACATGAGGAAGATGGTCATGGACATTACGATGACATAGTGACTAATACTGCAACACAGAAGAAATATGTTATCATATTTGTGCATTTACACACATGCAATGACCAAAAGTGAGCTTCTGTTTCACATAGTTAACAAGATGAAAGCTAAAACAATACAGTTAACCCACCTAGTTCCTATGTCAAGCCAGCTTCCATAATCTTTTACTAAGAAAAAGAAGTGCTGGTGAAAAAGAATAGAAATATTAAAATAAAATGATTAATAAAAATAAGTATTTTATGCAATAATAAAAGATTTCATTTATTCTCTATGCTAAGCTTACCAGTGCCATCAAGTCTGAGATGACAAGCACAACGAGGAAAAGGCTAGAAAACAAATGCAAACAAATTTCATGTGAACCTATGCAAAATAATGTTATAAAACTTTTTATATATACAAATACATTTTTTGTTCCCTTTCGAGAGGTCTCTCCTATTGCGTAAGTAGCTTACGCTATGGGAAAACTCCTTTTCTCGAGAATATTGAAGTCTTTATGTAAAACGCATTGCAGCTGCACAGCTGACAGCAATGAACGAAGGCAGCTCGGTCATTGGCTGTGCTGCGGCAACTTGCTCGAACCAATGACGGGGCGACTCTGAATGCGCGACCAATGAGCGCGCTTCGCGCCCGCGCGCGTCAGAGCCCGCCAAGATGGGCGTGGCCAAGAGCTATATATTGGGCGCCCCGTCATGAGAGTTCTTTAGATTTAATCTCCTTCAGCGAACACCTTCTTCGCTGGATCCTCCGGATTATTGAAGCTTCGCCGTCGAAAAGCATACCAGCGGGATTTGCTACGAGGACGTCGGCACCTTCAGCCGCCTTCTAACGCGATCCTACTGAGCCATCCGGCGTACTGCTCACGCGAGTATTTACATCTGTTCGCTCTGCGACACTTGTAAAAGAGCAAATTTTCCAAGGCGTTGTTTCAAATGCCTTCCTGCGCGTCGTGCAGAGACCTTCTCCCGGACGGGGATCGTCACATCATCTGCGCTCGCTGCCTGGGCCGGGACCACGCAGAAGCTGCTTTGACCAAGGGCGGATGCCCCGAATGTGACGACCTGGGTCTCTCCGCACTGCGGGCTCGCCTCGCCGCTTTCGCCGTGAGCGAGCCCATCGCCGCCATCCCTCTGTTCGAGCCGCGCACTAAGAAAAAGCGCCTCTCACAGAGGCTTCCTGAACCTGAGCTCAGTGACGTCACGCCGAGCCAGTCTCCGCGTGCTTCACCGCCGCTCTTGCCTTCCCCACCGCCGGTTCAGTTCACCCATCCGGACCCACACCCCTCTAGCAGAGCGGTGGGCCTTGTGACTTTCGGCGCGTCCGAGGACGACGGGGGAATGGATGACAGCTTGTCAATCGACGCTGCATCGGACGACTGGCCGGGCTCCACTCTCGACCCCGCCCCGTCGACGCTAGCTAGCGCGAGCGGGGGCTCCACCATGGATAGCGAGATTATCCGCGTTCTCTCTAAGGCCGTGGAAGACCTCGGGCTCGATTGGTCTTCTCCCGAAGAACCAACCCGGAGCCGACTGGATGAGTGGTTTCTGCAGGGGCGCCAGCAGGCCCCTCGGCAAAGGCCTTCTCCCTTCTTCCCGGAAGTTCACGACGAACTCACCAAGTCGTGGAAAGCCCCCCACTCTGTGCGCCTAAAGCCTTCTTTTTCTTCCTCGCTCTCCTCTGTGGACGGCGCAAAGGAAAGAGGCTACGAGGGAACACCGCCCCTCGAGGAGGCCGTGGCCAATCATCTCTGCCCGCCCTCCACCACCGGATGGAAAGCCAAAGCTTCCCACCCCTCGAAGCCCTGCCGCACTACTTCAGCTCTCGCCGGTCGCGCCTACGCCGCCGCCGGCCAAGCTGCATCAGCGCTTCACTCTATGGCGGTACTTCAAGTGTTCCAAGCCAAGCTTCTCCGCTCTATGGACGAGTCTGGCCCCGAACCCGAAGCCTTTAAGGACCTACGCAGCGCGACTGACATAGCCCTGCGAGCCACGAAGGCCACCGCCCAGACTATCGGCCGTGCCATGGCTAATTTGACTGTTCTCGAGCGCCATCTGTGGTTGACTCTGACTGAGATGAAGGACGCGGATAAGGCGCCATTTCTCGACGCGCCTATCTCCACCAGCGGGCTGTTTGGACCGGCGGTTAAGGGTTTCGCCGAACGCTTCACTGAGGCCCAGAATGCTTCACAAGCTATGCGGCATTTCCTGCCCAAGCGCTCCAGCTCATCGCAGAGCAGACAGAGGCCGCCGCAGCGGGCTAGAACAGCCCCCACCGCCTCTCAGCCCGCGCCTCAGGCCATGAATGTAGATCACGTGCCTACGGTCATGTACGCACCACTACACACAAGCACTGTTCACACAGTTATAAATTCATCCCCAGTAAAAGCGGGAAACATTATAAAAGTGACGCGTGTGCCTACCACTGTTTATGCACCCCCACTTATAAACACTGTCCTTACAGTGTCAAACACAACCCCAGCCCAGGCTGCGAGTTTTACAGACATAGCGCGCGCTGCTGTAATCACACACGCGCCCATTCACTCAGCTGCTCAGCGCGCGCCCGCGCCTCTGAGAGCTATGAGCTCAGGCGATTCGCTGGCCGGGTCCCTGCGTCACAGCGGCCCGCCCCTAGCCTGTATTCAGCCCATATCTGTACACGCAGCGGCATGGGAAAATATTCCAGATATGCCGAAATGGGTATTGAATATAGTAAAGCACGGATACTCGCTCCAGTTCGCTCGCAGACCACCACGTTTTACGACTGTGGTCGAGACGAAAGTGAGAAAAGAGTGCTCACATGTTCTACGCACCGAGGTGCGCAAACTAATAGAAAAGGGCGCTGTGGAAACTGTTCCCCCCTCTCTGAGCGAGGCAGGTTTTTACAGCCGCTATTTTCTCGTCCCGAAAAAGGATGGCGGTCTCCGCCCCATCCTAGATCTCAGACACCTGAACAAAGCACTAATGATTCGCTCGTTCAGAATGTTAACAACCAAGCATATCCTCGCGCAAGTACGCCCAGGAGATTGGTTTCTCTCAGTGGATCTGAAAGATGCTTACTTTCACATTCCAATAGCGCCTCATCACAGGCCGTTTCTGAGATTCGCTTTCGAGGGACAGTCGTACCAGTACACAGTACTTCCGTTCGGCCTGTCCCTGGCTCCCCGTACATTCACGAAATGTATGGATGCAGCACTTTCCCCCCTAAGGCGAAGGGGAGTGCGAATACTGAATTATCTCGACGATTGGCTGATTCTAGCACAATCAGAGAGTCAGTTAATAACACACAGATCTTGGATTATCAGCCATTTAGAATGCCTGGGTCTAAGAATCAATTTTGCAAAAAGCATAGGATTTCTTTCCTGGGAATAGTTCTAGACTCGATGCAAATGACAGCGCGTCTCTCATCAGAGCGCGCGCTCACCATCCGGCGCCTTGCAACATCATTCAGGGCGGGCGCGCTCGCCCCCGTCAAGCGGTTTCAGAGGATGCTCGGTCTCATGGCCTCAGCATCGGCCGTACTCCAGCTAGGATTGTTGCATATGCGCCCTCTCCAACGCTGGCTCAAGAGCCGCGTCCCTACTCACGCGTGGCGTTCGGGCCACCTTTTAATCAGAGCGAACCACGGCTGTATAAAAGCCCTGACGCACTGGAAAGCCGCCGACTGGTACCAGTCAGGCGTGAGTCTGGGTGTGAACACAAGGAGAAAGATGATAACGACAGATGCCTCCAAAATAGGTTGGGGGGCCCTTTACGAGGGCAGGCCTGTCTCCGGCTTTTGGTCAAACCCGGAGAAGCGCCTACACATAAACTGTCTGGAAATGAAAGCGGTCGCTTTGGCTCTCAGAGCCCTGCTCCCACAGCTGAGAAACGAACACGTCTTGGTCCGAACGGACAACATGACGGTAGTATCGTACATAAATCGCCAGGGTGGACTCAGGTCGAGCTCCATGCATTCAATGGCCAGGAGACTCATTTTATGGTCCCAGCACAACTTGCGCTCGCTGAGAGCAGCGCATGTGCCAGGTGCCCTGAACCAGGGGGCGGACATGCTATCCAGAGACAAAACTCTCCCAGGAGAATGGGCTCTCAACCCGCTGACGATTCACTGGTTATGGAAAACCTTTGGCAAAGCGGAGACCGACCTCTTCGCCTCCAAGGAGAACGCGCACTGCCCTCTTTTCTTCACGAAAAGCATGGATGCGCTCGCCCAGAGCTGGCCGAGCCGTCCCTTATATGCCTTTCCCCCGATCGCGATGCTACCGCAGGTCATCAGTCGGGTCAGAGAGGAGAAAGACGCAGTGCTGCTGATAGCCCCACTCTGGAAGAACCAAACATGGTTTCCAGATCTGATGCAAATGCAATCTGCACCACGGCCGATTCCACTGAGGCCAGACCTCCTCAGTCAGGCCAACGGGATGATATTTCATCCCCGCCCCGATCTGTGGGCCCTTCATGCATGGCCCCTCAACGGGTTCCCAGGAACCTCACGAGCGGAGCACTAAAAACCATCGCTGAGGCGCGGGCGCCCTCCACGAGACGCTTATATGCCCAGAAATGGAAAGTGTTCAGTGTCTGGTGTAATGCCAAGGGCCTGAACCCTGAAACATGCGAGATTACGAACGTACTCGCTTTTCTACAAGGGCTTCTGGAGGCGGGCCGCGCCCCCTCCACGCTCAAAGTATATGTGGCGGCCATCACAGCATCACACGACCCTGTAATGGAACGTCCATTGGGAAGAAACGACCTAATTATTCGTTTCCTAAGGGGCGCTAGGAGGATGAACCCTTCACGCCCCCCCTCAGTGCCGATCTGGGACCTAGCTACTGTCCTAGACGCTCTTAAAGGGCCTCCGTTCGAACCACTCCGAACCGTGCACCTTAAACAGCTCTCGCTCAAGACTGCGCTCTTGCTGGCACTCGCCTCGGTCAAGAGAGTGGGCGACCTGCACGCGCTTTCGACAAGCGCTGCCTGCCTAGAATTCGGACCTAACGAATGCAGGGTCGTCCTTAGACCGAAACATGGGTATATTCCTAAAGTGCTCACCACTCCCTTCAGAGCACAGGTTATCTCCCTAACTGCGCTATCGTCCCCAGCAGACGAACACGACGCTAATCTACTCTGCCCCGTTAGGGCTCTCAGAGTGTATTTGGAGTGTTCTGCCCTATTCAGACAGACAGAACAACTGTTTGTATGCTTTGGCGGCCGTACGAAAGGTTCCGCCGTTTCAAAGCAGAGAATCTCTCACTGGATAGTTGAAGCTATAGCGCTGCCTTATGAAGCTAAGGGACTTCAATGCCCCTGGGGAGTCAAAGCACACTCCACCAGGAGTGTGGCTTCTTCCTGGGCATGGTCGAGCGGGATACCGATCGAGGATATTTGTGCGGCGGCAGGCTGGGCCTCACCGTCCACATTTATCAGGTTCTACAACCTACAGGTCCCGACACTGCATTCCAATGTACTATCAGCATGATGCTAGTTGAACTACGAGTTCGTATCTAGATTATGTATGTGCTTGTGTCACACTGAGCGCCTTCTAGCCGCTCTGTATTCTTTCCCACATATAAAGCTCGCCTCTGCCGGCTAGTTGGATGATAACTTTGCTTTTTTAGCTCAGGCACCTGCCTCTGGCTATCATAAGGCGAAGTTCAGCACGCACGGCGTTTTGCATGGTGTTCCCATAGCGTAAGCTACTTACGCAATAGGAGAGACCTCTCGAAAGGGAACGACTCGGTTACTAACGTAACCTCGGTTCCCTGAGAGGAGGGAACGAGTATTGCGTAAGCTGCCGTGCTTGTGCTTGGTTAGTTCGCTTCAGTCGTTTTAACCTAAAGAACTCTCATGACGGGGCGCCCAATATATAGCTCTTGGCCACGCCCATCTTGGCGGGCTCTGACGCGCGCGGGCGCGAAGCGCGCTCATTGGTCGCGCATTCAGAGTCGCCCCGTCATTGGTTCGAGCAAGTTGCCGCAGCACAGCCAATGACCGAGCAGCCTTCGTTCATTGCTGTCAGCTGTGCAGCTGCAATGCGTTTTACATAAAGACTTCAATATTCTCGAGAAAAGGAGTTTTCCCATAGCGTAAGCTACTTACGCAATACTCGTTCCCTCCTCTCAGGGAACCGAGGTTACGTTAGTAACCGAGTCGTTCTGCCTGTGCAGGAACAAATAGAGTCCTGCACAACATATATCATGGCAACGACTTAAAAATACGTTCTCTCATTTTAGTAAATCGTGGCCATGCTGAACTAATTTGTTCCCTCGTTTTGCTTCAACTAAAACAAGGGAACGATTTACCGTAGTACAATGTGGCCAAGAAGATGTTCATGTCTTTCTTTTTTCCGTTGAAAAGACATTAAGGTTTTTGAGGAAAACCTTCTAGGATTTTTCTCCATATAGTGGACTTCAATGGGGTATAACGGTTTGAAGGTCCAACTTGCAGTTTCAATGCAGCTTCAAAGGGCTCTACATATATTTAAAATATTTATTTTTGGTGTTTTTGCCTTTTATTAGGATAGGACAGTAGCTAGACAGGAAATTGGGTGGGAGGGAGAGAGAGAGGGATCGGGAAAGGTAAAAGAGCCAGGACTCGAAATCGGGTCTCCCGAAGCACAACAGGCTTACATATTTGCGCACTTGCCCACAAGTCTATCGGCGCCGACCATAAGTGTATTATATTTGAGTAAAAAGCATATGCTCAGTAATACCTATGGCTTATCCCAAATACTACAAATTGCACACTTTGTCTTTAATAACAAATGCACATTAATAAACAAATAATACTTAGCTATACTTTGTACAAAATACTATTGTATACTATAATGTATTTTGAATGTATGCTGTTCAAAGTTAAAATATAGCTAAAATATATTTTTAATAAAGTGCAAATAGATACACTTTTAAAAAATAAACTGAATTTTTAATTCAAGTATATTTTTCTAAAATATATTTTTAGAAAATATACTAAAGTACAATTATATTAAAGTGTGTTAAAAGTTGTATTGTGAAAATAGGTAAAAGCATGACGCTAATATACTTTTAATATATTTAAAGATAGTAAAAAAAATGTGTTAGTATATTTGCAATGTACTATTGAAAAAGGAAATATATTTCAAATTCAATAAAGTATACTTTTTTTACTAGGGCAAAATTCCATGTTCACCATTGTAAATTTTCCTGTAAAAAAACCCTGTTTTACAACATTTAAGAAAGAAATGGAGCTTCATATTGACTCAATTAGATTTTCTATGTAGCAAAAAGCAGTTCAAATTTGTAAATGTTTCAATGTCTTTATGTAGATCTACATTAATCCCTAGTCTGCAACTCGGTTACATTTGTTGTATTTTATTCTATACTGCAGTATTTGTAACATACTCTTTTGTTAATAAAAAAAAAGTCAAGGACACACGCCATTTACAAAAAATAAATAAAGGTAAAACAACGATGTCAGACGATTTTGAAGTTGGAGGAGAAAACGAGAGTTTTTCACCCTACCCTACCTTTTTGAACCGACTCATTACGTAATGCGTAATACATCTTGGATGACGTGAGGGTGAGTAAATTATCAGAATATTTTAATTCTGAAATGAGCACGTAAAAAAGGTAAATTATTAGTAAAATGTGCTGACGTATTAGCAAGTTGTGGGAAGGGATTGTTAATTTGTAGCCACGATTTACATATCTTTTTTCAGCATGTCCACAGGGCTCCATAGTTAATTTTTTTGTTTAATCAAATACACTTGATTCCAAAGCCCTGATGAACAAGGAAGTGAGGGGCTTGAGCCCAAAAATAGCTCATCCTATAAGTAGTCAGTCTGCAGCAAATGTGCACAAACAAAGAAAGACCTGCTGGTTTTCTGCTCTACTAATTATTCTGCAGTGCAAAGTACCTTCGCGATGAGAGCTGGGTTGACACTTGAATGCTTTCGAATGTGCACATCACAATAATGAATGGAATTAAAACCTGAAAGAGGACAAAACAGTGAAAAGATGTATAAATCATAGGTGTGTATTAATAAAAAAAAATTAGTCTCAATTTGAAACTGCAGGTTGAGCAAGTGCCAATACCTTCCACATTAAAAGGCCGCCCATGATGAACGGGTTGAAGACGGTCAGAAAGCAGTACACTGAGGCTGGATCAAAACTGTGAGGGTAGATCAAGACATAATTATACTCAAGTCTATTTTATAACACTTTTGTTCTTCAAGCAGCTTACCTGTTGATAGAGGCAATGTTACCGCAGCCGAAGAATGCAGTTATTATGAAAAAAACCTGTTTAAACAGTTAAGGACTAAATATTTTAGCAATAATAAGACACAAATCAAATAGTCTGCAGTTAAAAAGGATGCAAAAAAGTAAGATCTCCGAATGTCATCCAGTCTCAGCTGCCTGATTTTGGTAATGTCAATATTTTCAGCAAAATCAATGCTGGAGAGCTGAGAAAACAGGAAACGGTACAATCAGTAAAGAGAAACAAAGCTGTACTACTCTTGTGTTACACAAGTTTATAGAGAACAGACAAATTCATCAATGGAAGTGGTTAAGACAAGATCAAGAAAATTATACACAGTGAAATAAGCATCAAACTCATTTTTGAGGCTATTTCTCAGTGACTGAAGGGAAGCACCTAAAAAAATCCCCGGTTAGAGGAAGGGACAGCTTTACCTCAGTTCGATATGAACTTTCCTGAGTGGTCATGGCTTCCTGCTCAATGTTGATCCATGCAAACATGAGCCATGACAGCATCGGAGGAAAAAGGGCCTCATACCTTCACAGAACACAAGCCAAAGAGCTATTAGAATAAGAGCTTTCAATTTAAAATGTTCATTTAGTATAAATTATAATAAAATAACAAAATTATAATAAAAAAAAACATGTTTAAAAGGCAGTTAGCACATGAATTAATCAGCACATCATGTTATTCATTTGATTTGTGTTTTAAAGAATATACACTACTTCTTTTTTTTTTAAAGAAATTATACTTTTCCCTAATATTGTTACAAAAGATTTCCATTTCAAATAAATTCTGTTCTTTTCTATTCATCAAAGAATTCTAAAAAAAAAAATGTATGGGTTTCCACAAAAATATAACACACAACAGCCATTTTCAGAACTGATAATAATAAGAAATGTTTCTTGAGCACCAAATCAGCATATTATAATGATTTCTGAAGGATCATGTGACAGTGAAGACTATTGGCTTTTTAAAATAGATTAAAATAGAAAGTATTGTAATATTTCACAATATTACTGTTTTTACTTTATTTTTACCGACACCAACCTTGTGAACGGTAGTGTATTTAATTCTTAATGAATTTAAATAATTATTTATTAGAATATATTGTCTGGAGTTGAAACCGTCTCAAACCAGTCAGCTGCAGAATTAAAAAACTTTTGCAACTTAACTGCTTACTGCAAGCACTATGTGGTTTCCTTTCAAATTCTATTAAGACAGACAACCTCAATAGAAGAATTTGACTAAATGTATCATCGGCTGAACTTCTGTTAAATTTAGCGCTGATAGGTAAAACCTGCTGATAAGATAGCATTAGGTCAGTGGGTTTTACCCTGTGCTCAGAAGAAGGTAGACACACACCAAGGACATCAGAATACTCAGCAATCTCTGAAAGAGCCTGGTTGAACTCAACAATGGTATCAAAAATGAGGAAACTAAAAAAGAAAGCGTGAGAGAAGGGATGAAGTACAAACAGGATGGAAGAAAAGAAGAAGTGCAATTCACTGGTTAAAGACTCATCACAGCTTATTTATAGTTGTCTACGCATATAAAGCAGGGGTAACATCAATAGTATTCAAGGGTTACAGACACATTGACTCACTTTCAAGTCATTGCAAAACCTGCATTACTTCCTTTCTTCTACACATAATATTTTACACATAATCATTGTATGGACAAAACAACACTTTAATAACCCTGTAAATATTTTCTTTTGTGTTCCACAGAACAAAGAAAGTCATAGTGGTTTAAAAAAAAAATAAGGGTGAGTAAATGATGACAATTTTAATTTTTGGGTAAACTACCCCTTTAATTGAATGAGTCTATATCAGAAATAGAGCATCATGGGAACGGAGATGACAAACCTAGAGTGAACCAGCTGACAAGCTGGTTGAAGAGCGGCAGGCCTTGCTTCAACTGCAGACTGGAGTGGGTGCTGGTCAGGGTATAAGCACACAGCACCACCTGCACCATCTGGAAATGCATGCAGATACGATCTAGATGGTTATATTATTTAGTACTGTGATGATGAATGAGCAAGCGATGAGAGCGTGGAAGTAAAATGGTACAAACAAACAAAATCACAGAGATAATCAGCAACAGGAAATGCAGTGTATGCTATGACAGACAAATTATACACAATCAATTGCAGTTCATATCTGCAAAATAGGTCGAAGTTCTTTCATACCCATTGAGAACTATAACGTTTTTGGGGATATTTTGTGTCATGTGCTTTTAGCTTTTCAATAGTAAATATATATATATATATCATATATATCTTGATAAGTCATTACTTCCTAGTGTTTTTACTATACAGCCCTTGTGTCCTCCCTGTCTTTTGTTCAGTGCATATTTCTTTTGGTGAGACACCTGCCTTAATTTCCTAGTTCTCATATCATATCCTAATCCTGCATTTCTCCAACTTGCCTGATCCTGCTCTTTACAGAACCTTATGGATACGTCCGCAACCTGATTGGTCGGCTTTTATTACGTATATTTCGAGACAGAACTTACCGAACATACAAAACAATGGGCTAAATGCACTCGTTGTATGTGCATAGCCTACATATGATTGTATTTTGACAAGCTGAGAACCCGTAAAGAGCTTATAAAATGTGTAAAGAAGTCAAAAAAGTGGCAGGAATCCTTCTGTCAAACACACAACCGAAGATCTGCTGTGAGGAGAAGCGGATCTATTTCGACCTCACTAAGACCGTCACCACGGTCTTACCTTGAATGACGCCATTCTGCTAGCTCTCCTCGAGACCTAATGAAAATAATGTCAGATGACTGTGGTTGGTTCCCACAACCAAGTGGTTGGTTCCCTATAAAACATCCGTATGAACCGAACACTTCCTCTTTGCCTTTCTCGCCTCTTCTGAGACCGGTTTGGAGAAAATCCGCGTGTATAAGCTGATATTTGGAAATCTTTACCCTTTTCAATCCGTCACTATAGTGCAGGCACCTGGTGCCCCTGAGGATTGCGGGTTTGTATTCCGACGCTTAAGCGTACGGATGTGGCGAGTAATTTTATTGCTCTATTATTCATATCAAATAAAAAGGAGGTTTATTTGTTTACCCGCTTATCTGCTGTTCGCAGCTGAAGGGACTTTGTCACCTGTTTTGTTCCGTGCGTTCGCGCATTGATAGGTGTTTGTAAAAAAATAAAAAATATTTTTTTCACACTGACTCCACTGTTCGCAGCGGCTCAGTGAAATTAAGTATTGTGGTTTATTACTTTATGTTTTTGATTGTGTATACACACATTTACATATTATTTGGCAAACTCCTGTGCGCTGGAGTAGAGTTTTAATATTTTTGTGTGTTATCCGAGCTACAACTGTACGCAGCTGTCTTACAATCATGAGTCAACCTCTGTGTCATTATTGTCATGCTACCATGCATCCTCGGGATGGACACCGGGAGTGTCCATCATGTCTGGGTATGGCCCATTTGCTGGAGGACATTGAAAAACCATGTCCGGCCGCAGCTGAGTTCTCCCTACAAGAGAGGGTGCAAAGAGCTAGCCTTTTTGAACGGGCAACTCATGATAGAGGAGCAATAGGATCAACGGCTGATGCACGCTCCCTTAAACGGAGACGGGAACATTCTCCTGTTGAAGTTCGTGATGGACCTAGCGGTTCTAATGGAAGAAGGTCAAGGGCTTCAGACCCTCAAGCTGATACCCAGATGCAAATTTTAGCAACTTTACGGGATTTGGCTGGCAAGATGGATCATTTTAGGCCACAGAATATGGGGTTAAACACACAACAGCATGCAGTTCCATCTGTTGTCTCTGAAGACGATATCCCTCCAAATCAGGGGGGAAGAAGTAACATTCCTGACACTATTTCTCTCCATGCTCATGACTCTTTTTGGAAGTAATGATCAGGATATGGGTGAGGAAGATCAAGGAGATGAGTCTAGATCTTCTGCTAATGATAGAGACAGTACACAACCTGACATTCTTACCAGAATTCTAAGCGCTGCAAGAATTTTAGGTCTAGGTCTTAGGTTTTAGGTTCAATCAGCTGAACAAATTCTTAAGCTCGAATGGATACTTTGACCATTTTCAATCTGGTTTCCGACCGCACCACAGTACAGAGACCGCGCTCATAAAAATAATAAATGATATTCGCTTAAATACTGATACAGGCAAATTATCAGTGCTGGTACTACTCGACCTCAGTGCTGCATTTGACACTGTCGATCACAAAATACTTCTTGACAGGCTGGAAAACTGGGTCGGGCTTTCTGGGATAGTCCTAAAATGGTTCAGGTCATACTTAGGAGGCAGAGGTTATTATGTGAGTATAGGAGACCATAAGTCTGAGTGGACATCCATGACATGCGGAGTCCCGCAAGGCTCAATTCTTGCGCCACTCCTATTCAACATGTACATGCTCCCAATGAGCCAAATAATGAGAAAGAACCAAATCGCTTACCACAGCTATGCAGACGACACACAGCTCTACTTATCCCTATCGCCTAACGATTACAGCCCCATTGACTCCCTTTGCCAATCCATTGATGAAGTAAACAATTGGATGTGCCAAAACTTTCTTCAGTTAAACAAAGACAAAACTGAAGTCATTGCGTTTGGAAACAAAGATGAAGTTCTCAAGGTGAACGCATACCTTCAGTCTAGGGGTCAAACAACTAAAAATCAAGTCAGGAATCTGGGTGTGTCTCTAGAGTCAGACCTTAGTTTCAGTAGTCATGTCAAAGCAATAACTAAATCAGCATACTATCACCTGAAAAATATTGCAAGAGTTAGATGCTTTGTTTCCAGTCAAGACTTAGAAAAACTTGTGCATGCTTTTATCACCAGTAGGGTGGATTATTGTAATGGACTTCTCACTGGCCTTCCCAAAAAGACCATAAGACAGTTGCAGCTCATACAGAACGCTGCTGCTAGGATTCTGAGCAGAACCAGAAAATATGAACACATCACACCAGTCCTCAGGTCTTTACACTGGCTGCCAGTTACATTTAGGATTGATTTTAAAGTATTATTACTGGTATATAAATCATTCAATGGCCGAGGACCTCAATACATTGCAGATATGCTCAGTGAATATAAACCAAACAGATCACTCAGATCATTAGGATCACATCGGCTAGAAATACCAAGGGTTCACTCTAAGCATGGCGAGTCTGCTTTTAGCTACTATGCCAGCCACAGCTGGAACCAGCTTCCAGAAGAGATCAGATGTTCTCCTACAGTAGTCACATTCAAATCCAGACTCAAAACACATCTGTTTAGCTGTGCATTTACTGAATGAGCACTGTGCCACTGTTCGTCCGACTGTTTGCACTGTATTTTATTTTATGTTTTAATTATTCTGATTTCATTTGATTATTTCTGTATTTTATCTTTTATTCTAAACTGTTTTAATTATTCTGATTTCTTTTGATTATTTTAATTTCTTCTATGTAAAGCACTTTGAATTACCATTGTGTATGAAATGTGCTATATAAATAAACTTGCCTTGCCTTGCCTAGAAACACCGGCTGAGACATCAACGGCATCAGTGGTGCAAGGAGTCTGGGCTGGGGTCTCCCAGTCCCAACCATCTGTTTCGATCCCTGTTACTGAGGACTATGTACAAATGCTAAGTAAAGCTTGGAATTAGAGGTCTGCGCGGGACACAATTCTCAGACCCGCTCCCGCAGTGTTCAGTCCCGCTCCCGCCCGCTCCCGCAAAGATTTGTCATTTTTAGTACCGCTCCCGCCCGCATCTGTGATATAATGTCCCGCTCCCGCCCGCACTTTCTGTCTGACGAAAGGTCTTGGGGAAAAAAATGCGTGCACACAAAATTCCTTACCAATACTTGGTAACATATTTATTGGTCCCATATTACGAACAGCATAATATTCACAACAGTACTTTATCTGAAGCACTAGAGGCGCTCTGTTCCTCGTCCATGCTGTCTATTTTGAACTTGAACTAGCTTTCGAATTTGAACTCGGAGCAGCGGGAAATTGTCTCTAAACAAGTGTGCGTGAGATTAGGCCCCGCCCTACCCGACAACATTCACAAGTTTAGGCTGCTTAAAACGTTTTTATTGCTGCCAATCAGAATCTCCCTCACAACTACAAATTATGTACGCTACTTTAATCATTTATATATTTTACTTTATACTCATATTTAATTTGCGGGAGTGCAGCGTATCATCCCTCCCGCCCGCACCCGCAAGTGCACCTCATCATCCCGCCCGCTCCCGCAATGACCTTTAAAAATTTGTCCCGCGCCGCACTGTTTTGCGTCGGGACCCGCGGGGCCCGCGGGACTCCCGCGGGAGTGCAGACCTCTACTTGGAATAACCCCAAAGCTGCACCCCAATTCAATGCTGGTTGCAGACGTTTTGCTAACATACAATATGCTGCAGAAACGGGCATGGGAGGTATGCCAGCGGTGGAGCGTGAAATGGCATCTTTAACACCCTTGGGTCTAGACCGGGTTACTTTTGACCCACGGTGTCCCCGGAAAGAGTGAGAAGACCGATAACTTAGTGTGTCGAACTTACAACGCAGCCACACGTGCAGCCTGATCTGGTAATGCCTTAGCCATAATTCTGGCCTCTTTACGGAAACTTATAAATCCGGATGATCAGGACATTAAGGGGCTAGTCGATGCAGCCCTGGTTACGCACGCCCAGCTTACTAGAGACATTGGGGCCTCTATGTCATCTGCAATACTTTCTCGTAGACAGATTTGGTTGGCACAGACCTCCCTGCCTGATACTATCAGGAAGGAACTGACCTAAATGCCTGTCACGCCAGGCAATGTGTTGAATCCAGATTCTCAGTCTACACTTGATAAAGCGGAGCAAGCGCGGCGTAAAAGAGAATCAGTGCAACGCACGTTTGGTCCTGCTAAGGCAACTAGGCAGTCATATCGAGGCTATCAGCACCTTCATCCTCCTCATTTTAGTCGACCAGGGCCATGGGAGTTTAGTGGAAGACAAAATACTCATTCTCTGAGGTTTGATAACAGCCGAAGTGCCGGACAAGCGCCACGACATTCACAAATGGCTCGGTCTCGTACTTCAGTAAGAGATGCACCGCAAAAGAAGCGGAACCCCAGGGGCTCAGGCCCATATGGGGGAAATGCGTAGCAATCCTGGAGGAGCTGCCGGAATCTGTCACCAGCTATGCCTGGACAGCTGGGAGAAGAAAATCTCAGATCGTTGGGTACTCACTACGATAAAAAACGGATACAGAATCCAGTTCCGGGGGCGACCACCTCCGTTTTCAGGTATCCACTTAACTGTGGTCAAGGACTCAGTCCAGGCAAAAATTTTATCCAAAGAAATAGCAACCCTTCTGAAGAAGAAGGCAATTACTCAGCTACAGCCAAACGAACAGCACACTGGGTTTTATTCGAATTATTTCCTCGTGCCTAAAAAAGATGGTGGTCACCGACCCATCTTGGACCTAAGACGTCTGAATGCATACATAAAAGTGATGCCATTCAAGATGCTGACCTCTGCCCAAATTTTGGATGTTATAGAACCAAACGAGTGGTTTACAACACTGGACCTCAAAGATGCATACTTCCATGTGCCTATTCATCCAGATCACAGGAAGTTCCTTCGCTTTGCTTTTCAAGGCCAAGCATTTCAATTCAAGGTCCTCCCCTTTGGCCTTTCCCTCTCTCCCTGTGTATTTACCAGAGTGGTGTCAGCCGCCCTTTACCCTCTTCAGGCTGTGGGTATAAAGATCCTCCCATACCTGGACGACTGGTTGATCTGTGCACCAAGCCGTCAACAGGTTTTAAGAGATACAGAGGCTGTTATCAACCATATACAAGAACTCGGGTTCTGCATGAATCACGAAAAGAGCAATGTCGAACCACAGCAAGAAACAGTATTTGTCGGGTTAGTTTTGAACACCCTAACAATGACAGCATCTCTATCCCCACAGAGGGTAACAAAGTTATCCACCCTGGCACAATCTTTTCGCTTAGGCAAGCGGATGGAGTTGTCACAGTTCCAGAAGTTAATGGGGATGATATCGGCAGCAATAAAGGTAGTGCCTCTGGGACTGCTCAAAGCACGACCATTGCAATGGTGGATCAACAAATTTCAGCTCCACCCCAAATTACACAGGCGAGTGAAGCTAAAGGTCACACAGAAATGTGTTCAGGCTCTGCGTCCATGGATAAAAAGAAGCAGGTTGGATCAAGGGGTTCCTCTGGGGAATATACCAGCAAGGAGAATGGTGGTGACAACCGATGCTTCTCTAACAGGTTGGGGGGCTGTCTGGGAAGGCAGAACAGTCAGAGGCTCATGGGTGTCCTCCTGGACCATGGAACACATCAATGTACTGGAGCTGAGAGCAATCTATCTGTCTTTGAGACACTTGATTCCGTTCCTACAGGACAAACATGTCCTTGTAAGGACCGACAATACGTCGGCAGTTTATCACATGAATCATCATGGAGGCACCAGGTCGTTGCGCTGCCTCCAGGAAACCAGTAGACTTCTGTTTTGGGTCTACCCGAGACTCGCCTCTCTCAGGGCAGTCTACATACCCGGAGTAGTGAACCGGGCAACCGATCTCCTTTCCCAAACGGGACCTCTCCCAGGGGAATGGCGACTACACCCGGAGGTGGTGAATCTGATATGGGCCCGGTTTGGGAAAGCCCACACCGACCTGTTTGCATCAGCCGAGACGACCCATTGCAAGATGTGGTTCTCTCTGAGCGGCCAAGAGGGGCCTTAGGGACTGGATGCACTGTCTCACGAGTGGCCGGGAAGTTTATTATACGCTATTCCTCCCCTACCATTGATTCCTCATGTGCTCAAACGGGTGGATCTGGGACATTGCAGGATCTTACTGATCGGCCCGAAATGGCCAAAGAGTCATTGGTTCCCACTTTTCCTACGTCTGGTACAGGGCCATCCCTGGCCATTACCTATCAGAGCAGACCTTCTCTCTCAAGTGGAGGGTCAGATCTGGCACCCGAACCCAGACACGTTACAACTCTGGATTTGGCCCCTACTCAGCCCCTCTCTTGTCAGCTGGAGGAGGCAGTAAGGAAAACCATAAGCAATGCTAAAGCGCCTTCCACTTGGGATAACTACTCGAGCAAGTGGCGTGTGATCTCTAACTGGTGTCAGGACAAAAACTTGGACCCCACGAATTGTGGTCTTGATTCTATTTTATGCTTTCTTCACTCACTTTTAGACTCAGGAAGGAAAGTCAACACAGTAAGGGTTTATGTTGCGGCTATTTCTTATTTTCACAGTATTGTGGAAGGTTTGTCTGTTGGAAAACACATGTTGGTTACTCAATTTCTCAAGGGAGCACGCCACCTCTATCCAGAAAAAAGGCTAAGATCACCATCCTGGGATCTTCCCATGGTTCTACAATCATTGACTAGAGCCCCGTTTGAACCATTGGCCCAAGCAGATCTTAAATCACTAACATGGAAAACAGTTTTCCTTCCTTGCTTTCCTTGCTATCTGTTCAGCAAAAAGAGTGGGCGAGTTACATTCTTTAATAGTTAGTGAAGATTGTCTGAGAAGGAAAGCAGACTATTCAGGTGTCTCTCTTTGGCCGAATCCGGCTTTCCTGCCTAAAGTTCTCAATACTTGCACAATCAATCAAGTAATCGAACTTGCAGCATTTCAACCTGATCCTGATCTCTCTTGTACAGAGCTTGAGCTTGCTACCTTATGTCCAGTTCGAACACTTTGCACATACATTGAGTCATTACGACATTCACACACTCAGTTGTTTTTGTGTTTTGATAAGAAAAGTGTCAGAAAACCAGCCTCGAACAGCGTCTATCTCATTGGATAGTAGACACTATTGCACAAGCATACTCCAGTCAGAGTTTACCAGTTCCAGCGATCCTGGTAGCTCATTCTACCAGGAGTCTGGCCACATCCTGGGCAGCACTGAAGGGGGTGGCACTAACGGACATATGTGCAGTGGCATCATGGAGTTCATCTTGTACCTTTGCCAGGTATTACCGGGTTAATGAGGCGGACCCAGGTACGCTTGATTCCAGAATTCTGCTTTCGGCCGCTAAGCAGGGATGTAAAGAAGGAGAGACTTCCATCCCTCGTGACCTTGATGGCACTAGTCACATTCGGTCTCATAGATCCATAGTTATAGTCATAACTTACGTTCTGATGCCTGTTCTCAAGTCTCACGCATCGGCCGCGAGACACACGCGATTTCACACGCTCACACGCCACACGGTCACACTGTGTATTTCTCTTGTGAAAAGGCAATGCCAACCAAGTTGTCCTACAAGCTTTATATATAACGTTGTATACAAGGCGCAGGCACACAAAGTGAAGTTTCCTGCCGCCAGCACGTACCTCGGCCAGATTGCGTTCGTTACTAGGCAACATAGATGCGCAAACACACGGAAGTTGACGTAACATTCTCAGCCACCGTACGTTCGTTACTAGGTAACCAACAACAATCGCGCGAACACACGTCGTGATGGTCGGGATGGAGAAGACTTGAAAGAAAGCTTGTCTAACATTTTTAGGCTAGAACATTTAATATATCGTATACATAATTATTGATGCAGTCAAAAACTCTACAACTACTTTGCAACCAGGCCAGAAGCTTTGGCTCAGTTTGGCTATCTTACGTTATCTGAAACTAAGGGAAATGTTAGTGGGTATGGGAAGGAATGAAGATGTATTTCTTCATTTTATTTTAAATTATACTGTATTAATAGTCTTTCTAGTTACATTAAGACTACATGTATTAAAGCAGAGTCCTCTGGGTAATATTTTATATCCTGTCAAAACATATACAAAAATTAAAAAAATATAACAAATTGTAAATATTTGTAATTTTGAAATATAACATGAAAGAATATATTTGATGTGATGAATTGCTCTGTCATTTATCAGATTTACCAATTGTTATAATTTCAATTTGTGCTGGTTAATTATGAACAATGGGTAAAATTGGGGGGCGGGGATGGGCGGGGCTCCTCCCCATAACTGCATGTGATCTCACTCCAAGCTTTTGATAAAACTTGAGAACCCACTGTGTTGAGCAACATCGCGACTATGGCTGCATCCGAAATCCCATTCGTCCCTACTATATAGTAAACTCAAAACAGTATGTGACAAAAGAAGTATGTCATAAAAGTAAGTATCATAAATGAGTATGCAAAAAGTAACCCGGGTGACCTACTTCTACCGGCGAAATTCTGACGTCTACGATGATCACAGGGGAGGATTGATGAATGGCAGTGAAGCGACGCAACTGACACTGGTAGGTCACATGATAATGACTACATTACGAATGTAGTATGTCCAGATCACATTCATACTACACTTGCACATACTTTTTAGCAGTTGAGAATGAACTTATTCAACTTATTCAAAATAAGTACCTACTCAAGAGAGTATGTGATTTCAGATGCAGCCTTTGATGAGAAAAAACAGGTATGCTTGAGCATTCTGTCCTTTTTAGGGTCGCACTTCGTGACATGTCCCTTTTTTGGTTAATTTACATGCGTTCATATTTCATTCAAACCGCAACAAAGTTAGTTTGGAAGTGGACTGAGACCCTTTCAGTGGTCTCGGTCTGCTTTGTTTGCTGCGCACAAAGGGCAAGCTTTTCACACAAGCTTTTCAAAAGTGCGGGGGATGGATGTGGTCAGGGCCCTGATTAAGAATTCAGAGGGCACAATGTCTTGTTGGCCCCTCCTTACTGTACGTTCACACCGCCGCCGACTTGAGCTTCCAAAGCTACCGGAAGTCATTAATTTTCAATGGAAGCTGGCTTCTCTCAGCTGCAAGGAGCGTCAAATCCCTCGGCGTCGCGTTTTGGGTGTTTTGAGCGTCAATCAGAAAGTTGAAAGAAGCTCAACTTTATGGTAATGAGCTATGACGCGGTTCAGCGGCAAGCAGCAGCAAAACGCCAGAAACCAATCAGAATAAAGACGTCCTTCACTCTGGCTGATTCCAGAGAAACATACGATGTGAACTTTCGTTCCTACCAAAACATTAGTTCCGAGAAAATGGAGGAGAAGCTGATAAATCGCTGTTGCTGGGTTTCCTATCATATATGATATGACGTTGTTTGCTTACAGGGACCAGTTACAAAAGAACGAGGCATGGGATAAAATAGCAGCACCAAACACAACAACTTCGCGATTTTAAATAATGATCCAGTGATACACATTTGAGAATGAGCGCAACTTTTATTTGAAATATTTACGAACGCTCGTTTTAAGCGGAAATGCAATTCATTTGCTCACTGTGACAACGATTTGACCAATTGCACTAATGCAAATAATAACCTAATGTAAATTATAATAATAATAATAGCTAATTATTATTTTTTTCCCCGACCAAAATGTGACCAAAACGGTTATAAAATTGCCACCATGACGACGACTCCGGTTGCCTACTTCCAGTTCGTACTGTATTAGCAGTGAGAGAATGAGTTCAGGCTCTACATGTGCTGTTGTTGGTTGTTTTAACAATTCAAAGAAGATAAAAAACTTTTTAGAAACTGGGTGCTTTGAGCATAAGATAAAAAATAGAGAATGCCTATGTCCGGTTCGTATCAGCTACATTCAATACCAGAGAGTAGACGTTTTTGGTTAGCTGCGCTAAAACTGAAGCATCCAACAAAAAAGGTGTAATCCGTTACCAGTAGGGATGGGCAATTAAAGCAAAAATAATATTCGAAGATCGCTGGGTATTATTCAATTAATATTCGAGAATCGCACCCCTCCATAACGTCACGCACACATGCATGTAAAGGCTATAGGCTACACACCAGAGCACATGAGCAAAGCGGAGCAGTGTGACCCCTTAAATATGTGTTAAAGGGGACATATCATGCTAAAACCACTTTTTTAGCCCTTAAATGCATTTTGTTGTATATTTGGAGTGTTTAAAAGTGCAGAAAAGTTGAAATTATTCTATTCAGGTGTTTCGTTTATATCTTTATATTCTGTTTTGGTCTTATTGTTCACCCAGTTCAGATTTTTCTGTTTTCTATGACGTTTTCTGAACAATTACGTCACAGTATTTGCAGCGGAACTACCAAATAAGGACATTGACTACCGGCCCAACATTTCGATCAATCCGCCATTATTATTCCTCGCTCCGATTTTGTAGTCCAAGCTCAATGATGCAGAAGTGTCGAGAGCTCAAGTCAAAATGTTCGGTTGTTGGATGTAGTGACCCACACGCTTCGTTACACCGTCTCCCAGCATCAGAACCTCTTCGAAGTGCCTGGTTGAGTTTTATTTACCAAGGAAATGTTCCCACATCTTTTGGTAAAGTCATTTTCGTGTGCGCGAAGCACTTCGACGATTCCGACTTCAACAACCTCGGCCAGTATAAAGAAGGGTTTGCCGATCGACTTCGTTTGAATGAGGGGTCAATTCCATCTATCTTTGGAGACGACGAACAGATCACTTCGGTAAGCTGTAAATATCTTTAATAAAAATAGTTTACTTTCTTAAAACACATGGTGGTCATGGTTTAGCAGTGCCTTCGTATTTCTTTGTTTTTGTTTTTTTGAAGTAACGTTACATGTCTGAAGTATTATTGTTCTTGAGTTTCATCAATGGTCATTTAGCTGCTGTGTTTTCTGATGCTTTTCTAAACGTATCATATTATCCATACAGATTTTTAGTGGTAAGATTAGACCGTAATTTTTATAATATAACTTATATTTTGTTTTGTGAGTGTTAAATTGTCGTTGTAAAACATACAGTATTGTAGCAGTGGGCATGGATGGCGAAGTTACTGTAAATATAGTTACATACCATTGAGATACATCGATGTATATGTACATCATATGGATCCATATGCAGACGTTGTTCTTCAGGTTCGTCGTCTATTTGTTCAACTAGCTCCGGGTCCGGCTCTGGCTCGAACATGTAAGGCTTGATTGACAATTCTGTTGTTGATTCCGTTGTTGACATTTTGTGTGAATATAAATGTTCTGTGACGCTATAAGATCGTATATCACTAATCAAACTACAAAAATGGCCGAACGGGGTGGAGTTGAACCGACTGTCAACTCAGCACCCTGGAGAGCGGGCGGGGTGTGACACAGCTCCTTTGCATTTAAAGGGGCCGCTTCAAAACGAGTCACTCACAGAAGCACATCAGAAAAGGAGTAAAATAGGGGCCTGTGGAGCTATAATAATGAGGAATTCAGACCCAAGAATTGCAGTTTCGCTTTATATAGACCACAAATGTATGTTTTATATGTAAAAAGGAAAAATTAAAAAGCATGATATGTACCCTTTAAACAAAAAAAACTAAACATACGTTTTATATTTAAGTTTCACAATATAATGTTTTTTTTTCAAATTTATTTAATCTATGTTGATTATATGAAAAGGGAACCGCATAAGATGAGATATGATCATAAGATGGCCAATATATATCGGAAAACATTTGGAATGGCTCAGACATGATTTTGACTACTTATCAAGTTTTGTTTTGTAAAATGCCTTTCTTTAAAGGGAATTTCGTTTAGTATAAATTGTATCTTCATTTTTATCAATGTCTTATCAGCAAATTACACAAATAGTAGATATACAGGACACGGAGGCGCGGGCGCGTGAACTGGAGCGCGTCTTATTAATCAACGAAACTCAGAGTATAAGTTACTTGCCTCACATTCATAAGTATATCCATAGAAAGCTTGAAATGTGTACTTTTAAACAAAATAATTAAAAACAAGCAGAAATGGGCTGCTTTCTGCTTATGTATAGGTTAATTCGTATGAAGTGTGCATTTCTCTCTATAGGTGCGGTCACTACTGCGAAGATGGCGAGTCAGTATCATCAAATTTATCTTTGCAGTCGACACTTACAGAAAACACTAGTTATTAATAAACAATTCAAATGTTTAATGCATAATCATTACTTTTGCCGGGGTTTTTTTGTGGCAAGCTTATGCGTGCGTTGAGATGCAGAATAGGCAATATATTAAGAAAACGCTCATTATGGTTTAGCATTCTCTCCCATATAGTATACATAACTTACAACCCAACTTCAGTCGTGCACGGGCAGGGGCAGCCCTACTTATTTCACATATTTTCTAACCAGCACATCACTGCGGCGTTCTGAGCAAGCGGCGCTTAATCTTCATAAAGCTTCGAACCGGAAAAGAACAACCGGCTTCCGGTTCAAACCCGCTATGAAACATGGGTAATTTCGCTAACCAGGAAAAAGGTGGATATTCCGATTGGTTGCTGGCTTTTGCCGCTGCTGGCCGTTGAATCGCGTCATAGCTCATTACCATAAAGTTGAGCTACTTTCAACTTTCTGATTGACGCTCAAAACGCCCAAAACGTGACGCCGATGGATTTGACGCTCCTTGCAGCTGAGAGAAGCCAGCTTCCATTGAAAATTAATGACTTCCGGTAGCTTTGGAAGCTCAAGTCGGCGGCGGTGTGAACGTACAGTAATATGTTTACCTGCATGACAAAGTTAGGGAATCCTTCATCTCAAAATTTTTACCTCAAAAGTGTGCACCAAAATGTATATGTTGAAAATGTCCTTGAACATTGAAAAAGGATGAAAAGAAGGGCAAAAATGACCTGGAATATAAACAGCTGACGATCCCTTCGGATCAGAGGAGAGCATCTCCATGATGAACAGAGGTATGAGGACAAGTTGAAGAGGGTCAGCACTCCAGCACAAATTCTGCAGTACAACACATCAAATTTAGAAGATGAAACTTTCTGATGTAATTCAGTATCACCGATAAGGGAGTACAAATGTGTTCAACAGTTTATAAGAAGAAAGATGATTGTGATTGTGTATGACAGAATTGGGATCAGTAAGTGAACAAAGCGTGCTCACACATAGCTAACGTTGGGTTCCCGTCCTACCACAGGCAACAGTGGAAACACGGCCAGAAAGAGACAGCTAAACATCCAGCTCAGTGACCTGAACTACAGCAGCATAAAGAACAAAAACAAGACCTCAAAAACACACCTTTCAAACCACATATCAGAGGAGGCCTTAAGGTCACGGTCACCCTACCTTTGCTTTTGTATAGAGGCCAGAAACCATAGGCCACAGTGCCAGCACCACCAGCCCCAAGGTTAACATGGCCCGATAGAAAAAACTCATGACCTAAAAAAACACCAGCAGATAGGAAATGAGAAGTGAAGTAGTTAACACTTCTAATTTACAAGAGTGCTAAATATTTCTAACCCTTAAATAGCAAACACACTGATAACAGTCTTCATCGTGTCTAGCACAAAGTTAAGCAAGCACTTACTAGTAACTCAATTCCAAATGTAACCAGCAAAAAATAACCAAAGCATTTGCTGAGTGGTAATGAGGGGATCGATCGAATCAGACCAGAAAGAGTTTCAAATCTGTGACAGAGAGAAAACACACAAACTCTAAAAATCCAGTAGGGACAAGAAATAGACCTGGAATAATATTTTACACATATGAATGTGATTAATAAATGCAAATTTCCTAAACGGTCACATTTTTTCATGAAACATGTCCATTTTCCAATTTGTCCTCTATCATGTCACATGTGAATAATTTTGCACATTGTTCCACCTGTCTAGTTAATTCACATCTTATCTTTATTCTTATTTTTTTTATTGACAAGACATAGCTGCTTACACAAAGTAAGAAACCAATGACATACATACACACACACACACACACACACACTAGTAGAAACATAAACAATAACAAAAAGAGAGAAAAAAAAACAGCTAGATGTATAGATATATATTAGTATATACAGGTACAGTAATAAGTTTAAGCAATAGGTTAATTTAGTGTGATATAATAGTGAACATTATGGGATTTAGACCAGTCAATACAATTATTGCAGATACACACTACTCTAGAACTGGGAGCCAATTTACATTTATTATTATATGATTCATGTTTTATTGCGAGCTCTATCGCATTCCCTTTTGGCTAACAGACACTCCTCTGTTTGACGTTTGTTTAAAACGGGTGATTCCCCGGAGGTTGGAGATTTAATGCGCTCCATGTAAACCTTTCTGGCTTGTTATGACAACCAACCTATGCCACTCTCACACCATACAGGCGTCAAAGTATTATTTACTTGTTATTATTTAATAGAATATCCATTTTTCATACTGTACATTATAGTTTTGTGATGGCTAAATTCACTTGTAGTATTTAAAATGATCGATTTTAATGTTTTACGTTTTATTTATTTAGGCAAATTCTTAAAGACTTTTAATATCAGTCATTTATTGGTTATCAACCATAACATGAAAATAATTATTGGCCTAATAATTATTGGCAATAGTTTTAATAATGGGGTATTAGATATTTAATTATCCATGCCCATTTCTCCTATTGTTACATTTAGATTACCTCTGTTGTTCTCTAATGCTCAATTAAAGTTAAACTTTAAAAATGCTAACAAATTTAATAACACTGTTAAATGTAATCTATAGTAAATCTCACAGGTTAAACATTATTTATATTGTACATTATGATGTCTAAAATAAAAAAAGAAACGCTTGTAGAATTTAAATGATTTCTTCCTTTGTTTATTTGATTCATTTGAGTTTTTAGTGGTTTATTTTTATTTTATTTAAATAAAATGTCTCATTTATCATAACATGAAAATAATTATCGGCCTAACAATTGCAATAGATTTAATGCTGGTAATTATAATCTGGGTCCTGAAGTAAAAACAGTTAAGAACCACTAATATGGTGAGTTCTAACAAAGCAGGGATAAGTAACTTACTCCCTCATGACGGAGTACCACACGGGCACAGGGAGCAAGCAGTAGATGTAGTAGGTCCAAGGACTCGACTGGACCAACAAGAACAGAGCCACAAGAAGACCTATACATAGAAACGCCTGGACTAGATTTCTTTCCGTTACCTAGAACACAACAAAACACAAAGAGGACACCTCACCTCACCTCACACTTTTGAACACGCCATTTTATACCAATAAACCACTAACCTTCATATTAGAACAATGATAATGATCTGCATGTTAAAACAACATCTCTTGCTTACCATATGTGTGTTAGATGGTGGTTTGCGTAGGCTAGCATGAGTCTTCAGGATGAACAAAACCACATACGAGGACCAACCAATAAAACCCAGAACCACACTGCTGCCCAGGAAGAGCCGATCATATGTATGATAATATAACAAGCCTTCCATGGCCTGGGCTATGAGATCTTCACAATAACGGATCTAGAGGAAAAAACGGAAAGAGATATATCAAAATGAAAAAGATAATCCATGAGTCAGTTTGGACATGACGACAACCAATCAACACTTACTGCTTCATTAAACTGGCCTCTCTGGATCAAATCTCTTGCCTGACGCACAAAATCCATCTGTTTAGAGTCAGTGAGAGGCCTGGATGCAAAAAGGAGAATCTCACAAATTGATCTGACCTTGCCGGCTGTATACCAGAAAACTGCTCAGCCAATCAAATTCGAGGACTGAACATGGTATAATGAATGATCAAAGTTTTTGGCCAGTCCTAACAACAGTGAAGGTGTAATTTAACATGGCTATTTTCCCATCCTACTGTACCTTTAAGGTTTCTACTTTTATGTAAATTATTTCTGTTATGATTGGCTAACCAGTTCACATGTGAAAATTAATAATAGCATTTTAACATTGTCGTTTATCAGAAATGGCAATCATATAAATGTGCTCGTGATTTTGATATTAATACTAGGACAATATCTGAAAGACCAATTCTTGCTGCCAAATGCAGGTGAATGTAAGATTCAAGCCTTTTTATTTAAAAAACCCCCCCAAAAATAATCAATTTTTTTTATTATATGTCTCCTTAAGCATTGCCTTTTACTCACTGGTAGGGTGTAAAGAGAAAGGATATTGTTGTTTTTTTCTTCTGTACCATTTTCACCTGATTAAATAAACACAAGATAGTGTGGTTATTTGGTTATTTGAAATAAAAAAGGGAAGAATAAACCAAAAAGTCCTGTACTTTACCCTGAACTGCTCCAAGATTTGAATAGCATTTGCATACATGCTCTCAGCCTTAAAGTGCTGGCTGTTATTCAGGAAATTCAGTGGTAAGATACCCTATAAAGCAACAAAACCTTCAGAAGATAACAAAATCACTGCACGCATATCTGTGTAGAAGTGAGCTGCTTTATGATTTATACTGGAGATCTGAAAGCTCTGAAATCATGCTCACCACAGAGTTCAGAGGAAAGGGAACTCCTATAAGAGATGACATTAGTGGAGCAATATCAGCCTAGAAAACCATAAACAGATCAGATTAGCAATGTTTCAAACATTTATAGACATTTTAAAAGTAAATGAAACGGAAAATCTCACTTGATTGACATCCACTCTCTTGTATGTTTCTAGCCCCCATTCTGAAACAAAAAAAGGGTTTATTATTAATATTGACAAAATCAATTCTGCTGTTTAATGATGCCTGAATCTCTATTAAATGATGTCTGAAAACTAATTTGCTTAAAGAGGATGGAGACGGAGGGGGTGTTAGACAATCAAGGGCCATTAAACAAACCTTTTAAATAATTATCATCATATTTGTGAGAGGCCGGCTCCCGTTGTGCTGTCTGAACCCCAGCGCCCCATGCTACCAGAGGGGTCAGCGTCTCTGACGGGTGTCCCGCACCGTGAGATCCTATAAAACACACACTCGGATACTGTAGTGTACAGACATTTATAAGTGATAAATGAAATATTCTTTTACCCAAAATGCTGACTTGAACTTAAAGGAGAACTCCAGGCAATTTTTAAGTTAATCTTGATCGTTATACCTTTTTGAGTAGGCTACTGTCTATAGAAAAAAAAACTAACCGGATTGGTGATTGCAACACGGAGCTGTTCCCGCAAATGCCCAGAGCTCCCCCTCAGCTAAAACGGCAGTTATGGGGGCATATACATAAAGAGTGTCTTTGTGCCTCTTAACAGACACAAAATGCAATTAAAATGTCTGTCCAACATGAACAGGGCCCTTACATGTGAACAAGATGCGTTTAGCAAATTAGCCATTGTTTAAATTCACCTAAATAGTGTTTTAGACGGCTAGCTGTAGTCTCGCGCTGAAGTCCCATGGGAAATCAGTTGTAGCCAAAGGTAAATAGCAGTGTGTAGGTGAAGAAGAAATGGTTCGCGTTTGTGTCGTACAAGGATGACTACACAGACACAACACAGCGCCCAAATGGAAGGATAAATATAGTTTACATTACCTCCACAGTGGTTGCACACGTCTTCATCCACGGAATCGCTTTTTTCTTCAACCGGCCCCGCTGTGTTGTGTCTGTGTAGTCATCCTTGTCAAAGTGTTCGCTGCAAATGCGGTAATCTTTAAACTATTTCTTGAACCGGGTTCATTGAAATGAACTGTCCAAAAAAAACGGTTCGCGCGGACAAGAACCGGACTTCCCATCACTACTTTTCACCTTTGGCTACAACTGAGTTCCAACGGGACTTCAGCGCGAGACTACAGCTAGCCGTCTAAAACACTATAGGTCAATTTAAGCAATGGATGTTGCTAAACGCATCTTGTTCACATGTAAGGGCCTGTTCATGTTGGACAGACATTTTAATTGCATTTTGTGTCTGTTAAGAGGCACAAAGACACTCTTTATGTATATGCCCCCACAACTGCCATTTTAGCTGAGGGGGAGCCCTGGGCATTTGCGGGAACAGCTCGTGTTGCAATCACCAATCCGGTTCCTTTTTATTTTTCTATAGACAGTACTCAGTCACAAAGGTATAACGATCAAGATTAACTTAAAAATTGCCCGAAGTTCTCCTTTAATATAAATCAGGCAAAATATAAAATAGCATGATATTATTTCAATCTTAAAAATATGTCTTTGATCATAGGGATAAAAGTAATTTATTAAACTTTTCTAATAAAGTTTCCTGTCTCAGATTTTAACTGTTTAACACGCTTTAAAGTTACAAAGACTAGGTCAGAGAGATGTTTTACCCCAATTTGTCATGCCATGGTCAGACGTAAAAACATAAGCGGTTTTTCCATCATGCCCATAAAAGTCGTCCATCACAGTGACAATTTCAGCGACACCAGCATCAACCAGGCCAATGTTCTCTAGATATTCCCTATAAGCACAGAAATCCCAAAGAAAATAGTACATGTGAGTCTTTAACAATGGTAGAAGCTCTACATAATGGTAAAACTGATGTCCAGGTGATTTGATTATATGCATTTCCATACTCGTAAATTACCGTTTAAGGTATCTCAACACATTAAACTACAATACAGTTTGTCTTGCACTTTTTACAACAAACATGGTTTGAAAATGGATTTACATAAGATAATAAAATAAAAATGATAAAAGGAAAAGGTGTTGTTAATCACATTGCAATATTTCATGTTGTGAAATGAATTTTTCTTACTTTGACATGGGCCGGTGAGCATGGCCATTGGTGTCTATCCCCAAAAGATGAAGGAAAAACACATTCTGTTCTTCATGTAACTTACTCAGCAGAGTTTTATTGCTTTTGGCAACATTGAAAAAATCCTTAACAAAAAAGGAAACAAATAAGATATTTTTCTTTATTACAAGTTTTCAGGGTCTTATCGTATTATTAAATGTTTTATATATGATATATATATATATATATATATATATATATATATATATATATATATATATATATATATATATATATTAGTATATGAAGCTTTGCCATGACTGGAATAAATTCATTTTTTTAAATATATAAAAACAAAAAAATAATATTTCACAGTATGACTGTTATATTTCATAAGATATTATTTCAGAGATATTTTACTCGTAAAAAATTCTAGGGGTGCCAATAATTGTGGCCAACGTGTTTTGGAGAAAAACATTTATTTCATAATGGGATTTCCCCCCCAGTTTCGATTATTTTACTTCAATGAAAGGTTAGATTTTTGCAATTTTTTTGAATGAAAGATCATAAAGATAAACAAATGCAGATTTATTTTTTACAGCCATTTTTGATCATATTTACCAGGGGTGCCATTCATTCTGACCACAACTATATATATATATATATTATTATGATTAATATGAAGTCATAAAAATGCATGCATAATAATAATAATAATTCAATATTTAAATAATATTTATACATTTTATTTAAAATAGTTTAGATAAAGCATGTTTAAACAACTGTTTCTGATTTTCCAAATAGCAGATTCTTAAATGCTGGGCAATGCTCTAATAAGAATAAAATACTTGAAATAAGGTTTCTTCAAGTTTAGTTTCAAGCAACTGCATAAAAGCACAATAAGTATCCTACCTTCACTTCATCAAATACCCATGTATCAAGTCTGGAAGCATCAGTGGAGGCGAAATCCTCCCGCTCTGGAGGGTAAGTGTGAGTGTACACATGGTCTCCAGTGGCTCCTACAAAACACACATGCCAGTAAAGCTACCAAATAAGGTAATTAAACTCCCATATATCTACACACAAGTGTGTGGTTATACCTTTAGCAAACATTGGTAATATGTCAGGGCTGCCCCAACACCAGGTATGTCTGCTCTCATTAAAAACAGAATCAAACTCCACTGGATTCTCCTTCCAGCCTGTAAGCACAGAGATGTGAGACACATTATTAAGTTTACACACATATGTTATACACATGTATGACTGCTTACCCTTGGCAACAGCACTAACGTCCTCATAAAAGCCCGCTAGTAGAGCCACATGACCTGGCCGTGATTCTGTAGGGACTCGAGTGTGTGACACTCCCCATGTGCCGCGCTCTTCAATCACAGTCCTTATGACAGGGAACAATAGGAAGCACAAGTTAAATCTATTTATACACCATAAAGAACACAACAACAATCATTTAAGAGGCATAAACTATATATATTTATTGTAATACAGCTGTTGTATTAGATTTATATTTATACAAAAATATACACACTTATTTAAGGTTGAGGCAGAATAAGGGAATTTTGCCGAATAAACATTTAATCACTAAACAAAGCGACTGAACTATTCTAGACAACATTGGCAAACAGGACAAAGATTAACCCATGTTCATCACCTTAGGTAAGGAGCCCTGCCTGTCCCATTGTTGTCTGGCTTAAAGAGACTGTCGGCTCTCAGACCATCTGCCACAAAGAGCACCAAGCGCTTGGCTGGAGGGGCCAGAGGGACATGTTGTGGTGTCATTCCATGGACAAGAGGGGACGTGAAATAAATGTCAAATATTGAGAGAAAGAAGACTACATGGACAATGAGTCCCACAATGAAGAATGTCATCATCTTCATTTTGTCTGCTGTCAGACCTGTGGCACTGATTTAGAAAAAGGAAAGGAAGACAAGCGAAAAGTTGGACATTTGAAATATAATCTGTTATTTTCATCTTCTATCGTCTAGTTTTGCCTTAAAGATTTGACATATTAACATGAATGTACATTCAAAAGGAGTAAATGGTCCATAGCCATCTCAAAAGTAGCCTAACATTTGCATTTTATTTTTTTACAATCGGTTTAATAGTATGAATTGAATGAAAATAATTCTTACCACTTTGCAAATTTGAGATTGAAACACAATCATAAAGTCGCTTTATCGAAGATGTACAAATATAAACCAGCACATCAGTAGCTACTGTCAAGGAAAATACACTGCAGAGCAGAGCACGAGTGACCAAGAGTATGAGACAACACAGCCGCTAAACAAACCGCGTCATAATCTTGCTTTAATGTGCTGTGTGTGTGGCGAGCAACTTGGCTTTTGACCTACTAAACAAAATAGTTTGTAAGCAGATTAACTGAGAACTTTGCTTTACTTCCTTGTATTGGTAACCTTTGAACTGGAAATATGCGCAATGCATCTTGGGAAATGTAGTTCTCTCTCTCTATCTCTCTCTCTCTCTCTCTTTAAGAATGTGATTTCAGATGACAAATGATACATTGAAAATACATTGAAGTAATGTTAGTTATTTTCTGACTATACATTTTTAATTTAAATATTTTATTTTTTTAGAAGCCATCTAAACACAATAATGTATCTTTTTCTTTACAGGAACATAAAATTAAAAAGTCAAAAATGCTCTTTACATTTTGATAAGCTGTAATAATATATAGTACTGATTCCAATCATAAAAATAAAATTAAAAATACACATTTTATTTGCCCCATAATAGTAATTAGTAGTCTATCAAGCAGTGTTCTTGGAGAGTAAAATACTTAAAGGAAAATGGAAAAGGCTACAGCGTTCCGAGAACCGTGTTTTAAAATTGAGCTTTTAACACATCATCTTACACAAGATAGATAGATAGATAGATAGATAGATAGATAGATAGATAGATAGATAGATAGATAGATAGATAGATAGATAGATAGATAGATAGAAAAACAGTTGCGTTAGTTTGTGACTTTTACTTTGATACAAATATAAAACTTTATTAAGGGGTACGCTAGCTAGCTTCACTAACCAGTCGCGTTACGATGAGACCTTTATTTTGACACCAATATAATTCTTTAGTTACGCGTATGCTAGCTAGCTTCACTCAGGTTTGAGAGTTGTAGGTTTTTGTAAAGGGATACAGCAGAAGGCTTGTTAATGGTTTCTAAATCGTGCGTTTAAATGTTTAGATAAACTAATCACTTGATCTATTATATAGTACTTTAAATATCCTAAATTGCTAGTGGTGTTTAACATAAGTTCATTCGTTATAGTTCATTTGCTGGACATAAAAACCGATTACGAGCTATGGCTGGCAGTAGCATAGCGATGAAAACATGGGAGCTGTCAAACAGCATGCAGGAAGTTCAGAGTATTGATGAAATATATAAGTATGATAAAAAACAACAACAAGAGATTCTGGCGGCCAAACCTTGGACTAAAGAGTGAGTATACCACATCATAAGAATGTCCTCCTCCGCAAAACATTTTTCGAAAGATTAATAACACAAGTTTTCTATACTGCGTTTATTGTTTACAGCCATCATTATTTTAAATACTGCAAGATATCAGCTTTGGCACTGTTGAAGATGGTGATGCATGCCCGTTCTGGAGGAAACCTGGAGGTGATGGGACTCATGCTGGGGAAGGTGGATGGAGAGACCATGATCATCATGGACAGTTTTGCTCTACCCGTGGAAGGCACTGAAACGCGAGTTAATGCTCAGGCTGCAGCCTATGAATACATGGCAGCTTATATAGAGAATGCTAAACAGGTACACTGAGCCAAACCGATTCGCTAAAATTCATATTAGACAAATAGCTTATAAGAATAAACGCTTATTTTGTTTCCAAATACGATAATATCCTCTGCTTTAAAGATACGTTTTGTATGGTTAATCTGTTTTCAATTTCTGTGCGATATGCTATTCTCCTCTAAACATATTATTTTACTAATTGTTTTATAATTAAACTGCTTTCAGTTTTCATGATCTAATATTAACTGAGAGATTACATGGAATATTTGCCCTTTTAAAAATCTCAAAAAGATGATTTAAAAATAGTAAACATCCTAAAACAAAGGATCCCGTCAGAGGAACTTAAATTTGCTTGCATTGTTGAATCATGAGATTTTCTGTGGTGTGATATAATCATCTAAAATATTTTATCTATTTTTTTATAATTTGTATGTATTTGGTTTTCATGGTCTAATATTCATTGAGAGACTACGTGGAATATTTGCACTTTTAAAAATGTATTTATTAAATCACAAGACCATTTAAAATGAATTCATGAAGGCAAAATAGGGATTAAAAAATAATACAAATCTTTAAATAAATAGTTTACACTTTGTACATTCATAGACGTATTATGTGTCAACTCCCCATGAATGTCACGGCCAGCATATGATGAAATATTAATTCTGAGGCTCGTCTATGAATTCATTTAGGTGGGGCGGTTGGAGAATGCCATTGGATGGTACCACAGTCATCCTGGATACGGCTGCTGGCTCTCAGGCATAGATGTCAGCACTCAGATGCTTAACCAGCAGTTTCAAGAGCCCTTTGTCGCAGTAGTGGTAAGTGCTGTTGGAAATGTTAAACGTGTTGCTTATTTTGCATTAGGGCTGATTTTTCAAAGACATCTCTAAACCATTATACTATCAATCTCTAAAGACAGAGGGGAAAAATAGCTCATCTACAAAGTATCAATTTAAATGCAGCTATATCAGTGATCCATATTTGACCCCCGAAATACGAAAGAGTTTGGTGACATTTGTAGCGGTGTCTGATTAATTGCTGTTGGCTTTGTAACTGAATACATTATACAGTTTACCCTTCATTGCCATTGCTTATTTTGTGCCGAGGGCAAATAGCAAGCTGGGCGTTCATAGCTTTCACTTGCTAAACTGGCAGCTCAGTGTTTTTATTTGTTATATTTGACTGAACTGTTTTGCTTATTACAGTCCTAGTAATTTTTCATCCTCCTCAGATTGATCCCACAAGGACTATATCCGCAGGGAAGGTCAATCTTGGAGCTTTCAGGACATATCCGAAGGTAATCGGTCAAAAAAATTTTGTAACCGTGTAGTTTTTCATATTTAGGTGTCTATTCATTTATTTGAGTTATATCACCACATATTTAAATGTTTACGGTAGGGTTACAAGCCTCCAGATGAGGGTCCATCTGAATACCAGACTATACCTCTTAACAAGATTGAGGATTTTGGAGTGCACTGCAAACAGTAAGCTTTTCTGCGCTTTTATTGTACTTGGAAATTGTTGTAAATGATTTAAATTCACTGTATAGGAACTTCACAATAATTAAACCGTCTTCTGCTTTTAGGTATTATGCTTTAGAAGTGGCTTATTTTAAGTCTTCCCTGGATCGCAAACTCCTAGAGCTGCTGTGGAATAAGTATTGGGTCAACACTTTGAGCTCCTCCAGTCTGCTGACAGTAAGCGCTCTCTTTTATTGGTGTAAAATTATTAGTTAACAATTTATTTGACAGTGTCCTTGTCACATGCTAAATGTACGTACTGTAGTATTAACAGTAAAGTATGCATAATTACTTGCAACTAATGGTATGTTTTCACGACAACAATGTACTAAATACGGAAACGTTTTTCACGTACAGGCGACAACTTTGTCAAAATGTTTCCTGCCCACCACTAAACTACCACTACTACAAAAAATGACCGGCCAAAACGCATAAAAAGTTTCTGTTTTTAGTTGAAAATGGTGTCTATAAATAACCCTAACCCTATGTTAAGTACATGTTGTTAATTAAATTACTCAGTACTTAAATATAATTACACTGCAACAAAGACGACTAAAAATAAAGTGTAACCAGTAGTATATTTCACAGTTAGGAAATCTCAGTGATTTTATAATTATTTATTATAAGTATAACATTTAAAATGTGAAATAATTTTTTGTTAAATTAAAATAATGTTCATCTGTTTGTCATTATATTGATATCTCTAAATCGTCTCCCGTCTATGTTCAAAAAATTATTATCTTTATCATCCTGGAGATGTTTTGTTCAAGAGGGTACAAGTATTTCATGTGGATGAGATTGATAATATGACAGGGGTTTGTTGACAACCTGTACACATGATTAATATTTTTGTAGATTCTGCTTTTGTTTCCTTACCTATTTTTTTTGAAAGCCTGTCATAGTTGACTACAACATTCTGTCATGAGCTTTGTTTAGCACTTACAATGAGGTGTAGACTATCTAAACAACAGCCTCAGAGCACTGCGTTAGAGATAAATTGACTACTTGTCAAGAGCGTCTTGCTACGCCGAAGAAGAACCTCACCTTCAGCAAACTTTTGAGACCTCATTCAGGGGGCTTCAGTAAACAGTTCAAAAACCTTTTGAATTGACCATCAGTGAAAGGCATGTTGTGAATGTTTAAGTATTGTTGTGAAATCGTGCATTAACCTAGACTCTAGTCTAGAGCAAGCGAAATGGAGGTGTTAATGGCTCTTGTTCCTTCAGAATGCGGAGTACACCACCGGACAGGTTTTTGACTTGTCGGAGAAACTGGAGCAGGCTGAAGCCCAGCTGGGACGAGGCAGTTTCATGCTGGGCTTAGACACACATGATAGGAAATCTGAGGACAAACTAGCAAAGGCAACACGTGACAGGTAATACAATCTCTATTAATTAAATATTAAGTGCTTCCCTTTTTATATAAAGTGTCAGTTATGATAAATAATTGGAAAAAAAAACTCCCCACTAGACTAACTGGGACTAGTCACTGCACATATTGTTGGTTTGATTGCTTATATTACTCTCCTCATTTGTAAGTCGCTTTGGAAAAACGTCTACTAAATGATTAATGTGAAAGAAATTGGGCTAGGCAAGTTCAATTATTTTCAAATGTGACACACTGATGATTCAAATGCTTTATAAAGGCATTATAAAAAATGTTAAACATCTACGTTCATTTTGATATAATCCTGAAAAAAGTTTCCTTCTACGTTCATTTTTAGTACAGACATAATTAAAGTACAGAATTTTAATGTGGTCTCAGACATTTGTATAAATTCGAAAATCAGTTGTACAGAACTGTAAAAAAAGGTTTTGAAAAAATTAATTAAATGCTTTGAGTTCAAAAATTAATTTAAAATGGTTTAAAAAGAATTGATTTTAAATTTTGGGCTTTTTTGGGGGGGGGGGGGATTCGTTTTGAAAATCCTTCCTTTTGAATCTTGATTTCACATTCATATTTTGTATGAGATCATGGTTAACTAACATGAGTCTCTTGTTTGTGTAAAAAGTCCTCATTTTTTAACTTGTACTATAGTGCCACTAGTGACCTAATACATTTTTTATGCATTTTAACACATTATAACAACATTTTCTTTGCCCCTCAGCTGCAAAACGACCATTGAAGCAATTCATGGTTTGATGTCCCAGGTTATCAAAGATAAACTCTTCAATCAAGTGAACACATCTACCAACTGAACTTGGAAGGAACTGAAGTTAAATGACTTCACATTCTGTGTTTGCTTAGTTATGTGTTCGTTCGTTATGGTTCAGCTTTGAACGATTCAAAGCAATTCTCCTGTAGGAATCTTTGCATCATTTGTTTAAACAAAGAAATAAACGCTGTTCGGGTTTATTAGTTGATGGACATTGTGTTTTTGCGTCATGTTTTTTTTTACTTAACCTACTTAAATGTAATTTTTAGTATCTGTAAATGGCTCAATTTGTTTTAAAAATAAAGTCTTGTCTGAAATTCTAACTCGCACAGCTCATCGTCAAAGCTGTCCTATAGATCAAGACAAATGAGTTTTCCTTAGCGCCGCATGTTACCAGACGTTTGAAATGTATTCTCCTCTGGGTTCAGTGTGTAACACGGTACCGCACCATTCCCATTTCCCACAGCTTGTGTCGGGATCTGTAATAGCAGTATTTCCATTCACACACCCTAAAAACATTATATTTAACATGTTAACAGAAACCGCAGTGCTCCGCAAGAGGTCATTTTCATATTTGCCAGTCATAGCATTACATAATGGAATAACAAACTCAACGGCCCAAAGATAAACACAGCTTGGCATGGCCACAGCGCATCTGTCAGGACGACCCTGTGCAGGTTGTCTCCGCGTTGTACACAATCCTTCAGGATTCTGGGTGTTACGCTGTGGCCTGTCACTGATGCATCACAGAAACAGGAGCTCGATACAGTGGAGTCCATTCAGCACTGCGTGTCTGCTCTTTATCGCGGCAGACACTCAACGCCTGTGTGGTTTCATGCATACAAACTTGTCTGCATTTTCTTAGAGACAACAGTGGTGACGTCATCCTCTTGCACGTTTTTGTACCTAATTTTAAAATTGACTGTTCAATTATTCAATTATGCCCTGTGCAATTTGTGGATCTTGGCCTGAAAGTGTGTTTTTTGCTCTTTTAATGATGACCGATTGTTTAGTCCATAGAGGACTAAATTAATTAAAATTGCAGTCATCAAAAATCACCATTCGTAAGTTCTGTATTTCACCCATTGTAATTACAAATGATGCTAATAATCATCACCAGATGAGCATTTTTAATACTTTAAGGAAAGGAGAGTTGAGGTTCCTTTATATAACCTAAGCATATTGTGTTTTCCATGAGCAAATGAACATCAGCCAAATCCATTAACTAATTTTACAGTATGTTTTCCATTAGTAAATCTTCTTAAATTACATGGAATTCCACTTCATTTGCTGAACCCAAAGAAAATGTTTGAAAATAATAAGACTTGAGAAATTATGATAGATATGTGATTAAGAGAATATATCTGAGCGATGAGCACAAATAATCAGCATCACAAGGACAATGTTGAACTAGCCTTTGGGACCAATGACCTAAAGATATTTTGTAGCACTGATGTTTTCTTTGGACCTTATAATAATAATCTCAACAAGCATGGCAGTAAGGAGCTGAAACATGTTTAATGCCCTAGACGAGAGTCTGAAAAGGGGAGAACTCCCCCTCTACGTCCCTAAACCAACCAAAGCAACATTTCCTTTCTGCCAAGTACTCTGCATGCATAAATAGAGGTCACTCAGTCTCAGGAAGCACATTCCTTCACAGTATATAGCCTGACAATACACGGGTCACTGCAGTGCCTCTGCCCACCGGAGCCCACCGCACTGATATGCATTATAAGGGGCAGCAGTTTGAGTTTGGAATGAGAGAGAAGAGGGAAATATTCGGTCTACCAGCCGAAGCTGATAAACACGGTTTCTTATTTCAGCATGTAAATGCTTAAAGGGATAGTTCACCCAAAAATTAAAATTCTGTCATTTACTCACCCTCAAGTTGTTCCAAACCCGTATGAATTTCTTTCTTCTGCTAAACAAAAATGAAGATATTTAGAGGAATATGGGTAACGATACAGGCCCCATTGACTTCCTTATACAAATATTGTGGAATTCAATGGGGCCCATCAACTGTTTGGGTACAGACATTCTTCAATTATCTTATTTTGTGTTCAGCAGAAGAAAGAAATTCATACGGGTTTGGAACAACTTGAGGGTGAGTAAATGATGACAGGATTTTCATTTTTGGGTGAACTATCCCCTTACGGTCTTGTCTACTCTAACAAGGCTCATGGTTGGCCACAGGTTTTGGTTTGAACCTATTTTTTCTTCCCAAACAATTGTATCTCTCCTTTTAATCCTCTGCAGACCTGTAGGGTTAATTTGTGTGTCATTTAATCCCTTCACTTTATACAAATACTTTCTCAGCAGTGGCCTTTTTTCTTCTTTTTTGGCTTCATTTTTGCCATCTCAGACAAATATCAACTATCTAAAGGGCACGGGCATGTTTTTACATGTTCATTTATTAGACTGACTCAGACGTTCATTTAAGTTATTCCTTTAATGATAGAAGTTAATTCTAATTTGAAGTTAATTAAACAAGTTTATTAATTACTACAGCTCTTGGAATAAATTACTTTTAACAGCATCATAAAACATTCTTTCACACATAAATCGAGA
This sequence comes from Siphateles boraxobius, assembly GCF_051911475.1. NCBI lineage: Eukaryota > Metazoa > Chordata > Actinopteri > Cypriniformes > Leuciscidae > Siphateles > Siphateles boraxobius. The sequence continues at coordinate 20,525,438 of NW_027508876.1, forward strand.
AACAGAACAAGCAGTGAACATCGTGTTCTAAAGTCAACATTAAATTTAAAACAATTTAAACTTTTCTCCATTTCGGTTGAGAATGTCATGACACATTTTGAACAACTCTGGCGCGTGATCTTGCGCTCGCGTCGCTTCGCCATGGCAACATCAGCTGGCTTCCTAAACAAAGCCGAAACAAGAGGAAAAGAGAGAAGAACATTACAACAGCAGAAACACTTCGCGTTCATACCTGACGACAGTTAATGCACAACATTTGTATTATACTTAACGTTATATTAAGGTAAGAAGACGCCGTGCTTGTTTTATAGCGCGAGTGTGCCTTTTCTGTTTAACGTTAGCTGCTACATGTCAACAGAGGCCTAACGTTGCTCGTCATTGTTTATTAGAAATAAGAATGCTCCTTTATGTGTATTTCAATATATTGTTAAATATACTTCGGTGTATTATAAGATAAGATAAGATAAGAATCACATTATAAAGATTGGCAAACTGCCATCTTTATCCCGTTCCCTGGAGTGTAACCTCAGAAAGTTATTGATTTTAAGAGGCTCTCCATGTCAACTCCCCATAGTCTGCTGCTCTGAGATCAAGTGTAAAACCGACCTGCTGTCATGTGTTGATGTATGTATTCCCTTTACTTCTGTCCTAATGTTCATCGTCTGTGCGGTTGACAGTATAGACAATATAGAGAGTTCTTAAAAGACAATATAGAGAGAAGAAAAAAATATATAATTACTTTCCAAGTAAGTAGTCCAGATTACAGCATGCAGATGTGCAGGATGTGTCAAGCTTAACATTACAGACAACGCATATCTCAAGGGTATTGGGTTATTTAGTTTTTCCTGGAGGACAGATCTCCCTTTATGATAATATGAGGTCACATGTCTATTTCACCTTTAGCCATCTCACTTTTCAAAAATAATATGTAATTTTTACAAAGGTTTGCGGGTCAATTGACTATGCTGTCTCTAAAGTAGGCTACATATCAAAGAAATAATGGTCACCACATCAATTATTCCTTTCCAAAAACCTATTTAAAATCAATATAGACACATATTTTGAGATTAGGGGCTGTATTAAAGAAACTTCTGATCTTAATTTCTCACTTAAAGATAGGGTAGGCGATTTGTTCCAGAATTTTTTTTTTATTATGCTGATTATACGATTTGAGACATGAGATAGTTTAATGCCTTCTCTCTTCTTGTGACGCTTTGGAACCTCTGCTGTGTGCGTTCATGTGCTTTAAACAAGGGGTTCTCAAACATTTTGGAGGCAGGGACCCCTTACGGGGGAAAAATATTTCCAAGGACCCCCTCATATTTATAACAGTGACTGAGCCCAAAGTTAATGTGGGAGCGCTTAATGAAATGTTTTGACACAAATAGTCTTCACCCAGGGTCGTATGCAGGGTTTTCTAAATAGTGTACTTAGGTGCCAAAAGTGATCTTGCTAGGGGGTCCAGATCCCCCCCCCCCCCCCCCCCCCCCGAGGAATTTTAGATTTTCTTGATCTACACATGCATTTTAAGGTGTTTTTAAGGTGGCCAAAAAATGGGATAACTATAGCTTTAAAAGCATGTCAGTGGGCAGTGGAATACATTTTTTGTCAAGTAGATGACAGTTTAAATTTTACAATGAATGATCCACATACAAAATGGAAATGCAGAATGTATAAGATTATTGTTCACATCACATCAAAACACAATCACATATTCCAAACAGGAATGGCCTTAAATGAGAAATGTTTCAAGGATTATTTTGCAAAGATGTTAAATTCCAATATTTGAACACATTCGAGGTACACAAATAGTAGGCCTATAGTACAGTAATAATGGCAAATTATGTTTAATAGGTGCTTGTGTTGTTAAATTGAGCTTATATCCACTGTAATTAGCTAAAAAAAAATAATGTTAATTTCATCCTGGACACAGTATGCTTCTCTTGACCTGTAGCTGGGAGAGTGGGGAACAAAGTAATGCTTTTTGACTTTCTCAGTTTGTGTAAATTCACTTGGGGTTCAGAGTATTTATTTTTTCCCACATTAATTTCACACGTGTCTAGATCTTGTTTAGCCTACATCTTATCTCACACTTTATGACCGAATAACTGAAGCGTCATGCGGAAATGCGCATTTTGACATTGACGAGCGCTGGTAGTCTGCTGAAACCGCTCAGATGAGAAGGTCAGTTTATCATCGCGATGTTTAATATCCTTGCAGCGCCAAATTAGAGTTTATATTAGGCAATTATTTCAAAACTCTCATTATATAATAGGCTACACATTAAAAAAATTACAGAGGTCCAGACCTGCACGTATCAGCATCTTCACATGTGGAGAAATGAGATTGGAACAACAGCAAGTCGACGGTATAATGATTGACCGTCACTGCCTTCATAGTGCACAACAGACAAATTAAATTAAGCAGAACTTTTTATAAGTTCGGTGAGTATTTTATTTTGATAATGAATAGGTTTTGATGTAAAATTAGCAGTGCTAGAATTGACATAGCCTATTGTGCGCGCACGCGAGACGCCGGCGCGAACACTTGGATTGTTTCCTATGCAGTGGAAACAAAGGAATACTCTTATTTATGGTCATACAGATAAGAGTACATCATTCAAAACGGCAAAATGTCAATTTTTTATTTGTGTGTACATTAAAAATGACTACAAAATGTCATGCCTTTTAAAAATAAAAAAACCAACAGGATGCCGGTTCTGCCGTCTCTGTCTCCTTCTGGCGCGCGTGCCCAAAAAACGACCAAAACACAGCGAATACTTGACGCACAGGCATAAGAAATATAGATAGATTATCTATCTATAGAAACCTTTAAAAGCATACTTTTTTATTATTTGACATTAAATGCATTAGGCCGATAAGTCACTTTGGAATAAATAGCAAGTTTTCAGATGATAAAGAAAACATGACTTATAGTCATGGAAAAACGGTAGGCAGTTATAAATTATTTTGCGGACCCCCTGGCTATCGTTCACGGACCCCACTTTCAGAACCACTGCTTTAAACAATCGGCAACCTTCCGATCTCTCTCTTGAATCCAACAAGGAAGTGACTTAAACTGCAATTCATCGACTGGCCGCTAGAGACAGGCTCCAAAAGACATTCAATCCCATAAAAAAAATGTTTACAGCGTGGTGTAAAAAAAAGTGGTTTTGGTCTATATAGCTAATTTTGCCCTTCATGACAACTGTGAGGGGGTGAATTTTTTTGTAACTCATCCGCTTAATTATATTAAGCCTTAAAGTTCTGCATAATTAAGGGCGTGGCCTCTTGAGTGACAGGTGGATTGCCGCTGCTGTCACTACTAGCCGCTTGGCTGCTGTCTGTTAGCTGGCACGTCACCTCAGTTAATACCACCTCTTTGCCCATTTTTTTGGTAATCCAGGAGTGACCTGCAGTGACGCTGCCAAAATGCAATGGCCGGCTCCGCCCACTTTGGGCTTCAAAAACGCTCTTCAGAAACCTACGGGTGACGTCACGGACACTACATCCATATTTTTTTACAGTCTATGCTGGTTTTGAAGGAGGCGTGGCTTTGGAGAGCCGTTTCAAGGAAGGTTGGGATCTCATGCTTTCAAAGCTAGCCGCTCCAAAAATTACCTACTCTACCTTTAAGATTTGAAAATGTTCTATTTCCTAAGCAAAATTACCATGGTTATTAAATAGATAGGATAGCATTCTGAGTTTACAACCCCAGTAAGGCTGCGGTCACATATAGCGCCTAAAAACGCGTAGAAAAGGCGCGCCGTGTTCTCCTTTTTCCAAGCGGTTGCGCTCCGGATGCGTCTGTCGTTGCTTAGCAACCATCAGCTGCGCTCTCCGTTAGGCCGTGTGTCCACCAAAGCGTTTTTAGCCGGCTGAAAACGCTGGACGCTCTGCTGAAAACGCCTAGCTGTGGGCGCTTGAGAGCGTTTTGGCAGCGCTGCGTTTTTTCAGTTGAGACGATTCGTTGCTATGATACAGAATATCCGCAGCACACTTTACTTGTAACTGATTTCGCAGATAATTTTGTTTCATACTAAAAAATTATTTTTTCATCCATTGTGTTCGGTTAGCTCTGCTGGTTGACGTCCTTGTACAGAAAGAATGTTGTGACAGTTGGTCGTGTGGTATTTGTCCCACCCCTCCTCCACTGTGATTGGACGGCTGTGTAAAAAGTGACAGTGATGAGCGCAGCGTTTTACCCAAAGTTGAACATTTTTCAACTCTCGGCGACCAGTAAAAAACGCTGGGCGCTCAGCGCTTGAGCGTTAAATACACGCTCAGCGCCTCGTTACGCTCATGGCGTTTAAAAAACGCGGCGCTCCCATTGAAAACAATTGGAATTTTACGCCAGCTGCGTGAAAAAACGCTTTGGTGGACACACGGCCTTACAGCAAGAAAAACGCTTGCGGCATTCTGAAAAGTTGAGATGTTTTTATCTCGATGCGGCGCGGACGCGCTTGGAAAAAACAAACACGTCGCACCGCGTCGCTTCCATTATGAGCGCGCATACCGCGTGCCTACATTTGAAATAACGAACTTGAGCGCGCAAAAGACACGATATGTGAACAGGCCCTAATGCATTCCTAGTAATCTAAATTCTATTTGATCATATGGTCTTGAATTGCTTATTGTGTTTTTGGCTCTCTCATAAATCTTCTTATTCCCTTGACATGCTGTGCTGCAAAAGAGAAATCTATCCTGTGATATTTTTACACACAGAGTCATTATGGTCCGCCTTACAGTGCATCTGATCGCAAAATCAAGCAATCACTCAAAAACCTGCAGAAGTGAATCTCTCCAGCAGTACCTGAAGAAACTGACCCATCTCAACTTTTCAAACAAAAGTATAGAGGACATTGTAAGTTCAAATTCTAGTTTCCATTAAATTAAATTTTACACTACCATTCAAAAGTCTGGGGTCAGTAAGATTTCTTTTGTTCCCCACAGATGCATTAAATTGACTAAAAGTGACATTAAAGACTTACATTGTTACAAAAAATATATTTTTAATGCTGTTCTTTTGAACTTTCTGTTCATCAAAGAATCCTGAAAATGTATCACTGTTCCCACAAAAATCTTAAGTTGCACAACTGTTTTCAAAATTGATAATAATAAGAAATGTTTCTTGAACATCAAATCAGCATATTAGAATGATTTCTGAAGGATCATGTGACAATTAAGACTGGGGAAATTAATGACATCACAGGAATAAATTACATTTGAACATAATTATATTAAAATAGAAAACAGTTATCCAAAATTTTACAATATTACAGTTTTACTGTATGATAAATGCAGCCTTGGTGAGCATACAAGACTTCTGTCAAAAAAAAAAAAATCTCATCAACCCTAAACTTTTCAATGGCAATATTTTAATTTTTACTGATTATTTTCCCTCTTTAACATATAGGATGATCTATCGATTTGCAGAAACCTCACAGTCCTTTACCTTTATGACAACCAAATATCACAAATCTGCAATTTGGGATTTGCCTCAAACCTTACACATTTATACATGCAAAATAACAATATCTCGTGCATAGAGAACCTCTCATCTCTGCATAATCTCTCCAAATTGTAAGTATATGAAAGTGCAAGCTTATTATTTTTCATCTAAATTCCTGCTTGCATTAAAATGAAGTATGACATCAATATTTTGTTGTTGGCTACTAATGTTTCTGTATTTGAGGTTCTTGGGAGGAAACAGCATCACTGTGGTGGAGGGATTAGAGGAGCTGAAGAGCCTGAAGGAGCTGCATGTGGAAGGTCAGAGACTACCCCGTGGAGAAAAGCTGGTCTTTGACCCACAATCCATTTCTAGCCTCTCTGTGAGTAACTTGTTTCTTTAACATTCACCTCAGTGAAGAAGAGCCTTAGGTTGCTCAATTAGATCTTCAGTCTAGTGCACTTATATTTAGATTAACATAGCACAGTGTCCTGAAGCATCTTGTGAGTTTGCTGTCAGAATCAGAAGAGAGGCGTATGACTCAAGGACCAAGATGTGTATCAAAGCAGTTCTGTGCAAAATTTGATGAGGGAAAAAGAGGTCTCTGTGGCTGCCTCCTTGTCTGACAAATCAACAGGGAGTATTTACTGCCCAGGCTATGGGAAAACAAACCGAAAAGTTGAAAATTTTGTTTATTTTGATAATTAATGAAATTGCAAGTGTAAGTGTACCCAATTTTTCCCCCACAAAAATAAAAATCCTAAATGCTCTCCTTTTACTAACAGTGAAATCTTCATTGATTCACCAGAAGTGGAACTGGTTTCAAATTAAAAGTGCATTACTAATTATATTTATATTATATTCTTTCAGGAAACCCTGTGCATTTTAAATATCTGCAAAAATAACATTGATGAGATATGGGACTTGGCCCCTCTCAGAAAACTGGCCCATCTTTTTGCTGCTGATAACCAGCTACAGGACATACAGGTAAATATGATTTTTCCATAAATAAGATACTTATGAACAATGGTTAATTTTATAAGCACAATGAAAGTTACATTTTGCAATTTTTGTTCTGTTTAAATACAACAAAGTTGTATCTTCCAATGAAGTGTGAAATGATAGAGGGAGAGTAGTGCAAAAACCTAATCCTACAAATCCTTCCAGCAATCTCCAGACTTGCACAGGGTCAGAATTATTCAACAAATCAACGGGACAGTCTCCAGGGACAGCTTCTGCTGACAATTTAAACAAGCACAAGTTTTCCTCCTTCCTTAGTGAACTGATTTTCCTCTGAAATACACTCAGTGCCCCGTATAACTTCAGCCTTGTATTAAAAAACCATTTGAGGCAAACATTTAGTGAAACTAAAGCTGAAAAGTAACCTCTTCTGGAAAAGGGATTTCCAACCTATCGATATCACACATTCAGTGACTACAAGATTGGTGAAGGAACACTTTCTGAACACTTTCTCTGCAGTAGTGTAACGAGTAAAAAAAAACCTTGTCAAGCACCTCGCTAACTTTGTCCAACAGCACAAAAGACAATTCTCTCAGCAACTGCCACCGATAATAGTGATCCATGTGTCAGAGGAAGCTTTCATGTTTAGCAGATATCTCCTTTAATTTATACAACCCCTTTGCCACTATTGATTCAGTGGCGACAGCACCCAAAGGATCAATTCCTGCCTTACGCAGTTTGGTCCAATTCCAGAGGAAACATTATGGATTTTTAAAATAGATTATGACAGGCAGTCAGCCGAGTGACAAATGGGTACTGCAGAGGCTGTTAGTGGCGCACGGCCAGACAGTGCAGATAGGGATCGAAGCGCTGGTCAAATACAGGTTCATAACTGGCCATCATTAACCCAGTGTGGGGCTGGAAAGAGCCCAGTCAGGAGTGCATTCAGCACTCCCGCGCATGGGAGGGCAATTTGGCGCTGGGCAGTTCCCAGCCAAGCCCTCAGAGTGACAGACCTGACACGATCATTTATCAAAGCCTGAGAGCGCGCGGCTCGCTGGGGTCCCGCTAGAGCTGATTGCACGCGGACTGAAAAGTGGAAGCATTTTAGTTGAGACAGGAAGGCAATGAACAATCAGAGCGTGTCCAGAGAGTATTCATATTTCCAGCCTGGATTAATGTGTCCTTAGATAAACATACACTGCAGGCAACATGCTTGAGGACTACTGCCCAGGGGAACTTGTTAGTCCGAGTGACAGTATTTATTAAAACAAGCTGATGTGTTGTTTATACTTTTTGCCCCTCCAATTTTTGGGTTTAATTTCTTTTTTAATGTTTGTGTCCTTATTGTCGCTCTGTTTATTTTTGACCATGCAGATCTTCTTTAAAATCTTCTAAATCTTTTCAGTGTTCAGGACTTTTTTACTCTGTCTACCAATGATTTTATTTTCCACTGATTAAGAGTAAAATGTAATGCCTTTATTTACGCTTTCAGGAGCTAGAGACAGTGTTCAGCCAATGGTCTCAACTGCGGCTACTGGATCTGAGTAGAAATCCTGTGTGTCACAAACCTAAATACAGGGACAGACTAATAACTGTCTGCAAAATTCTAGGTGAGAAAGGTTAGCTAACTTGTGAATACGAGTATTGAGTCATTTAAATTTTAATTATTTATTGTAAAAGAATCAGTGAATGGCTTGAATTGTTTGTCCTTTATTATTAATTCATCACTTTTAATGACACTTCAATAATGTTTATTAAGCATTTTAATGACAGCTATTTTTGATAGTTATTTTTATTGGTGATTTGCATTTTAAATAATTATTTAGTGAGTAAAATAATACGGAAACTGTATTTATTTCTTGATATTTAGAGGACCTCGATGGAAGACAAATAAATGAGCTGTCTAGGCAGTTTCTAATCAATTGGAAAGCCTCAAAAGATGCAAAGAAGAAACTAGAGGATGAAAAAGACATCAGAGGACAAATCACAAATCCACTTACAAGTATAAATATTTGCTTGCTTGTTGTGTGTGTGTGTGTGTGTGTGTGTGTGTGTGTGTGTGTGTGTGTGTGTGTGTGTGTGTGTGTGTGTGTGTGTGTGTGTGTGTGTGTGTGTGTGTGTGTGTGTGTGTGTGTGTCATTATTTACATAAATGTATATATAGAGGATTAAAATAAATGTTATATTATTTAAATACACACACTGTATAATTTGTATTACAAATAAAATAGGGCCCTAACATGTCACCATTATTGCATTTGAATTTACAAAATGTCTTTGTTGATTGCATTCCAATGACATTGTCATTATTGTTCTTTGATATTTACAGTAATTTTTTTTTTTTTTTTTGCTATGCATTTTTGAATGCATTTGTCCTAGTAATGGGCAAGGCATAATTTATTTACATTCCACTATTGTATATAATCAGCATGTGGTTGAGTAAGCCTTACATCCATTATGTCAATTTCTGTGACAATGTGTGACTAACCCGTGTTTTGCTTTAGCTGATATTCAAAAGGGCCCCCAACATCTCTTTGCCCATGACCGCAGTAGCTCTTTGAGAAAGCCGTCAGAATTTGGGAAGCCCGTCGTAACATTTCGGCCAGAACAAGTTCAAGCAGACAGCAGAGGAAGAAGGTATGAACAACTGAAATTTCTGCATGCTATTCATCTATTTAGTTATTTATTTCATTTTTTTAATCGAATACTTACGACTATCTTCTATTAAAAAGGGAAAGAAATTCTTAAATAAAAGCTATCGTGTTGCCATCAGACATGCTGGACAAATGCCTGCTGTTTCTCAAGTTGTATGACTCTTATTTTTCCCACCCATGCAAATAAACAGCTTTCTCCTTTAGAACTGGCCTGAGGTTAACCACAGTTCTGTGCTGTGTAATGTGACATCATCTTTTACTGCACAAATCATACCCCTTTGATGTCTCACATTCTACATATGTTAATCCTATTGGTTATCATATCAGTTGCTTTATCAGTGTGTGGCCTCTGAAATGCAGAAATGATTTGTTATAGCTACAATAAATATGAACTAAATGTTTTTGTACTTACAAGAGAAAAAAAACGTAACAAGCTAGAGTATGAGTAAAAAGAATGATAATGCTGAATGACAGTTGTTTAAAGCCCTAATTTTCTATGTTATTATAGGGGTCCAGTAACAGAAGGATTTTAGTCATAATTTATATAAGCATATATTAGACAGTGTGTGCCAGGATTTTATTGTTCTTGGCTATTTTTAATATTAAGTATTTACTATTTTGACTATTAACACAAAAATTATAAACACAAAAAGCATAAAAGTCAACAAATATTGTTTTAATAGTGTAATTCATGACATTTCGTTTTATTTACTTAATCATGAATGTTCTGGTGTGTTCCCAGGTCAAGAGGGCTAAATATTCCAATGCGGAGTGGCAGACTCTGAATATCTGAAACTGTTGATTTAAAACCCTTTATCAGTGTCCTTTTGGCTTTATAAAAGTCTTTGCCGTCTGTGTGAGGACTTTTCCTAAATACTTTCAATACAGCGATTCTTCAGCTCTGCAATTTACATACAATGTGAATTTCTGAGCAGGTTCACCATAATGCACTCTCGTGAAGTCTTTTGCACTGCCTATTTTGCATCTTCAATTATATTTCTTACTTCTTAAATATTTGTGTATGTGTTTGATTGTTTGTTTGTAATAAATTTACTTTGCAAAATGTTTGAGTATTTTTAATATGATCATGTTTTGTTCATCATCATTCTTTAGGATATACATGTATTAGTAATGTTATTGTTCATTAAATATAGTTTTTAAAAAATCCTAGATATAGGTAATTTTAATAACAAAATCTCAAAGTGAGATTTTATTTGCCATTGGAAATTCTCTGTGAAATCGCAGACTATAGACTACATCTGTAGTTTAATTTTCTATTTTTAAGGTTTGATGATGCTTTTAGTTATTTACATTATCAAATATACTTTTAGCACGTTGTTTTTTCATGTTTTTTATAAAATAATATATTTATTATATTTTTCTGATCAAATATGGAGTATTTTAACAAATTAATGCTCCAAATCTCTGGATCGTGCTTTAAATTAAATTACTAATTAAATAGTCGTTTACATTCAGAGCTAATCATATTATATTTTAGATTCATAGTTAACTTTTTTTCCGACTGAGGATTTATTTCAGCTTACACATTTTAGCAGATTTATCAACATCATGGACATTGCGTTCTGGATTGCAACGGTAAATGAGTATGAAATATAAAACTGATTTTATAATAATGTTTAGACATAGCCTATAGGCCTATAGAATACGCGGTGAGAACAGTAAAGCACGAATGTAATTTCTGCGTATTTGGGAAATGTGTATATCGACACCAGGGTATAACCCCTGAAAGATGTAGAATAATTAGACAGAGAAGCTACTTAACCTCATTTGCTCTGCTTCGTAATTATTGGCCTGCGGGCAATACTGTTACTTCATCCTTACGAAAACAATGTTTATTAAGAACAGTCTCAGATACATGTTATGAATAATTCCATTCATTAATTCTCCCACATCTCCGTTTGCGGAAAACAGAATGATTAATTTAGGAGTCTCACAAGAATTTCCTCAAGCGTGCCAGTTGATTGCAGTGTTTAGAGTTTATTTATTGGCTTTGTCCCAGAAAATAAAGCTGATATCTGCGGCTCAAAATTATAATATCGACATGCCTTTTTAAATGTTAAAGTAGGCTAGGCTAATTAAATAGTCGAGCACCGTGACGATATGCAACGATCTGTTTGCCAGCTTGAAAATTACAATATGTTGAATACTTGGGTAAAACAAACCAAATAAATTAGCACCACACAAAGCCAAAAAAGGGGACATGAGTAGCCTATTTATTTCTTAGATAAACAATATTTTATATCATTTTTTTGAAGTTGTGGATTACAAAGTGGTTTACAAAGTAACCCAAAAATGCTGCCTCTGGCGTCGGAAAATGGACTGTATCCTCCTACCGACCGATGCGAGAACGGTTTCAGTTGCCAGAGTTTTTGTGGCTTTTGATTAATTACACCGGAGTGAAACACTTGTCAGCTCTTTGTGTTGCCCGATAAATTAGAGGCTCGTGAGACTTTACGCAGTCATTCAGGTGAGGACGCTGCGTGTGCGCGGACATACAGCCTATCCGACCGTTCACGCGCAGCACCACGACTGTATATTTTTACAACGGGAGAGGGACTAATATTTTACAACGGTACTTTTGCCGCCGAGCTGTGGGGATTTTCATGCCTTGATGTGTGTTTCTTAGGACAGCACTTGAAACGATAATACAGGTATGATTATAAAATTTCAGTAAGTTCTCATGCAAATGCACCTTTACAAGTTACTTGAGTTGTATTAAAACGGCATTTTCTGATATGATTTAATGTAGCCTAAATCATAACTTAAGGCGTCTATTAGGCTGTTTTATTGCTTTGACATTGATTGACTCATACTGGATATGACATTTGTTTGGGCTCACTTGAGTCAAATTTTCCCATAAAAGTTTTTAACGAGTGTATGAGCTTAAACGTGTTTTTGACATAGCCTATTCTTCAATACTTGTATAAATGTGCCCGTTTACCTAAATGTGTATTTTTAACGTAGCCCACTATTTTAACCAGGTTAAGGGGTGATTCCAATGGTTGGAAGACAGTCGATCCGTATGAATGGCATTGGTTCTGTGACAGTTATGGATGACAGTCCCGCATCAAGCCCCAACTCGAGCCCCAGTCCCGACACGCTCTCAGCGGACAGCCGGCGCGCAGAGGCCCTGTCCCACTCCAGGGTGGTCCCGTCTAGTGGCCTCGGTGGCAGAGGGAGACCCGCAGCAGCCAACGCAGCGCGCGAGAGGAGTCGCGTGCAGACGCTCAGGCATGCGTTCCTCGAGCTGCAGAGAACATTACCGTCGGTGCCACCGGACACCAAACTGTCCAAACTCGACGTCTTGATATTGGCAACCACATACATAGCGCATTTAACGAGAACCTTACAAGAGGAAGGGATGGAAGAGGACAACACAAAACAAACTGAAGCTTTGAATTCACTTAAAGGCGATGGCTACTTGCATCCTGTGAAAGTAAGTTTTGGTAAATTCTGCTGTCCAATTATTGGCCTATATTTTACCATGAAATAAAAATTTAAAGTAGAGATTTTTCACATTTTCATTAATTCAATACAAGTTTTGAGCAGGCTACTTTAAGATTGAGGTTGCAAATATCCATTTTACATGTGGCAATTCATATTATGAAACAGTTTTCAAATAAGTGTTTATATTCATCGTTTTTGTCTTTCAGAAATGGCCAATGCGTTCAAGATTGTATATCGGTGCCACTGGTCAGTTCCTGGGTAACTCGAATGAAAATCAAGGGGCATCTTCATCATCGTCTCAGACATAGCCTAGATTATTTGCACAAAAGGTTTTTGGAGGTATTGATTTAAAAATGAAGGTTAAAAAAATGTTGTTGTTTTAGAAATTTTGTTGCATAAATTTTCCAGTTGCAGCCTGTAAAATTTTGTTTTACGCTACAAATGAACAGAAATCTTTGAACTGATTATCATTATGTTGCCATAGGCCAACAGACAGCTGAATAATTGTGCATATTTATATATCCTAATTATTTCAAATATGTAAATAAGATTAAAATATTAAACTTTTGTGTTTTTTTAAATGTGGGTTTCTGCTCAGACTTCTGTTGCTATTTGCAGTTCTGTACTTGTCTGAAATTCCGTGTGTCGGGTTATAATGAGCTGTCACGCTTGAGCTGTCTGCTATATGCACTTTCTGTTACAACATTTGCACTAAATGCATGTGTGAATAACTCAACATTCGTCAATTGAAGTGGTCTGTCAGAATCGCAACAATAGCATCACCATCCCTTTTCTTCTTTGAATAATATGTGGAATAAATAAAACAATTCTTAAACTAAAATTACACTGATCTCAAGTTTATTATCAATATTCCTATCGATGTTTTTCTAAATCATTCACAATGTGCAATAAAATGTGTTCCAACGGTATTTGACATGCATTGAACATTTTAAATAGCCTATCAAAATATTTAATTATTTGTATTTATAGTTCGGCTTATATCTCATGTGATGGCATCATGCTGTGAAATTGATCATGGAAACATTAAAAAAAACTTTAAAGCTTAGTCATGACACATTACTGAAAAATTGTGGGAAGCAATGAATATTATTAACTCTGTAAAGCCGTTTTAAACCCCCTAAAGAGAAAAGTTTATGGCCCCGATTGTAGCCTACTATTAATCTAAATAAGTAACATATGGCTGACTGAATGCATCATTTTTATCTAAATTGTGGATATTATTATTAAAGTTATAATATATATTTTATAGCTTACTAGCCTATATTTTGTGTGACTGTGTGTGTGTGTGTGTGTGTGTGTGTGTGTGTGTGTGTGTGTGTGTGTGTGTGTGTGTGTGTGTGTGTGTGTGTGTGTGTGTGTGTGTGTGTGTTTGTGCGCGCGCGCGTGTAGCCTACTTTAGGTTTGAGTAGCTAGATTCAATAAGCAAGGTTCTTTCATTAAAGAAATCAAATTCCAAAAGAATTTTCATCAAACTTTACTGTGTTTTTGGATTGATATCAATACAATCGTGTCATAAACGTATGCTAGAGTTAAACAGTTTCAGACGATTTTATTTCATCACACTAGTCTAGCACATCAGCACGCATGTGCTGGTCCTACTAGGAAGTACTTAAACCCGGAGTACGCATTCGTCACATCCTTTTCCTCCCAATAGTGGACTGAGCTGGTCGCACGTTTTACGTGTTGCAGTATAACTTGAGGTAAATGTATTTCAATTAATAGTTCTACTGGTTAATTCTAACATAAGTGAAAGTATTGTTGCAGCGATTTGTGGAACTGTTCGTGAGGTTATAAGCTCGTTTAGAGATTTTTGCATCCTGGGTTTGCCACGTGGTTGGTTCCCACACGTGTTACAAAAATACTATTTTATTATACGAATTTGCCACGTCGTTTCGTAGAGGTATCATTAGTCATTAATAACTGGAATTTGAAGGAATATTTGAATATATTGAAGAAATATTCATTGTATATATTTTAATTCATGAGCTTTTGAGCAATGATGTGGAGAATACATAGATCTCGAATTACTTTGCTTTAGACCTCGTTTGAACGGTTTATCTTGAGCCCAAAGTGACTAAAGTTTTGACTGGATGTATTGCGTTTCTTCAGGGACCGTATGATCAATATTGTAATCGTGACATGATTTTATGAAATCTTGTAATCATGACCTATCTTAGAAAAGGTTTTAAGTATCCCATGAGGACTGTTATAAATCATTTTGGCAGGTGAGTGTCCCAGATCTGGTGATAAATTGCTCCTTTGCCATTTGCTCTGCTGTCGGCAGGACTGTGCTCTGTCCGGCATAGGTCTGCTGTCCCTTGTGTGGCCTGACTGGTTTGGGAATGGTTTTACATGACCTGGATTGGGTAATCAGGGCTTTGATTCACTTGGCGGTGCTGTGGTCTTGGTAAAGGTCCTGACCTTGAGTTGAACTAGCCTTGCTTAGGCCTTTGTGTTTGAGTGTGAGGGTCTACTCTCAAGCTGTGTTGCAATGCCTTTTGACCTCTAGATCATCAGTCATCTTTTTGAGGTGGAATTGAGTTTTTCATTTTCCTCTTCCCTCAGTGCTGCTTATTTGAGGCACTAAATCAATAGCTTAAATAACATGGGTAATTAGTGACCATATTCATAACTTTCTGCTGCTTTTGTCATGTGTCTTTACTTAGAATTAGAAGTTAAATCTCTTTTTTTCTATCACAGAAGAGGCAG
Organism: Siphateles boraxobius; assembly: GCF_051911475.1. Classification (NCBI taxonomy): domain Eukaryota; kingdom Metazoa; phylum Chordata; class Actinopteri; order Cypriniformes; family Leuciscidae; genus Siphateles; species Siphateles boraxobius. Next base: position 20,540,703 of record NW_027508876.1, read on the forward strand.
ATGAAGATGGCTGCAGCTAGTGGAAAGAATCACTGCAAAGGTAAGAAACTGAATTTGCTAAATGTATTTTTAAAACTAAAAGATGTGGAGAAGATTACCGGGATGTAAAGCGTGTCGGATTGGTTAAACCAAAAGAAATGATTTCGCGTTTTTGCAGTTTACTTTTCATGCCACATTTGGGTGCTGAAACAAACTATCTGAAGCAACAGCAGAGCAATTGACTTTAGTATGCGATTAAGAATATATAGCCACCTTCACCTATCCTCACTAGATTCAAGGATTGCTACTGGTAAAGGGTGACGAGAAGTGCAGATGAAGATGCATTTAATTTTTTTAATTTTTTTTATATATATACATTGTAAATGAGTTCATGTTTTTCTTTTGTGCAAAATGAATGTTTGACGAATGCTTGTTGTCATGATGAGTCACGTTTTGCCGTTTACCCATCAGACCAAATTGGATTGCTGATATTGTGACTATCTGAAGCAACAGCTGAGTTGATTAGACAGTAGCTTATTTGAGATTTCACCATAATTAAATTTGATCTTACTTATCCTCCCACCAGGTCCAAGAATTCCACTAGGAGAGGGTGACCTGAGAAGTTCAGATCATATGAAAACTGGCAAGTTAATTTTTTCCTTTTGGAGTGCAAAATGTGTATTTTTGAAAATTGCTCGTTACCATGATGACATCACATTTTTGCCGTTTACCCGTCAGACCACACTGGGTTGTTGAGACTGTGACTATCTGAAGCATGAAGCAAAATTGAATTGACTACCCAGAACCCCATTTGAGAATACTACAGTATTGATTTTATTCTACCTCCCCTACTAGATCGAAGGACTGAATCTAGAAAATGGTGACATGAAAAATGCAGATGAATGAAGACTGGTTACTTGTATACTGGTAAATAATTATATACAATTAATTTCTTACTTGATGTCATTTGCCATGATGAGAACATTTTTGCCGTTTACCCATCAGACCAGACTGGGTTGTTGACACTGTGACTATCTGAAGCATGAAGCAGAATTGAATTGGCTGCCCAAAACCCAATTTGAAAATACTACAGTATTGATTTTATTTTACCTCCCCTACCAGATCGAAGGACAAACTAGAAAACGGTGACAGAAGTGCTGATGAATGAAGACTGGTTACTTGTATACAGGTAAATAATTATATACAATTAATTCTATATTTGATCATGTCATTTGCCATGATGAATTCACATATTCGCCGTTTACCCATCAGACCAAATTGGGGTGCTGAAACTGTGACTATCTGAGGACAGGTCTTGACTTTAAATAGGCTAAAGCTTAGTTTCTGCTTGTAATACCTTGCTTCATTCCTCTATACAGGTTGCATAGGTGTGCACAAAATTCAAGATCTGCTTGCGGTATTCTTCCAGTGTAAGGTCCCGCTGGTGCAAGGAGTCCAGGTCATGAAGAGCACGGGGAAACACTGCATCGGGTGGAAAAACAAGCGCAGAGGCCCCTGCATTCCCAAGACAAACTTTCTCATTCCCAAACACACACAGTAACGGGAGCTTGATCCTAACTTTAAACTTGTAATGAAGTGCTAAAATGTGAATGGGTTGTGATCAAATGCACATATTGAAATAAATTACCATCAAAAACATTCCTGATTTTGTTTCTTTACTGAATGTCATTTTAGAATGACCCACTGGATTTCAAAGATTTTGTGTATTTGTTTTAGACTTAAGAAAGAAAGAGGATACCAACCATGTTTTATGGTGACTGAACTCTCGCACAGCAGTACTGCAATGACTGCATCTTCCTCCAGAACTTGCTTCCTCAGACTGAGTTTAGCATGAGCCTGGGCCAGAGAAATCCTTAAAGAACCAGTAAAAAATATTAGTTATGTATGAAATGGTTACATTTTTAAATCTCCTTTTTATGGTTTCTGCTTGTTTTACAGAAGTGGTTTGGATTCCTAATGCTTTATTCCTCCATCCCCTTTTTTTAACTAGTTGTATAAATGTCTTCCATCAATATCTAAAACTATCATAAAGAAATTGTTAGACAACTGTTTGCTGACAATCGTTTGGAAATGGGGAAGTGCTTAATTTGCAGACTTTCAATATAACTGCTCCATCTAGTGGTCTAATATGACTTTGTAAAGAGTTGCCATAATATAGCTTTTCTTAAAATCAGTTCAAATGTTGCTGCAAATTAATTTTGTAGTGCTTACAGCAGTCTGACAGAAGTGACAGAGGATCTCAGTGTTGAGTCTGAGCGAACCCTGCGACTGGCCATGTAATAGCCATGGATCATCCTTTCTGCCTCAGGGCAGATGTCCACCTTCAGCTCCCTTGCGTGATCCAAGAGCTAAAAGATATTCAAGTGTGGAAAACAGGCATGTTTTTTCATGTAACAAAGTCTAACCTTATGTACATTACATAAAATCTTCATTTCAAAGTGGTAGACTGAAAAAGAAACAGCAGTCCAAATACAGTGTTATACTGTACGCTAATGGGCAAAAGTTAATTCATATTTTTTTAAATGAGCCTTTTATGTTCACCAAAGCTGCAAAATACAGTAGAAACAGACTTTTATTATGCTAAGTGCATGCTATGTCATAATTGCAGAAATTTCAACTCTGAGCTGGGAATTATGCATTTCTATTGCAACACTATGGTTGAATGAATCTGCAGCTGTCATGTGGTACAAGTAGGAGCTCTCAAAAAATTTGTAATTACGATCTCAACGAGGACGTAAGCGCTATACAAGTTGAAATCTCGTAATTATGGTAATTACAATATGATGTGAATGCACCTTTATTACAATTTAAAGGGGTTTCGATCCTTATGACCGGTAGTGTATTATTGACAGACCTCTTTGTAGTCGTGTGTGGTAAACTGCATGCATGCTGGGTAAAGGGGTTCTCCTGGGCACATGGCCTGTCTCAGCGTATGCACTGTCATGGACAGAAGTGGTTGATTGCCGCTTGTTTCTCGACACTGGACTACGAGTCCAAATGCCCCTGCAAGTTGAAGGGGAACTGAGCCCATTTCCTGCATTTATAAAATAAATCATAATCACTATAAATAAGCAGAAGCTGTAAAACCATGACTTCTTTAAAGATTTACTGATGTAGTACTATAAAATAACACTTAAGTCATTTTTAAACAATTTGGAGAAACCAGGGGTGCGGTTCAGCAACTGATACAAATGAGCAAAATGAGGAACTCTCCTAAAATAGATGGCATTGTCTCTGGTTCCTGTTCCCAAATACAGAAAAAGGTGGGTTCATCTGTGAAGCACTCCAGCATTCCATCTAATCAGTCTTTTGGTATGTACTGCATGCTTATAAAATTCCCATATTATCATTCCCATCTCATTTCCTGAGGAAAAGCTCCATTTGACTATAATAAGATTGGATATGAACCCACCACAGAACCCAGCACCACATTATCACATCTGGCTGTCCTCTTGGAGGGGGAAGCAGCATCAGCTAAGGCCCAAAAGTTACACTGGATGGGGAAGGAGAGCTGCTGGTCCATATCATCACCATACTTCTTGGCAGGAATGAAAATAGACGCAGTTCTGCTTTCAAGAGCTGAAGGAAAAATAGGTATTTAGGATTGGTGTGCTTTAATGCTTGTACAGTCTTTCATATCTAGCTGTCATCTGTGATAGAAATAATGTTAAACAATTAATTGGCACCAGACTGAAGCATGTCCATCTTGTCTTTCTTGTAGCATGTGAGGTCTCCCAGCAGACAGACTCCTCCAGATGCCAGCAAAGCTGAACCTGCATGGATGTTGGCGGTACCTGCTCCATGTTCATCTCTAGATAGAGATGCCAACAGCTCTCCTGTCAGCGCATGATGAATCCCTCGTGAGGCCAATGGCAGGCTATATCTCATCAACCTGTCAACGAATAAACACATACTATGCATCATATTTTGATGATTATTATCAAAATGGATATGTGCATTTGATAAAGCTGTACCTATCAATTATTAGACTGTCACTGGTGAGAGCAAGCACATCCAGGTGGTTGGGCGAGTCTGGATTATCTTCAGTTTGCACCAAGCTAAGAAGTAGCCCCAACTTTAATGTGTTGTAGAGTCCCGGTGGGATCACCGGGGAACCGAATGAGTTGGCTACAATGGCAGCGAACCTCCACGGGGAACAGGCCGAGGCTGCCTGCAGGTTCTGGAAGTTGTTGCTAACCAGACGGGAGCCTGTGAGCGGCAGTCAGGAGCAAACGACTTTGACATGCTGTGAATTTGTCTGGCTGTTTTTACACCATCAAAGTCAAAACAAGACCTTACATTTTGGGGTCCATGGTTGGACGCTGCAAGCCTCGACACTCCAGGTTACATTGGGCCACTGGTGCACATGAGCTGGAATCCCCACAACTTGGTACAGATGGCCAATTCTCATGGAGTTACACAGTTCATCTAATTACGTTAAGAGAAACAAAACAATCACAGTTGGGGGCTGGTCTTCACTTATTATTTTGAGAAAGAAGCTCACCACCAACACGACTGCCAAAAGAAACACTGCAGGCTCTTTTAAACAATGATTCCACTATGACTTGTAGCAACTAATGAGTGTACCTTACATTTATTAACATGTTTGTTCAGTAACTAGAGCCTGGCGTATTGAATTCCAGACTAATACTAGGTCAACACAATATGCTAATAACGTCCAGAGAATCTGTGGCCTCTCCAGTTGGCTAACTGAGAAATATTATTGAAGGAGACAGGAACACCCAATCTAATTTTGAAAGACACTGTGAGAGGATGTGTTTCGGCAGTTTATGTATTTGAGAGCTCTGATTCAACCTTATGAAAACCAGGTTAATCAGGCATGACAAGTAAGAGACTAACTGGATTATTTCCTAATGGTTGGTTGAAAAGTAAAGTTTATTTGCAATACCATGAGAAAGTAAAAGGGGGTAATTTAGGAAACAAAAAGTGCATTTACCTCTTAGAAAAAGGGTGACAGACTGATATCTTAAGGAAGCAGCATCATGAACTCCCAAAATATCCAGTGCTTTTACATGCATGAGCTCAACTAGCTGTTTATCTGTGAATTGAATAAAAAAAAAAATATATATATATACAATTTTACACATTATAACATTTAGTCTATAAAATAACTGTTTTCTCTTGAAGTTCAGTTAAAGTAACATTTAATAACATAAATATATTTACTTTCACATTTGATCAATGCATAATGTGCCGTTGCTGAATAAAAGTATTATTATTATCTTTTAAATCATACTGATCACAAACCTGAATGGTAGTGTTTGCAACTATAAAGTTTACAGATTTTTTTCCCCCATGTATCAAGTTTATATTTAATATAATATTTAATTAAAGTTTTTTATAATTAATGTTGTCTCACCCCCTAAAACACGAGATTTCACATCCTCTTTCAGCGGTGAAGAGCAGAGAAAGCAGGTAAAATCACTTCTAACCGTGGCAGACTCTGTGGCACCCGGTGCATGAACTCTGATATGATGAAACCCTTTGGACAAATTGACAAATTGTGTAGTACAAAAATAACAAATAATACCCATAAAGTTAATTAGGTTACCTACCTCTTGAGCAAGGACATGTCTCTTTTGAGCAGAGAAATCTGGCCCCTTGTGTGTATTTGGTGACACGTGTCATGGCAATTACGAGGCCCTCCAAAGCAAAAGGTCTCATTGGACCATATCCACGAGGAAACTCAGAGAGATCCAAACAATAGTCAGGAAAAGGTGGCAAGTGAGTTGGCTTTAAAACAACATTAACCTACAGAAGAAGAAAAAATATATCTTATGTTTTTTATATTTTGATACACTGATGGCTCTATTATATGATTGTCTAGTGAATTTCAAGAATATCCAAAGTCTGTACTCACACATACACTATCAGTCAAAAGGTTTTTTTTTTAAATGTTTTTGTCTCTTATGCGCACCAAGGCTGCATTTGTTTGATCAAAAATACTGTAAAAATTTTAATATTGTGAAATTTTATTACAATTTAAAGAACTGCTTTCTATTTAATATATTTTATTTATTCCTGTGATGGCAACGCTGAATATTAGCAGCCATTACTCCAGTCTTCAGTGCCACATGATCCTTCAGAAATCATTCTATGCTGATTAGCAAAACATTTTTTAATATTATCAATGTTGAAAAGAGTTGCTGCTTAATATTTCAAAAACATTACAACTTTTGACCAGTAGTGGACACATAAACAAACAAATATAAGTGAAATATGAATTTAATTAATTTGTTCCTTACCTGGCTTTCTGTTTCTATGTGGTCAATAAGTGACAGAGTTTTTATAGACAGATAACAAACCTGAAAAATAACCACTGCATTTTCATTTGTTTGAAATACGGAGTAGCCTAGTTTCAGAATGTAAATATCAAGTTGGTCTGTTAAGCATAATACAAAACATGACATTGTTTATTTTTTCACCAACAGGAAACTGTAGCTGGTAGAAAATGCATGGCTGTCATTTTGGATAAGCAAACGTGAGGTAACGGACTAATAAGTTGGTATTTTGTATATTTTATTTGTGCAACTCACTGACTGAAAGAGTGAAACTGCTTTGAGAGGATCGTGTAGTATACAGTCTCCCAGTGGGGCGTCGAGCTCAAGCAAATCTGAGGGACTTACATCAAAACTGAACCGATACACGGCCCCCATCTGCTGTGCACCTGAAAGACATTTACCCCCCTTTCCAAAGTTATTGATATAATAATAATAATAATAACATAAAGTGTAATGATTAATCTAAAACGTCACATAAAAACAGATGTGGACACTGTATGCGTCACGAGCACGAGCTCCTGTCCACTGAGGAAAACTACTAGATGCATTTAAACAGCTAATAATGCTCCCAAACTTTATAAACAAACCTTTAAAGACATTACAGTCTTCAATGAGTTTACGCAATCCACCACTTCTATCTAAATAAATTACTATTGCTTCTTTTAAAGAAAGTAGTCTATCCATATCTCCGAAATATACCGCTCGGCAGTTAGACGATTGGAGAAGCTAGACATCAATATAATATATGCAAATGAGATGTATCACACGTGACTCAAGAACCATAGAGTCGAATAACCCTTCTAATAACGCCTATAAACAAACATTTTAGTATTTAATGAGTGTGAAACACACCGCATCTATTTAAATTGATTATTATTGCTTAATTTAATGTATTTCCCAATCCCAAATGTACTCTGAACATAATACATGCAAATAAGAGGCAACATGTGACAGCCAAGTGATTCAAGAAAACGTGTTTACTTGTACAGTACATCATTTAAAGGTAATGTCATAGGTCAGTAGGCACTATGGTGTCTCCTCTCATAAGCAGAGGGTGGCAAATGAAATAGTGGTTTATAACAGGGTCATTGTCAGTATTTAAGTGCTATCAACTCTAAGAAATCTAATATGCAAATAGCGACAAATGTATAATTTACACTATGGCTGTTAATGACCCTTACAGGGTTTACTGAAATTCACTTCGAAACAGCTTAAAGGTCTGCCTATTTATCTAACTCACATATTACACAGTATAAAGGGAATATATATTAATATGTCAAGCAATAAATTAATTGCTTGTTTTGAAATAATATGAAAAAAAAAATCCCCTTAAAGTAAATTTCTAATAAAAGACTAAACTACAAAAACTTTATTGTTCATACACTGCACAATATTATAAGCAATCAAGTGTAAGACTTAGGGCAAAAACAAGGAATGCGTCAAATTGGATGTTTTGTTTACAAATATCACCAGCCCTTGAAAATATTCTCAGGAAAACAACATCATTACTTCAGCTCCTGAGCTGAACTCTCAGGTAAGGCGTTCAATGTTAAACAAAATATAATGTTATTTCTGCATAAAAATAAAGTTTGAAACACCCTGCATCCCAAAAGGTATATGCACTGCTTCTGTTAAGAAACAAAAGGGTCCACCCTCCGATTGGGACATCATGCTCAGCAAATGCTTCCCTTTCATCAGAGAGTGTGTTCACAGAATTTTAATGCAGCTCTCTGTGGATCGCCATAAGCAGTGCCGCCCTTACAGGAAAGAATCTTCTGATGGCGGCGCGTAAGAAAATCCCAGGAAGGCATCATCAGCTTCCATGACACTAGCATTGATGATTGACTGCCCTGAAGAGAAGCACACCGAGTTTGGCACGGTTTCCTCTGTAAACTCGGGATCAAAGTTTGAGATGTCATACTGGGATTCCTGCAAGAAAACATTTGAGAGTTGACTGTTTTAATATACTGATGTATTAAAGTTTTAAACTTTAGCAAAATAATTATGTTGTTAAATCTCACCACACTAGGGTTGAATGGAGGAGGAAGCTTTTTCTGTTCAAGGTCATCCCAGTTAATGGATGAGAAAAATTCATGTTCTTTGACTTCATTCTGTAACAAATAGCATACAAGGTCTTTTTTATGATATTCCAAGATATTTTAAAAAATTCAAAATTGCCTGACTGTTTGGTTGCTTTGTTGGCATTTTAACGCCATGCCAGTTTTCTTGGCTATTTTCATGACGAATAACAATATTATAAGATGTATAGAAATATTATAAAAAAGCAATTTCAATTTTTATTTGAAAAATATGAGGTTAATTTTTTATTTTTTTTCGAAAGTGTTTCATTGCCTGATTGAATGCCATGTATCATGAAACTATACTGCAAAAACACTATTGAGATTCTACTAAAATGTTTGACACAATCATCCACCAGGGGGTGATATATAAGTACTAAATATCTCACAAAGTCATCTATGAAGCCGAGCCTCCTGGTGTGGTCTTTCTCCAGCAGGGTCTGTAGGATGGACCAGGCAGCTGTGGATGCCCCAGGGCGCATGACAAGCTCCTTGTGTAGAATGTTGTCATACATCTCATGTGTGTCCCTGCTGTAGAACGGAGGCTGTTGGCATAAATGTAAAACAAGATTTAAGCTTTACTACCAATGTATTTCAGACAACTAGCCAGATTTGTATTTGTACCTTACCAGCCCATAAAGCATTTCATAGAGCACAGATCCCAGACACCACCAGTCCACAGTGTTATCATAGGGTTGTTTCCTGAGTACCTCTGGAGCTAGATACTATCAAAACAACAAAAGAATGCAATTATTGCATTAAATTTGTTATGTTTTTCTACCCTCCAAAAGCTTAATTTGCCGTTAATAGAGTGCAGCAGCCATGACGCCAGAACCCAGAAGACTAATTCGATGGTTCCCTCGAAATTTTCCTATGGGTTTTAAGATTTATTAGTAAAATAAGGTCTGTGGTAAACATAACTTGACGATATTTGGATGCTTTTCTCTACAACATAAATTACACACGCCCAAATCGAAAAGGCGAATTTTGAAGCAGTTATGTTTATTATAATGTATGTTTCTAATAAGTAACTAGAAAATAACGTTTGGGGTGCAAGTGTGTGTAATAGAGCAAAACATATGTTTACCACAGACCTTATTTTACTCATAAACTGAAAAACCCATTAGGAAAATCTTGAGGGAACCACTGGTGAATTAGTATTCCGGGTTTCGAAGTCACGACTACAGTACCCTATTTTCTCTGAAGAAAATGTAACAAGGGTTATCTAGGCAAGTGTGATGACCAAATATGTAACCATTTAATAAAAATAAATCACAATAAGTTTTTTTTTTACATACAACTAATGAAACCATTTATTCACTGCAACATGTTAGACACACTTTTCAAACATTAAGACACATGCTATACATTACCGTTCAAAAGTCTTTGGTCTGTAAAAAAAATGTCCCATTTAAATCTTATTTTAAATGTAATTTATTCCTGAGAATACCAAAAGTGAATTTTCAGCATCATTGATGATGATAATTACATAATATCTTATTATTATTAATGTTGAAAACAGTTGTGCGGTTAAATATTTTTGTGGAAACCGTGACATATTTATCAGGATTCTTTGATTAAAAGGAATTTCAAAAGAATAGCACCTATTTAAAATAAAAACTTTTTACTGATCAATTAAATATGTCCTTGCTTTAATAACAGAATTAATTTACTATTAAAAAATATCTTACTGACCCCAAACAGTAGTGTAAGCATCATTCATCCATCGTATTTATATTATACAATACCTCAGGTGTCCCACAAAATGTGGTTGTTGTGTCTGCTTGGGAGATGCCCTCTTTACACAGTCCAAAGTCAGTCAAGACAATATGTCCCTTAACAAACAAAAGATGCCAACAGGAACATTTTCAGGAAGCATGTCACCACACAAAAGGCCTATTCTTCACAGAGCCAAAGAATCTAGTGTCTGACTGGAATATTTGGCAGGGCCTTGAAACCTCAGTTTCATCAGATTTGACAGGAAATGCACAAATAAAACTTAAACTAATCTCTAGCATTCTTACAAATTAAAAATAAGTCTTCGGTTTCATTGCTATATTTTATTTGGCTGGCCAAAGCTATACCTCGTACACCTCGTCTTGGAAAATCAAAAGAGTTTGTTATACTTCACAGTGAGGGTAGATTACTCTGTTTCCCCTGGAACTCTCACAACGTTGATCAGCTATGCTCTGGCAATGATAAAAGTGGGGAAAAAAGAGGGATACTTACTTGAGAGTCCAGCAGGATATTTTCTGGTTTCAAGTCCCTGGGAACACAAGGAACACTTAACGCGTTAGCATTCTGTCATATGTTTTCAGCCAGGAACAATTCAACTGAAATATGTTACACAGAACACACAGAAAAACCATCAACAGTGAATTGTGGCTATTATAATATGACAAGACAAGCAATTTAATTCATATGAATAGCAATCCTGACACACCCTATGAATGCAAACTATGCTCTCATGATGGCCATTTCACACGTGAGTGTAATTTCAAATGACTACAGTCAAGTCAGTTCATCAATCACAATTTTTTCAGGTACAGTTCCAAGTCACATTATGGCAACAACGCGGAAAACCAGAGGAGGTGTAGAATGTGTCTGTTAAACATTTCTTTGCGCCTGGGAATTCTCACACACGTTAACAGCTAAACATCATCTGAGATCCACAAAACCTGTGTATTTATAGCTTGAGTGATTCTTTAATAAAGCTGAATTTACCTGTAAACAATGTTAAGAGAATGCAAGTAACCCAGAGCACTTGCCATCTCTGCGATGTAAAACCTCGCTCTGGGTTCAGGAAAGGTCCGCTCTTTTTGCAGGTGAAAGAAAAGCTGTAATGGAAAGAATCAAAAATCGCAATATTCACTTAGTAAATGCAGAAAATAGTCAGGCTACCTATTACATCATGGTTTGTCGTGGCTATTTTTTTAGCCTGCCTCACAATGCTACTGATTGTTTATGTTATTTTTCATTAGCTGACATTTAAAATTATGTTCATCAGACTTATAAAACCTAAAAAACAGGAAGTCAGACCAGTGATTTAACTGAGCATGTGAATAGGAACCATGCAAAATGGCAATAAAATGACGAATAATTTGCAACAGTCATGCATGGGCTTCATCTCACTTACATGTCACATGGCAATCTCCTACATTTCCTTGTTAAAGTGATAGTTCACCAAAAGATTGTCATTATTTACTCACACTTATGTCATTCCAAACCTGTATGACTTTTTTTCTTTTTCTTTTAATTTGTTGTTTGTACGGGAAAAAAAACAGTTCTTCAAAATATCTTTTGAGTTAGGCAGAAGAGAGTTTGAAATGAAATAAGGATGAGCAATTGATGACAATATTTGGGTGAACTATCCCTTTAAGACATACAATGACAAATGTCACTGTCAACAATAGCTCTATTTATAACATATTGGTTTAATCTGCCAAACAGTGGCTTTTGAGATGTGATAAGGCAGATGTCAGCCTTGAGTTTCAAAACCACAAATAATACTCACTTCTCCACCATTGACAAAATCCAGGACAAAGTATAATTTGTCTGTTGTCTGAAAGGAATAGTGAAGTCCAACCAGAAAGGGGTGTTTAACATTCTTCAGCAACACGTTACGCTCAGCCATAATGTGCTTTTGCTGGCGTGAAAAGAATATCAAATGTATTCATTAATCAAATGTCAAAGAACATAAGAGAGAGAGGATTATTAAAGTTTTGGCTTTAAAACAAAGAAAATCATTACCTCTCTCCTGTTTAAAATGACCTTTTTTTGCAAGACTTTGATGGCGTAACACTTCCCATCCCGCTTCCTCTTTGCAAGGAGAACCTTTGTGTGGGAGGGGACACGATGGGTTAGCAATAGTTTCACCTTCCAGTACGTCCAGTCGTGGACAAAAAACAGACAAGCTCTAACTTCATAACTGAGATACTTTCACTTCCTGAATGGAGAGTCCGTGGCTTAGAAACAAACACTATGGCTAACCATACAGCAAACAAAACAGAGAATGTATTAAGGCTCAGTGACATTCAGAACTTTCAGTAACTGACACATAACATGCTACAAACAAGGAATTGACCCAGTTTCACTTTCTCTCACTACTGTGGCAGTCAATAATTTCACTACATTTATATCAAAATGTATTATATTTAAAAAGAAAATGTACCTTTCCAAAGCTTCCCTTTCCTATGACTTTAAGAAAGTCAAAGTCTGTAGGTTTTGCTCTATGGAAAAGATATGGAAATTAAGGCTAAAATAAAGGCATTTGCATCATTAATTTCTAGGGATGCACTTATATGTATCTTATTTTGGCCGGAACGATAACCGATAATTCTTTATATTTGAAAGCCGATAACCGATATACAGTATTGGCCGATAAATCTAAATCCAAATTTGTATAAACTTTTTGAGAGCCTGATTACAAAAGTCTCACCATTAAAAGCCATGTCCCAAGCACACAATTATAATGATGTTCTAATTATAATTGTATGTAGCCTATATGACTGACTTGCTGTAAGTGTAAGTGTAAGTATGTAACACTTAACGGTATTTTTCCTTTGTGACTCCAATCATATTTCAAGAAATTCAAAAACATCATGGCGAAGAGTGCGCATCTTAAGTGTCTCAGTTGAAGGAAATAATCCATTATTTATCTGCTTTAATATATCGAACCGATAACGACAACATTAAAAATGAACGTATATCGGCTGATACTGATATGGTGGCCGACATATTGTGCATCCCTATTAATTTCCACCATTTTTTGCTACCAAATTTATACATATTTATCACTATACAAAGTAATAAAGTCTATACAATTATTTTAAACAATTATAAAACACTTACTGTGGGTTCGCAGATGGTCCCAGGTTAATGTTTCTAGAGGTAGAGTTACTCTGTAAGAGATATGACAAAAATACAACAACTAGGTATGACTCAATTCAAAGTTGTAGAAAAATTATTTCTTTTTATTTATTTATTATGAATTTATTTGCATATGAACAGTACATAATATAATCTTAGATTTAAAACCTAAAAAAATGTCTATTTGTTCTATTTTGAACAAAACATTCATTTATAAATAAGTATAGCATCTCAAACATGCTTAATATATACCTAAATAACACTCAATGCCTGTGAACACAGCAAGCAAGCGAGACAGCTAGCAAAGTATAAAGACAGTTTACTCAAATACCTTGTATATTAAAAACATAATATTAGTTCAAATACCTACCTTGTCATCTTCATCCTCTGAGGCATCAGAGAAGTTTTTAGATTTGTCCATCTGCAGAAAGTCTTTGACATCAGGACTGCGCATTTGAAATGAACATTATCATGTTAGAGGTCTGACTGAGGCGATACAAAGCCACAGCTGTGAGGAGAAATATAAGCTAACATCAACAGCTCTCTGTAACAAGAACCGTAACCATGGTGAATTTGACCGAGAATCAAAAAGAAGCATCTTTTATTTGGCACAAGTTCAAAAGATATAATCGAATCAACTTTGTACTCAAAGTTCAGAGAGATATCTAGTTGTGGCTGGTTTTGGCTTGTTTCCATCCAAAGACCATTCAAATTTTACAAAAATGTAGATGCATTTACACCGTGAGTGGTGAAAGAAACTGGAGGAACATAAAAAAACTGGCTGATATACTCACTAGTTGCAGAGCTGTGGATGGGACACAATCTTCTGAATGAACTCATGTAGCCCCGCTCTTCTCTGTTTTATAAACTCTAAGAATTACACAAAAAAACATAGGCGGTTCATAAAAAAAAAAACATTTTGATAAAAATGTGTATAGCAGTAGTTCTCATCTGGTTTTGCCCGATATTACATTAATCAAGAAGTGAGCCAACACAATATAACAAATGTTTATCATAAAAAGGAAACAAAAATCCCAATTATTAAGAACTGCCATGGTTATAAATTCAAAATTATAACCATGAAACAGACAGAATAGGATAATGTACACTTATGAATTTTGGCTTCATGTTCTTGGTAGCCAATAATTCACTGTACTAAACACTTTGTGGTAGACACAAACCATGTTTATTCTCATTGCAAGTAAACCCATATTTATCCATGTAGTCTGAATCATTATTTTAATCTAGCATATTTTTGTTTGTGGTTTTTGCGGATGTCTAGCAACCTGTCCATCTTGGCATCTGCTTATTTGCCTAGTTTGCCAGGAAGTGACATGTGAATTTGCACCAAAATAAAGGAGAGCATGATTGCTGATGTCAAAAGCTGTGCATCCAAAAGTGATAATGCAAGCTTTTGATATTATCATGCTGTCCACGACCCAATCAGATCTACGACCCATTTTTGAGAACTTCTCATGACTAAAATCACCTCTGACAGGAAATAACTAATTTATCAGTAACTTATCAAAACCAATGCTGTCCAATGTGAATACAAAGTGAACCCTCAGTGGAGCATGGGAAGCTACCGTGAAAATATGCACCAAATAATTAGACTGTTATTGTCCAGTGAGACAGCAATTATCCAGAGAGAATGAGGGGGGGGGGGAATCCTACCAATGGTGAAGAAGCCTTTAGAACATGTGCACAAATTTTGCATGTGCTTCCAATGACCAGATGATTTCTCTATGAAAAAGATCTTGACCACATACTGGCCACATAATTGGTCGCATATGAGTTAAATACAATTGGTACTTGGGTGTGCATTCTCATTTTGTTATTTATGCACACAACTTTGCTGCCACATTGTCTGAGAGCATAACATGAGATTAAACAAGGACAAAGATTTTATAGGCTCGGGCTGAGCGGATTTAGCATGGCTGATTTTCTGTAGGGAACACTGTTGGATAATCAAATTTGTCAAATACACATGATCTCTGTTAAGCTAAATGAAGCAAAGTCACTAACGTATGTGCACGAGATGACAGAATTTTTCTACGGGCTCTGTACAATATGCAATAATTCATGAGAAATCAAGGAAATGTCAAATACCTGGGTCAAAGTTGTCTCCAAATATTCTCTTAGCAGGAATCTTCAAATTCAGAGCAGGAAACAGTTTTTTCAACTGTGGAAAAAAACATTATATTTTTTAAAAAGCACTACCATTCAAACTTGGAGTCTTCCTTATTTTTTTTTTTATTTTATTTTTTTTTACAAATTAATATATTGACAATTTTACAATATTACTGTTTTATTAATATTATACTGTTTTATTAAAAATACTGTAAAAGCCTTTGTGATTATAATAGACTTAAGAAAAACTCTTACTGACCCCAAACTTTTGAAAGGTTTGTACAGGACATTTTACAAAAAAGATACATTCCAAAAGATTAACACTACAAATCAATGTACTTACAGTGTTGTACAGTTTATCAAACTCTGCATATCTCCGGAACACAAACCAGTCATGCCTCCCAACACTGACCATTACTTTGTAAACCTAACGATACAAGGATGAAAACATTCACATATCCGATGCTCTAACATAATATTAAAAAAAAAAGAGTGAGACAGAGTGTGTATGAGAGCATCAGAGGTAATGTGACTCACAGTATAGCGTTTATTCTTGTCTCTCTGTTCATTGTAGCAGGGAATGCTGACATTGGGGAAGCTAGGTTGCTCCTCCATCCTGAGGCCTCTCAGAATCTCACAAGCAACGGCCCACAGGTCCTCAGAATGCTCCCCTGGCTCTTGTGCACACCTGATTCGGATGGGAACACTCCATTTTGCTCCTGCACAGAACATAAACATAAGCAAGATGTTCTACCACCGTCAAGTGCTCTTTTCAGCAAGTGTCCAGCATCCAATTTAGCTCCAGAGGGCCTTGCATGACAGGACAGGAAGGCCACTCAGAGTCACTAATCAAGTGTGGCATGAACACAGAGAGGAGTCTCAGTCTGGCCAGTCAAGCGATGAGTCTCCACCTCTCTTTTCCTCGCATTCTTTTATCCTCCCCTCTGCTTCTCTCCAACTGAGAGGGAGCAAACGCAGATATTTTTCTTTCATATGCCACATACTCCCTCTGTCAAGTGCAACACACCAGTGCTCTCTGGGTGGGCGACATTCCCCTTCCCCTCTGAGGTACTGTATATGAGGTATTTTTAGAAAACGCTGCACCGGACCTACAAGATGCAGATTTAAAGGCCAGGCAAAGCCTCTGAAGAGCAGCTCAGGAGAAAGTGAATGAGCGCTCAGAAATATTTATGTGCACAGGAACACCGACATTCCTCAGTTTATGATTTTTTAAAAAGTCAGCATTTTCAGCAACAGTTTTAGCTTGATGACAGGTAAAAAAAAAAAATACTAATAATAAAAAATGTAAAAATAATCAAATCTATATATGCAGTATATAAGATATAAAAAGCTTTTTTATTATCATATTACAAAAACCTGAATTCAAATAATTAGCTATGTACCGAAATTCTGTGAGACACTTTAAATGCACCAGCTTCATCAAAATAGTGACCACCAAAACAAAGAAAAACAGACAATTTTCTAGAATAATAAACATCTTTACGCATATTATAATTATTTTTAAAATAAGCAGTAGAATAAGTACTCATCACACTGCATGACATGAAATACAAACTAAATGTGTCCAGATGAGATAACAGACTGTAGCTTTTGCAGACATAATTTACGTACCGCTGAGATCTGTATTTTCTACATTCATGTGAGCTTGGAAGAATGTCACAAGTGTATTTGCCTACGTGGCCATTGAACTATTCAAAGATTTTGAGGGAGTTTAATGATAATGACTCACATGCATATTCAAATGTGTAAGATATATTGGAGCTCTAGTATTGTTTAAATATGCAAATAAATAAACTTCCCAGTGCATC
This sequence comes from Siphateles boraxobius, assembly GCF_051911475.1. Taxonomy (NCBI): domain Eukaryota; kingdom Metazoa; phylum Chordata; class Actinopteri; order Cypriniformes; family Leuciscidae; genus Siphateles; species Siphateles boraxobius. Next base: position 20,557,911 of record NW_027508876.1, read on the forward strand.
TGCCCAGCTCTAACGATTTACCTGCAGTTCTCTTCAACTGGAAACACTCACCACCAGGAAGCATAGCCTTATTGAAATGTCTGTTCCAGAGTCAGAGCCAAATAACCAAAGAGAAACACTTCACCTTGAAACTGAAACTAGAAACTGTTTTCTTTATGCACGACATGAGAAGTGAAAGATCACTGTCAAAGGCTTATTTCAAATTAACAAAATAAAATCAGGACAAATGACACCACAGCTTCAGGCTCATTATTATGCAATTTCAGGAAACTATAGCCAATTAGTTAATGTCCTCACTACATAGAAGTAGTCAAAATGTTACTTTTATTAAACCTGACCTCATACTATAACACCTCAAACTGTCAAACAGGTTTGAGCAGCGCAAAGAAAGTGCATATGAACAGACATAAACTAGCACAGACATGTCACACATTAAAACCTAGATTCATCCCGTGCCAAAATGCATCAGTGCAGGTTTGTACAGCTTTCATGTGTAATCCTACATTATTAAAAATGTTATATCTAAATACACTGGAATCTATAAGTGGGATGTGTGTCAAAGAAACCAATAAAAAAAAACAGGACAGTTTAACTTCCAATAAAATTTCTAACGGAAGGCTTGGGGAATATTTCACTTGTTGGTCATATCATTTTTATTTCAATGGACAACATTACTCCTCAAGAATACTGAATGACACAGACTAGCCCAACCAGGATTCATAGATTAGTTTCTCAATTAGAAACTATTCTATGAATAATTCAAAAAATAAATCATCCATGAGTATTGTTGTTAAATTAGTTTAAGAAATCAGTTTAATTTAATGAAATATTACCAAACAAGGGATTGAGCAATATATACTTTTTGATGCAAATGCAGATGATTTTTGTCTAATAAGTAATAACCAATATGTAGGACTGATTTTTATTAATAGTTTCAAATAACTAAACAATTATGACTACAATATAGTAGCTGGTACAGAAAAACTGATTACTGATTAAATAAAGAGTGATAATAAAACTGATTATTAGTCTCTATTTTTATTAATATTAATATAATAATAATATATTCAAAATAAATAGCACTGCTGCAGCACAACACATTCAAACGACATAAATGGCTGAAAATAATGACCGTGGCCTGAATTATTTAATTCATGATGGCCATATGTTGTAAATAGGAAGATTTTTGTAACTAGATATTCAGACGGCTAGGAACATATTTTGAACTGAAATCAAGCTTCAAAACAAAAACCCTGACTGGAAGACATTCGTTTCTGGCAGACAGTGGCTGACATTTGTTTCCTTCTTGTAAGTTAGATCACTGTATTTCTGGCATTTGGCTTGCCTGTTAAATAAATAAATAAACATTTTATTACGTAATGTACATTGTGTACTATCGCAGAGAATAGACATGTTACAGCCCAAACTGTACTTCAAACACCGACGTACTTCTAGAGGTACTCACGAGCTTCATATTGTTCAAAGACAGTCAAGACATAACTTGCCTTATTTTCTCACTTTTTCCATCCAACTGACTCCAGTGACGTGTCGGGAGGCAAAGGAAGTCCAACGATTCAAATACCAAACTCGGCGTGTCTGGGTACTAAATACTGACCCAGCTTAACGGAAAGAATTTGTAGTCTCCTACATTCATCATATAACCAATGAACCGCCAGTGAAAGAAAGACACATTGACGTTTGTTTCGAAGTTCCGAAACAATCAGTCACGCGACTGAATGCGAGAGAGGAACGAAGAATAGTAATGTTGTAAAGGGGCATGAACAACAGCACCATCTAGCGGCAGAACTGTGACGCATACTGTCAATCACTTTTTTATATCATGTAGATTTTTACAAGGTAACTTGTTAGGGCAAGGATATTTTAAAATAAATTACGGGGGAACGTTTTAAATGTCATACATTCATAAAATGTATTAGTTATAACATTTTATTTTATTTACACTTGATATTTTTGTATCTTGCCTTTTACATTTTTGAATGATTTTGTTTCATATTTGTTTTACTTTTGCTGAAAAGTCCTATTACATCATATTGTATTATATTATGTAAAATAATAGAATTTATCATAACTAAAATAGAAAAAACATGTAACTTGCCATGGCAATTAAACGTTTAATAATATTTGTTACATGCTAAGTCCCTTATATGTTTGTTTTTCGTAAACCTGTTTATAGTATTTTTTTAACAAACTAATATTTTTATGCCAAACAAAGCAGATATTTATTCAAATATTTGAATCCTCCAAAGGCAAAATTAAATCACAAAATATCCGCAAGAGGGCAGCATGAGCTTATAATAAGAAAACTCTGTGACGTACTCAATGAGATCAGTTTTATTTTGCAGTACTTTGTAACTTACATTCTAAAATTCAAACCCTGCCAATAACGCGCTACAATATCTTAAATTGGTTTATATAAATATAAAAAGTTAACAGCAGTAAACATACTAAGTAATAAGTAAAACTAAGTAATCTAGCTACATGCAAATAAAAAGGGCGTCAGCGAGTGTCACAGTCCAGTTGGTGTTCAACAACAAGAGCGCGCTGCTCCGCCTGCTGCTTTCCACCAATCAGCGGTGAGGCCGCGTGCGCAGATTCAAACCCGTTTCCGGAAGAAGGACGGGCGCGAGATTCGGCGGGATGGACAAAAAATGAAAGAGAAAGAGTGGAAAAAAACACACGCGCTGAGAAACAGTACCGAGTGACAGTACAGAGGGGTGTGTGTTCAATGCGGGCAAGACTAACACAGAGTTATATCTATGGATTTTCTTCCTTTACCATTTTGAGATCGCACTAAGCTAGAAGTTTTCTATTTTTTTACTTTTATTATTTAATAATAAGAATTTTGGAAGGGCATTTTTCATTATTTCATATTTATGCATTAGGGCTCTCGGGGATGTGACTGTACGGATCTGAAGCTTTTTGCGGAAAATATACCCATGTGTGACAGTGGCATGGTTGGATAAAATACATCTGTGTGTTTTGATTTCAAGAAGAATTGCAACATTGGATGTTTTAAAGACATTTTCTTTTGAAAAGAACTGGACTTGATCACAGTTGACATGCCAAATATGAAGTCTCGCAGGTGAGATGATGGATGTTATTCAGTGCTTTGCAAACTAAATCAAAATATAAAAAGCGAAATCAATCTTTTAATTAATTGAGAATAATAATTGTGATCTTATGTTGATTCTCAGCTTAAAACATCGGGAGATTGTATATAATGTATAGTATAACGTTATATCTAACTTATCTGGAGTTTTTAAGATATTTGTGACGCAACAGAAATCGCTATGGCAACATTAAAGCTCAAAATAACAAAATTAAGAATTTAATTCCACAATATAATCTAAAACGTTATTAAATTATGATATTTAACATGAAATGACAGGTCCCTATGACGCATCACGTTGCACCTGCTGATCAACGAGGTTGATCATGAGTTAAATACTAACTCGTGTTTTAAAAACATATTTCTTATTGCTAGTTCTTCCATAATGTTTCCTCATGCCAAATGTCATTTGTCAAACAGTTTCAAATGTCTAAAATAAGTTCATTGTGTTAGCCTGAATGCTAGCGGTTAGCCTGTCTTAGATCATCATTCTCTATTGAACTGAACAGTACAGCCGGAGTAAACTAGCATGCTAACCGGCTAGTTTATCATTTCTGAAGTAATCTTAGTCCAAAAATTAAACGAAACTGGCCACAAGTAAATAAAATCTATTTTAAATTGTAAATTGTAATTAAATTGTAAAATTGTAATTTAAATTGAATTTACTTTAAATGTATTTTAAATTAATCTACAAGTAAGAGTGGTCACAAAACAGAAATGGGGGAAGGTGCAAGTGTTCCAGCTTCAGAGGATTATATGGTATTAGATGAAACAGTTGGGTACTGATGCCTTAATAGGGCATTACATAATAACTACAGATTACTAACATAACATGTATGTAGAAAAATCAAATTACTAAAGCAGAATATTTAATCAGTTGTATCTTACTCTTTGTAAACATTTGCATATGTTTGAGATCTTTTTACATTTACATAAATCTGAAAAGGTATTATAAGTTTATAATTTGCCATGATTTAGAGGGATTTAGGATGAATTTGTTTTGTTACAGTAACTTGAAATGAATATACAACAACTTATATTAAGTTGATTAGCTAAAAAAAATGGATTTGTGTTAATAGAGATACACAATAAATATGAAACTCTATATTAATGTTTATTAGAATAATAAAGGAGTAAGAATATTCATCTTGTGTGTAATGCTTTGCACACTTATTCACATCTAGTTTGGTTTATAAAACTATATGAGTCAGATTTTCCAAACGATGATGAAGAATGGTGACACAGCTTGCTGTGCCTAAACAAACATAACCATGATATTATTTATGGATGAATGTTGATGTGTGTGTGTGTGTGTGTGTGTGTGTGTGCGTGTCCTGGTGAACCCTACATTATGTGGACAAAATGTCCCCACAAAGATGGCAATATCCGAAATTCATGTACGTTTCCCCATGAGGAAAACAGCTTATAAATCATACTTTTTTGATAATGTAAAAAAGCAGAAAGTATTCTGTGATGGATAGGTTTAAGCGGAGGGTTAGTGTAAGGGGAGAGAATATACGGTTTGTACTGTATAAAAATCATTATGTCAATGGAAAGTGTGTACATTTCTGTGTCAGACATGAATGGAAGATATCTGAATGTCATTTAAAAAAGAAGACCAGCTGAAGACCTTAATCTGACTGAGTGGATTTGTCGTTTGTACAGATTTGGTCAGTTCGGTCCTCCTCCTGACTGAATGATGTAAGCAAATCACCTCTGAAGTAAAATGGGCTTGTTTATTATCACCTCACCCCTTCCTTGAGGGTGGAGATCATACTAAATCATGTTTCTTAAATGAAACACTTCTTTCATCTGTTGGCATGTAATACAGTGAGCCAATGTTTCAATGATAAACAGGCAGACTGGCAGCAAGAAGGATTGTGAACTTCCATATTTGTACCACTTTAGTCAAAGTTGGTCTTCAGCCTAAACACATTTCCTCACAACTTTAGACTTTGCAGCAAGGTATTCTGGTTGTAATGAGCTGTTGCATATTTCTTTAATGATCAAACTTCTTTCCTTGTTCTTCTGGAATATCTTTTAGCTTTACAACAAAGGCTTGAGCTTCGTGTATGTTGGTAGTCACCTATAGCATTGGATAAATGGTTTTCCATTAAGTTTGTGCTCTGGTATCCCAGGGAGACTTAACTACCCAGTACATGGTGTTGATTAAAAACTCTCTACCTCACTGCATTGGTGAAATGTTACCAGGCAACAAGGCTACAGACTGAAGTCTGAACTGTCACTTTGAGTTACTTGTGTGAAAATAACTTCTTATTTATTTATTTATTTATTTTTTAATGTATTTTAGACTTTAGGATACTGGAAAAAATATTCTTTACATTCTTTAAATATTCTTTAAATCTTTACATTTATGTATGAATGCAAAAACCAATGAACTTGAATATTTTGAATTCTTCTGGAATTCATTTTGCAGCTTGTTTTGCTTGCTTGCAGACTAATTATACTCAGGCATGTCCTGTTTAACAAGCTAGCAGCTTTTCTAAACTGTTTGCATTTTGTACAGATGATTGATCAAGCTTGTCTGTTCAATGGTTTGTGTCAGAATATATATTTTTCTTTTAATAGTGTTTGACTATGTGTGTTTCTGTTTGTGTTTAATGGCTGCAGTGAAGATGAGGATGATGAACGTCATTCTACAGATCCTGACAGCAGGGACTCCAAGAATTCTAAAAAGACCCTGTGCAAAATTAAATGGTCCAGGGATGAGGTACTTAATACATGAATTCTAATTTCCAACCAATTCCACATGTGCTATTTTAAGTTCAAATGAGATCATACTTACTCCTTGAGTTTCAATGATGAAACAGGAATGGGTGGGAGTTGCTACAGTGCTCTTAGTGCTGCTGTCACAGCGGGCTAGTTGTTTCTAAGATGGAAAACCTCATGATGTCTGTTTCACAAACAGGATGAGAAGCTAAAGAAGCTTGTTGAGCAACACGGAGCCGATGCTTGGAAATTAATTGCCAATTATTTCCCAGTAAGTAACTCACTGAATCAGATGCTAAATCATGACTTTGAAAATGTTTTTAAAATTGTGTACCCGTGGTTGGAATGTTAAAAACTGGTCTAGTTGTAAACTGAATTACTCACTTTTTCACATATTTATTATCTTTCTATGGAAGAACGAATTTCAGAAGTGTCTTCTGAAATATTTTAAATTACAATAAAATATAAAACATATAAAGGAACACTGTGTAAATTTTTTTGTTTAAAAAAATGCATATAATAAGTGAATACATCATGAATCTATCTTCCAAAACTTCAGTATGCATATCATAAGTGTTTATATTCAGATTATTTTAGACTGAGCGCCAACCGCTGCGGAGTAGCCCAGTACCTGTGTAACTCGTCATATACATGAACAGAGAGAAAGTAGCTCCAGCTACAGTCTTCTTCTTCTAGACCGCTAAAAGTTACATAGTGTACCATTAAAACAAATCTATTTTACACAAATTAGGCAAAAGGTGTGCCACGTATCTAAAGTTCTAATTTTAGACTGAAAATACTGTTGCAAATGAAAAGACTAGATAGAATTACAGCAGAACTATTGTTCAATTTATGTTGTATTATTAGTGACAGGTCTTTGTGTTAGTAAAGATGTTATTATAGGTGTATGTGTACTAGCTGCAGGTGTTGATGTGGGATTTTGTTGCACTTTGGTAGACAAGGACAGATGGTCAATGTCAGCACCGTTGGCAAAAGGTGCTCAACCCGGAGCTGGTGAAAGGACCCTGGACAAAAGAGGAGGATCAGAGGGTAAGACGAGCTGGGTGTTCTGTGTCCTCAGAGCAAGACAGAGATGGATGGATAAATGGCGATAGATGTGGGATTAGGAGGGGTGTGATCTCTTAGTTTTGATTCTGTTTTAGAATGCAAAAGTCATTGTCCTCCTCTACCACCCATAGAACCGAAAGCTTTTGTTTTTGACAAAATTCAAGAAGAACTGATGCTGTTATAAATGCGAGAGGTTTCTTTCTGCCCTGTTCATTACATAATTGTAATGTAAAACATAAGTTGTACATACACTACTATCCAAAGTTTTGGGGTTATTCCGATTTTATTAATGATTTGAAATTCTCTTATGCTCATAAAGGATATATGTATTTAATAAAAAATACAGTAAAAGCAGTAATATTGTGAAATGTTATTACAATTTAAAATATCATTTAAGTATATTTTAAAATGCAATTTATTCCTGTTATTCCAAAGCTGAATTTTCAGCACTTAAAAAAAAAAAAAATCAAATGTTGAAAACAGTTGTTCCCTTTCAAAGGAACTCGAGCTGCGTTTGAGACGCGGTGGGAACGCTCTGCGTGATTACGTCGTGAAGCACGTGTAAAATCAGTCCAATGGAAGCCCGCTACGACATAGGTGACGTCATAGACCAGGAAACTATAAAGCAACCCTGAAATCAGACCGCGATAGCTTCTGCACCTTCAGCAAGCGCTCTCTGTATATCTGTCCTTGTCTATTTATTGTTGTCTGTCAAGCCCCTTATATATATATATATATATATATATATATATATATATATATCACTATGGCGAGCAAGCAAAGTTATAAACCTTGTGTTGTGCCCTGCCCTCGTTATATCACGGGTGGGGACACACATCGTATGTGTATTGCTTGTTTGGGAGTGGAGCATGCCCAGTCAGTCCTCGAGGGGGCTGACTGTGAGCATTGCTTGAGTTTGTCTATGAAAACTCTCCGCTCTCGCCGGGCGTTCTTTGAGGAGGACGGTTCGGTTCGCGCTCCCCGAGGTGCGGGTCCCGCTGCTGCCGAGGCACAGCGTCGACTTTCATCTTGGGGTTCGCAGATGGATCTAGTAGCGGGGTTTGAGACGGGCCCCGCCCTTTCCCAGCCCTTACCTGCTGGATTCGGTGTCTTTGCCCAGGAAGGAGCCCGCTCTGCGGCTTCTCCTTCCCAGGCTGAGGCACCAATATTACGGCTATCCAGTTCTGAGGATCTGGATGTCGGTAGTATGGGGGATATTGAGTGTTCGCCAGCTCATACCCCTGCTGATGAGGAGCTTATGGAGGTTTTATCTCGTGCTGTTACTAAATTAAATATTGAGTGGCCAGCCGATGATTTCGATGTTGAATCTAGAAAGAGTCTTTTAGATGAACGTTATTTACCATCTAGATCACAACCTCCTCGTCGGGAACTCCCGTTTTTTCCCGATCTCCACACCGAGGTGTCGAGATCGTGGATTAAACCGGCGTCTTTCAGAGTGCATAACCCACAAACTAAGAATTAAAATAAAGTTCAAGGGATTGATCATTATGGTTATTTGACTATGCCTCGTGCTGAAGACACACTAGCGAGCTATCTCTCCCCTGAGTCTTCTTCTTCTCTGAAAGCCCCGACGTTACCCACCAAACCATTAAAAAATACATCTTTGTTGGTGGGTAAAGCGTATTCGGCAGCAGGTCAGGCCGCAGCATGTTTGCACACTACGTCGATTCTCCAAGCGTACCAGGCTGACCTGCTGAAGGACATAGACGATAGTGAGGAAGTTAGTGCTGACGCAATTCGAGAATTGCGTCGCACGACAGATTTATCTCTCTGAGCCACGGAACGCCATTTATGGTTAAATTTATCAGAAATAAAGGATAAAGATAGATCTGTTCTTCTGGACGCACCGCTGTCACCTACAAGTCTGTTCGGCGACGCTATAAATTGTGTCGTCGATAGGTTTCAAGAAAATAAGAAACAAGCGGCTGCGTTTCAGAGGTTTCTTCTTCGCCGGTCTATTGTCCCCGAGGCTGCTCGTAGTATAAAGTCTGAGCAGCCTCGTCCGTCTACCAGCTCCGCTCACAGAGTTCAACAAAAACAGAGCGTCGCCGCTCGGGCACCTCCTCAATCTACGGTTCCTGAGTGGCGCTCGCAGCCCAGACCTGTTAGGGGTAGGTTTATCTCCCTGCACTTTTACAAAATGCGTGGATGCAGCTCTGGCTCCGTTGAGACTCCAGGGCATCCGCGTATTAAATTACATCGACGATTGGTTGATTTTAGCTCAGTCAGAGCAGGTGGCAGTTCAGCATCGAGATGCTGTTCTGTCCCACATAAAGAGTTTGGGGTTGCGGCTAAACACCAAAAAGAGTGTGCTCCTCCCTGCTCAGAGGACCACTTTTCTAGGTGTAATTTGGGATTCGACCACAATGCAGGCACGCCTGTCTCCTGCTCGTATTTCTGCGATTCTCACAGCCGCAAAGAATGTGAAACTTGGCCAGTAACTCACTGTGAAACAGTTTCAGAGACTGTTGGGTCTCATGGCAGCTGCGTCCAACGTTATACTTTTGGCCTTCTGTACATGAGACCCCTGCAGTGGTGGCTCAGGACCAAGGGGTTTTCTCCGAGGGGAAATCCGTTCCGCAACATCAAGGTCACGCGGCTATGCCTTCGTGCCTTGGCCTTGTGGAAGAAACCTTGGTTCCTCGCCCAGGGCCCAGTGTTGGGGGCTCCTTGTCGACGCGTCACGCTTTCGACGGATGCTTCCCTCACGGGATGGGGGGCGGTCATGAGTGGCCGCTCGGCGCAAGGTCTGTGGCAGGACCATCAATTTTCCTGGCACATAAATCGTTTGGAGTTGATGGCGGTATTTCGAGCACTCAAATATTTCCTGCCAGACCTGAGAGGCCATCACGTGTTGGTCCGCACAGACAACACTTCGGTGGTCTCCTATATCAACCATCAGGGGGGTCTGAGGTCACGTCACCTTTGCAAATTGGCCCATCAGATCCTCCTATGGGCCCAGGGGAAGTTATTGTCGCTCAAGGCGGTATATATTCCGGGGCATCAGAATGTGGGAGCAGATATTCTGTCGAGACAGGGGCTGAGGCCCGGGGAGTGGAGACTTCACCCAGAAGTGGTGGAGTTCCTGTGGGAAAAGTTCGGTCGTGCTCAGGTAGACCTTTTCGCATCATCAGATTCAACCCATTGTCCCATGTGGTTCTCTCTAACGCACCCAGCTCCTCTCGGTCTGGATGCTATGGTGCACGTGTGGCCGAGGCTGCACCTGTACGCCTTTCCCCCGATATCTTTGCTTCCGGGGGTTCTGGAGAGGGTTCGCCGAGAAGGGGCTCGTCTGCTACTAGTAGCCCCTTATTGGCCGACCCGAGTTTGGTTCTCGGACTTGGTGTCTCTTCTGGACGGCTCCCCCTTGGAGATCCCAATCAGGGTGGACCTCCTGTCCCAGGCCGGGGGCACGATATTTCACCCTCGGCCGGAGTTGTGGAAACTGTGGGCCTGGCCTCTGAGGGGGCCAGGCTCAGCGAGACCGGTCTTTTGACCGATGTTGTAGAAACCATTCTTCAATACAGAGCTCCTTCCACGAGAAGGCTGTATGCGCTAAAATGGAAACTTTTCACCACGTGGTGTGTTGAACGTCAGTTAGAGCCTGTTAACTGCCCTGTTGGTTCAGTTCTTGATTTTCTGCAAGACCGTTTCTCGGCCAGGTTATCTCCTTCCACCCTAAAGGTTTACGTGGCGGCTATATCTGCCTACCACACCCCTCTGGGGGGTACTTCTATTCGGAGAAACCCTTTAATTACTCGCTTTCTCCGTGGTACATTGAGGTTGAGACCTGCACTGCACTCTAGAGCACTGGCTTGGGCCTTGGCCATTGTACTCGAGGGTCTGGCTTTAGCTCCCTTCGAGCCCATCGAGGAAGTTTCTGAAAAGTTCCTCACTCTAAAGACTTTATTTCTCCTTGCTATCTCATCTATCAAGAGAATTGGTGATTTACATGCTTTGTCGGTTGCTCCTTCATGTCTGGAATTTGCACCTGGTATGGTGAAGGCATTTCTCTACCCCAGGCCGGGTTATATTCCTAAGGTCCCACTGAATGTTGAGGGCCCAATAGTGCTGCAGGCCTTTTATTCTCCACCCTTTAATACCCCTGACCAGGAACAGCTTAACCTGTTATGTCCAGTCCGGGCTTTAGATGCCTATGTTCACAGAGCTGCCCTGTGGCGTAAATCTGAGCAACTATTTGTTTGTTTTGGGTCACTCAAGAGAGGATGCCCTGCATCTAAGCAGGTTATGAGTAAATGGATAGTCGAGGCTATTTCATTGGCTTATGAAGCGGCCGGACAGCCTTCACCTATGGCTGTGCGGGCCCATTCTACTCGGAGTATGGCGGCCTCTATGGCCTTAATTTCGGGAGTTTCCCTTCTTGACGTGTGTAATGCGGCAGGATGGTCCTCTCCGCATACATTTGTCAGGTTTTATGACCTTGACCTCTCCACTCCTAGGGCGAGGTTGCTTGCTTCTTAGTGTGCGCAGGACCTCACACAGAACGGGCATTTGTCACTATGGCGTAGTGGGTATAGGGTTCCCACCGCGTCTCAAACGCAGCTCGAGTTCCCTTGAAAGGGAACGTCTCAGTTACGTATGTAACCCTGGTTCCCTGACAGGGAACGAGACGCTGCGTTTGCCTGCCATACTTCCTGCATGCCCTGATCGACTTGCTTCAGGTTTTTCAGAAGCTATCGCGGTCTGATTTCAGGGTTGCTTTATAGTTTCCTGGTCTATGACGTCACCTATGTCGTAGCGGGCTTCCATTGGACTGATTTTACACGTGCTTCACGACGTAATCACGCAGAGCGTTCCCACCGCGTTTCAAACGCAGCGTCTCGTTCCCTATCAGGGAACCAGGGTTACATACGTAACCTGAGACGTTTTTATGGAAACTGATAAATTGCTTTCAGGATCCTTTGATGAATACAAAGTTCAAAAGAACAGCACTTTTGTCACATTATAAATGCTTACTGTCACTTATGATCAATTTATTGCATAAAACATTAATTTCTTTAATAAAATCTGCCTGACCCCAGACTTTTGAAAGGTACAGAATATCATGATATAAATGTGCAATCTATAGTTTAGAATTTAGTTTAGCTCTTGAAAATAAAAATTGAGGGGATATCAGTTTGTCCAATTTTACGTCAGCTCAGCAACCAGGGTTTACTGTTTTTATTTGGCCAAGATTCAAAAATTTGGAGTTCATTCTTACAGATTTTGGAAAACTATTCATATGGATGGAGTTCCAAATGAAGAGGATATTTTATAACCCTAGTGCTGTACTTTGTTTCTGACCTCTCCACAGGTGATTGAGTTAGTTCACAAGTATGGGCCCAAACGGTGGTCAGTGATTGCCAAGCACTTACAGGGCCGCATTGGCAAACAGTGCCGAGAGCGCTGGCACAATCACCTCAACCCAGAAGTGAAGAAATCCTCCTGGACCCAGGAAGAAGATCGAATTATCTATGAAGCACATAAACGTCTGGGCAACCGCTGGGCTGAGATCTCAAAGCTGCTGCCTGGAAGGTAAAAAGCTCTTATTTTTATTCTAAAGCTATACAGAATATTGAAGGATACCAGTGTTCTTGTGTAGGCCAGAGAATGACATTTATCTTACTGTACGTTTATAGGACAGACAACTCCATTAAGAATCATTGGAACTCCACCATGCGCAGGAAGGTGGAACATGAGGGTTACTTGCAGGAGGCCAGCAAGAGCTACAGAAGTGACTCTGGCCAGAAGAAACGGCCCAAATCCAGCCAAGCTGTGGAATATTCACATGGCCAGAATCAACTGATCATGAGCAACCAATCACAGGTGATAACACTCACAAGAATACTATGTTTGCATCAGTATCATAAAGTGTGTGGCATACTTATTTTTTAGATGTTCCAGAATGTTTATCTAAACCATGCTACCAGTGATTTTATAGATAATAATTTATATTTAGGGATGCACAATATATTGATACCATATTGGTGAGATTAGAGTTATTTTAATTTATATTGCTAGTAGTCAATACTAATTATGCTTGCTAGTTTTCCCTGCTAGTTTTTTTACATTTAGAGTACCTCTGCTGTCATCTAAAGCTCAATTAATGTTGATATTTTAAAACACTTAATAGTTTCATTACACTGTTAAATGTAAATTTCATGAAAATGAATATCCATTTTCATACTGTATATTTTAATGTTGTGATGTCACTTGATAATTTAAAATGACTGATTTTAGTTTTAAGTGTTTTATTTTACAGTTATTTAGACAAAATAGTATAGAATTTTTATTTGTTGTCCATTTATCTGTTATCGGCCATGACATGAAAATAATTTTTGATTGGACAGAATTGATCTGTTTATCCCTTTTTATACTTAATATAATAAATATTAGATATGAAGTATTCAGTAAACATACAAGCTTTCATATTGTTTTTGATTGGCAGCCGCCCAGATATCCGTATGGTTCACAAAGCGACCAGTGTATGGAAAACATAAGTGTCGAAATCTCTAGCTTTATGACGGTAAGTCCTATGGTGCAGTTCTCACGGCATGCTTCAGTCTCCTCTGTATCTCTGAACTTTCTGCATTCTGAAGTCTGTTTGTCTTTTCTATAAATAAATAAAAACCGACTCATATGTTTGTTGGTAATTGTTTAATCTGCATGTGTGTGGTGTGGTGTTTTAAACTGATCCATATCTGAATTTCACCAATGCCGTTATACAAATTTGAATTGAAACGTATTGACATTAATCTAATCTAGTACATTGAAGATAAACTACATCAGCATCCTGGGTGGTTTTTCTTGGTGAAATTCAGGACCTCATAAAAGTCTTGTGAAATTGTCAGTAAACTTTGTCTCAGTCTCTCTTTCCGCCTCTTCCTCCTGATTCTTGTTCCTCACAGCCGTGCCATGACGACCCAGACAAAGAGAAAAGAATTAAGGAGCTAGAGCTGTTGCTAATGTCAGCTGAGAGTGAAGTCAGAAGACAGTCGGGCCCTCGTGTAAGAAACACTTGTGTGTGCGCGTAGAATAGTGCGCCATTGATCCCTCCATTCCCATTTTACTCCCCCATACCTTCATTTCTAGCTGTGCTTAGTAAAGCTTGCCCGCTTTCACTGCCTCCCTCCCTCACACCCTCCTGTGTGGTTTTATTTACTAAAACTAAGCATGTTTTAATATATATTTGTTTTATTACGCCTATTTATTATTTATATTATTTTCTGCATCTTTATAAAATCTTATCTTTAAAAATCATATTAATATAATAAATTGGCACAGTTCATTTATTATTATATATTTACATTTTCTAAATGTTTTTCCTTGTGAGTTCATTCTGTTCTAAATACATTTAGTAGGTTAATTAAATTTAATTAATTATTCACAGTTTCCCTGTCAATAGTAAGCAAACCTACTGTTATCATTACCATAATATCGTTACCTTAATATCTTGAATGTTTACCAGAGATTTTAGCTTATGGTCAAAAAGTAATAAACTCAGATATTATTAGTATAGGTTTTTTGGCACAGATGTGTGTTTGATTTTTCAGTTTAACGCTCCTCTCCACATCACTGCAGTTTATCGTTTTCCTTTGGTCTTTTCTTATCATAAACTCCCTTACTGAATTCAATGGTTTGGTCCATCACAGAATCCAGAGAGCTACTCCAGCTGGTCAGACAGCCTGCCGGATGATACTGTCACCACCACAGAGAGTGTGGATGACAGAGGGGTGGAGCTGTGCCATTTAGAGGAGGGCCAGCCTGCTAGGATGCCTCTACCCCTCTCTCCTAGCAAGTTCCTGGCTGCTGAGGCCAGTGCTGTGCTGTCCACACTAGAGACTATTCCAGAGTTTGCAGAGACCATGGAGCTCATTGACTCAGTAAGCAGAGAATTGTATATACAATGCTGGTCATAATTATTTGCCCCCTTGGTAAATATGATCAAAGATGGCTGTAAAAAATAAGTCTGTATTGTTAATCCTTTTGATATTTTAGTAATAAAATTAGACAAAATCAAACTTTTCATTGAAGTAAAAGAATTGAAAGTCAAACACTTAATATGGGTTTGGATCATACAGGGATAAAAAAGTACACCATATCTTTAATACTGTGGGCCTAATTTTCTGCCAGAGGTCCTGGACATCTTGTTCAGATACATGGCATCATGGATTCGATCAAATAATTGTTCCCTATGTGTTTTGGAGAAAAATGTTTATTTCATAATGTGATTTCCCCCCCACTTTCAATTCTTTTCCTTCAATAAAAGGTTGGATTTTTGCATTTAAAAAAAAAAATAATATCAAAAGGATAAACAATGCAGATTTATTTTTTACAGCCATCTTTGATCATATTTACCAAGGGGGCAAATAATTCTGACCAGCAGTGTGTGTGTGTGTGTGCGTGCGTGCGTATATTATGAAAATTTATTATAATATAGGTTATATATGTTATAGATTTCATAATTATTCACTGTATTTCTGACAAAAACTAAAAACTTTACTAATATCGGTATTGTTTACATATCATTTACTCAATAGGCATTGTAGGCATTTAGTTCTTTAGTTTAGTAAAATGTCATCAAAAATGCAGTTTTTATTCGCCACCTAATGAAAAGTAATGGAATAATTTGTGCGTGTTGATGCTGCAGGACCCTTTGGCCTGGAGTGATGTGACCGGCTTTGATCTTTCTGAGAGAGGCTCCTCCCCAAAACACGCTAACCCCACTGAGGAGAGGTGCACAGAAAACCTTGCCTACTCAATAAATGCTCCAACTGTCCCAGTGATGAGCAGGCAGTGTGCTGCACTGAGCCAGGGCAAGTCTGTGGCTCTTTCCAACAGATTCAGCTCTCTACCAGCTTCCATGATGAGAAAGAAGAGGAGAGAGAGAGAGGATCAGTCAGCTGCAGATGAAAGGAACTGCTGTTCTTTTACAGACAACAGTGGGAACTCACCTAAAAACACCCCTGTCAAAGGCTTGCCATTCTCCCCCTCTCAGGTATGGGTACATGTATAACATTTCATAACATTTAAAGCACAGAAATTTGTGGATTCATTCAAACTTGAAGTTAAAACTTTTTTTCATTTAGTTTTTCAATGTGTCCGGTGGTGAGCCCTTGAGCCTCGACAATCCTGCTCTTACATCCACTCCAGTATGTGGACAGAAATGCCTCCTTAATACACCCAACCAGAGAGAAACCACACCAAAACACCAGAAGGAGAACGCAGGGTCAGGGCCTATTCTTCACATCTGTTGTTTGAGAATAACGAGCTGACAATCTCAGAATCAAGACATAACTAATAGTATTTTGTCTTCACAGTTTTAGGACCCCGAAACTCCATAAGAATATTATAATCCACACTCCAAGAACACCCACCCCTTTCAAAAATGCCTTGGCTGCCCAGGAGAAGATGCATGGCCCATTAAGAATGGTGGTAAGTCCTAGTGCCAGATTTACTAAACTAGGAAATTAGAGTGAGCGCGCAATAGTAAATCCTGACAGTAATTTATTAACACCAAAAGAGGGTTTGCGTTGGCAAAAGCTGTTAGTAAATCTGTAAAATGCTGTAAAGATACACATAAAAAAAGCCAATATGTATTGTGATATTTTTCATGACAATTAAGCACATTACCCCAAAATTCTCATTACTATGTGTCAGAGTGTTTTACTGTTCAGTTTTTTTGTAATGATGACTTTCATTAGATTCCTAATACTGTAATACACCTTTATTTTTGATAAAATCTGCATAAATTAAATAAATATTTATATTACATAAATAAATATACAATAAATATATTTTTACATAAATGTTTTTTATTTTTACTTTATAATTGAATATTTGTATATTAAATGTATTATTTATTTTATAATTATAATTATATTTAGCTTTTTTCACATTACTTTTTGGTTTTCATTGGAATCAATTATTATACATTTTATTTCAATTTTAGTTTTAGTAATTCTAGTACTTATTATTTCTATGGAGGGACATAGTGAAGAAAACAATATAGGATGTGAGTAAAAATAATTTGTCAATGCTTTTGCGTTCTCTTGCATACAATTATGTATGAGATTCTTTATTTTAAGGTTAAATATGGCTTGACAGGTTTCATGAGATTCACCTATAAAGACTCTTCATGTGTTTATTCAGTGCTTCAGTCGCTAATTTGTCTTTTGATATATTACATTGGTGTGTTCAGCCCCAGCCTCTGGCACTTCTTGAGGAGGACATCAGAGAGGTTCTGAAGGAGGAAACAGGGGCTGACATCTTCACACAAGTGCAGAACCAACTTCAGTACAGATCTTACGAGGTACTGGCCACTTTCTTACATACCTGTTTTCATAGTCATGCCAATAGGTTTAGTTTAAATATTCAGAAGGTTTCATCTTATGTTAATTCTTATATCAAATACTCGTTTTTATTTTTAAACTGTCATTTGGTGTTCACAGCAGATGGAAGCTCCTGCAAGGAAAGTGAGAAAGTCTCTGGTGTTGGACAACTGGGAAAAAGACTGTTTGAATGTACAGCTGTTTCCTCAACAGCAGATTAACAACAATGCCGTGGTAAGACCATTATCCTACTCTACTGATGCATCATTAGCGGTTTTCTGTTTTGAGTTTAGAATCATTTTGTTTTCCCTCTTCATCCACCATCTTCGCCCTTCTTTTTCCACATAGTCTCACGGTGACGGCCTGTTGACCAGAGCCATGCTCATGATGCCATTGACAGAGAGAGAGGAGAACTGTTGCTCTCCTAGATCACTGAAGGATTCGCTTTCATTAGTATGTTCCCTTAGCCCACAGGGCAAGAGAGAAAACATGACCCAAAGGAGCCCACCTTACCAAACACCCACTCCGGTAATTTACTCATTTGTTTCCTGACCAAATCTGGATCTGATATGACATTAATCTCCTTATATTGAGTGTGTTGCAGTTAACACATAATGTTTATAATTCATGTTTAAATGTTTATAATTTAATGAAATTTTTGTTATAAACATGAGACCTTTGGACAAATCAGTTTTGGACTATTTTGGATTGTTTATATTTTATTTTATATGTGCTTTTGTGGGGTTTTTTTTATAGATATTTATTTCTATATAGCTTTAATTTACTACTTAAACTTTGAGGTAGTTTCCAAGAAAATATATTTTTTTACGTTTTTAAATTAATAATTTTAATCTAATAATTTTTGTATGATTTCATCTTAATTTCAGTTAACAACAAAAATCATAGATTTAGTAAACAATAACAACACTGGGTCAAACTCAAATACCTATGTTCTTATTCAATAGGTCAACAGTTTTGTTTTATTCTTCTTCATTATACACAAATTCGAGACCTTTGAGCCTTGTGGACAAACCAGTGTTATTTTAGTATTATTTATATACTATTGTAGTATTTATCCATATTATTAGCTTTTATTTTTATATTTTTAATTTAAGTTGTAATACATTTTTGTGCCTTTGTCATTTGTATTAGTTTTTGTTTGTTTCTATATAGCTTTCATTTATTTTTATTTACTATTTCAACTTAAATTAATTTTATTTTACATAGTTGCCAAGAAAGCATTTTAGATTTTTTTAAATTTGACATTATTTCAGCTTTATTTCAGTTAACAAAAAAAGAATTCATAGATTTGGTTAACAATAACAACACTGGGTCAATCTCAAATACCTATTTTCTTATCCAACAGGCCAACAGCAATTGGGAGGCAGTGGTTTTTGGGAAAACAGAGGATCAGCTGATCATGACGGAGCAGGCCAGGCGTTACTTAAACGCCAACCCCACCGCCTGCATTTCCAGAGCTCTCATCCTTTAAACTTTCTGCACTACAGCAACCCTCCCTCTTTTTCTCTATCACACCGGCATTTAACCTCTCTGACAATCTGGTGTAGGAAACAGAAACACTCACTATGATGTTTGCTAAACACCTTCTGATATAACAATGTATCGCTTAGGATTAAAAAAAAACTTGTATGGAAATGTAGTCAAAATACAAATAGCCCTAGATTTGCAGTATTTAGCTAACGGTATTTTAACATAGTTATTTTTATCCATTTTTAGCCGTAAAAAGTGGGCTGATTTTAAGGGCTGCTTTTCAATGAACTTTTTTAAGAAGGATTAAATTGTATAAATGACATTTTCAGATAGTTTTAAAGCTCTTTTTAGAGGATTTTAGAGACTGGTGTTAAGGATAGGGGAGCACTGGCAGTGTTGCACTACTGTGGTTGTTTGTTAGGGTGAGGAGCAGAGACAGTGTTGAGGAATAACTGGATAGCACTTGCAACGTAATCGTTTCCGCTCCAAACGTAACAAATGTTCCACCCCGCTTATTATTTTTACGAGTAGGACACTCACTGAATGTATTGTATAGTGTGAATTTGCTAAGTTAACGTCTACTGGAAGGTACCTCGATCATTTTCTTTTTTGTTTTCCTTTATTTTTTGTTGTAAAATGAAGGTTGTTGAAGTGAATTATACTTCGAACATCTGGAGAGGCCTAAACTCGACTTGTGTTTGCAACTGAAGTCTAAATCTAGCATCGTTGCTGCTCATGAAATTGTTCTTCTCTTAGCCGAAATTATGTTTGGTACCAATATCAATGCGCACGTCGCATTATAAACAACACGTTCCAAGAACAGATACATGGGTGAGATTTGTTCGTTTAGACCTGTAGGTTCTATTTATTAAATCTTTACTAATTTATTTATTTCAAAGATATAAAGAAAATCTCTAATTATATTTCTGTTCCGTTAAAGATTTGACTACCTTCCATCTCATACTTCTGATTTCAATAACACTGCCACTAATTTCTTGGCCTGTACAGTAAATGTAACATCCTTTCAAAGGTTCCGTCCTCTTTATACCAATTGGTTGACCGTAAAAGTAGCAGCATTCAGCCTCCAAATGTGGGGAAATTGCACTTTTAAATATTGTATAAATGTTGGTTTGTCATTAGTATCTTTACGTTTTGTTGTATGTGGGTATTTTTAGTGGTGGCTGAATGTATTTAAACATATCATTAATATTGACGGGTCAGGATAACATCCGAAGGGGAAATGATGTAAACGTAGTTCCTCCCATTTTCTCGCTCTCGAAAAATGTTAATAAGGTTTTGCTCGCTGCTACTGAGAGTTACAGCAGGAATGGATACAAGCACAATTGACTGAAAGAAGTGTTGGACAAATGCTTTGCTCTCATATGAGATGAAATGTTGAATGAAATGTCATGTTTTATTATTTTATACTGAGAAGAACCAATGTAAAATAGTTCCAGGTTATTTATTTTGATAAGTTTGTCCGAGCAAAAAAAGACCCCTATGTTAAAGAATTCGGCAGTATTAGCGTTACGTTTTGGGGTTTTAAACACGTTTTTATTAATTTAATAGGACACAGAATGATATTTTGTATAAAGTTTACTTGTTGTTAATTGTAACCCAGATAATAAAATGCAAAAACTCAACATCTGTATTCAAAGAAACACTACACATTGTGTCCCTCACCGTATCTACGTTAAGGCAAGATTAATTTATTTTGGCTCATTTAACATAACTGTGTAATGTGTTTTTTTATTTATCTTTGTTTGTCTTCATTTGACTGTCTAAATGTTTGTTGGTATTTCCTTTTTTTCTGTAGTCTTGAGGAAAGCAAGTATATGTAGCTAACTGGCATGCATGAAAACAAGCAGCACACTTTAACTGACATACTCATTTCTCATGCAATGTTACTTATTTTACATATTTTCCGTAAAACAATTATTACCTGCTTGTTTGATATTACAACAAACTTGTTAAATAGCTATGTTGTCATTTACATACCTAAAAATAAAAATGAAATATGTTTTCACGTTTGTATTTTTCTTTGTAGATTGTGGGTTATTCTCTGATTTGCACCCTCAAACTTATTCAAAGAGTATTTAACTTTTGGATTGACAGTTCTTCCATCCTTCCCAGAACCTAGTTTTTCATCTAATAATCACCTTCATGTTCATGTCACCCTGCAAAAGACCTCAAGAGAGTCCTGTTCTCTTCTGAAGGCTGGGTGTTTACAGCAGTAATGGAAGTTGAGGTCTCTTTGAGTTGACGGCTATGCCCTGTCACCAGACCTGGGGGTGCCGCAATCTCCACCCTTTGGGGTCCGTGGACCCACACCCTCCCTGAACAACACAGCTCTCCACAGGTCAGCTGCTCTCTCTAAAGAGGCCCACTCGGCCATGAAATAATGTCTTTTGGCTCTATTGTTCTGCATGTCTGTTGGTTTTGCAGGCCCATTCACTCAATTTCCCCTGAATAGAGGGGCGCAAGGACCCACTGACATGCCTTCTGCTGTTGACGGCCCTTACAAGCCTTTAACACATGTGCACTTAAATGTTTCTTTCAAATTTAGAGAACGCTTTACCATTGTATTTTTCAAATGGTCAGTGTGCAGGTTGAGAGATGTCAAAAGCCCAGTGGGGATAAATTGGATGGCTGGTTTGGGCTTTTGTAAAGTGCACTGTGTTCTTGATGGCTACTGTAGCCATTTTGGCTCAACGCAAAACACACCTGTTGTACTCCCTGACAGTGATTTGTAAATTTAGAAAGCACTTTAATCTTTAGGTTGAAATCCAAGCCATGACCTTGATTGAGGTGATTATTGGTCTACAAGTTGTAAAATTAGCCTACTCTGTTGGTCAGCTTATAAAATGCTGACTATTTGTGATGGCTTTATGTATTTTGGATATGTTTAGAGAAGACGTAGGCAACAAGAATATTTAGAATAAGAATGGGGACACATTAAGGAATTTAATATAGACTGATATTTCTGTAGTGAATAGTCAATTTTGTCTATTTTTACGTTGGTCTAAAAAAATTATTCTAAATGTGTATTAATGTTTTTTTTTAATTAATGCACATCGAGGAAAATTACCTTTTAATATCCTTATCCAGTAGCACGAACAAATGAAAAGTCATGCTCAGATTCATTGGCTAGCCTACTACTTTGAGTGACGAATCTAGGCTACAGAAGAAATCATATTTATCTACAGGCTATATAGCCTACTAGAGTGAATGGAAATTGTCAGTCCTACTTAGGTCTACAGCCTAAATAATGAGCTTAGCTTAAAAGACAGACTATCGCATAATAATGGCAACAACAAAAAACATCTTTCTACTGAGAAGACTTCGCTAATCGTCGCTGCTTCGCAGAAACAAACAGCGTGTTCCTATTTAAGAGCAAATGACTTCTTTTTTAGTGAATCAAAAATATATCATAGTCAAATTGAATCGGGAATAAATAACTCTTTTGAGTCGATTATTTTAATGAATCGCTCAAAAAGCTTACGAGTTCGCGCCTTTCACGAATCCTTCACTAAATTAACTCACTGAATCCGTCAGGTTACTGTATCTGACTGACTCATTGACTGAACTGCTACTTATTATTATTTTCAGTGATGTCCGTAGTAAAATGAAGCAGTGTAGCTTACTTAAAGGTCTAACTTAGTTAAACCGAAAATGAAAACGTCATCATTTTCTCACCCTCAAAACCTGTTGACTTTCTTTAACCTTAACACAAACTAAATTATTTTGAAGAATGTTGCTTACCAAACCATGTTGGTTATAGCCTACCAATGACACACAAACAAAAATATTTCTAAAAATATATTAGGCTATTGTAGAGCAAAAGAAAACTATATAGGCCTACATGTTTGGAACCACAAGTGGGTGAGTAAATGATAAAAGAAATGTCATTTTTGAGTGAGGTTTGCCCTCATTAATTATATTGGTCACTTTTTTTCCTAATAATATTTCTATTTTATGGTATATTGAGCTTTCATATAGCCCATGAGGGAATACCACTATCATGCACACTTAAATGCATATGTGTGTGTGTGTGTGTGTGTGTGTGTGTATTTTGAAGTGTCCCAGTGCAGCATGTGGTACAGAGCCATCCCTTGAAGCCCCTCCCTTGGGACTGTGTGCACATTGCCTGCCATTGTGTGCAGTAGACAGCAGATGGTAGGCTATCGCAGCAGTGACAGCCCTAGTCATCTGGCAGGCACCCACATTTCAGGCGGGAAACTTAAGCGTGTTGCTCTGCTGCCAAAGGTGCCTATTAATATAGGTCAGTCTTTCCACTGTTTATGACTGGCTGACTGCTGAGAGTTTGGACACTGGGCTGGCCAGGCACATAGCTATACTGTAGAGACTTGCTATAAATAAGCTCATAGGTGATTTTTGAGTTTGAGAGCAAAAGGGGCCCTTGCCATTAAACTCAACAGAGGCCTATAGTGTACTGCGTTTCATGTAGTAAGTAGCCTATGAATGATTCTGCTGTGCACACAGTTTAGCATGCGGGCAATTTATGCCACAAAATTTTTAAAAATAACAATAAAGGTTACTGCGACTTTTTATCTTACAGTTCTGACTTTATTTCACACAATTCCTACTTTATATTTTCCTAGTTATTTTGAGCTAACATCTCACAATTCTTACTTTATTTCTTGTAACTTTGAATTAACATTTTGCAATACTTTTTTTGTTTATATCACAATTTTGATTCCCTCCCCCACATAATGGCATGTTTACGCTGTAAAAAAAGTTTTTTTAAATTTGTTATCACATTTTTTCTTTTGTCAAATCAACTTAAATTATTTATGTGGTTCAGATAACATAATATTTTGAGTTTCTGTTGATTAAACCAATCTCTTTCACTGTATTAACTCTCTTTTTTTTATTTCAATGACTTTAATTTTAAGGCAACCAGGTTATACTTACTTTAAGTTAAACCAACAATATTATTTTACGGTGTATATGTCGCAGAAATTGTGAAAAATGAACTTAGAATTTAAAAAGTAATAAAAATTGTGACTTTTTATCTGACAATTCCAAATTAGAAAGTTTAGAGACCCCCCAAAAATTTAATTTTAAACCCAACGGTTTGGTTTGTACATATTTGACCCAAACACGGGTTGACAACCAGCATTTTTTAGAGTAGGATGCAACACCATGACTGGTTCAAGACAGATTTTTCCTGTTTGAAATGGCTGTCCTGGTGAAGAGGCACCTGGTCAATGGGATGCTGTTATGGGCGGGGCAGATCTAAGTCTTTCTCCTGACTGGCAGCTGTTCCTCAGGTGAGCTGCAGGCGACAGATGCTGCGAGATGAACACTGCAAAAGCTCACTGCATATTTCAATTTAATTTTCTGAAGTGCAGTTGAACATCAATATGACATCAACAGTCACTGCATCGATGGATTAGGATTAATTAAGTTCTGTAAGAGCCCTGGAAAAGGGTCCAGGAGAAAGCTGAAGTCATTGTGACCAGTAAGCCGCTTAGCAGATGGCCAAGGCATCTTATTAAGATAAAACCTGAGAGAAGTCATTTACTGGGGCTGATTCAAAGGAAAGAGTATACCAAAGTCAATCTTATAATATATGGTGTGCATGATGAGCACTATATTTCAAACTGAAGTGCAGGGATTTGATTTAGCAGCCAGACTGGTCTAGGGAAAGATAATTGTTGTTATATTAAATATATGTTACTGGTTGATAAGTTTGACATGTTTATTGGTCAGACCTTTTCCGTGCTACTAGCCCAAAATAAAAGTTGTTTTCTATAATTCACAGCAATCAAGAATTTAGTATAGGTATAATATATAAAAATATAAGGTAACAACTTCAGCTTAGGGTCCAACTGTTGGTTATTAGCATGCATATTATAGGATATTGGCTGTTTATTAGTAGGCTATACCTATAAAGCACATATTAATGCATTATTATTCTGTATGACCATATTCTACATCCCTTAATCCTACCCAATACCTAAATTTAACAACATTACTACCTATTAAGCAGTAAAAGGAGTTTGAGGCAAAAGTCGTATAATAGTTAATAGTGAGAATTGTATCCTAATCTAAAGTGTGACCAAATATACATAGATATTAAATATCTATGTATAGTACCACACATACATATAAAAATCCACAAATGCATAGAAATATTTTGGTAGGATTAATGTATTAATTTAAAAACAAACAAACAAACACACACACACACACACACACAAAAAAGGGATTATAAGTAAAAATCTAAATTTGAGAAAAGTGACAAACAGTATCTATCAGTGCTAAAAACATATAACACACTGCAGTAATTAGATAAAATCCTTCAAATATTTTGAAATAAAGTATAAGGCAAATATTGAGCAATGAAATTACTATTTTGAGGTGAGCATTTATTAATATACAAAAACAGTTGTTCAAAAGTGTGTTACAATTCCCCTCAACCAATGTTGCAGGTTGTATAATTATGACTTATAAAATTCAATATTACAATAAATTCTTTCTAAATGCAAATATGTTGATGATGCTGTTACTTTTGGCACATGTACTGTACATGTTCCTCACACCAAAAAATCACTCGCCTGTGAGTTACAAAGGAGAATAATTGCCCCCAGTCTCCCCCAGTATAGTATTAGTGGCTATTAAGAATGCACATACACAAAACAGCTACAGTACTACTTCTCCTAAGCCTTCTGTAAAGGAGTCATTCAATCAGCCTCAGAAGCCCCATTGGTGGCCTCCTGGCAGTGGCTTTTCCTACGGTGCTTGGACAAGATTCTCTGGAGCATGTTGGGAGAGCTGTGTGCGGGCCTCACGTCTGAGCGCCAGGAAAGCGCCCTCCTCCCTATCTTTCCCCCAGGGGACTTGTAGCCTGCCTCTGCTGGGGAACACAAAGAGGAAACAACAAGCACAAAGGACCTGTTTATTCCCGATGACCCAGATTCCAGCGCGTTGACGAGGGGAGATAAGTGACAGGCTGTTCAGTATTGGTCCAAGACCATCACCAATCAAAAGACCGCAGCGAGGTTAATCCGCCACACCTTGACCGCTCAAAACAAGACCAGACCATAGTCCCTCGAACGCAGAGAATCATCACATAGGAATTCACGCATGTGAAAAGTGTGTAATTGCACTGGCAGAGTTGTTTATTGGTTGGGAAATGGCATGAAAAGACTTTCCATTGAATTCAGAACAGTATGCAAACATGTTTCTAGCTCATTTTATGCAGTATAAAGTCTCACCAAGGCTGCATTTATTTGATGAAAAATACAGGAAAAGTATAAAATGATCCTGTAAAGTATATTACAATATAAAATAACTGTTTTCTATTTGATTATATTAGAAAGTGTAATTTAGGCCTGTGATGTAAATCTGAATTTTCAGGATCATTACTCGTTCTGTGTTACATGATCCTTCAGAAATCATTTTAATACTGACTTGTTGCTCGAATAACATTCGTCATTAGTGTCAATGTTGAAAACAGTTTTTGTTGCTTAATAATTTCTATGTAATGGCTGGTGAGAATTCAGAGCTGTCATCACAGAGTAACTTACATTTTAAAATACATTAAAATTAGTTCTGGGCAACAATTAATGACATCCAAAATAAAAGTTTGTGTACATAATATACGTGTGTGTACTGTGTATAATTATTTTGTATATGTAAATACACACACATGCATGTATACATTTAAGAATTGTTATTTTTATTTATATATAAAATATTTATATTTATATATAATAAAAATTATCTATAAATATATATAGCCTACAGTACATATATGCAAATATGTCTTAAATACATGCGTCTATTTATATATACAAAATTATAATTATACAGTAGCCTACACACACATATATTATGTAAACACAAACGTTTATTTTTGGTGCGATTAATCGAGATTAATCATTGCCCAGCACTAATTAAAATAGAAAACACGTCTTTTCAATTTTATTAAATATTTCACAATATTTCTGTTTACTGAATTTTTTTTATCATAAATCATAAAAAACATAAACATCAGAAACATCCTACAAACTTTTGACCAGTGTATATGAAATGCATAAAAGCCACCGGGAAGGGTTCATTGTGCAAGAATCGATCAGGCCTGTGTGCTATCTGTGTGCATTGTTAGCTAATGAGCTATGAGCCACCTGTTTGTGGAGTGTGATGCTGGGAGGGGGAGCAGCTGCCCGTGTGTGTCGGTGGGGGTCGACGGGCGTCAACTTCTGCAATTTGCAGACTCATTATGTATGGTGGCATTATACTCACCCCGTGCCCTCCCCAGTCCCCTAGGATCACGACAGTCCCAGCTTGGTTTGAACTGTGCCGTCTTAAGCCATTCTTAGTGAGCTCATGCCTTTAGGAACATAAACAAAAGCTTTAAATCACAAAGAAAAAAGATTAGCTGCATTCTCGTACTATCCTAAAATTGCATGAAATATAGTGTATGAAATTACGCATCTTCCAAAAATAAAGCTTGTGTCACTGTCTGAGCTTAGTTATTACAATAGCCGTGTTTCCACTAACGTTAACGTTACAGTTATATTTTCTGTCAGAGAAACAGAGAAAGCTCCCTCAAAATATAAAGCTCCCTGCTTTATTTTAAGATAATCCGGTAAAAAGAGAAGAGACGTAGGCTACTGACAGATAAAATAAAAAACATAATTGTGATGGCCTTTATGATTTGTCTGATTTCTTCAAGCGTTCATATTTACCGTTTACTATGGTAACGTTACAATGGTTAGCGCGTGCATAGTCTTGCATCGCGTATAATATTTTTTACCTTATACGGCGACCAGAACCCACATCGGATCACAAAAAGAAGGCATTCAAACATGAAAGTGAGTTTTGAGGTAAATTATTTCTATGTAATTTTAATTTGAGGTAGCAGCTAAGTCTTTAATGCTGATGTTAGTTGACAGAATCAGCCGGCGCTGCCGTCTCCTGACCCAGGTAAACTCCGCTGTTGTTCGTCCACTCCTCTAGCCCGAGCTGGCCCGCTTTGGACCAAGGTCTTCGGCGGGCCAGAAAACCCTGGCCGTTGGCCCCGAGGAAGCCCTGACGAGGCCCGATCGATGTCCGGAAGTGACAGTGGAAACGCGACTGGAACGCACTAGCACGCCCGCTTTTGGCCCGACAGTGGAAACGCGGCTATTGATATTGTCATGTTTGTCATGTCTCAGACCTAACCTGAGACACATGGGACGGTAAGTAGCCCCTGCTGGCTGTCCTGCACGCGCCCGGTCCACCTCGATTCCTGCTTTTAGAGTACCTAAATGACGTCACCCTCTGAGTCGTCTGGCACATAGACATATATTTATTATGTCCATGGTATGGCCCTGGTCTGGCCATTGAGGCGTGTAGCAGTGCGTTACCACCATCTAGTGGACAGATTATGAATTATATACTTCAGTATGGATTAAAACAGGAATGCACAGAAATGCAAATAATTTAAAATGAAATGAAATTGTTATTGAATTGTCCACATTGTTAAAACAAATTTGTTTTCCAATGTGTTTAATATATCAACAAATGCAATAATACTCAAATTATGTCAGATATTAGACAACTCAAATATGCATAAATAAGCACAAATAGTTAAAACACATGCTAAATTGCCAAGGACAAACTTTGTGAAGAGAAAACGGTTGTGAAAACCTCAAACTGTCCATTGCTTTGCATTTAAATGTGCTGTTGCATCTGGAGGCCTGTTTGTGAGATCCACTGACAGAGATCCCTCTGTTTCTGTATCTGTCCTAAATAAACGCTGCTCTCTAATCCACTGCTACTGATATTTAGGGTTTACTTGACATCAACCCAGCTCTTCTGCAACAGTATCTTTTGATAATACTGTGGATGATGATGCATGCATTTTTGAGTTCCGAAATATATATATATATATATATTTCGGAACTCAAAAATGCAATATATATATATATATATATAGTCTATGGTGAATCAATACACCCTGCATCCTCAGCACAGCAGTGGTAATTGATTTTGGCATTAAGTGTGCCCTATATTTCTGTCCATTGGCGTGGGGTGTTTGTATTGTTATTGTTTGACTAATGATGCTTTACAAGCCTGACAGCAGTCAACAGATGGGTACTTCCCCTCCCAAAGCCCCCCAGCTGATCTGAGATGGTGTTGGTGGTCAAACACCATCCATCAACTCAAGAACAGGGTATTCATTTGCTTAGAAAGAGACACCAATTCTGTAGACGCATCAATATTTTGAACATATGGCATCTTGTTTTTCATTTGGTGGATGGGTGAGGGTATTTATGGTCATTTAATTCACATTAAATTACTACATCATTAAAGTAACATGCAACTAATAATTGCCTCATAATCAACCAAAAACTACAAAAAAACGGGACATAAATGTTTAGTTACAGTTTAGCTTGGTCAAATGTGTACATTTTATGTGAGGTCATTGCAGAACATTGTGCATTTGGATGCATTACATGAATGTACCTCCAGGTGGCTGCATTGATTTTAAAATGTTTAATGAATATTTTTCTGATATTAAATGGCAAATAACCATGTCAGTAAGTTCAGACCCATTTATTTAAGTTCTTAGAAGTAATCATCGAACCAGATTATAGCATTTCCAGAACTATCAGGTTTGAAATACCAGTGAAACCCAAAATCACTGGACTTAATGACTACAGACCTGTCGCTCTCACGTCTGTGGTCATGAAGTCGTTTGAAAGACTGGTGCTGGCCCACCTGAAGGACATCACTGGACCCCTGCTGGATCCCTTTCAGTTTGCTTACAGAGCAAACAGTTCTGTGGATGATGCAGTCAACATGGGACTGCATTATATCCTGCAACATCTCGACAGACCAGGGACTTATGCAAGGATCCTCTTTGTGGACTTCAGTTCGGCCTTCAATACCATCATGCCTGGTCTTCTCACAGCCAAACTGACCCAGCTCTCCATACCATCCTCGATCTGTCAGTGGATCACCAGCTTCCTGACGGACCGGCAGCAGCGAGTGAGACTGGGGAAACACACATCCAAGACACTCACAATCAGCACTGGTGCTCCCCAAGGGTGCGTTCTCTCCCCACTGCTCTTCTCCCTGTACACTAATGACTGCACTTCTAAAGACCCCTCTGTCAAGCTCCTGAAATTTGCAGACGACACCACTGTCATCGGTCTCATCCGAAACGGTGACGAGTCTGCTTACAGACTGGAGGTTGAACAGCTGGCTGCCTGGTGCAGTTATAACAACTTTGAGCTGAACACGCTCAAAACAGTGGAGATGATCGTGGACTTCAGGAGGAACAGGCCAGCACTCCCCCCACTCACCATCATGAACAGCACTGTGGAAGCAGTGGAGTCATTCAGGTTCCTGGGCACTATCATCTCTCAGGACCTGAAGTGGGACAATCACATTGACTCCACTGTGAAAAAGGCCCAGCAGAGACTGTACTTCCTTCGCCAGCTGAGGAAGTTCAACCTGCCACAGGATCTGCTGATTCAGTTCTACTCAGCCGTCATTGAGTCTGTCTTGTGCGCTTCCATCACTGTCTG
The DNA here is from genome assembly GCF_051911475.1 of Siphateles boraxobius. Taxonomy (NCBI): domain Eukaryota; kingdom Metazoa; phylum Chordata; class Actinopteri; order Cypriniformes; family Leuciscidae; genus Siphateles; species Siphateles boraxobius. Next base: position 20,588,231 of record NW_027508876.1, read on the forward strand.
GTTTGGTTCAGCTACCAAATCAGACATCAGGAGACTACAACGGACAGTCCGGACTGCGGAGAGGATCATTGGTGCCCCCCTGCCAAACCTCCAGGACCTGTACTCTTCCAGAGTGAGGAAGAGAGCAGGTAAAATCATCACAGACTCCACTCACCCTGGACACCACCTGTTTGAACTGTTACCGTCAAGACGGAGACTCAGATCACTGGCCACAAGAACATCTCGGCACAGGAACAGTTTCTTCCCACAGGCCATTTCCCTCCTGAACAGTTGACACTCCTCCCAAGGCATATGCCTGTAAGTGCAATACTCCCACTGTTTAGTGCAATATCCCACAACTCAGGTGATACTTATATGTAGATTTATTTATTTATAATATTCAAAACACTGTAAATAGGTTCATAATCTGTAAATCTGAAAATGTCTATTCTGACTAAACCCAACTGTGATAGTTTTATTCTCATATATTTATATTTTTATTTTTTATTCTTATAATTTGTAGTATTATGTTTCATGTTGTATTTGTATATGTCCACTGGAAGCCTCAGTACCAAAACAAATTCCTTGTGTGTGCAAGCACACTTGGCAATAAAGCTCTTTCTGATTCTGATTCTGAAAATTAAACTCCATTTATTCCTTAATGGAACAACAAATATAGTTACGCTGTCCAGAAATGAGCAAATGCAAGAAATAAGAGATTAGAAGCATATTTTGATATTAACATGTTGCTGACACAACTGCTAACAGTGAAATCAAAAAGCTTTTAGTGTATATATATAAAAAAATAAACACACACAACACATTTATAAAGAAAATTCATTTTTATGAAGTAGTTTTGCACTTTTTTCATTATAACCGAGCATGTCCATCCTATTTCATGAAATAATAAATTTTAAATCACAAATTATTTACACATAGTAGTAATCATTAGCATTGTCAATAATTTAATTTATAAAAATATTGTATCCAGGCAGAATGATTCGCATTATTATATTACAGCACATATTGTATTATGCAAATCATAATGACATGCTTTTAATATTTGAACTTTTTTGGTGAAATATTTGCAAGATTCAACGAAGAACATATGACATATCAGAAAAGATGTAAAAATTTATTGTGAAATCACTAATGAATAACAGGTGGCAAAATTAAATCACACCATACAACAAGAAAAAGTCAAATTATCTTCAGTCCAGCAGTGCATCCATGACATTTATAAAGACGGTAAATCTGAACATCAAAATACAACCATATTGTACAGATTCAAACTCCAGCACCAAGTTATGACTCAAAGTTATGATTTTATCTGACACATGACAGGTTGACAACATGTGTACAATATATATAGGTAAAAAGTCCAGACTGCTGTAGATTTTAGCGCTTTCCTTGCTTCATGTTAGGTTTCCGTCCTTTGCCTTTGGGACCCTTTCCCTTTCCACCAGCCATTCCTTTTCCTTTTCCTTTTCCTTTACCAGACATGTTTCCCTTTCGTCCCTTCTTTCCAAAGCTTTTCTTGCTCTTTTGAGCCGATTCCCTGTCCTCTTCCCTCATTTGCTTATTCACAGCTTTCGTAACATCAAGCCGTGGCTTCTTACTGTCCATTACTTTTAGTAAATCCAGCTGTTTTTGTTTCTCACTACCAAAGTCACCAATAAGAGGCTGGAATTTTCTCTTTTTCCCTGTGTTTTTGGGCGTTTTCTCCTTAGGCAGTTTCTCCTGGAATTTACCAACAGAGGCGGTGGAAACCTTGGCAACATTGGCAGCTTGTGCCAGCTCTGATTTAGACTGCTGAGGGGTGGGAGCGAGCCCCATTCCAGGCACCTTGATCTTCTGAGCTCTGGCGACGTTCTTGAGTCTGTTGAACTCATTCCTGGCCACTCTCTCTTTCTTGGCTTTATTCCTTTTTGCAAACTGGTCCTCGTTGGGATCTGCAGTCACTGGGACCTCTATCAGCCATTCCTTGGTGTCATCATTAGCACGTTTATAACCCCATCGCCTCTTCCATTCCTTGTGAACTTCATCCCACACAATGTTGGTCTTCTTTTTCTTCTGAATGCCCTTCAGCTTGGCAAACTGTTCCCATTTTGTAGGAGGCTTTGGTTTCGGTGCAGGCTTTTCCCTGGGCAATGGTGTGGTTGGATCTGGTAGCTTGGCGACGATTACTTCTTCAACCTTTTCTGTTGGAAGTTTCCATATCTCGTTGATGAGAAGTTGTGTGTTATCTCTCGCTAAAGAGCGTAGAAAGTCTTCCCCTCGGTTGTCTTTAAATTCCCGAGTATCTATCCGGTTCTTGTCAAACGCAAGCAAATTACCCGGGTCAAATTCAAGATCTAACTCTTTGTTTACTGTAATACTTCTTAGTTTTTCAGCTTCGTCTCTCTCTGCTTTGGCGAGCACGTCTTCTATGCTGCACGAAGCCATTTTGGTTATAATGACACACAACGTGGTTTTCTCACATGTGCTGCTGCAAGCGGAAGGACTTTATTTCAAAATAAAGGACTTGAAAACTCACTTTTAAAAAATTATATAAAATGAATTTAATCGTGTTTTGCACACAAATGTTTAGGAAAAATAATAAATGTAATATAGCCGTGTCTATTTATTATTGCTACAAAATAAAGTACTCTTCTGAAGTCAGCAGTAGTACCGACAAACTACCGGGACGTCCCATCGGCTCTGTGGCGCAATGGATAGCGCATTGGACTTCTAGATTGAAGAATGGGGTTATTCAAAGGTTGTGGGTTCGAGTCCCACCAGAGTCGAATTTTGTGTTCAGAATGAATAAAATGGCCATAGGCCAGAAGTTACCTTGAGTGTTCGGACCGGTTCGGACATATGATTCAACCAAACAAAATGCAATGATTCACTCAAAGAATGTATGAATCGTATAGCTTAACCGAACATCTTTCATCTAGAAGATTAAATGTATTTATATTTATCACTGATATGTAAATGTGTTCAGATTATTTAGAGTATTTTGAAGAACACTAAAATACAAACCACTGAAGTAGTAAATAGACGATTATGGTTACAGTTCAGAATAAATATATAACAATAACAAACATATACTGTAAAATATAATTTTCCAATCATTTGAAAGGGAAACGAATGTAAAAATGCTTTATGTTATTTAGTACATGTTTTTTTAGCATTGGTTTATTGTTAAACTGATTGTGTTTTGTATTTATGTGGTTATTAGTCAAATAAACAATATGTTCTATCTGGCTGCTGTATACAAAAAATAAACCTTGGTAAATAACAAATTATATTAAAATTATTTTAGAACTGTGTTTTTCGAGTCTCCAACCTTCTTAAAATATTTCGTTGTATAAAACAACAAACTGAATCAGGTTTATCCATAGATAGGGTTTGTCTAACGGATCACTGAACTAGTTCAGATCAGATTGGACGGTTGCTGACAACGTCATATCCGCTGCTCGAGTTTCCCCGGGAAGACACTTTGGCGCGGAAACTGTTGTTTTGGGCTCGGCGCTTCTGAAGAAGGGTGGAATTCTACCTCACATCAGGCACTAATTTTTGTTAATGGCTCCTGTCTCAAATCCCGATAAAGACATGGACGGTGGGGATTGTGGTGAGCGTGTTTACAGTGCTTAATTTTATTAACTTACAAAATATTACTGAAATGCATTTAGAACGGTCCCTTGGGTGCCTGTACTAACATCGGCAGCTTGAAATGAACTTGCTTTCCTGTTATTTTCCTGTACCAATCCCTTAAATATGCGTTTATGCAACTATACTTATGTGTAATGTGCTTTTCTTTGACGCTTCATAATTTGAATGCAAATTGAACATGAACATTAATGTCAATGTCTACTCTATCAAATTAAGTTACTCTTTCCAACCCGAAACAAAATTGCTCATATTATGATGAATTTGCAACTATTTCCTTGTGTAATAGACTATAACGTTAGCCTGCAGAATATCTTTTTACATTTGCTATACCATATTTTTAATAAAGAATGTTTAGTAAAATTTTGCTTCTTGGACCATTTAAGTTTTTGTTATAATAATAACAACATTAGAATCAGTGGTTTCTTGTTTGGTTTTTATTTTTGAAACCTGCACTCAGCTAACGTTATTTGGAATTTTCACTTGTCCCACCAGAAAAATGTAAATATAAAAATATTTTTATACACACCAAATTATATAGTTATATATTTTTTCTTTAATTACAAATATTTTTTTTATTACTATTTTCATATTACATCTCTTTAAAATAAAACAATAATTAATATGTAAAACAATACTAAATTGTTTTTTATTTTCAATAATAACCTAAAATCATACAGTGTATGATTTAACTCGTTTGATAAAAAAACAACACTGTGATTTGTTTATAATCTGGTGCTTGTCATTTCAGTTTGATGTATAATATGATTTATGCTTGTTGCAGTTTGATTTTACTGAACCCCATTTCCTTGTCCTATAGATGCATCCGACACATGTGGCATTGCTGCCTCGCGTTCCAGGCGGGAGAAAAAAGAGAAAGTGGGGCGCAAATCGGCTTTAGAGCAAATTAAACGAGCCAAGAAGGGAGAGAAGGTTAAATATGAGGTACGTTGCATGTCAGCTGTTGGTACACGTCACCTGTGCTGTTCCAGTGTTTTAACATTTTATTGTGATCAGGTGGAGGAGTTCACCAGTGTGTATGAGGAGGTGGATGAAGAGCAGTACTCGAAAATGGTGCGGGAGAGACAGGATGATGATTGGATCATTGATGACGGTCAGTTAAATATTCATAACTCTGCTAAATTCAATGTTTAAAAGTACACCAGCTGAATGTATGTTGTGTTTGTCAGATGGGACAGGCTATGTGGAGGATGGCCGAGAAATCTTTGATGAAGAATTGGATGATGATGCACTGGAGAAGGGCCCTAAAAGTGAGTGTTGAAAAAAAAAAATCAGCTTTTTTGACGATTAGCAATACTAAGCATTGTTCTTTGAGTTGTCTTTACCAGTTTATTATCGTAAACAGGTAAACAAGGTGGAAAGGGAGGCGATTCGAAAAAGAATGCGAAAAAAGTGTCTGTCAGTAAACCCAACAGCATTAAAAGCATGTTCATGAATAGCAATGTGAAGAAACCTACTGAGGTAAGACTCAATTTGCCACTTTGTTCACTGTATGTTTTTTCAGTGTAATTGACCTTTATGTAACTATTTAATCTAAACATTAATTAAATTAACTTGCACTTAAATATTAAAGGAGTAGTTCAACCAAGAAGGAAAGTTCTGCCATTATTTGGCATTTGTAATTGAGATCAAAGAGGTAAAAAATGTTCTGTAGTTTGAACAGAATTGTCTTTTTCCATGATTTGCATTGTAGAAACATGTAGATCTGTCTCAAGATGATCTGCTGGGAGATATTCTGCAGGACCTGCACTCTGAGGTGAATGTTTATGACCTTTTGTATTAATAGATAACAGTCTACTTTTAAAACAGACATCCTATATGCGCTTTCAGTCTACAATGTTCATACTACATGTCAGTCATTGCAGCTTCATGACCTCATGATCATTTGAATGTTTCACAGAAGCCAGTTTTGCTCACTCCACCGCCAGTCATTACTCTGAAGAAGAAGAAGAAAACACTGGGATCCCCTATGAATCCATTTTCAGTCAAACCACAGGTGCCAAAGGTAGCGATCCCTTGTTCAAAAGGATAAAACTTAGATTTTTTTTCTTCGTGAGGCTGAAGATGCGTACTTTGGGTTTCTTTCATTTTTATTCAGAACGGATGCATTAAAGTGATCAAAAGTGACAGTAAAGGCATTTATAATGTTACAAATTATGTAAGGTCTGTTATTTAAACTTTCTATTCATCAAAGAATCCTAAATGTATCATGGTTTCTTAAGCACCAAACCAGCATATTAGAATGATTTCTGAAGGATCATATGACACTGAAGACTGGATAAGGCTTAAAATTCAGCTTTCCCATCACAGGAATACATTATAGTATAATATTAAAATAGAAAACAGTTATTTTAAATTGTAATGAAATTCCACAATATAAGTTTTTACTGTATTTTTGAAAATCAAAATAAATGGAGCTTTGGATAGCACAAGAGATTTCTTTAAAAAAAGACTACTGGTTTCAAACTTTTAAATGGTATTGTAAATAGGAAGTTACATACTGTAAGTATGTGAAACAGTCACTATACAAACCTTTTGTCCATCTCTCAGAATTCACCTGAAGTCCAACTGTCAAAGCCCAGACCTGTGGGGATTCCTCCAGCTGAACCTTCATACAGGTCTTCTGCTCATATTAAACCTATTACCACACAGATAAAGGAGCCCAAGACAGAGGAGCCTGAAGGTATGTCTGACCTCAATATTTGGGTGAAATGTCTTGAAAATATGTTGCTTTCAATTGTTGTTTTAAACTTGTACTTAGACGATGCAATTGAGTTTAATGAGATGGACTTTGATGAGCCCATGGAAGCAGAGACCCTGGAGGAGGAGCCAGTGAAAATGAAGGCTGAGCCTGATACCACACCCACTGTTAAAGCGGAGCCCAAGACTGAGCCACAGGATGAGATGTTAATGTATGTTTGCAACACACAGGCTATGCATGAATGCAGTATACTCTACTAAAGATGCCATAACTTTCCTGTTTGCTCTCCTCAGATCTGGACTGGTTGGTGGCATGGGCTGGGAAAAGATGGAGGAGGGGGAACCAATGGAGACTCCTGTGGATGTGCAGGTGGACTCAAGCCAACTCCCGCTGGTGGAGGGACCTGATGGAGATATGGTTTTCCGCTTTTACTGGTTGGATGCTTTTGAAGACCTATACAACCAACCCGGTGAGCATCTGCTCCTCCATGATTTTGCATACAAATCCTAATTTCCAATGGTTTTAGGTCTTTTGACTCATAATTAATTAATATATTATCAAATCAAATGCTTAAACTTCAAATGATCAATTTTAATGTTTTCTTTCCTATTCCTACATAATTGCAATGATTTGGTTTCCATAAAAGGTGGTTCTGTACATTTTTTGTTTGTTTCCCTGTGAAGGTGTGGTGTACCTGTTTGGAAAGGTCTGGATTGAGTCAGCTGAAGCACATGTCAGCTGTTGTGTTGCTGTAAGGAACATTGAGAGGACGATGTATCTCCTTCCTCGAGAACATGTAAGACTGCCCTTATTTAGTTGACATGCAGATACAAAAATATGCATCTTTAATTCATTTTTTTGTGTTACTGTGGTTTAGAAAGTGAATCTGGCAACAGGCGAGCAGACGGACAGTGTGGTAGGAATGATGGATGTGTACCAAGAGTTCAACAGTCTCTCTGAGAAGTTCAAAATCATGAAGTTTAAGTCCAAGGTAATTGCTGCTATCCATCATTTCTGCTTTTTGTGCCTTGGAAACTACAAATATACATTTACAGGGCTCTACAATGCGACCATTTTGCTTGCATATGCCCCTAAAAATCGATACGTGCGAACCGGAAAAATGATTTACGAGCACAATGTGCGAGTAACTACAACCTACCATCTCGAAAACGAGACGATAACTAAATAAAAACTAGTTTTGAATGACAAAAACTATGACGAAAATCTATGACATTTTGGTCAACGAATAAAAACTAGACAAAAATGTTAGATAGTGATGATTTGGGAAGCGATCCAGTCAGAACTGATGGCCTGCATTTGTAGATGCGCATATTTGTCCTGTAGTAGGGACGTGCTGATCTACCAGCGACACACGGGTTCACATGCGCTGCATGTCTCATAAAATATTAAAAAATGTAAACGTCTGGGAGAATGAGTAGAGCAGCCATATAGATCTGAATGAGAGTGACGACGACGCATAGTTTTCTGTGCGCACACAACCGACTCGAAGCGTGCAGCCACACACAGTGCGCGAGGACTGAATTTAGCTCTCTTTCGTGTCTGAATGGACAAATACACAACATTATGTCGAAATGTCCGTTTTGGAGAGTATTCATGTGAACTGTGTCGGTTAAGTCTTAAACAGTTTTGAGTGTTTCGGATGTGCATCAGTGCAATTGGATCCGTATGTAATTGGATATGATTCGATGTCTTAAAGTGACCGTGAGGAATAAACCTAATGCAGTCTGTGTCCTTAATATTGATGAAGCAACAAAAGAAAAAGAGAAAAGCATTCACTGCTCGTTAATAGCTTTAATAAGGATTCATTATATTTAATTCATACAAATAAATATGTGTGCTGCTTGAAATAATAAAGAATGATGTATGCAAGTAGTTATAAAGAATGCATATATCATTCATTGAAAGAAGACTATTCTACTTTAGGAAAAGTGTTTTTATTTAATTTTAAGATATATATTTTAAGTCACATAGTTAAATCTGTATATGTTCGAACTTTAAAATCATTCATATTATCAGGTTAATAGGATAATGTCTCCAAAATGTCTTTGTGTGCTCCTAGATTTTTTCATTTAGGAGCACATGTGATCCTTGGGAAAAACCTTAGCGTAGAACCCTGATTTATAAAACATGCTTCCCCTGTTCCAACAGCCGGTGACCAAGAATTATGCTTTTGAGATCCCAGATATCCCTTCACAGAGCGAGTACCTTGAAGTCAAATACTCTGTGAGTAGACGTCTCTCCCTTGTACACTCAAAACAGTCATGGCTATTTTATTGAAACTTCCTGGAATGAGTCTGAAGTGTTTTTTTGTAATATGCACATTCTGTTTCTGTAGGCTGAGCTTCCTTCATTGCCATCGGAGCTAAAGGGCTCAACATTTTCCCATGTGTTTGGCACCAACACCACCAGTTTGGAACACTTCCTCCTTAATAGGAAGATCCGGGGACCTTGCTGGCTTGATGTGAAGACCCCTCGTAAGATTGAATCTCTCTTGTAAAACATACATACAAACAAACCATTTTTCTGGATTTTCTAAACAAATGAGCATTCGGTAACACTTGATAGTCATCCAAATATTGTAATCATTTACTGTGCCCACTCTCGCCATCACCTCTAGAGCTGAGCAATCAGCCTATAAGCTGGTCTAAGGTGGAGGCTGTTGCACAGAAGAGTGACCTGATCTCAGTAGTTAAAGACCTGTCACCACCTCCTCTGGTCGTCATGTCCATAAGCCTCAAGACTGTGCAGAACCCAAAGACCCACCAGAATGAGGTAAAATCTTGATCTGAACCCTCATACACTCTCTGCAGGTATCCGATGCAGTCAATGAGATTCGAAATAACTGAATATCAAATCATACTTGTTAGGTTGTAGATGAGCCGCACTTGTACATCTTTTAAGCAGTTTATTAACACTTCTTCTTGTGTTTTACCTTGAGCAGATTATATCCCTCGCTGCCCTCATTCATCATCAATTTCCTCTGGACAAAGCTCCACCACGGCCCCCTTTCCAGACCAATTTCTGTGGTAGGTTCCTCCACTCTGCATCTTTATAGCTTGAGTGTGAGAGTGATGTCCAAAACTCTCCAATGAACATCCAAATTTATTTTAACCCATAACGCATTCCGATCATTTGAGCCAGATGAGATTTCTGAATTCATACATCTAAGTTAGATTTCTCTCAAAAATACATATGTAAAATGCATGGCCTCTGTCCCATATCTTTCACACACTTTTAGTTCTGAATTTTTTTGATAAACTTGAATATGCATGCATGAACATGCTATAAACAAGCAACAAATATTTGTGACACATCAAATAAACTACAGCCCAAAGCAGTGATTAAATACCAAATCTTAATTTGAAATCGAAAGGAAGGTTTAAAAACTCTGCTGCCACCTATTGATAAACCATTGAAAAAAAGAGTCATTTTTCATTATAAAACTGAAAGTTTATTCAAGAAAAATGTATATTTTGTTTCAAAACATTTTTCTGACCAAACAGCAACTATTCTAGAAAATGTAGGTTTCATAAATTTGGACTGTTTTTGAGCAGTCATAAGGTAAAAGTTTAAAGTACTTGCAGTTTTTTTTTTTTGCATTATAAGGCTTAAATGAATATTTTTATTTTATTTTGATAGTCATTTTTTAAATATCACAGCTTATTTGAGCTTATATAACTAATTATTTTCTTTTGCAGTGGTGAGCAAGCCCAATGACTGTATCTTCCCATATGATTTTAAAGATGCGGTCAGGAAAAAGGTAATTGTTCTTATCTCCCGGATGAAGTTTGCTTTGTTTTGGATTTATGCATAAGGTGATAATGTGTTCAATAAAATCCTCTTGATTTTGCTTGTTGATTTTACTCAGAACGGGATAGTGGAGATTGCCGGTACAGAGCGGGCACTTTTGGGTTTCTTCTTGGCCAAGATGCACAAGATTGATCCAGATGTCTTAGTGGTGAGCTAAAATGTGCTCAGTAAGCTCGTACATTGCTGATGCATTTTATTTATATACATTTTTATTTTATTTTTTTATTTCTAATTTGACTATATCTTCCTTCTGATGCTGTAGGGCCATGACATCTTTGGTTTTGACCTTGAAGTGCTCCTGCAGAGGATCAGTGTGTGCAAAGTGCCTCACTGGTCAAAGATTGGCCGTCTAAGAAGAGCCAACATGCCCAAACTGGGGGTCGGAAGTCTTCTTTTACATGAAGTCGTTTCAGATTGTGATTTTGTCAAGCAAGCAATGTTTTAATCCATTTGTGCATCTCTTTTTATCTCAGGGTCGCAGTGGCTTTGCTGAGAAGAGTGCCACTTGTGGACGCCTGGTTTGTGATGTTGAGATCTCTGCCAAAGAGCTGATTAGGTGTAAGAGTTATCACCTGACTGAGCTGGCTGCCCAGATCTTAAAGACAGAGAGGGTTGTGGTGCCACCAGAGAACATCAGGAACTTCTACAGGTTAGCTGGCACCTGTAGGGTCGCATTTGAGTCCTCCTTCAATCATGAGGATATTTACTATTATTGCAGTGTTTTAATTTTTCTATTAATTTCTTTTTCTCCTTTTTCAATAGTGATTCCCCGCACTTACTCTACCTTTTGGAGGTCACCTGGATGGATGCTAAGCTGATTCTGCAAATCATGTGCGAGCTGAACGTGCTGCCTCTGGCAATGCAGATCACTAACATTGCCGGTAACGTCATGGTAAGATACCTTTATAAATAATTCCACTTTTTACTAGACCTGTTGTAACCACATTCTAGAATAGTGTTTCTTATTTGATATATAATCAGTATAAGACGCATAAATGTCTACATTCTGATTTATATGCCAAATATTTTATTTATATTCCGACAGTTGACTCAATCACTTCGAGCTGCATCCTGCTTGCCTTATCAGACTAGTGGTTTAGATTTTCACTAGCTCCACCATGTTTTGTATATTGTTTATATTTATTGTCTTATTCGGCCAATTCAGTGTGAATAAATTATGTAATTCATGCTTTTCTAATGCTTGACCTTTCATCAGTTCTCTTGTTCTCCCGCAGTCTCGTACTTTGATGGGTGGACGCTCTGAAAGGAACGAGTACCTACTGCTCCATGCTTTCCATGAGAGGAACTTCATTGTTCCAGACAAGCAGTTCTTTAAGAAGCCGCAACAAAATCTGGTATTAGATATTTTTCCCCCCTTTATTGCAGTTGTCAGACAATTTTAGCTTTAATTGATTCTGTTCCAATACTTTTTTGTCTTTTAATTATGTTCTTAGGCTGAGGATGAGGATGTTGACCCAGGGAAAGGCAAATCCAACAAAACGAGGAAGAAGGCAGCTTATGCTGGAGGTTTGGTGCTGGACCCAAAAATTGGTGAGTCATTGTGTCTTAGGGTTGTCAAAAGTACCGACTTCGGTACCAAGTCAGTACTGAAATTTAAAAAATGTGACGCTTTGAGCACTGTTGAGTGGAATCATAAACACCTGTGATTGGCCTTTGTGTTCACAAGCTCATCGGATATCTCTGTGATAGGCTACAATGATCAACGCACGGGAGCGTTTGAGAGCACACGGAAGTGTTTTGAAAGACGCATGCTTTCAAACTTTCCAGTGTATCTGTGTAAGCGCTCACTGGAGAGAGACATTGATGTATATTTGATGAGTGCGTGAGTACAATGGCCATTCACAGGTGTTTACGATTACGCTCAACAGCCCTCAAAGCGTCACATTTTTTTTCCAAAGACTTGGTACCGAAGTCGGCACTTTTGACAACACCATTGTGTCTTTGTGCATCTCATGGGTTGAGTTTATGTTTGTGCCTCCTAAATCATCTATTCTATCTTCTGCCACCAGGTTTCTATGATAAGTTCATTCTGCTGTTGGACTTCAACAGCTTGTATCCCTCCATCATTCAGGAGTTCAACATCTGCTTTACTACCGTTGAGAGAGGAGCGACCAATGCACGCAAGAAAACTGTGGTGCGTCCAGGGGGCGGCCGGCTGTGCCTGCATGGGTAGCTTTGTATATTTTAAGCATGCCCTAAACTTCCATGATTACAGGAGGATGAAGATGAAATTCCCGAGCTGCCAGATCAGAGTCTGGAGATGGGCATTCTTCCCAAAGAAATTCGAAAACTGGTGGAGCGCCGACGACAGGTCAAACAGCTAATGAAGCAAGCGGACCTCAACCCTGACCTGTACTTGCAGGTAAATACAATCCCAGGAAACACTTAAATATCTTTCTGCATTGATATGCATGTTAAGAGTCTTATCCTAGCTCTGTCAATGTCGTTTTTTTTGTTTTAAAACACTGAAATAAAGACTTTCAATGCATTCAATCATTGATGAATCTCCTCTAATAGTATGATATCAGGCAGAAGGCCCTTAAGCTGACAGCTAACAGCATGTACGGATGCCTTGGCTTTTCCTTCAGTCGCTTTTACGCCAAGCCTTTGGCTGCATTGGTCACTCATAAAGGAAGAGAGGTATGTAACAATACACATACTATATTTAGTGGGTATACTGTTTAAATCTACTGTACTCCTGTTGCACGAAAGGATTCTGTTTCACATGTTTTTTGCAGCATTGAGCATTGTGATCAATCGCAGATGCTGCACAGTTGTGCACATGAATGCAGTGGCCAATGATTGAATCAGAGGCTTTCGTTTAATGGTTACGATATCAAGTGAAATACTCAATTATGATTTTTCCTCAATGTGCTGACACTGATTGAAACGGGATGTTGGGTGGAACCTAACAAAGAACGTACCCCCCCCCCCCCCTCTAAAAATATCTTTCATCACTTACTTTATTTTTATTTAATTTACATTGTTGTTTTTTCTCAGCCTATATTCCTGTAAGAAATTACATTTTAAATCTAAACATTTTAAAAATAATAGTTTTTAATGTTCAAATTACACATTTTAAGAATATAGACTACCTTAAAGCTTATACAGTTCTACCAGGATTTTTTTGGGTGGCAATTTCCAGAAATTTGCAAAACAAAATATATATTTTACCATTTTACCACATTTACCATTTTATGTATTGTTAGATGCACAATAATCATACATGGCACAAAGGACAAACAAAATCCATACATTTTGTTACATATATAATTTTTATATATATTTCTTTTCATTTTTTGTATTTTTAATAAATTTAACTAATTTTAGTGTTTAAGTGCTTTTTGTTATGTGCTTTTGTCCTTTTTTATTTCGCTCTTTTTTATATTAATTTGTCTTTTTAGTACTTTAACTTATTTCAATTATTTAGTTTTAGTATTTTTAGTACTTCAACTTCCACAACATTTCTAATATTTATATTTTGTTTTAGTTCAGCTTTATTTCAATTGACAAACAACTTTTTTTTTTAGTTATAGCAATAACAAAAGCTTAACAATAGTTTTCTGACAAATGATTTAGTTTCTTAATGAGTTTCATGAAATATGCAATATTTAGGAAAGGTTTAACATGAGTTTAGATGAAGTATACCACAAAGTATTACATTACCATTCATAAACCATTGGCGCCATGCTCAGTTCCTGCCACTAGAGTGCAGTATAAACTCAGCCATCCCCATGTTTACGCACAAGCTGCTCCTCGGGCCTCTGGCTCTGAAATTACTCTTTCCTCATGAGCCTCTGTTCTCTTTTGTGTTTTAACCAATTTGACTTGATCTCTTGTTCCTTTTATGCCACCTCCTTGGCATGATTGCCGGCTACCTGCTCTTGAGTTTAATGAGACCAGACTTTTGAAAGCCCACTGGGATGTAGCAATACAAACGGCGACACATTCACATTCATGCCCCTCTCCCTTCTTCGACATTGCCGCGGGGCGTTATGGGGCATTGTTTGAAATTTGGGGGGAACCAGTAATTACAATCTCTTTGCATTAAGCCACAGAATTCAAAACGCAGCTTTTTACTGCCTCGGTGTGCCTGGTTTGTTACAAGAGCAACAAAAAACCCAGTAAGTTCAATGAGAGGAAAAAGGAAAGCATGTGACATTGATTTCTACATTTGAAGATTAAATTTTGCAGTCCTGAAGCCACTTCACTGGAGTCCCGCCAATATTAATATGCGATTCTTCATGTCGGCAAGACCAGCTTGACTCAACAACCCTAATTTCTTTGATTAGTCTTATTGTGATACATATTCTCCACTGTCAACCAGCGTGGTACCCAACTGTGTTCTAAGATGCATTGATACAGATCAATGGGAAATGGAAAGGGGGGACGTTAGCAACAAATTCTCACACTTGCGTTACTTTGACCCCGACATTAGTGCCGTAATTTGAATGCTCATGTATTCAGTTGCCATTTATATTTTGATTGAGTGGCTTCTTTATCTGATGAGAACCATGTTAACGATAGGCTTAGGTGTTGTGGATGTCATTTTTTTCCATGGCGCTAAAGATGCTTGATTTTGCCCCCATTTGGATGCCCTCCTGAGCTTCTCATCTTTCCTGATTGGCCTACGGTAAGGGGATCTGGACAAGCCCCCGGTGATTCTCGACTTGTTGAAATATGCAGGTTCTCAGAGCCGTGATGGAGATGACGGCTGTTTGGCACCAGCGTCCGAAGGATTTAGTGCACTATATTCTGATTCAAACTTTTAAGAGGGCAAGAAGTCAAATAGGCGATTTTTCTTTTTTCTTTTGTGTCTTCCATTGGTGTCAGACACGCAGAACGTAACCGTTATCTAATTTGACAATTAGGTTTTACTATCGTCAAACACTAAATTGTGTCACATGGCGCGCCAGCCTCAACTTCTGATGGATGGTCTGCTGTCTGCACCATCATTGTTTTGGGATAAGAATTACAGGCGCTCTGCTTTTAATAGAGCTAACTAATGCTTTCTGAGAAGCTAGCTTAGTGCTAACCTGCCTCAGGGGTGTAAATTCAGCCAGCAGGTGTTGTCAAGTGGGTTGAAGTCTAGAGGTGCCGCAAGAGAGAAAGTTTTGAGCTTTATTTGCTGCTTGCCTTGAGTGAAGGAATAGGGTCGGTTTCTTAAAGGATTAGTTCACCTCAAAATGAAAATTTCCTAATAATTTACTCGCACCAATGCCATCCAAGATATCCATGTCTTTCTTTCCTTAGTGGAAGAGAAATTACGTTTTTTAAGGAAAACATTTCTGGATTTTTCTTCGAATAACGAACTTCAATGGCAACCAACGTTTTGAAGTACAAATCAATGCAGTTTCAAAGGTCTTTGAAGTGCTTCAACGGACTGTGCACGATCACAGCTGAGAAAAGAGGGTCTTATCTAGCAAAACGATAGGTCATTTTCAAAAAACAAACAAAAACTTTTTAACTACAATTGTTCGGATAGAGCTGATCTGCAATGCGGCGGGAACTACGTCATCACGTTGAAAGGTCACGCTCGATGACGCCGGCGCTGGCGGAAGTACCGCCCAACTCTTTACAAAGCGACCAAAATTGGTTTGTTTTTTGAAAATGACCTATCGTTTTGCTAGATAAGACCCTCTCCCTCAGCTGCGATCGTGCACAGTCCGTTGAAGCACTTCAAAGACCTTTGAAACTGCATTGATTTGGATTTCAAAACGTTGGTTGCCATTGAAGTCCATTATTCGAAGAAAAACCCAGAAATGTTTTCCTCAAAAAAAAATTATTTCTCCCCATCAACCCTTTTTTTGTTTTTTAATTTGATTTTCCGCTTGCGAGGGACTCTCTTCCTAAAATATAAAGACAGCTACTGTATACTGTATGTATTTCCATTTATAAAACTCAATTTATGCTGTGTGAGAAAAGTGTATAGTATGTTTTTATTTATTATTGTAGTATGTTAAACATTTAATAAAGTTAAGTGTATAAACCCACAGGAACATTTTAAATTCATTTCAAATGAATTTGTATTGTGCTTTTCACAAAAAAGCAGTTTTACAGAAAATAATGGTAAGAAGAAACTACCATCTTTCTGTTTATTAATGCATGTAAGATTCATACAGTATATTTCAAATAAATGCTGTTTTTTTGAACATTCTATTTATCAGAATATTTTCACTGAATGTTTCCACAAAAGTAATAAGCATCACAACTGTATTCAACATTGGAATCTATAGAAGCAAAACAAGATTAGCGAAGTGGTTAATATGATGTAAAACTTGACTCTCTTTTATCAAAACTGGCTTATGCCACTGTATTTTGGTCATTTTGCTGCATGGCGGTATGGGGAAATCCCCCTGTTGGCCAGTTAGCAAGAGCCATGTGCGTTTAGCCTTAGCACTTGTAAAGTGACGTTCCGTGGCCCTTGACCTTTCCAGGGAAACATTTGTTCTGTTGCGAACCCTGTACTCCCCTGGTATGAAATGTATGCCATGGAATAGACGTTTAGGGTTTCATGCTGAGGGGTCCGTCCTGATTGATGTGCCTACATTTTATTTTCAGCTCTTTGTGTGGCAGCCAGTGTGAAAAACGGAGCTTCAGCTGTGGAGCTGGGGAGGGGGTTTGGGTCTGGGGTTAATCGAGTGATGTTTACAACTTCTGTCGCTACGGACTGCTGATGGTTCTGGAACGTTAGTTAGCCTGACCTTTCACCCCACCTTGCCGCCATGCACTGGACTCCTCTTTACCTAGTTTAGACGAGTTCACGAGTAAAACAAAACGTATTATGCTGTGAAGGATGGCATGCCCTTGTGCCATGAATTCTTCAGATCTTAAGCGGCTGTTGGTGAGATGAGATGGACTGTCGTGGTGACGGGGAGGTTGAGTTAGGTGTCATCTGAGTAAACATTGTTTCCTTGCTGCTCTCTCAGACGACATATCCAGTTGTCCAAATTACAAAGGTCATTTTTAACTTTCCCAGAATAAGATGCAAGTGCCCTTCTCCCCCCTGTAGTCATTGTTGTATGCACCGTTTGACCTTGTGGTCTTTGGTTGGGGATTTGCTCCTGATATCACTGGACTTAACAAATAGTCACAGGGCCCAAAGAATATTTTTGGATTTGGGCGCGAGATGCAGTCGGCCTCACGTAGCTTCACGTTCTTCGCACAGGTCCCCTCAAGAGCTTTGCACCTTTTAATTTAGGCTGGCATCATGAGTGATGTGTTATTCTTAACTAATACCTTCTGTGGACTCTTTTAATGTTGTGTCTTTAAATTTAATGACACGATTGATGTCATTTTCCCTATTCGGCTCAATGAAACGCTTCTGTTTAGCTGTAATGAAATCTTTATCCTAGAGACTGGTATTTCTGTTAATGAATAAGTGGAAAGAATAATGTCGCCCTGCATGTGTTGAGGTGCTACTCAATTTTCCAATGATGTAGTTCAGTAAACTGTAGAACATAGTGTTGAATTACAATGCAGCCTCCTTTAGGAATAAAGCAGAACAGCTTGTTGATTCTAAAGTCCATTCGAATGAAGAAACTCAATTAGAACAAATATAATGAATGCATCCATTGTCCCACTAAAATTCCTATTTATGAAATAATTATAACAATAGTAAAAATTATTGTTTATTTTAGTTTTAAGTGTTTTGAGAATTTTAGTGTTTTAAGTGAATTCAAAGTATTGGGAAAATTAAGTAGTCAATATTTATATATATTATTTGTATAGTGTTATTTTAGTATTGAGATGCTATTATAGTTTTGATTTTTTTAATATATTTTTGATTTTCATTTAGTTATAGTAAATTTGTTATGATTTGATTTAAAAAAAAAGTTTTTATAGTTTTATTACTTTTTTATTTGTTTGTTTATTTTAGCACATCAAGTTAAACTAAATGAAAATGAGAAATGTTGCCTTTGCAATAAATTTAAGTTTAACAAAAGTGTGTGTTTTTTTATGGTTTTAGTTTAAGTATTGTTGAATTATAATAAGCCCGAAATGTTCTCACACAGGCCCCCATGGATATGAAGGGCTTGCCACCTGTGTTGAGATTATTTGTACAGTATGATCAAATAGTGCATTAGTGTGTCAGCTCAAGCTCTTAATTTAGAAACAAGATCTAATAAATTTTGTTGGGAAATATTGATCAGAGGTATTATGTTGGGGTTTTGGAACGGGACGCGGCGTTCTTTTTAGTGGTGTATTTTTACATGCAGTTATAAATGCCAGGCTGCCCGCTAAAGAGATTTCAGGCGGTCGTATTAAATCAGAGAGTGGATTTGCAGTGATATTTTACCCCATAGAGCTCAGAGCTCATGTGATCTGTCCCGATTGCTTCTACACGGTTTATGCAGAATCTGTATTATTCTTTTTTGTGTAAATGTCTTCAGAAATGACTGTCATTTTACTGTTGTCTTTTGTGTGTTTGCTGTTGTTGTGTCCTTTTGATCATGATTTGCACATTGTCAGAGAGGTACTTTATGTGGCCATCTACCTAAAAGACGTGTTTGCATGCTACGAGGGCAATTAATTTTTGCGCGTCCCACTGTGATTTAAATCTGCCTGTGTGTGTGTGTTTTAAATACTCTGGCCAGAGGATAGAGAGATGACAGCGGATGTATTTCACCCTGACAGTGCTGTGTGGTTGTTGCTATTTCAGGCAGAGGACTGTCATCCTCAAAATGCTTTTCAGCAGGATGCTTTTCAAAACAATCGTCACCAGATACTTTCTTTTACAAGGTTTCTGTACCGCTCTGGGGCTTAAAATGCCTGCTATGATGTGCACCGAAGCCAACAGAAGGCCAGATGCCCCGGGTGAGCAAATGGCACCACAGGGCATGAGGAATGAACTGTTTATGAGAGCAGCCGTAGACTTCGGTTTTTCTCTATAACCATTCCACCAGCCGCTTGAAATGGTTAGGAAGAGATAAATGAACGTGTTAATGACAGACCTGTCAATTGGGGCAAAAAGATGAAGGGCCTTGTGTAGACTGGGCCAAACACTCCTGTTCTGTCAATCACTGCAATCTGAGCCAGTTGCTTCAGTTCATTGGTGGTATTTCAACACCATTTTAACTTTAGGATGCACTGCTTGGTATCAATTTCCATTAAGAGCTTATTGGAGTCAATTTCGAGTAAGAGGCATTTGGAATGACTTTAACTTCCGTAAAGTGACGTATTTCCAGTTTGAATTGAATATTAAAGTAGGCTGAGACTTCATTTAATCCATCAGGATTTATTTAGAGTATAAAAAGTAGGCGTTATTGTTTACTGGTGCCATGTCTCTCACATGTTACATTATTAGGCATTTAAACGGAGAGCAAATACAGTTCATTAATGATGTTTAAGAAGCAACTAAAAAAAAAAGGTCCCACTTTATATTAAGTGGCTTTAAGTACTATGTATTTACATTGAAATTAATAATTTGATGCAATGGAATTATTGTGTACATACATGTTTTTACATTGTACTTATATTTTAAAAATACCAGCATGTAATTACAGCTGTAATTCATTTATGTAATTACACAGTTGACCCTTCCCTTACACCTTAACCTACACTTATACCTACCCATACCACCACACCAGACCCTAACCTTACCCGTATCACACCTCAATAGCAGCAAAAGTGTATTGCAATAAAACATGAACACAATAAGTACATTGTACTTATTTTTCGATCTAAGTACATAGTACTTAAAGCCACTTAATATAAAGTGGGACCAAAAAAAAAAGTATTTACTGATGCATCAAAGAACAATTAGTTAGGCGTTTTTGCTTGAATGTGTGTGTGTGACAGAGGCATTAGTGATCTGATCGTAGGCTCCATAATGACCCTCTGCTGACTCTTTATCATGTCACGCTCCAGATGTGTCCCCAGGCATGTGACGGAGAGGGTCTGGTCCCCTTTTCCGTCTTACTAACTGGCGGCTTTTGCTCTAACAGCCGCTAATTCACTGGGCTTTCTAATTACAGTCCACTTTTGTCACTTCTGCCCGCAGTCAGACAGGGAGCTGAGAAAAGGCTAAATGGGGCACTGTTGGGCCACTGGACAAAAATACAGAATGTCGAAAACATTTACAGATGAGATAGTGTTGTCTTTGTGTTTAGTCATTCCTGCACAACAAAGAAATTATAGATTTATTTAATCAGCATAAAGACTGAATTTAGTCTTTAGTACATTTAGGCTGAATAAAGATAAATATTGTTTTAATATAGTGTGTAATTTATCTTTTAAAACCGTTAAGGCCAGAGTGGCTTTATTTTTCATATGTTGGGGTTTCAGAGATGTTTGATGCAATTTGAAAATGTGTTTTTTGTTTGACTAACTGTGTTTTGCTGGCAGGACGTGGACCGAACAGTCGGCTCTGTGCCTTCTTTCTGTATGCTTATTCTCAGATGTGTTGGTCGGCATGCGTTTTAAGATGAGCTGTCCCCACTCTTATTTCTGAGGCATAGTCAAATGACTTGTCTTTCAGCAGCACATGTATCCCCCCCAACCTGTTTCTGTTGTCCTAATGCACTGACATACATTACAGTGCCCATGGAAACCTATGCAAACATAATCTAACTCATTACTGTAGCCTCTTTTCTTTTTTCCTTTCCTTTTTGCTGGTCTAACTATACTATACTTCGTTAATATCTGACTGCTTCAGCGTTAACAGTGGAGCTAAATAAACTATGTACAGTGCACGGTTGCATTGCTAAGTGGCTGTAACTTTACGACTCCCTGTGAAGTAAACTCGCACCTGCTCAAGGTCAGAAACACTCACACACACAGAGACAGATGGTGTAGCAATTTATGTGTGGGCTCTATGGGTACCGTTGGAAAGCTGGGTGCGGAGCAAAGTCTGATGACTAGAGCCACCTCAGCCTTCTGTGAAGTCTCTGTGATGCCACCTAGAGTTTGTATTGTATTGTGCATTATTAGTGGTTAAATACTTGAGGTTAGGGATTTGAAACAAAACACCCCTAACATTTTTCAAAACACCTTAGCAGTAACTTTTGCATGGGCAAGTACTTGCTTTTTCTCATTTTAATAAAGTGATTGTAGTTTTTAAAATGCAAAAATGGAAGACACACCAACAGCAAACCCTATATAAGAATGTTTAATCCTGCTTAATTAGGTGCATGTTTGTGTGTTTTGGGGTGACCTTGGCTATGTTGGTTAATGCCAACAGCTATTTTGTTATTACTCAGACCTGACCTCCTACTTCCCTCTGGGAGGCATGTTACACCTCATAAAGCATGCTTAAGTCCTTCTCCAGTTTCAAGGAGTGGAGCTTCCCATGTTCTGAAATAGCCTCGTCCTTGTCCCTCTGGGGGCTTGGGTTTGGCTACGGTGTGTGCTGGGGGGCATGAATCCTGGTGTCTTGCTCGATTGCTGTTGACAGGCTGCAGTGTGTCCCTGTCTCTTTGAGGCCTCAGATTAGCGCCCCTTATTCCCCTACCGACCCCCCCACCTGTCCGAGTCCCTCTTCCATAGGTCACCCTGCATGCCGGCACAGCGGCTGTGGGGTGTATGTTTAAGGCTGGACACCCTGAGTAAACAGTCACTGTTATCATGACACTTCAGATTTGTACAGTCTCTGTGTCTACCTGTCACTGTCTGCAGTGTGTTTGTAGGATAGGTTTGTCTCCTTTATTGTGTCCTTTTTGAGGCCTATCTATAATTTGAATCAGTTCAAAAGTAAAGAGGTGATAGGAAATGATGTGAAGATTAAAGGTTTTTTCATGGAAATCAGGTATATGGCTGTATTTCTTATTTTTTTTTCCATATTAAATCCTTAACATACCATTGGAAAGGTACAAGCTTTCCACATGAATATTAAACTGCACAGCTGTTTTCAACATTGATTATAATAATAAAAGTTTTGAATGCTTTATGAAGGATCACACGGAAGACTGTAATAATGGCTGGTGAAAATTCTGCTTCTGTGATTTCACAATTTTACTGTTTTTACGGTTTTATTTTAATCTAATAAATGCAGCCTTGGTTACCACAAGACTTCTTTCAAAAACATAAAATCATACCTCAAACTTTTGAATGGTAGTGTAGTTAATTTAATTACAGGAATGTTTCAGTAATTGTAAACCTCTATTTGAGCCTCACTATGGATTTTATAAAAAAATAAAAAATTAACCCCCCCCCCCCCCAGCCTCTGTTTATTTTTTTTCTTTTGCTTAACATGTATTATTTTTTCCTTGCGCTCTACTCCCTCTTTCTTTCATTTTTCCTTTTGTCTGGCACCATTTTTTTTTCTCTCTGACAGCTGTGGTTTACATGGGTCTCTCTTTGCAGCTGGACAACCCCCCCCCCCCCTCTCTCTCTCACACCTTCTCTCTCTCTCCTCTCTCTCTCCTTCTCTCTCTCTCTCTCTCTCTCCTCGTCATGCAGTCCAGTGGTGATTAAGTCTATTAGGCCTTATAATGACTCTGCTGGTGTGTGGGTTTGGAGCCTCATTTCAGTGCAGCTAATAGACCTCTTAGCCAATTATCCTCCATTTAGAAGCAAATCACAGAGGCTTTTTCTCTCCCCCTTTGATAAATGTTGAATTACTGAATAGATTTGCTAATTAAATTCTTTGTGTGGTTTGCATGTGCGAATCCTCGTGTTCGTGTGTGTTGGAGTTTACGCATGTGCGATTTCTTTTCCTACTATTTCTTGTTGATAGATGTATATACACCCAAGTGAGTGGGTTTGTTTGACTTACCAGTTTGACCGATTTGAAATTGATATTGTTCTCTGCTTGCTGTGTTTAGTATTTATTGTGTTTCCCGGTTGACATGCGGTCTTTTGTCTCCCACAGATTTTGATGCACACCAAAGAAATGGTGCAGAGGGTGAGTCATGATTACTGTATGTTACAGTAATAATTAAGCGGCACTTGTCGCGTTTGTTATTTGTAAGC
The DNA here is from genome assembly GCF_051911475.1 of Siphateles boraxobius. NCBI lineage: Eukaryota > Metazoa > Chordata > Actinopteri > Cypriniformes > Leuciscidae > Siphateles > Siphateles boraxobius. The sequence continues at coordinate 20,611,350 of NW_027508876.1, forward strand.
CGTGTGTGGGTTTGGTGGTTTACAATTCTCCCTTAGATGAATCTGGAGGTCATATACGGGGATACCGACTCCATCATGATCAACACCAACAGCACCAACCTGGAGGAGGTCTTCAAATTGGGAAACAAGGTAAGTTTGGGAAAGAGTGGAGAGTGGGTTTCTGCACGTCTCAAAGAAAAATGCTATCGGATCTTTAAAGCATGAATGAGTCCGATACTAGTGATTGAGACATCACTGACAATCAGGAGAGAATTAAACCAGCTATTCTGCAACCAGCACCAATTGAATAGATGTGTCTGTGTAGGTGAAAAGTGAGGTGAATAAACTCTATAAACTCCTGGAGATTGACATCGATGGCGTGTTTAAGTCTCTTCTGCTGCTGAAAAAGAAGAAATACGCAGCACTGATGGTTGAGCCGCAGGGAGATGGCAAATACACCACCAAACAAGAGCTCAAAGGCCTGGACATTGTGCGCAGAGATTGGTGTGACCTGGCCAAGGAGTGTGGCAAGTCAGTGGACTGAACTTTCAGTAGCCCTATCAGTCCTTTATAAAGACTGTAATGTAATAGTATTCTTAGCCCTCTGTATATTCTTTTGTAATATGGTTGTGGTTTTACATGATCTTTTTCCCTTTCATCCAGTTATGTGATTGGTCAGATTCTGTCAGACCAGAACCGTGACACCATCGTTGAGAACATTCAGAAACATCTGATTGAGGTTGGAGAGAAGGTGGCCAATAGCAGTATCCCACTCAACATGTTCGAGATACACAAGGTAAAGGACTGAATTAGAAACAACAAAAACTCATTTAAAACTAGGAGAGTTCAAACTAGAGCTGTCATTAACAATTATTTTAGTATTCGATTGATTATTTTATTAATCTGTTTTTTTTTTGCTAATACAAATAGACCTAAGCCTTTAAAATGACTTAAAATACATACCGTATATAATAACAATGAGGCAATAACATTGGGTTCAAATTTAAGTATCAAAAGCAAGTAATCAAATAGTTTAATAAAATAACTTAAAATACATAATATACATAATAAAAAATCATCTTATGTGCATTATGTATTATAAAAAATGCCTGAAGAGGACACCAACGGCCTGGTCTTGTTACACTTTACAGCAGATTAAATCTTTCCCAGATGAAAGTTATAAGCCAACCAAACTCGCAGCATATGCAGAGATAGTTTGAGACGCGCACCATGCATGTAAATGATAACAGGTCATGTGGAGCAGTATTTACTGTGAACGGAGTCGCTCTTAGACACACATAACCTACACGTATGTAAATAAAGCGCATCTATATATTAAACCCTCAGGGAATATATTTATTTAATTGAATTGGAGCCTTTGTGAATTCACAATAGCACTATGCTATAGTATGTTTTTTTTTAAATGGATTTAATATATCTTGCAGCCTTAGAAAATGGTCTAATAATGCGGTTCATGTATTCTTGTCCCATGAAATGCGCTACTTCCAGTATTTTGCCAGTTACTCGACATGGGTAATTGCAATCAAGGATTTTTTTTAAATCGAGTACTCTAATGCGAGGAATCCTGACAGTCCTAGTTCTGACTATTTAAAGAATTTTACAATAAAGATTTGAATAACTGTTTTTTGTTGTTGTTTTTTTAAGAGCATGAGAAGAGAATTTCATGGGTGTTTAAACTTTTGACTTAGTAGTCTCATGTAGTTTGTTCTGGGCAATGAGTTGTTTTTTCATTTCAGTCCCTTACAAAGGAACCTCAGGACTACCCTGACAAGAAGAGTCTCCCACACGTCCATGTTGCCCTTTGGATCAACTCTCAGGGTGGGAAGAAGGTTAAAGCGGGTGACACTGTTTCTTATGTCATCTGTCAGGTGAGAATCCAGTGTATTTGTATCTCTGATAAATTGGCAGTAAACCCACACTAACCTTCTACCGCTGCCTATTAGGACGGTTCAAACCTGGCAGCCAGTCAGAGGGCGTATGCCCTGGAACAGCTTCAGAAACAGCCGGGACTCAGCCTGGACACACAGTACTACCTGTCCCAGCAGGTGCACCCTGTGGTGGGCCGAATCTGTGAGCCTATCGAAGGCATTGATGCAGTGCTAATTGCTACTTGGCTAGGTGAGACTTTCTGGACTAGCATTCATTATGTTTAGCCAAAAAGGACATTTTAATTGGGACCAATTCATAAGTAGCATGTACTCCATTGATTTTATATTAATATATATTAATTTTTCTTTTATTCAATAAAAATTTGTTAACTTAATGTCAGTTAAAATTTATTTTAACAATTTTAATTTTTTTCACTGTTTAATTATGTATTGTATTTTTTTAAGATAGTTCGTAAACATGATAATTTTGGAGCTTTTAAAAATATCAAGTGTGTGTGTATATATATACTTTTTTTTTTTTTTGCCTAGCAGCTGAGAATTTACCACCCCAACCAGCACCCCCCTCCCCCCCAAGATGGAAATTCAGTTTCTTTAAAAAGTGCATGAACCTTGCCACTCTGTCTCCATGACAACAGACCCTGTTTGTTTAGTATCCTGCAGTTGGGTCCAAAAACTCAGACACTAATTCAATCTATCCACTATGTTACTAGAACCAAATAGAGGGTGACCTTAATTACTTAACGATTAGCAACACATTTATGTCACATTTGCTCCCAGAATTTGCTTCTTATGCAGTCTCAAAATTGCCTCAAAATACACACTACATTCTCTGTCGATTTCTAACTACAGTTCACGCACCACCACCCCGTTCCCTTGGACTCCGGTGTGTGACATGCTGCATGTTTGCCTGTAGATGGCAGCAGCACCCGGGCAAGAGCGGGCTTGGATCCTCAGAGACGCCGGCTAATCCCCGAAGTCTCATAGTCAACACTTACTTATGTGCTCATTTATTCACTTAGCCAAATTACCCAGGGGGACGTAGACTGTTTTTCCATGCTCTAGTAGTGTTCGGTGTCACCTGGGGGGATTAAATGGAGATTCAGCTGCTGTCTCTTAATGATTTGATGATCTCAGCTGCCTGGGAAAAATCGGATAGCTGTGCTTTCTCTACCCCTCCTTTTTCCCCTTATGTTTCCAGTTTATTCTTATCGTTTGCTAGTCTCTCTCCTCTTGCCTTCTGCAGCCGTGCCATCTTCTCTTTCTTCCTGTCCCTCTCTCCTCTTTCAGCCTTTCCCTATACCTCTTTCCTTCACTTTCTTTCCACTGTCCATAAATACAACCGTGGGGAAGTCTGAGTCTGCTCGGCATTATCACCAACACAGGATGTGCCAGAATGTTCTAACTTGCATTGCTGACTTTTTAAAATGTATATTTACATAGTTGGTTCATTTTCTTTGCTGTTAAATGCTAAATATGAAGCTTTTAGCTTGAGTGCCTTTTAAAAAGGTGTTCCCAGCACCAACTTTTTTTTTTTGACCTGCTTGTCCAGGACTCGACCCAAGTCACTTCCGAGCCCAACAGCAGCAGGAACGTGAGGAAGAAGGGGACAATTTTCTTGGTGCTCCGGCCCAGCTCACTGATGAAGAGCGCTACCGTGATTGCGAGAGGTTTACTTTCACTTGCCCTGACTGTGGTACCGAAAACATCTACGACAATGTGTTTGAGGGGACGGTAAGTTATCAGCTCTCATATTCACATCCATTAACAAACCTGATCTTATCAGTCAGCAAAATGCCTACCAGTCCATCTCGATTCATGCATTTCTCACCATTCAATTGCGTCCTACCTCAACTTCCTGTTAAATATTGTGTAATGACAGGTAACAATAAATTTGAGCGGTGCAGGTGATTACTTCCTCTGCTTCTGGCTTTTACCGGCCTATTAATTTTAGAGCCACACACTTTATTTATAGAGGCATGGCAGAGCTCTTAGGGGGGGGGGAGCGGTTTTGTCAGTGTGTATTCCTGGAGCTCTTCAGTACACAGGATGTCTGTCATACTCCAGGCCGAGGTCAGCGTGGGCTAGAGGAGCATGTGTAATCTGCCACTAATTAAGGGTCCGCACACACACATGCTAATGCACAGCTTTCTCTTGTCCAAGACTCATAAAAGGTGACATTGACCCCTTCCACTGGGCTGATCTCTGTCCTCCTAGTTGTTTGGAGATTTTGCCCTCTGCAGGCCAGGGAAGGCTTGGAATTCTGGGAAAAACTTTATGGCATTTATGTGCACTGTAACTTATACATGCTTTACAAGCGCTAATAGACTTTAATCAGGGTGGAAGCAATATTTTAATTAACGTGACATGAAAACAAGTCTATGAATATGGTACAGACGGATCAATATGTTTAATGATCAATGTTTAACTTCAGTTACAATTAATAATTTAACGTTGTTAATGAGTTGTTGTTTTTTAGTTAATGTTTCTTGTTTGTTTCATATTACAGTATTTTAACATTTCTCTGCTCTGTTCATTGGATTGTTCAGTGAGCACATTGATTGTCTTTGGTCTGAATCAGTCTGAAAACTCAAATTCTCACTGAATCAGCAATGTATAACAAATCAGTTCAACTGACTGGTGAATCAAAGAACCGCAACTAAGGGCTTTGTTTACAAATTTGGCAGCACTGTATGCTAGCTTACAAATATTTAGCCATAGTGATGCAGATTCATCGGCAACATGGCAACATTCCAGAATAGAAGTGCAGGAAACACTAAGCCCATTGAACAGAATATACATTCATCCCATCTAGGGTTTGCTCGATACCACAATTTTGACTTTGGTACGATACCAGAATCTAATACCTCGGTACTGATACTAAATTGATGCCGTAAGTGAAAACCAGCCTCAAAAGATAACTGAATTAAAAGTAATTTTATTAAGAACCCTGCATGACACTCTGCAGTATCAAATGTGTTGCTTGTTTTCCAAGCATAAATATATGAACAACATAAATAGCCCTTCTGAGTGCTCCATACTCAGTAAAATTGAAATGATACATATGACATATGAAGGCCAAGTATGGTATCCCATACTCGGAATTTGTCACACATACACACACTGCAAGCCGTGGACACACACACCCGGAGCAGTGGTCAGCCATTTTTTTAATGTAGCGATTTGGGGTTAGGTTCCTTGCTCAAGGGCACCTCAGTCATTTCCTGTTAGTATTGAGGAGTCGTACCCCCAACCTTCCAATTACCAGTCTGCCTCTAACCATTAGGCCATGACTGCCACAACGTGATACAATTAAAATGCTATTTGTTGTTATAGAACTATTATTGAATTATACAATTAAAATGCTATTTGTTGTTATAGAACTATCATTGAATTATACAAAAAGTGCAATCTTTCTACAAAAAGCATATTGCACATTATAACAAGTGGCAGATCTATTAATTTGCATTTACATTTCAAGACTTGATGCACAGATCTATATTGACTAACAGATTTTTGTCCCATCTGCTGCTATGGTTATCACTCTGTCATCGAAGTTTCGGATAAGTCCCACATTTAGATAAGGTTATTAATTCAGAAACTTTGCAATGAGCAGTATGCAGCATGACACATGCTTATTGTTTACAAAACGTGAGCAAAGAGGGCTCCCAATACAATCACTGAAGCTCAGCAGCCAAAACTCCTGTTATAATCAATGAAGCTGACAACACAATGCATCTCTTATTTAAATTGTGATTTTTATTTTATTTTAAAATGATTCGTGGATGTGCTGAGCTAAGCTTGCGAAACAAAAATTTGTTTTCAGTGGTGATGAGTGGTTTCTGACTAACTTAAACACCTCTGATTGGCCAATATGTTCACATGCTCAACAGTTATGTCTGTGATTGGCTACAATGCTCAACGCTGAACTTTGCTCTTCACGGAGTGCTTACACAAATGTATACAGAAGCATTAACATTATATTGATATTCACGTTATTCTAATTTTATATATCATCAGCAAAATTGTTTAGATAATCTTGTCCCTTTTATCACATTTGCTGGTTTCACCTCAGTTTTTGGTGACACACTACCACATAGCAGTGAACTTCGGAACAGCAGCGTATCAAGTACTGAAATGTGCAAAGTCATGTTTTTATACCGTTTGAAATATGATATACATCAATATTTTTCCAGTACCGGTATGTCGCAAAGCCCTAATCACATAACAGCCTTATTTTCAAATTCGATGTGGCGTCTAACCTGACTAAGCTGTATTGTAGTTTTTACAGATATCCACTTCCAGTGTACACTTTCATGCATGTGGTACCCAGTGTATGTTATGTGGATGAATAAATGGGCTTGTTACATATACTCTCATATTCACCTGATAAAATATCTAATAATTAGGAGTACGGGGTTATAGCAGAGCCCTGGTTATAGGGAGGGGGCTGATGAAAGGAAGACTTGAAGGAACAGCCTTGACTCATAGACACTGCAAATCGTTCTCTTATCAAAGCCAGCCGTGGAGAGAGGGAGGAGGACAACAGGAATGCAAACAGACGATACTAGAGACGGTATTTGCATAGACGCACAGTTTTCCCTTAAAGTGGCGCTCAGTGAAAGATGTAAAGATCATAAAAACGCTAATGGCTCGCAGCGACTACCGCTTCACCACCACCGTGCCATAAAATAGAGTAATTTGTTTGTGTGAGACTGTGAGCTCGAGCAAGTGTGCTGATGCATTAGCTGCGCGCACACACACACACACACACACACTCGGTCCTTCAGCTTATTTGAGGCATAATGAGCACCATAAACAGCTCTGCTAGTGCCCATGTGAGGTTAGATTGAAGAAATATCAGGCTACAATAGTTTTTATCCACTATTTAACTACAATTTTTACCACTGTTACTCAATGGGAGGTCTGGGCCCTTTTAGATGTAGACAAGCAGGCAAAGCTTGCAAATCATCTGCGCAGTATGGAATTTGTTACTTGCTGTCACCCAGATACACAGCTGAACGCTTAATGCAGTGCCATTTTTGCTCTTGCTTGTTTCTTTTCCTATCTGGATACCCTAGAGACTTGGTGTGGGGGCACCGACATTATATTTTTAGTATGTTTGAATGTCTAATAGGTCAGGTCTAATAGCCTTAAAAGCTTCTTTGGGCAATGCCAGTCAACAGTATAAATGCCCTGATTATGTTTTTTTTTTTTTTGTATGTGGGCTTGACTTGTGTATCGTGATCAAATGCTGTGTTAAAAGTGAATTTGTTTGTTTCCAGGGGAGCACCTTGCAGCCCAGCCTCAAGAATTGCTGCCACATCCCCTGTGGGGGCAGCCCGATGGAATATCCCATCCGTATTAGCAACAAACTGCAATTGGACATTCGCCGGCACATCAGGAAATACTACAGTGTGAGTATTAATAAATGCTTCTCGTAATGCACTGCCCATGTGTTCCCGATTGGCCACTACAGGTTTTGTGAATATGGTGTTGCATAATGAGGTGTGTAACTTTAAAGATCTTTTTGCACCAGGAATGGTGCAATTCACTGGTGAAAATTCCCACCAAATGACCCAAATTGTTATTTTGTTTTTTTTACCAAATGTGATATTTAGAATACATTTTTTAATGTATTTTAACAGTAATAATTACATTATCACTAACTTATGACGTAAAAAAATATAAATAATAAAATATATTTATATTATAATTAAAATGAATTAATAGTATTATTATTAATATTATTCCTTATTAATATTAACATTAATAATATTCATATTTTCAATGACCAATTATGATATTCAGGATATATCTTTTTTTAAATTATCACTAGATTATCTACCTTAATACTAGACTACAGCATACAAAATACAAATTATTTACATGAATAATGTCTTTATCAAAAGACAATTAGTAATAATAATAAAAAATATTATTTATAATATTAATTAAATATATTAATTAAATATTATTATATCAATCTATAAGTAGAATAAATAATTACCGCATATTTCATATTTTTCTTCAAAAATGCATTACAAAATTAAAGGAAAAATAAATATACTCAGTCCAGCTAATAAATTCATAATATTTAAAGAACCTGAATTATTCACAACTAAATAAAAATAAATAAATAAAGGTCAGAACATATAAAAGATTATATGTATGTATAGATGTGCATAGATGGATATGTATAGATATATAATGACAGAAAACAGATAGAGTACAGTACAGTCTAGTGGCAACTTTGTATAATTACAGTGTTTAATTTACAACAATAATCTATGATTATATCTATTATATAAGTGTTTCTCAATTTTTGTTCAAATAAACCAACTTTTCCAAAACCATGCAGAAACTTTAATCAATGATTAAAGATGACTTGGAGTCATCTTCGATTGGTCTAACGTCTATATGAAGACCTCTGATGCAAAAGCCACCACTGTCAAAAATGAGATAATTATATTGAATGAATGATCTCCCCACATAGTATGTGTTCATCAAATACTTTCACTTAAAACTCACTAAATCCCAGCTTCAGCACATTCAGAAATGCCGGTACTTGGGTAGAAACCTATACATAGGAGCCTGATAAAAATGTTAATATTAAACAAAAACTTTAGACAGACTGAATTCTGAATTCTTTGTATGTTAACGTGTCTAGGGTAATAAAAAAGTTGTTTGCATGCGCTTTTGCAGAAGCTTTGTGTTCATTTTGTCCACTGTAAAACATGTTTTATACAGTAACATCACAGGTACGCATTATCAAGTTCCTTGTCTGAGGCGTTTCATTTTCTACCTTAATTATAGTAGTTGAGTACTTATTTGAGTTGATCTGAAATGTTCTGATGGCAGTAATATGCTACATTCACATTTGACCACCTAAGCTCTCCGTGAGCATCTTACAGGGGTTAATTTGAGCTCACCTTCCTCATGCTGTTTGTTTATTTCCTGTCTTTTATTGAATTTTTGAAGCGGCTTTTTCGCTCCTGAGCGTTGCTCCAAAACAGCAACTGCCCCCTCCCGCTGCTTCACAAATGGGTTTAATTTTGTATGCACTCTCAGTGTCTTCGCGGCATGGCAGAAATACAGGCCCTGGCGATGTGGCAAGTGTGCAGATATTGGACCTTCGTTAAGAGCACGCATACATCTGTGTATCTAATTTCCCAGCTGAGGGTTTTGATTGACAACCATAATCACTGCACAACCGCGTCCAATCTGCAGGAGCAAGCCAGGTTCTGGAACTCAGGGAAGTTCTGGAATGCCGGAAACTTACGAATCTGACTTGAAAGTTGTGGGGGTATATTCTCCCACAGGGCCGAGCAGAAAAATAAATTAGCAGCCTGAATGTAGCCACCTCCCTCGTTGGGATGGTGCCTGTAGACTCTTTTGTCAGTATGTGTGAAACAGCTGCTGGTAGTGAATGCGCCCCCCTCCTTGCCCAGGCCCGGCTTCAGTGGACACAGCTCAGCCTTCCCCTCCCACACTAGGAGCAATGAAGAGGCTGATATTGTGTAATTAAGGATTCCTTTCAGCTGAGGGGAGAGCTCAAATAGAGTTGTTTGTTCGCAGAGATAGAGGGAGAAAGCCTGCCTGCATGAGGGAGGACTCGCAGCTTACATGGTTACAGATTGGAAGTCAGCGGTGTTTGTTGAGTTTCCTACGGAACACCAGCGAGGCATTAATCATGAAAGAAATCACTGCCACCCTCACCTTCAGCCCACCACCATTACCAATAAAACCACCCTTTAGAGACAAAGCAAATATGCTTTGCTCTTGTCTCCCTCCCTTCCCCCTTTCTTCACCCCCCCCCCCCCCCCCCCCTCTCTTTCCTTGTCATCCGTTCTGACTCCTGGCGTCTTCTGCAAAATGAGAGCGTGGCACGAAGTGGCACCCCCCGTATTTACCCCATTCTAATGTGGGTTGCCATGGCGTTTAACAAATTATTGCTATTATGTTCATCATGTGCTTCGCCCCTTGGTAACTGGCTTGGGGATGTGATGATGATGATGATGTTGGGGGGGGGGGGGGGTGATTGAAAAAAAAAAAGGTGATAATCCTGTTTTGAACAAAAGGTCAGATTGCTGAATAGAAAAGGCTTGATTAAAGCAGAGATGTACAAAGTGGACGCATTTGCGTCCATTCAGCCGCTCTTGGGCTCCGCAGCCACTGTGTGAATGTACAGCTGTTGATTACTGAGGCACAAAGCCTGTGAGAGGCTGTTGTCTTGGGGGCTTTTTGGCTCCAAGCTGCCTGTAATCGCAGCAGCTTCTTTTTTTGCCTAAAAGGGACTCTGGATTAAGGGCATCAGCGAGTGGTTGTGTGCGTATTCAGTGGGGCTGGTGGGTTTCTGGGTGTTTGAATGGAAAAATTCCTTCATTTAGCATGCAGTGCCTTTTTTTTTATTAAACTTCGGCATGCAACTCATCTAACATATTTTAAGCTACAAACTTAAATTGTGTGTGTTAAATACTTATGATTTTCACATTTAACCTTAAGTAGGGACCAGTAGGGCTGTATGATTTGGGGGAACTTTTTATTTATTTATCTACTCTGATAAAAATAAAAATAAACACCTCTTATTCTTTTAGGGTTGCACAATTTGGCTAGTAATATTAATAGTTGTTGTTATTTTTATTATTAATATTTAATATAATAGCAATATTTCTTATTTTAATAATTGTATTATTTCACTGTAAAATAAAATTGCCACTGGCAGGGATATGATTTTTTGCGTATTTTTCTACCTGAAAAGTATCACCCATGTGAATTGCGTTAATCAGATATTTTTTTTTTTTTACTGTATGATGATTGAAATTGCATAAATGATCGATTCTTTTATGAATTGCGATTCTATCTTCTAATGATTCAATTCGATTCATAAATTTCAAAAATCAATATTCTAAATGTTGACTGAATGATAGAACAAAGAACAGTGCAGCAGTTATTTTTCCAGCGGGCTTTAGTAAAATAATAATACGATTGCAAGGTGTATATAATTTAAACTACTTTATTAAATAACTCTACTAACAGTAGCTACTGTTCAGTTTGCATACTGCTGCCCTCCTTCTACTCACTTCTGAACTTTTCCCTCTCTTGATTAAAGCTCCAGTGAAGGTGAAGCTCTAGTGAAATGTAATACGAGCTGTTGCATTCTCAATATTTAGTGATTTAGCCTCAAGATACAAGATATGTTTATTCGCTTTTACAAGCAGGTACTGTTCGTTAACAAGACAACCGTTTGCACCTCCACATTGAACTTGCTTCCCGTGTGTAAAAAAAAAGTAAAAAAATTTGACGTACATTTTTTTGAAGTGTAATTTGATTGTTTAGTTTGTCTCACATTCCATTATATTACATGGAGAGGGTGGGGTTTATGACCTATACTGCATCCAGCCACCTGGGGGTGATCGAAATGTTTTGGCTTCACTTTTCAAGGCTTGTGCAGTACACTTGCTTAACACTGACAACACAGAGCAAAGAACTGCAGGAAGATAGGAATTAAATGCACAGAGGAACAAAAGAGCAAATTAATTGGGTAACAGGTGAACGAAATAATCAATCAAGGGAACAAACTGGCACAGATACTAGGAAACTGGGTCACACAGCCAAACAGGCACAGAACTAAAACACCATGAACAGCCAAAACAGAACAGAACAGAATATAATATAACCGTTACAGTACAGACAAAACCAAACTGAGATGGTCAAAACAGTCCATGGGGGAGTGGAGTATGGGAGGAGCCAGGAGCAGGAGTAGCCAGGAAGGGGCCACAGCCAGCAAGATGAGCCAAGGAGGGGTCGTAGGTAGGGATACCTTTTTTTTTTCAGATCCGATCCGATACCAAAAATTCTGAGTAACAGCTGATACCGATCCGATATCAGCACAGTTTTTTTTTTTTTTTTTAAATCAATGTAGAATCTCTATACCTCTGTTTGTTGAACTGATAATTACTCTTTTGTGTGTTAAACATCGTTATAAAGAAAAACTACAAATGAAAAAATGATGATCATAATCTGTCAAAATACTATTATAAACCAGGTTAGTTAAATTCAGCAGCAATAGTTACTCTAGAAAAATCATGAGCACGATAATTGTATAAAATCTAAACATTTAGTGAAAAAACATTATTTAGTGGAGATGGATAACAAATAAAAATGAATGAGGGTAACTCTAAATCTGTTAAAATGTAACTCATTTCTCTTTGTATTGTTGTAAAATACATTCATGAAAAACAAGGAAATGTATGTATAATACATACAATAAAATTAAAAGACGTTCCTTTTAAATATACAGCGCAGCTGTTTAATGAGGCAGCTACATATTATAAATAGGACAGAACAAGAAAGGCTATTAATAATCTTTCATTGCTCAAAAGTATTATAATATGAAAGGCTCCAATACAGAGCGGCACAAATTGCTTATGCGCATCCCATGCGCAGAATGATGTGCTTGAAGCAACATGGAGTCACAGCGCTTGGCATTGAAAAGTTCAAAGCAAAAAAGGAAGAGATATTGATGCGCAGTTCCGGTATTATATCAATGCAATAGTTAATTGAGCCTTTTCTTTTTAACAGTTTAAAAATGTCAGTTACTGTGTGTGTGAAGAACAATTATAGCGCTCTCTACTCCAGTGTTGTGATCTAAGACACCCGGGAGAAAGTTACATGAACAGCAATAAACTCCAGAAAGATTAAGTGATTTTACTGCGGAACTATAGACCTTTATCTACAGATCAAGTATAACAATAGTAACATTGAATCATCTTGCAGAGATTTTCATCATGTTAACTGCCGTAACTGAACGCAACGTGCTGTTTGAGTGCTGAACGGAGAATGACTGACAGACGCAGCGGAGGGAAGCACTTACTTGAATTTAACGACTTTGATATTCTCTCTACGTAACATTAAACTATGGAATGGCTTTAGAAAACTTATAGTGCACGAAAAGTTGATGGTTCTTTATAATGTTTTTGTGCATTTTGTGAGGCTTAACAATAACACAGAATAGTATACACTCTAGGGATGGCGAAAACTAAAAATTTTCTTGACTGACCACCGAGCCTCATTAGCCGGTTGAAACCGGTTAACCGATTAGTTTGAAATATGCTACGCTATTTGAAATAACAGCCATTTCGAGCCGCGCCTGCAATTTCGCAACTCTGTCGCATCTCTCTCTGCCTCCCGCTCACACACACACTGCCCCGGCGCCGCCCTTCCACTCACGTCACTTTTTTTTAAATCCCCTACAGCGCGAAACATTAATCCCACAAAGTACGCGGCGCTGAGGAGCTTGTATGTAATCGGAAGGCAAATGGCTACTTAGTTCCGAAATGGTTTGGGTACAAGGTGATCGCGTTGAAAATAAAGGCGTTAGTCTAGCGTTAGAAACTCATTTGAAACATTGCCGCGGCTCATTTAAGCCGTTCACTTTTGTCCACTTCACACCAAAATATATTGGAATGAGATGGCTAACTGTAGTAGCGTTTAGTCCACTGTCTATAATAGCCTAATTTTGAGATCACTTTTTTTTTAACCGACTACCGACAACTTTGATCGGGTAACGTTGATACGGTCAACCATCGGTTAAACGGTCATCGGTTAGCATCCCTAATACGCACAATATCGAGTTTGGATCGGTCTCGTCTGACCGATACCCGATCCGGCAAAGAATGGCAATATTGGAGCCGATACAGAGTATCGGATCGGTGCATCCCTAGTCGTAGGAGGGAGGAGCCATGGTGGATGCCTGGGAGGAGGCCCAGACAGAGCCGAGGAGACACAGATAAAGGGTGACACCGCAGGTCTGGAGGGCCTTGGTGGAACTGGCGGCTCTTGGGACTGAGGCAGAGGCGAGGACCCATAAGACTGCGGTGAAGCCGGAGCGACCGAGGACAACGGCGGAGCTGGAGGAAAGGCAGAACCCAATTGAAATGAAGGGATGGAAGGCAGAGGTGCACGACTGACCAGGGCGGAGACAGAGGGATGAGGGAGCCTGGCTGAGCTGGTGGGATGACGGACCACGGTGGAGACAAGGGATCATGGAGCCAAGGCAGGACCGTGGCTCTGTGGTTCCGTGGCTCTGTGGTTGTAGGCGGAAACAGGATGGAGGCCAAGATGGAGCTGGAGACTGGAATGCCCCAGGTGCACGACTGACCAGGGCGGAGACAGAGGGATGAGGGAGCCTGGCTGAGCTGGTGGGATGACGGACCACGGTGGAGACAAGGGATCATGGAGCCAAGGCAGGACCGTGGCTCTGTGGTTCCGTGGCTCTGTGGTTGTAGGCGGAAACAGGATGGAGGCCAAGAGCTGGAGCTGGAGACTGGAATGCCCCAGGTGGATCCACACCACCAGATGGAACAGACTGAGGATGAGCTGAGGGCCAGAGGAAAACCAGCGGTGGCAGGGCTAAAGAACTGGCTGGCTTCGGTAGATGAGGTAGGAGAGGGACGCTGGGCAGGAACTCTGAAAGACAGGAGACGCAAGAGACTTGAAGCTGGGCGGGACCATTGGAAATGGGAGATCCAGGGGTATATCCTCCTTAATTTCCTCTAAAGAATGTCCAGAGGCCAGGCACTACTCCTCTACAGCGGCGTGGTTGAGGGTGGGGCCTTCCCTCCATGCCCTCGAACTCCTCGGGTAAGGGCGTTGTTGTCAACTCGTGCACCAGGTCAGATGCGTTGTTGGGCTCAGGCTCTGGGGCGGGAACGGCTCAGTTGGGCTCGCTGACGCGTTATCTGCGGCAGGCTCAGGCTGTGTCTGCTGTGGAATCTGGCTTTAGCTCCATCGGGTGGGCTGTGAAAACCATCGCAGAGCAAAGAGGACATTGATAACATGCTGACAGACAGAGCAAGATACTTCTGTAAGTTTTATTAATGTGGCGTGACGGATTGTTGTAGAGCCGCAGTTGAAGCAGCACGTGAACTGATAATCACTTCCTCTTTACTACTAGTTACAGCACAAAATAAACATGAATGAACATCCGAGGGTATGTTAAAAAGAAACCGTACAACTTGCTGAGATTAATCATGCCTCATGTAACTTCTCAATCAGTGTTTCAATGGCGGAATAAACAGAACTTGGTCTATAGATCCTTTAATTAGCCCTGGTTACCCAACGTATAAATCTCTAATTCCGCCACTACAGCATTTACTTCGAACCAAGCCACTCTGAGACACTGAAAACACCTTACCTTGAGCTGCTCGCGTGTAAAGGAACATACTGCGCTTCACTCTGAAACAAGCAGTGAATATATTTATTTAATTAAATTGCACTAGCCATATTGCAACTTGACACCGCATTTTCAATCAGTTGTGCATGCCTATGGACTGGAACATCATTTGAGGATGGGCCAGTAAGCCACACCGTAGTAATGCCCCACAATACTATAGCAATCACATGACAATGCGCTAAAAACATTTAACAAAGTGTCATTGCACATTTTGCATCATTTTCTTTGGAATTGGTAAAAAAAATCTAGTTTGCTTTCCGGCATCAGGTGTTAAAGCAGTTGCACGAGTTGCATTTTACATTCAAAATGGTTTAGAAACAACATATCATCTTACAAAGCTGACACAGATAATGAAACCTTAAGTGTCAAGTAGGGGTCGACCGATATGTGATTTTTCTGGGCCGATACCGATTATTACAGATTAAATAGATCGATAACCGATATTTTAAAACCGATATATAGCTTATGTCTGGTGTAAAAATGTAAGTTAATGTCAAAATTAAGAATAACAAAGAGTTTTGACAAATACTTTCTTTAAATTATTTTAAACATATCTTTAAATCTGAGAACTGTTAATAATAACATTATTATTATTATTATTATTATTATTATTATTAATATTATATAATAATAATAACTAAAAAATAAAATGTGCAGGGAGCACCCAGCAGCATTCTGTAAAACTTAAAGACTCTACTTTAATGGTTAAAATAAATTTTAGTAATCAAAAAGCATTTCTAATTAAATCATCAAACTTATTCAATTTATTTACAGTTTAACAAAAATTACATGTTAAGGGCCCTATGAAAAAACTAACTTTTACTTTGACGAGTTGCCGTGGAGATCTTTGGGTTTCTGTGTGTTACTGATATGGCGATAACTTTTCTCAGTTGAAGCTTTAAAAAGCTCATGAAGTGACTAAGCGGCTCTGGAGATGATGTTTATGCAATCATGTCCTCATATAATGATGCGGCTGAGGCTGAAAACAGTGCAAGCGTCACGTGCTCAAGTGTGTGTGTGTGTTAAATGAAATCACGCGTCTGCACCATTCATTTAGGCACACGCAGGATTCATATTTAAAGTATTTTTGCGGTTTGAAATTTGATTTGATTTGTACTGACCTGCTTTTTATTAATTCATCAAGAAGTTGACAAATTCCGTGACATTCCGCTTTATACAATAAATTCCGTTTTTATGACCAGATTCCGCGATTCGGTCCGTGTTTTTCTGCATCGCGGACATCACAGGACCCTATTATATTGAGGTGTTTTGCAACTTCAGTGTAGTAATTAATTGCTACCTGAGCAAAGTCTGCTGCTGCCTTAACTTTGAGAGACAAGACAACTGATGCGTGATCAGTGCAGCAGTTCCAGTCAGCGAGTGATGTCGGTGTGAGTGCTAAACTTTCAGTGCCTTCAGCTTTCCGCATTGATTGGCCGGACTCGTGACTCCCAACAAATCAGATGTGCGGGACATTGCATTGGTCGAGTCTACAGAGTGGTGAGTTCCGACAGAGGTGGCTGCGTCAGAGCCAAATATAGCGCATTTCAAAATTAAATAATTTTACCGGCAAATCGGTTTTGAAAATGGCCGATACCGATAACCATAAAAATGCTCAATATCGACGCCGATAATCGGTCGACCCCTAGTGCTAAGCTCTGATTGTAGTCTGAGCTTCAGAGGTGAACTGAAATGAATTTCTACCACTGTAGAAAAAGACCTACAGGTATAGATGCGACAGCGGAATTGTGAAATGGAGAAAGAGAGAAAGAAAGGAGGAGAGTGAGAACGTTTTTCCGGTAGCTTGCACTGATCTGTGGGCCCCAGTCTTTGCCCAGTGTTTGGTTAAATTATGTGGAACTCATTTGACGGCTGCAGAAGTGGCTGTATTCGCAGTGTCAGGTATCGACTGGTATAATTATGCAATTATGAAGCTTTATCCTGCCTCTCTCTCTCACAAAGTGGGCTCTTGGTGTTTCAATTTAGGTGGGGGTTTTTTTTCTCCCTTTTGCTAACTGATTTTCTTCTTTTTTCCCCTATCCTCCATTTCTTGGTTACAATGAAGATGCAAACAGAATCTGCTTATAAAATATTCTTAAAAGATAATGATGTTACGATCCGTTTCAGGTCTAGGGGCAGGAAAGGAAGGAAACAAAAGTTGCGGTGAGAGGGTGAGAACTCCTTTCTCCAGGTCCCAGGACATGCACAAATTACAAGGACACCAGTTTTATTTTAACATAATCTGTCGGATATAAAGATAGGATTCAGGAGGGGAAATGGGCAAAATAACAAAAGATATTCTTACTAAAGGTTTTTAGAAATAACTTACCTAGCTTTAAAAGTAAAAGAAGGCAAAAGACATACACTTCCCTTACATCCTCTCTATATAACGCAGGAGAAAACCAATTCTCAAATAAAATGGCATCCACCTCCCAACAAATTATCCCAATAAAGAAACAACCAAACAGTGTATTAACTTAAAAGAAAAACATTCCATTTAGATAATGTTAACTATAAACACAAGGTTACCACAAAGTCACATAGAAGTTAGCACACAGCATACGTTCTTTTAACCACTATAACTGACACCACAATGAAACCAACAAGTGCTGGGACCGGAAGATGACAGTCTCTCAGAGGAAAGCCTCAGTCTCTCTCTTGGTTTGGAACTCTCTGGGTTCTTATATACACTGCTCCACTAACACCTTAACGAGCTGGAACACAAATCAGGTGGCACTCCCAAACCTGTGAAGTGGATAGTGGGAGGAGCAACGAGGAAAGAGAGAGAATACACAGAGACAAGTACTACACTAGGAATAAACAACACATACGTGGACGTAACATTCTTAGTAATGGAATTAATGGATTCTTAGATTTGTTCTAAGCATGCATAGGTCAGACACATGAAGGCCAGTATTGGTTTAGTGTTGCATAGAATGTAAATATGTGTGTGTACGTATGCATAAACGTATACATCATGGTTTCCACAAAATATGAAGCAGCTATTTTCAATATTGCTAATAATAAGAAATGTTTCTTGAGCACCAAATCAGCATATTAAAATGATTACTAAAGACTGGAGTAATGGATGCTGAAAATTCAGTTTTGCCATCACATGAATAAATAACATTTTAAAATATATATTAAAATAGAAAACGGTTATTTTTAAATATATAATTTGTTTTTACTGTATTTTAGATTGAATAAATGCAGCCTTGGTAAGCATAAGAGACCAATACCGACCCACATACATTAAGTCTTATTTTAAGATTGATACTTATAAATCCGCATGATTTAATCAATGCATCAAGAAAACAAGTGCATCATTACATCCCTATAATTTGTATGGTGTGCACTGACACTGATAACACTGTTTCACCACCACAGTGTTTTTATTCTTGTGCCCAAGGAGGAGAAAAATAATACTTCAGAAGTCTGCACATATGCAGTCCCAATGCAATCACAATCCTCTCTGAGGTCACCAATCAGGTGACATGGCAAAAAGTCTCCATCCTACCCTTTTCCTTCAAATCAGGCCACTGTACATAGGACAAAGTCTCAAATGGCTGTCCCCGCTGAATTTTGTGTTTGAAAACAATGACATACTTTTGTGCTTTTCAGTTGGCCTGTGTGTGTTCCTGTAGACGCAGTCTTTTGCTAAGCCCATGGGAACTGAACTGTTGGTTTAGTCTTGGGCCTCCAGAAGCACAAAAGATCCGTTATGGCAAACAGAGGGGTGATAACACCGGTGCTCCCTTCAAAATGAAAGCCAAACAGCTCACATATGTTCAGATTCAATTACACACTCTGGGTTCCCCTCAGCCCCAGGGCTTACCACTAATTACCCAAATAACATCCGCACAAACGCCACCCAGATGAGATAAATTGAGAAATTAAAACAACCTGTTGATTCGATAATACTTTGAGGTCTGAACAGTAACCCAGGTATTCCGAACATCACAGATGGAATGAGAATACTCATCTCTAGATACAACAGGGGTGATAAGCTGTGAAGTACCATCCAGTGATGCTCATAGCTCAGAAAATAGAAGCAAATTAAACCACTTATAACTGTGTGTGATGGCATTTCCTTTTTTGTTTTCTCCTCTTCCTTTAGTACTCATTCTATCAATCTCTTGGTTTCCATCTTTTAGTTTTTGCTCTAAGTAAGGTACAAGAAGGAAAGATTTTTTTATTTACAAAAGTTGCTAAAGTGGAATTTAAAAGTTTAATGGTTTTGAAAGAATTATCTTGTGCTCACAAAGGCTGCATTTATTTGATGAAAAATAGTAATATGAAATATTTTAAAATATTGTAAAATAATTTTTTTCCCCTGTGATGGCGAATCTGAATTTTTCAGCAGCCATTACTCCAGTCTTCAGTGTCACATGATCCTTCAGAAATTTTTCTAATATTTTGATTTGTGGCTTTAAGTACTGTGTACTTAAATTGAAACTAATAATTTGATACAATGGACTTATTGTGTACATGTTTTTATGTTGTACTTATATTTTAAAAATACCTGCATGTAATTACAGCTGTAATTAATGTATGTTAATACATTTGTAATTACACTGTTGAACCTGTCCTTACACCTTAACCCACTCCTAAACCGACCCATACCACCACACCATCCCCCTAACCTTACCCGTATCACACCTCAATAGCAGGAAAAGTGGTTTACAATACAACATGAACACAATAAATACATTGTACATATTTTTCAATGTAAGTACATAATACTTAAAGCCACTTAATATAAAGTGGGACCGTATTTGCTGTCATTTATGATTCATTTAATGCCTGTTTGGTGAACAAAAATATTTATTTCCCTCCAAAAGAAATCTTAACCTTTTGAACGGTAGAGTATATCTTATTTTAGTTTTTATGTGTAATATGTTCTTATTTTTAGTGTATTTTGCCAGACCCTCTGAAAGAGGCTGAAAAAGAGAGAGAAAGAGGGTGATGTTGATAACAGTCTATAGTAAGGAGGTGGTGGTAATTCTTCAGGGACAGGTGCTCCTCTGATACTAGGGGTTTATTTAGTGCTCCATCATTAGCAGGGCATTACCCATATTAGCCCCTGGCCCCCGCTCTAATAACAGGGGCAGGAAAGGCAGTGTTAGCGGGGGGGCAGCTGCATCTGCTTCAGGCTGAGGCCTCACACTGCCCCACCACAGGCAAAAGTACAGCGACCCCACTCTTGGGGGCCGCAGTAGCTCTCTGCCAATCAGCTTTTTAAATTGTTTTCTTACTCTCTATACACAGGGTTGGCTGCTGTGTGAGGATCAGGCCTGCCGGAACCGAACTCGCCGGCTGCCCATTGCGTTCTCGAGGTCTGGACCAATCTGTCCAGCCTGTCTCAGATCCACACTGAGGCCTGAGGTACTGCACACACATACAGAATCAGTCATTTTGTCCAGATGGTGGTGCTGTGGAGCCTGTGAATGTTCTCCCTGCCTCTGCCCAGGCCTTTTTTCCCCTCTCCGTTTAGCTTTATTCCATCCATCCCATCACCCGTATTTCTAACCATTATATATTACCTAACCCATATGACATATGTGTTTGCTTCCTGCCTCAACAAGCTACTATCCGGCCTCCTGATGGACTTGGCCTTGGACTCACATGCCGAGACATGAATGTGGAGTGTTTCACTCTTACTTCATCTTGTGATCACTTCAAGAGCATCTTCGCCTGGTTCAAAGACACAGTTCGGGATGTCCCTTCCAAAAATTAGTGTCTATCTTTGTCCCTGTCCATCTTCTTTATCAATTTCGTCCAGTACAGACAAACCACCCCCCCCCCCCCCCCACCACCACCACCCCAATTTTATCTTCCTCATGCTTTATTTCTGCGTCTAGTTCTGTGGCGACAGGTTGAAACCCAAAAGGACAATTTCTCTTGTCACCATAGCCACTTAGCTTTCCTCCGCTCTGCCTGGTGAGATGGCAGTTTAAACTGCCAGCTGAATAAAACATTAACTTCCTCACCCCTCTACCATCCCTCTGTCGTTCTGGGCTTTACAGCTCGGCTGACAGCAATGCGTCTTCTCTGGTGTCTCCACGGACACAGAGACATTGACTACCATTGTATCCAGATTAAATGGATGCGTAATAGGCACCCTCGGCTGATTGGCCGGTAATTTGAAGGAGTTGTACACAGGTGCAATTTATAATATTTTCAGTAAATTAATTTTTTTTCCCCCGCGCTCTCTTTTTCTTTGCACTGGCGCTCTCTCTCTCCGTTTTTCTTTTTCAGCTGCTTTCCCCTCGCTCAGATCTCTCCAACCACCCCCACCCGCTGTCTCTCTTTCTCTCTCCCTCTCCATTTTATTGATGTACGTTCAGGCACCCATTAGGGCTTCCTTTTTTCCCTCTAGTGGAAATTGCAGCATGTTAATTTTCACACAAATTACAGCAATAGCAGGTATCTCTATTTGATACATTATAACAGGAGCAATCAGGGATAATTGAGTGCCTTTCAGATGGTAACCGGCGCATTCACTTCAATTCAAAGCCAGTCCATTTATCGTCTAATCGCTCTTTAAACACTGAATTTCTGGGAACAAAAATTCTTGTCATAATTTTGCTTAAGTGTATTTGGAAATCACAGTCCTTTGAGCAAGGATAATTGAAATCAAATCCCTTTCACGGGAGCTGACATTTCTACATTTCCCCCCAATTGAAATTAATTTCAAAAATTGAGCATGAATATCTTCAAATAGCAGGCAATTATACCTTTCAATGGGGAGAAATTATGTGCACAAAAAGTGGAGACATCAACTGGCGCTTCAGTTAAATGTCTTTGTTTCCCACTGTGTTTGCCTTGTAAAGATTTACATATATTGACTCGTTATGAAACCTTGTGATGCCGATCGCCTTCCTTTTCCAGCTCAGCCCGTTAAAATTAACTCAGATTGGAGCTTTTTTTGTTAAGCCTCATTAAAACTGTTTGGAGATTTTTCTTTTTTCCTGTCCTCTCTTTTGCAGCTGCACAGTTCTGTGCGAATTGAAAGTAGCCATTTTCTCTGCTGCTCTGCTCAGCGGACATTATACTCCCGTTACATATAAGCAACGTGACCGTAAGCAGCGAAATAATTTCAATTCCCTGTCTTTAAATGATCCCCCACCGTAAGTGTGGCCAATGATCATCTTTGAGTGTCTTTAAACTTAACTATTTTATTTTTACACCCCTTTGGTCATAGTATAAGGCCTCACTCTTGACACCTTTTCTCTGTTCCCCTCCATCCAGCTCTTCCGGCAGGTTGTGTTTGGGCTGTAGCAAAGGTTTGGTGGTACGGCACTGGCTGCCACGTCTATATCAAGAAGGGGGGGGGGTGAGGCGGGGGTCTCAGGAGAGAGGCAATTTCACAGCTGGTTTGCTCCCCAGTCACTCGGGCTGAAAATGCTGCAGATTTGTGGAGAAAATTGAAATGGTGTCAGTACAGGAACAAAGCATTGAGCCGAGCAAAGCTGCATAAGGGAGGGGCCTCTGTTTGCAGGGTGTGGGGGGGGGGGGTTTAAATTCAATCACGTTTGACGGCGCCTTGGTCACACCCCTTTTGACACCTGTCAGCACAGCTGTGAAGCTCGTCCTAGCCCTGTTTCACATGTCCATCCACTTATTTCTTGGACTGCGGTTTTAGTCCACGATCTCCTTTGCTGAGCGGAGTGCATTCGCGTGTTCATGGTGACCTGGCTCTGATTATAGGAGCTCCATTATGGCCACATTGCTGCATCGACAGGCACTGCTGTTGACCAGCCAGTGCATTATGGGTCAACAGCTGCTGGGCTCATCGGAAGCTGTAGAGGGCAATTAAAAACCGTTGTGCTGAAGAGAGAGCGCTTGCTAAACTCCTCTGGCATCCACATTGCTCTGATTCTATGGTGACACAGAAAGACTGTGACCCAATAACAGCAATTAACATAAAAGTATAATGGCTAATCAAATTGACAGCAACAGTTGTTCATCAGATCCACACACGCTGCCTTATCAAAACAAACTATTATGAAAGAGGTAATTTCAGAGCTGAACATCTCTCTCTCTCCCTCCCTCCCCAATGTCTTTTATTCTCTCGCTCGACCTGCGCGCCTCTGACAGTTAGACACATGGCTAGCGGTAATTACAGCCAAATTTACAAACCAAACACAGTTTCCTGCTTTTGTCAGGAGAGAAGATGGGGAGTATGCTGGCTGTTTTCAGCCAATCAGACAGTTTCACAGGTTCTGTGACTCCAAACTCTGGGTTTGACTGAGCGTGTGTGTTTGTCTTTGTCTGTGACAGTGGAGAATATATGACAAACACTACCTGTCTCCACAGCTGTAATTAACACAGGTGATTCTCCAGCTTTCCCTGATTGAGTCGTACCAATCTCATTACGCTTCAGCCTTTCATTTTCCCTGGGACAATAACACATAGTACTAAACTACATCAGTATGATTTTACCTAATTGGTTTTTCTCTCTTTTTTTATGTATTGAATATGCAAAGGAATAATCAGCTACTGTAGTGTCAGTAAAGGATTGGTAAAGAGCTTTAAAAATGTAAAAGTAATAGTGTTACTTTTTTTAAATAAGCAGTTCTTGAATTTTTGTGCAATAATCTACCACTGAGACTGTAGGACTTTGTCCCAGTTTTTTTAAAACAATGCAACTAAATTGAATTTAGTCTGTAATATCAATATTGTTACATTTATTTTATTGTAGCATTGGTTTGGTTCGTAATTCTTGTGACATCGGTACAATGAAATTTGTTCTTGTTGGAAGTCTGCAAGAAATCAGCCAAGAACCTGAGGAAATGGCTAAATGCAGTTAAATATTCCCTGTTATACCTGCAGTAATGATAGCACAGAGTTTAATAGATCAGTTTGTCTGGAATCAGGTGGCAAAAGCCATTGGTTTTGGCCTTCATTTAGTCTAGTGCCTTGACCAGCTTCAGACAAACCTTTTTAACCTTGTTTTCAGTTTCCCAGAAGCGTAACCTGGGAGTTTTCTCTTCATGTCATCACCCTATATGTTGTGATAACTGATTTAATCTGTGTTTTGTTTTGTTTTTCTTCTCATTTTTAGTATTCAGAGAAAGCCCTCTACAACCAACTGAGCTTCTACAGATACATCTTTGACTGGGAATATGCCATCAACAAGGTCCTGTCGTCTGAGGATAAATGTAAGACTTCGCATTAACATCAGCTATTACTAATTAGCCTGAATATTCGCTCCCAAACATTACCTATAAGCGCTCGTCCGGCACATATTTCTGGCTAGACGTGCACTTACGTGCACACACACCTCACAGCAGCTGGAGGCGGCCACTAGGTTGGGTTAAGAATCCTCAGCTCCTCGAGTCGACAGCCGTAATTCAGGCGACGGATTCAATCACCGAATGGCGCGGTGCGGAATGCAAAGCGGTCCAATCAGTTGGAAGGAAGAGGGGAGTGAGTGAGAGAGAGCCTCCTCTCATCCCGTAGACCTTCGGTAATAGCGCTGGCTATGTTGATTGAAAACAGTTTTTAGATTTTGGAAAATGATAGGGCGAGTAATTGGAGAGAAGGCTAAAGGATAGCCCTTCATAAATAATGGGACATGGAGCATATGTTTTCAACGGGCCGTTGGAGGATCCAGACCGCTCACGGCCGCTGCTAGCCGAGCCGTGGCTACTTACCCACAATCCTTTTTGATTGATGTCACTTGATTAAAAAGGACCTCTTGGAATAGACTTATACATTTATTTATTTATTTTTACATGTGCCGATGAGGTTCCGAGGCGGGCGCGAGAGCCGTAGATAAATATAATGTGTAATCAATAGATGACCACTCAGAACGTGAAGCAGGCCGAGGAGAGAGTGTATCGGGGGGCGGGGGCCTAACATGATTATAGACTTGGCTTCTCTGTGAAATTTTATTTCTTTACTTTTTCTCGACTGTTGTTTCTGTGAGTAATTGTGGCCAATCTGTGGCTTTCTGTCAGCCACACTGCCCATCACTGCAGCCGGGGCTCTAATTCCTGAAGGAGTGATTTTAACCCTCTAGCCCTGATTTTCACCAGGCGGAATGAGAGGTGACGTTACTACTCTTGTCCTCCTCCTCCTCCTCTTTTCTTTTCCTTTTTTTCCCTTCACAATTGTTCTCAGAAACCATTTGTTTATTCCATTTATTATTTGGACTTTTTGGTTTCTAGTTGCATTTAGTGTATCAGATTAAGGGATCTTATTTATTATGCTATAATATGTCATTATATATGTGCAGCTCCATCATGTACACATGTATATTGTGGGATTAGTGGAAGACATCACACACGGCTTTGAAGTATAGCCTTGAAATGGTTATCTCCCCTCTCACTATAATACTACACATTACTGTATTATAGACCACAGGGTTTACAGGGGTCTAGGGGTGAAATTACAGGGCTGCATGTTTTGTACTTCCTTTTACCTGGTCCAGTTTCTTATTTAGACCCTGGGATGTAACTCTGCCATTATAGGGGTTCTGAATTTACTGTCTCGCACTGGACTGCAGTGCCGTTACAGCATCGGTGTATAATGTTGGTTTAGCTACAACAAGCTAGGTGGATAGTTCATGATGAAGCTACGCCAGTAATGCTAGTTGGGTTGTAACGGTATGAGATTTTGACGGAATGATAACCATGATAACCAAAATTTCACTGCATGCAGTATTAAACAATCAATTATTATTAAGTGTCACCAGTTAAAATGACCGTTGAATAAAAACTTGAAACCATTTGTTTTGTTTATTCAGATTTCAGTAATCAAAAACATGTCTAATCAGTTAAATGAAATAATTAACTAGGGGTTAGATTAACTTGTTCTTAGTATTAATAATTTATTAAATTTTTTAGGAATAATAGAGTACTATATATGTATTACATGTCTGTACCTGAATACACTACAGTACAGTTAGACCTTACTTCATTTTGTAACTTTGTTATACTGTATTTATCTATGCTTGTAATTAGTGTATTTGATCTTAACCCCCCATACATATATACAGTATATCAATATAAACACACTACTGTACAAAAGTTTAGGGTCAGTATGTTTTTTTTGTTGTTGTTGAAAGAAATTAATACTGTTATTCTTTAAGGATGCATTAAAGTGTTCAAAAGTGACAGTTAAGAATGTTAGAATGTTACAAAAGACAGTTTAGACTGCTACAAAATGTTGTGCTTTTAAGCTTTAAATTCATAAAAAAACTAAAAATAAATCAGTTTCCACAAAAATATTGAGCAGCTGTTTTTAGCTACATTAATGACATTGAGAAATGGTTCTTGTGACTAAAGACTGGAGTGATGATGCGGAAAATTCAGCATTTGCCATCACAGGAATAAAGTAGATTTTAAAATGTGTTCAAGCAGAAAACTATATTAAACTGTAAAAATATTTTAAAATTTTGTACTGTATTTTTTATCTAATAAATACAGCCTTGGTGAGCATAAGAGACGTCTTTCAAAAATGTTTAAAAATCTTTCCTTCGGGGCAGCCATAGTACTTTGTGAAAGGAAAAAATCCTTAACACTCAAAATAGCCATCAAAGATAAGAATCTTGGGCCCTGAGAGCCAAGGCAGTGATTTCTTAGATTTTTTTACCAAACAAATTCTCCCTACTGGACTTGAATACAAAAGGTTAAATCAGATGTTTTATCAGGCTGTTTTTATGTATTTTTTTATTTTTACATTGAAGGCACATAGAAGGCCTTGGGACTGAGAAAACACACTGCAGGGTTTACCTCTTAAGAAAGTATGGGCCATTTTTTATATTTTGCTCAATTAATAAACTACTAAAAAGAAGCAACGTACATAATCTAATAAACAGAACTCATCATGAGCACAAAATAAAGTTAACTAGCAATTTTAGATTTTTTTTTTTTGTCTTCCCTTGCCATCTCTACATAATTTTGAAATAACATTATTATGAAATGCTCTTAACCCTTTCACACGTAAGTTTAAAATATTCTAACTGACCCCCCAGAGTGAGTTTTTCAAGGTGACCATTATTTAGAACTTGTCACTTTAATGTTCCCATGGTGACGCGTCATTGCTTGACACGTGACTCCGCGCAACCACAACACAGCGCTGAATGAATGATGATCTGCTTTTATGTAATTTTTCATTTTTTATTAAAAATATTC
This sequence comes from Siphateles boraxobius, assembly GCF_051911475.1. NCBI lineage: Eukaryota > Metazoa > Chordata > Actinopteri > Cypriniformes > Leuciscidae > Siphateles > Siphateles boraxobius. The sequence continues at coordinate 20,638,616 of NW_027508876.1, forward strand.
ACAAATGTATTAACTATAGAATGAAACACTGATATTCCGATTGTCAAATATGTGCAAGTGGATGTGTTTTGTTGTTTAAACACCTTTATAACGATCGCATTAGTTGAGCTGTATGCGCAATGGGAGGCGCCATGTTAGTTTGTTTCACAGTTCCAATAGCATAGATCTGTTGGATGGATTTAAAACACGTCAATTCCTCCACTTCTCACAAAAATACATGAAAGTAAGTGGCCGGTGAACTGGGATAAGAATAGGGTAACATGTAAAGCTACTTAAACAATGTGTATCTGATATGAATAAAACGTGTCGTCTTATTAAAATGGAAAGGATTATTATTGCCGATTCCATAGACATCAGTGTGTATTTTACAAACTCAAAATCATTGTTTTACTAGTACTTGTGTATTTATACATAAATAAACATTATGTGGTTGAAAACACTCAATAGTTGTGATATATGACAGCACTGATTACATCCGTCTCTGGCTCAGTGCCATCGAACGCGCCAAAGCACGTTTGAATTTAGCAGTTGATCACGTGATGCACTAACTGTTCTAATCACACCGGTGTGATCGTACTCTCCAGGGACCAGCCAAGACTGATCACACCGGTGTGATCGTACGTGCGAAAGGGTTAATATGCTGATTAATCATGCTATATATGGAAAAAAACAAAACATATTAAGGTGCCACACGTTAACTTAGTTTTCACAAACCTGGTTTAGTTAAAGCTGCAGTCCATAACTTTTTGCACTCTAGCAGTTAATAAACACAACTGCATGGGTCTTGCGGAAGAACATTGTAGCTGGAGCTACTTCTCTCTGTTTATGTCTATGATGAGTCACGCTGGTTCTGGGCTACTCCTCATCGGTACGACCCAAACCAGTCTAACATAGTCAGAATATAAACACTTATTATAGGTGTACCGTAGTGGTTCAGATAAGACAAAACACTTTTTGGAAAAATGAATTCATGATGTACTCTTATTATATTAATTTTGTACATTTTGAACACAAAAAAGTTACGGACAGCAACTTTATACGGTCAGAGTCATCTATATGAAGGATAAAAATAATTGTATTTTCTGCATTCTTGTTTTCTGCCGTATTTTAGAAAAAGTAATTATTTTTCTGCTCACCGTGATTCTGCTACTGTTGTTAAAACAACCACATAATCTTTAGCTCTTAATATGGCGCTTTGTCTTAATCGGGAGAAAGCAACACGCATGGAGCGGAAAGGGATTGAATGAAGCGCATTTGGCTCTAGATAAAAATATTAGAGGATGTTGCGCCGAAAGATCATTAGCGTAACCTTGAGTGATTGTGGTGTGAACCGCTCCGTTGTTGTGACGCGTTGCTCACTTAAAACTGTAGAAACAGTAAAATGTCGCAATTATGTACCGCCATTTGAATACCACTGCTTTATACAATATAGTTTGTTTCACAGCAGCTTTAGAGTGGTTCATAGGAAAATAATGATTCAATGATGCAAAAAGAGTTCAATCAAACTGATCAATGCAGGTTGGTAATGATGGTCACACCTGAGGCATAACATTGAATTGTCAAATAGTAAAATTAAAATAACCATAACATACAATAAACCACGCAAGGGCTTGGAAGGTTGTGTTTGTAGATCTTTGTAGAAGCTTGTAACATTCCACAACCAAAGTGTGTTTTCTTCTATGCATTTGCACTGATTACCAGACTACAGCAAACAAAGGTAGAGGGTTGAGCTGTGATCTGCAGCTGTTGACTACGATGGAAATGCTTGGGAGCGATAGTGGAATAAAGTACAGTTCAGAAAACTTTTAGCTGCCCTCTTCACACACACACACACACATGCCTTCTCGTAATTTACCAACCACCTCCTCCTCACACCATGAGACATTTAGTGTCGTATCTGCCAGATTTTCTGTCTGTCTCTGATGACGGAGGAATTGCTTTTAAAGTGGGCATTATGCCAGACCAGCAGCACAATAGAAAAACCAATCTTCCCCCTATTCTGTCTGCTCTGCTGTTATTGTGGAGCTTTAGATAACTGGAGACGCACGTTGCTGGTAGATTGAGCAAGAGAGAGCTGTTTCTGCTGGACTCCAAGGCTGGAGGTTAGAAGTCTCCAGCTGTCTTCGGCCACGGTCGCTGGAAGCAGTGTGAACAATGAGAAGGGCTGAATGAACCTTTTTGGTCAGTCTGTAAGTTAAGCCTGAAGAGGTGTTAAAATTACATGCTGCCTTGATGGAGTGGACAGACTGCAGTGTTTTGTCTTTGCCAGGGGTGGTGCTGTGGTTTGGGTCTGGTGGAATGCATTGCAGGGCTGTGATGGAGGAGGGCCGTGGTAAATTCATCCCTCTGTTGCTTGATGGTGAAATTGCTGGTCAGTGCTTTATCCATTTGCAGTCTTTTCCTCACTAGATTACCTGATTCCTTCAGAGAGGAAAGACTGATGAAAATTGGCGTCCCAACCCCCATCACTCAAATACACACTCGTACACACTGACTCACACACACACACACATACAGAGCAAGGTAAAGGAAAGAAAGTGCTTTCTTTCGAGTATCTGTATCCTAGGAAATCACTAGAGAATGCCCATTCCTCTACCCATAACCTGTCCCTTCGTCACAACCCATAATGTCAGATTCACTCAACTGGACACACTCTAACCCCTCCAACTGACTGTTTTCATCTCAGTAATGTTTAAAGTTGGGTTGTTGATAGATCACTAATCTAAATTTACTCTGCATTTCGAAAGAAAGAAAAAAGCTAGAGTAATTGCATTAACTACAGTTTAATCAGTTTTTAATACGTCTTATAAGAAAAAAAAATATAATAATAAAAATAATGATTATATATTTTTATATTATATTTACTTGTGCCATTTATTTATATTTAAGTGTGCCATTTTAGATATTTATAGTTGTAAGCTTTTTATTTTAAAAACATTTCATGTTGCTGCTGTGGATTTCTAAGTCATGTTTATATATATATATATATATATATATATATATACACAATTACTGTGTTAACGCATGGAATACATTTTTTTCAGTTTAATGCGTTATAAATATTTAACGCAATTAATGCAGCATCAGTTTTTTTCCCGCCATCTTATTCATGCAAATGCTTTTAAACCAATAAAAGTACTACTGGTGCGCATATGTGAAACTCCTGTCTTTGTGATGCACACACTCGTGCACACAGAAAGCCACTGCAGACATCACTTGAACGGACAAAAACACACAAAACGTTGCCTGTTTTGATTAGTATCTTCTTAAATTAGTTAAATGAAGTCTTAAATGAACATAAAGGGTTGTCAGAAAATGGGATGTGCGTCAGATCTGCGTCAGGTATTAAAGTGACAGCACCCTATTAAACCTGCTGCTGTTTGTCATTAAAGGGTAGTTCACCCAAAAATGAAAATTCTGTCTGTATTGACTCACCCTCATGTTGTTCCAACCCCGTAAGACCTTCGTTCATCTTCGGAACACGAATTAAGATATTTTTGATGAAATCTGAGAGCTGGATCACTCCTCCATAGGCTTCTTGAGGGATTGAACTTGCCGGCCTCAAAGTTATTAAAGACATCGTTAAAATAGTCCAAGTGACTACAGTGGCTCAATCTCAAGTTTATCAAACGACGAGAATACTTTTTGTGCGAAAAAAAAAAAAAACGACTTTATTTCAACTATTCATTTCCTTCTCTGTGGGCCTCGAGTCAGTTCACTAGTGTAAAAGCGTAAGCTTCTATTGTTGTACATCGCACACATATGACCAGCTTTGGCCAATAGTGAGCCTACGTGTGACGTAGCTCTACGCTATTACACTAAGTTAACTGACTAGAGGCCCACAGAGAAGGAAATGAATAGTTGAAATAAAGTCGTTATTTTTGTTTGTTTTTGCGCACAAAAAGTATTCTCGTCACTTGATAAACTTAAGATTGAGCCACTGTAGTCACTTAGACTATTTTAATGATGTCTTTAATAACTTTTCGAGGCCGGCAAGTTTCAATCCTTTTGAAGCCTATGGAGGAGTGATCCAGCTCTCAGATTTCATCAAAAATATCTTAATTGGTGTTCCGAAGATGAACGAAGGTCTTACGGTGTATTTTCATGTTTGGGTGAACTATCCCTTTAATGCGAGACACTACAAGTGAATAGGGTAAAATTTTTAACTAGAAGATATCACCATGAAACTTTCCCAGTTGATTACCTACATTAAGATGAGAAAAAAATGTATTACAAGTTTTCTGTAAATTAATGTTTAAATATGCAAATTAGGCATTATCTAATTAAATATGAGCTAATTTGCATATATTAAAAAAACGAAATCTGAGTATTGGATAAAGCCAGGTTCAAAATTATTTTTTCATTGTGTTCACATATTAGATGGAAAAAAATTAGAGGGATTTATGGATATCTACTTCTGTTATCCTGTAAATCAGAATATACTGTCAATAGCCTTAAATTGATTTTCGTCATGTTTTTTGGAATAAAATGTTATATAAATCAGGCTAGGAATAATACATTTTCAAATCCCTCTGTAAATGTCTTCATAATATAACTAGGTACAAGACTGTGAAGTTTGATGTATATAGGTGCTACTGAAGTGGAGATTTCGGACTTGGAGTATGAGAGAAAAGTAATTTTGAGAAACGGGCTTTAAAGATTTATATTGTAAAATGAGATTGCGCATTTAGAGTTAAATCCCCCCCTTTTACTTTCTCGATTGGTTGCTGATAAAAAGGAAATGACCATATTTGGATCCGACAGCATTGTACAGGAGAGAGAGAGAGCTTTCTAACGGTATATGTGATGACGGTGCAGACGGCGATCGCCGGAGCAGCATGTTGATTTAGAACGCCAACTTTTGTTGAATTTGAGAAATCTACAGACGCAAACAGACAGAAGTGTAGTAAAACAAAGACCTATATGTGTATTTCGGACTTTTTTTCACCACAATTCTGAAAGAAGACATGTTATTGAAGAAAAAATATCCCGAAATCTCAAAATGGACCAGTGAAAAAAAAAACGATGTTTTTGCCTGCTATGTCTCGCCTAGATAATCAAAGAACAAAAGAAAGAGAGAAAATCACTCACTGCTCTTGACGGAATAACATTTGTAGATTTAATAAGTGTTCATCTATATTTAATTTATAATTTATGTACTGAAGTCTGTGACGCAATTTTAAGTTCACTTAAATTAAAAATTGATATTTTTTAAAGCTTAATAAATGTTAAAATAGATAGCTTTTAATTATACTGTAATGCTTAATGCCTTTAATCAATGGATAAAATAAATGGAAAAAATCCATTTCATAGAGACTTCAATAGCAGTATTGGTATCGGTGATACTGGCCATCTTTCAAAAAAAAAAAAAGAAAGATGCCATTTAACAAATATTTAAAATATATTCTACTTTCTTTGTTGTTTTTACATTCATTTGGAGATTAAATGTGATATTACAATATAAAAATATATAAAATAAACTTTAATGTTAGGTAATATTAATCGCAATCAATTACGGAAAAATGTGTAAAAATGTTTGAATGATTGACAGCACTAATATACAGTTGTGGTCAGAATTAATGGCACCCCTGGTAAATATGATCAAAAATGTCCGTAAAAAATAAATCTGCATTGTTTATTCTTTTGATCTTTCAGTCAAAAAATGTGCAAAAATCTTATCTTTCATTGAAGTAAAAGAATTGAGAGTGGGGGGGAATTAACATTATGAAATAAAAAAAATTCTCCAAAACACGTTGGCCACAATTATTGGCACTCGTAGAATTTTTTAAGAGTAAAATATATCTGAAGTAAATTCCCATTAATATTTACCTTTTTTTTAGCACACCAGGGTGACTAGGAACATGAAAGAAAGCCTAAAAATATATATCAAACAACCCCTACATTACCACATGTTGTTTTGGAGGATTTCAAGAAAAATCCTCCTTGCTCCTCCAAAAATAAACTCCAACATATTCAGTTGTCAGACATGACTGGAACTTCAAAAGGGACCGAATTATATGGTCAGATGAAACAAAAAAAGGCCTTTTTGGCAGGAAATCCACCAGATGTGTTTGGTGCAAACAGGGATAAAAAATACCCCATGCGGTTAAATATACTGCTGGATCTTATATGTTGTGGGCCTATTTTTTTGCTGGAGGTCCTGGACATCTTGTTCAAATACATGGTATCATGGATTCTAACAAATGCCAACAGATAAAAATTCAAAACCTGACTGCCTCTGCTAGAAATCTTATAATGGGCCGTTGTTGGATCTTCCATCAGGACAACGGTCCAAAACAAATATCAAAATCAACACAAAAATGGGTAACTGAGCACAAAATGAATCTTCTGCCATGACCGTCCCGTATATATATATATATATATATATATATATATATATATATATATATATACTGCTGCTACATAAACTTACATGTTTTAATTTATTTATATCATACAATAATAGTAAAAAGTATTGCTATTGTGGTATTGATAGTATTGCTTGTAGATTCTTTTATACTAGTTGAACCTTTGCCATACAAAAACTGCTGATGACACTAATTTCAAACTGAGACGATGTTTAAAAACATAATGTAGGTACAAACAACTTTTTATCCATTTTTAGGGCCCAAGCCCTGAAAGGGCGAAGGCCCTATTGTTTTCCTAAGGAAATTGTTTTTGTTTTTTTATTCTCCACAAACATTTTTGCGTGTGAATACACCTGAGCTTCTGCTTATATTCAGAATAACCTTTATAAATTGCACAGAATAAAACGGTTGGGATGTCAAATTTGATAAATGCCTTAAGTAAATTTACAAATACAAATACAAAGTTTATTTATAAAGCACAATTTAAAAACAACCGCAGTTGACCAAAGTGCTTTACAAAAGAAGATAAAACAAACACAAGCTGTAAAATAAGTGTAAAACAAAAGTAAAATCCTGAAACAGCAATTCAAGGTATATTAAACGCCAAAGAAAATAAATGCGTCTTGAGGGAGGACTTAAAGGTAGATAAAGTTGGGGCAGTTCTGATATGAACCGGGAGAGTATTCCATAGTTTAGGGCCGATGACAGAAAAGAGTTAGCAGATCTAATTGACCTTGACTGAACGTAGGGGTGTAGCAAATCTGTTAAATACTGTGGTGTCTCATTACGAATGGATTAAAAAACAAACAATAGAATTTTGAAATCAATTCTATATTTGATCGGCAGCCAATGTAGTGAGATCAATATTGGCTTGACAGAATCATATTTACGTTTTCCGTAGAGGAGCCGAGCCGCTGCTTTCTGAACTAACTAACTAAATTTAAGACTTGTATGCATTAAATGTTATTTATTTTTATGATTTTAATAGATGTAATGCATTAACAGCCATTTAGGGCACCTTCTATTTTGGGCTAATTCTACTTGAACATACATCTACAGACCCAGTGGAGTCTCTGGCCTTCTGACAGTAAAAATGAATAAAAATTTCTTGTTTGACTCCCATGATCCTCCTGTCCAACCGCCTTCACCGACATTCTTAATGGCTCCGCCAGTGGATTATATCACACACATGCATTGTGTCTGCACGCAGCGTGCGTGGGGTGCTTTTTTCTTTGTGTATATCGGCGCGTACGCGTGTGAGAAATGAGACATTTAGAGTCTGATCTACATGTAAACCACAGTCCTCTGCCTGATTGCAGCTACTGAGTTAAATGTGGAGGCAATTTCATGCACGGCAGGAGTCCTTCCATAATAAAACAGTTTTTTCTGCGGTTTCAAAAAAATGAGATATCCCATATCAATGACTTCCAAATCATGTTGAACTCTGATTTCATTCTTTTCATGAAGAGCAATTCATAACGTCTTTTAGGCAAGCCCTTTCGCTCCCGCCGTTCCATTTCCTCCTCTCTCTCCCGCTCTCAACATCCGCCACTCTCTGTATCTCTTACTCTTTCTAATTCGCTCTCCCTCTCTGCCTTGTCTCCTCTTAAGTGTGGGCAGTGTGATTATGTTCAGGCAGTAATGTAATTTCACTGCATTGATAAAATAGAAATTGTCCTTTATCTGTGTACTGATAGTGCTCAATTTGCAGGCGAGCTCCTCGGCAACCTCTTCAGGGCACGACGCGTGTGCCCTCCCCCAGCCCTCCTCCCCCACGCTCTGCCTGCCTTGAGCTGCTGGAAATCCGCGGGTGCGATTGTCAAATCAATTATTCATTCTGTGCAATTACACTCGCACAAAGAACTTTTCTCTGCTCGGAATGATGATTAAATTAAAAGCTATTCCAGCTGCCTGATAACATCTAATAGAATATTCATAAGCAGCCCAAATGGAATGTATGATCCCCATTAACTTCATCATGCTCACTTAATTACATGCTTGTTATTGTATTTACACCTTGTTAGAGCACATGGAAGCTGATACACTCTCTCTCTCTCTCTCTCTCTCTCTCTCTCTCTCTCTCCGGACTATCTTCTCCGTCCTGTTGCACCCGCCTTCTTTCTTTTTTTCCGCTCTGTATTCCCCTCTTTCCTTTGCTGTCTGCTCACCTCTTTTTCTCACGTCTTCCCTCACTATCTCTTCACATCTTTTCTCCCTCTTAAAAATGCTATTTATTTTAAATGCGTCCCCTGCCGGGCCGGGAGGGAACACGAGGTCTCTGACAACCTCTGTGGCTTTTAGGTTTCTTTTATACATTCTGCACACAGTGATTGAGGGAAAAGAATGAAGAAGAGGAGAGGAGAAAGAGGGAAAGAGAAAAAAATTATTTTCTCCCACCTTTCAAAAATGATGACATGATTGCTTTCCCTTGATCATGCATCATCATCTTTCTCCAGCCCCCCTTTTTTTCGTTCCTCAGGTAAATAGTCCCCCTCTCCCTATTCTATGTGCCAGCATTCTGTTTTCTTTCACCATCTCTTTCTTCTGCTGGAGGTAAAAATGCACAAGTGATAATGGTAACTGGCTCCGCAGATGGTGCGTTTGGAATACTATTCCCCATTTTTTGATGTTCATGTTTGGCCATTTTCTGCGATTGACTCTGTAATCTGTTTCTACTACACCTGCTAATGGAAATGGACTGTGATGGAGTCTTAGACCACCATTTGGGGGCTCAACAACATTTAGGGGCACAGATTCATTAGTCTTTCAAGCATAAACACGTTTTGTCATATGAATTTTAGTCCGAGCATTTACATATTCTCAAGGAACATTCATGTAAATGCTCTTCTTGGCTGGATCTCCTCTTCTCAAAGCAAAGACTCGCTTTTAACAAAAGTCTTTGGTTAAAGGCTTTTGATTTAGTCTGTAATTCGCATTCAGTCCTGCTATCCTGCCAGTGACTCCTCTATCGTCTCTATGGTATTGAAGGCCCTCCTGATGGGATAAATGACCTTGGATATCGACCCGATTGCATGACCTCGTGGACCCCTGGCAGAAGAGTCTATTTAGCTTCTGCCGACACCTAGCCCCTCTCGCCAGCGCTCTACCCTCAAACTGTCTGGATTGCTGGTTTCTTATCGATTCTCAAAGACTTTCATTTGAAATGATACTTGATAGACCTCTCCAAGCACATGTCCGTGAGCATAGTTCGATATTATGACTGATATTTTTCTTTTCGAATCAGTTTTGACTCGTTATGGATCCAATCCAGCCCTGTCTGTTGCGTTATTTTATTTTATTTTTTCTAATGGCATGTAGGTGGGAGAAAATAAAAATTTGGATAAAAAAATATTTGTGATCAAATGTATGTTTGGGGACGTGTCACACTTGTAGTGATAATATTTTTACCTTTTACTTTCTAAAGACCGGCTGTACAATACCGTGTTAACCATGCAAACTTTAACCATGACCTCATAAAAACACAATTTGAGCTTAAGAAATTATATGACTATTAGTATTATTATATTTTTTGTTGTTGTTGTTATTATTATAAATATTAAAAATATATTTATTCGTTTATTTTTCTATTAATCATTTTCCATCATTTATGAGCATTTTTATACAGTATAAATGGATGTTTATGGATTGAAAATATATAGATGGCTTTATATATTAAGGAAAGGGTCCTTTGTGAGGGGATCATGATATTTGGGGCTCCCTGGCATCAAAAAGTCTGAACAGTCTGGTGATTATTAATGTATTATTTGGTTCTCTTCTCAGTGAGATTCAAGAATGGCTGGAAAGGAGAAATGGAAGTGTACAAAATGCTGAAGGATGTAATAGACAACCACCTCGCCACCAGCGGATACTCTGAGGTCAACCTCGCCAAACTTTTCCAGGCCTTTATATCCCTCAAGTACTGACCAACTGTCCCAAAGCAGTCCTGGGTAATCCGATATGGCATAATATTTATGCCTTTCTGCCCACCAACAGAAGCCGTACAATGTTATATTTTCATTTTAATTCCTGTCTGCTGTAAATACACCTTGTGATTTTGTAATCTATTCCATTTTCTAGCTCACTTGCTTTACATTTGTAATCCCTGACAGAGTTTTTGTGGCTGACGTCTTAGGCGTGAATTAAGGTCAAAGGTGACGAGCTCAGAGTCAATCTGCATGTAATCACCAAACCTTTCCATGTTTGAGCACCTGTCTCTCACTCTAATCTGTGTTCTTGTATCCCATCCAATTTAGCCTTTGTCCAGGTCTAATCGATGATGAATCTGTGGTAAAATGGCCATGATAAGGGGCTAAAGACACTCTCAACACAACCCAGCCCCCCACTCCCCCGTTAGCACCACACACAGGGTTTTTAGAGATAACAATCAGGGGTAATGACAGGCAAGTTCATGGGGGGGGGCTTGTAGCGGTTTGAAGGGGTCTTAGTTCAGTAATGACTTCTCTACCACCCCCTTCATCTTTAACAGCACAGCAATTAGCCAATGATACAGAGGTAGCCAGTGATTTCTGGAGTTTCGAACAATTGAACTCATGTTTGAACTGCTCTCAGCTGGTATGTTGTGAATTTATTAGATCGCTCGATCTGCGCCTGGCAGCTTATGTTGCATGTTTTGCATGTTCGTTGCCAATGAAAATGTCTTGGGATTCTTAATTGTTTTTGATACGGAAGCACCAATAAAAGCATTTCATAACACTTTCACATTTGCCTTTTTTCCATCTCTTTGGTTATTTTATTTCACTATGCTGCAGGGAGTGATGACATTTACACATTTGAAGAGGGCCAGTTAACTTCTCCAAATGGAAGGCTTCATTTTCAAGACCTGGAGAATGGCAAGCCAAGAGTGTGTGAAAGCGAGGAGATTAGTCCACTTAAATCGAGTCGGGTTTAAGAATGTGGTGCTTCACTCGCTCATTCCATGTGTTTATAATGACAGTTAGACGATGTCTTAAACCATTTCATCAGATGTCAATTTCCATAAATGCCATGCTTGAAAAAATCGCCTTAAATGGCTGCGACTAATGGCACCGACCTTGGAGAGTGCAGCAACACTTAAGAGCTACTTTTTGTCCCCAGCATGACAGACAGCATTGTAGGCCTTTGCTGCCAATGTATTAAACATATATAGGCCTATATATACATTTAGCTTAATGTGTGAGCCAAGCTTGGAATTATACTTAACAGATGCAGGTAGTTCCTGAACGTTACATCGCACTTTTACAAGATTAAGTCATCGCATGAATCTGGGGCTTTCAACAGGACATTCCTTTAACCGTAAACGTGCTTTTGTCGTGCCCGCGGAGGCTGTTTTCAAACTGGGCCACTCAATGCAGATGAGGCTTTGCATTAATTTACCCCACTAAGCTAATAAGAATGATTCGTTTTTGTTATGCTAAGCTTTATTGCCTGTCTTTTTGACCAGAATGGTGGTGTTGAGCAAAGCGGTGGACAAGGTTCTCTTTGATGAGGGAATTAGTGCCCTATTCTTTCTCTATTATTCATGGCATCGCGGAATATGTAAGTACCCGTGGGTGTCAAAAGGAAAGCCGGCCCTATTGCAAAGTGCTCCTCTTGTTTCTCTGAATAGCAGGCTATGAGATGATAAACCGCTTAATACACTGGACTAATTGGATGAGGGTAAAAGAGACGAAGGAATTAAGGCAAACCAAAAGGGGACAGGGTTCCAGTGGCCCGCCATTCAGCCCTTTTCACCGTGATTTCTTACTCTACTGCTCCAATAGGAAACGAGAGGCTCATCAAAGCGCCTTTAGTGCTTTCACCTACCCCCGGTGTCTCGAGCTGTCGGGATGGAAAAGCGTGATTATTCGCTGGTTGTTGAAGCACAGCCCAGTGAGCTAAAATCAAGGGAATGCATGTGAAATTTGACCATGCATTTATGAACTGTCAGTGTATACTTAATTTGAAATGCTGTAGTTTGTACTGTATAGTGGTGGGTCTTTCCTCACACACAAAAAATTGCTTTTGTGTTCCTTGTTAACAAGTAAACTGACTTAAAAAGTTACCATTTTTAACACAAAAATCCAGCTTTTTTTCTTCATGCTTTTTGCTCAGTCTCCAGTTGTTTCTCCAACTTCTTGTTTAGCTAATATGGACAATTTATTTTTTGTGGGGAAATTATTTATTCTCTCTCCTCATTTTTTTGGAGGACTATTTATTAAAGAGACTTGAGATTTTGTCAACTCTGTTACCATCATAAGGGCTATTAAAATGCTGCACAATTCCATTAACTAAAAATAAAATGCCATAATGAACTTTGAAAAGACAAGAGTTTGTCAGTACAACAGTCTTAAAAATGGAAACCTATACATTATTAAACTGGATATGCAATTAATAGTGCACATAACGCCTTTTTGTTCAATATAATGTTTAAATTTGGTTTTGAAAATTTTTTTTTTGAAAATGAAATTGCATCTATTTACTGGAGTTACCTTTTTTTGAATCAAAATAGATGATTCACAGGTGTTTTGGCACTCTAGGGTGTACTTTGTGGTCAGAACATTGGCAATGAATCATCTACACACTCTCCACAAATAGAGAGGCACATTTAGTCTCTACAAAGTCTGTTTCTTCATTCATGCATTGTAAGAAAAGAGTTAAAGAGAAAGTCGCCCTAAACACTTCAGGTCAGTGCCTCTACAATTGTGGCGAGCATTCCCCAGATATTACGAGCAAATTGGTTTGCGATTCATTAATAATGTTGACAATAAGATTAAGGCATTCTAGAAAATCTCATAAAAATCCCAACATAAGTGGGCTGCACGCTCCAGTGGTCCCTTCTACAAATAGAGGGGGTTAAAAAAAAGTCTATGCACCTCGCTTGGAGGTATAGCACTGGAGAGAAAATTGGTTTCCTTTGCTTAATGCTCCTTTGAACATGTTCTCGCATGCCAACATGTTTAATACGGACTTGCTGCAAGAGGGGGGTCCTTGACGCGCGATGTTTAGAACAATTTGTTGGGCGTTATAGGAGCACTGATCCCCTCACGCCTCCAAACCCGTCTTCATTTCGGTCGTTTCCATCTTCATTGATCCTGCTTGTTTGTGGCGTCATAATGAAACGGATTAGCGTGGGTAAAACAAGGAAAAGAGAAATCTTTTCAGCGGCGCGCGCGATAAAGGAGAAAATTAATCCTTGAGGTAATTTCACGCGGTTTGGTTCGACACCATGGACGGGTCAAATGGGCGAAAATGACTTCGTTTGAATGGAGCGCATTGATTGCCGTAATAGAATCGTTTCGCGCGTGAGATCCAACGGAGAGGGATTTGGGGAATTAAATAAGGAATTCGAAAGAAAGACTTTTTGATAAACTGCTTGTTACTTCATTAATGAGAAAGGGACTGTGTTGGGCATTTACAGATGTTGCGTCCAATTTAGAGCCTCTACAAGTTGTAAGGCCTACAACGGATGAGATAGCGGAATAATTACAAGGCTCTTTTTGTCAAGCGTTGGATAATAGAGCCGTCATGAATATCATCATGATCCGACTAAATAAAAAATAAATAGGCTACGTAATTTTGATTATTATGGAAATACCAATCATTTATAGCAAACGGAAACAAAAAAAAGGCCTTTTCCACAAAACATAAATGTTTACTTTAGCCTACAGCATGATTGCAGTTAGCCACAGTATTAGGCTACACTGAAACTAATTGCTTAATGTTTTAAAGTGATCACTTAAACTGTTTTCTATTAGCGACTCCGGACTCCCATTGAATAATAGCCTACCCTAGGCTAGGCTATTACTTCTAGAAATTCAACAAATCATATAGCTGGTTTTACTCTTCAGGTTGTAAAACTAGCTATGATTTCTTGAAATAATGTAGGCTAGCGTCTATTCAAGCATTAAAAAATATTAACAGATGCTATATTTTTTGTGATCGACACTTTTCGTTTTACCAAGATAAATGGCTGTTATATTAATTCAAACTATCAGTTGTAAATAATACAGAAGGGTTTATCTTTCACCAGTTTATTTTATTCCGACTTGACTGGTCCCTGCGCGCGACAGGGAAAACTCTCACTGAATAGCAAAACTTCCCGGTCTGGATTTCAAGCTCTCTACCGGTAAGACATAAATAATCATCTAAAAATCTAAAATTTTTAAACAAACCAACAGAGGATGAATCTACGTGAAACCATTCCTACAGCACTACACGGAGAGCATATTCTCAAAACATCTTTTGAAATAAACTATTTTTTTCTTGTCATTTTGCCCACCCTGACCCCACCCCACCCCATTCATTTTAAAACAGAGCTATATACAGGACACCCTTAACAGATCAGTAAACAGGCTAAAGTTTAGATTTTCACATTGTTCATCCTTAAAACAAACAGCATTTCTTTTTCATTATTTTTTCCTCCTAAATATATTTAACATAAGAGTTGAAAACAGAAAGTAAAGCTTAGGATTCATTCTCAGAAATTTGATTTGCTTTGTCAATACTGAGGCCAAACTTGAATGGATATGGTTCAGGATGGGTAGCAGGTTGTGGCAGTTCCCTTTGGCATATTGACCCATCTCTGCTTCAGCACTGAGAGAAGACTGGGAAGAAATGAGAGTTCTCTGTGTATTGCAGTGTAGTTCTTCTCTGTGTGGGTGCAAATGTGTCTTTTGCCACATTTGCTCCTGACCCAAAAGACTGGATTGATTTAATGACTTTACCAAGCACAGCTTCCCTAACCCTCTGAGGTGCCTACATTACACTCAGAATCTTTATGTTCAGGGTTTTGAAACATTTTTGATGCACTGTGTAAAATTTAGTGATGATGTCCAGTGGGCGGCTCTGTGATTTGGCGATGACTCCAGAGTTGGATGGGTCTCCGGTGTGCTAGTGCTATATGGATTTGGTCGTGCTTTTTGTTGAGATGGTTTCTTTAATATTTTGTTTTGTTTTAAGGAAAAGGATCAGCATACTTCCTTCCCTGCAGTGCCGGACGGCAGGATGTTCAGTTGGGTCAACTGGGCCGAATGTTCTTTTGCTTTGAGACGCAGTGCTGCGATGCTGGATGCCCTGCGATCGGCGGCCATAGAGGACGAGGAAGAAGGCGGGTCTGGCAGGGTCGCCGGCGGCTGCACAGGACCCTCCACTGGCGGTGCAGTTTGGCGCAAGAGAGCGGCGGCCGTGGAAGCACTGGTCAGAGGACCCATACTTGAGAAGAGTCTAAAGAGAAGAGAGCCAGTTCCTGTGATACAATGTACTGCACTCATAAACATGCTCACACTTATACAATAACATTTTAGTCAAGGGTACAAAATAAGAGCATATGCATTTTTAGATGTGATTATTAATGCTATATATATATATATATATATATATATATATATAAATAGACACACACACAGTTCTTTATTGGCATATTTTTCCATGAAGAACCTTTAGCATCCATGGAAACTTTCCATTGCTCAAAAGATTCTTTCTTAAAGGGATACTTCACCCAAAAATGAAAATTCTGTCATCATTTACTCATCCTCAAGTTGTTCCAAACCTGTATACATTTCTTTCTTCTCCTGAACACAAAATAAGTTATCTTGAAGAATGTCAGTAACCAAACAGTTGATGGGCCACATTGACTTCCATAGTATTTTTCCCCCAAACTATGGAAGTCAATTGGGCAAATACAATCATTCTTCAAAATATCTTCTTTTGTGTTCAGCAGAAGAAAGACATATATACAGGTTTGGAAGAACTTGAGGGTCAGTAAATGATGACAGAATGACTGACTGATTGATGACTGATTTTCACTTTGGGTGAAATATCCCTTTAAAAGTTGTTTAGATTATTAAAATGCTTTTCACACTATAAGAAAAAAAAAGTTTTAGAACTGTTGACTGAAAGATTTTTTGGGGAAACCTAAAATGGCAGTCGCAGTTCTATGACAAGCCCCCTTTTGGAACCTTTTTTTTTTTTAAAGAGTGTCGTATAAGAACAACGATGACTTATTGTGATTACGAATGGTCTTTACCTGCCAAAAGTGGGTCCAATAAAGGCTGGATGCCTGAACATCGCTGTACCCAGGAAGGTTCCTAGGCCGAGGGGTGTGGCAGGAGGGAGGCCGGAGCTGTTTGGGGGTGGAGCCAGGCCTGGGAATGCAGCAGCGGCAGCGGCTGCGGCAGTCCATGCTGACTCCAGAGCTGGGTGAGGGTGAGGTGGGAAAGGTCCTCCTTCTAGGTAGTGACTCAGGGGGTGAGCGGCTGCCAGTGGCCCAGGAAAGGGCAGGCCCGAGGGGTGACCCTGGACTCCCGCCTTTTCACGTTTCCTCCACTTTGCCCTTCGGTTTTGAAACCAAACCTGAGATTTGGGACAGAAGCCTTATTAAGTCCAAACTTTACTGTTGATTGCTGGTGTACGGATGAATCCAGCTAATTTGACTATGCTACTAAATTTGAAATCAGAAACCTGCTTAAATAGTTGGCCTGGAGAAGTTGAAAATTGTCCCTTCACGTTTCACATTCAGAGCCATTAATATTCCACCTGACAGCCTGCATGGTCGTTTAAGCATGAGCTTGTCATTGTCGCTCTTGTTCATGTGCAATATTTGGTTCGCTTTAATGAGGTGACAAATAGGCTGGAAGTCAAGGGTAATTACATGGCCCTAAACTTACGGTCTGTTACCCTAACTTTGCTAATTAAAATCTGGTTCGGGCAGGGCAAAAAACAGGGTGGAGCGTGGTAATTAAGAGCCGTGTTAACAAAAGATGTCGGAACAGCATCCAATAACAATTAATGCACTTTAAATTAAATTCCTCCAAATGTAAGTTGCTTCCAAAAGGCTATTTAACTTTCCCACGATCCCCCTCCTATCCTGCTAAACCCTACCAGGTTGTGCCACAAGAACATGACCTGCAGGCAAGGACTTCATAATGAAGGAAAGTGTCAACAGAGGAACCAACAGGGACCTTGGCCCCTCACACTTGCTCGAAACCGTTTTGCATTATGTGGCCCCTGGGGCATTTATTAGCTTTATCACCTCCTGATCTAGCCTGTTAAGTGATTTGTTCTCCCACATCTCCAAATTGACATCTGTTGTTTTACACGCCAATAACCCTGGTAGCTTCCTCATGTTTGCACTGTCTCTTTGGTTATGAGAGTTGGGCTTGAACATGCGAGCCACGCTTTGAATAGAGAAAGGAGGGGTGGCAAACACCCTTAATAGTCTCTCACTCATTCCAAGTGCAAAGCATCGGATCAATGCCGGTCTATTGCAATCACAAAATGGGAAATCAAATAGCATTATCCCCCCTACCCCTCCCTCTCCCCCGCGCCGCGATGAGAATTCAAACACCATTTTCTCCCTGGAATAGCAGTGTTTGCTCTCTCGGTAAGTGCGCTTTTATGAATCAGGGGCGTCTGTGTAATTGCCGCTAAAATGTTCGCTCTATTGTGTATAATAACTTTCGATAACAGGAAAGACCTTGCCATGACGTACAGGGTCATTTAACCAAGTTTACGATTGTCATTTTAAAATGAAATTAAAAATAGACCATTAGGTATATTGTCTTAACGCCTATAAGCAAATTGCAAGAATTCGCAGGCTCACATCATGTAGTTAATCTTTACCTTTAAAATGCCGAGAAGTTGTCATATTATATCTAGGTTATTTCTCTCAGTTCGCTGCAATTTAAATCCTTTTAACGTCTGAATTAAGTTAAGGCTCTCAGCTGTTTTATAGCCTACAGTACACGTTAATATTTGTGTGCATTTGAATTCGATCTATTTTCGTTTTATTTTGTGCTAAAAAAAGAAGAAAGAAAAGTAAGCACTCACTTGCACGCGCGCTTCTGTCAGATCCAGCCTCATCGCGAGCTCCTCTCTGGAACAGAAAATGTACATCATCAAAATGTGTGCAGGGATTTCTTTTTTCACCCCCACAAACACCGTAAGAAAACAGATTTTACCTAAATTGTCAGAATGAAAGCAATTTGGGGTTGATGAAAATCGAACGGAAAACTTGTACGTTTTTCATAATGGGTTGTTTCGTTGGGCAAAGCTGACTGTAACAACATAATGATGGAAATAATGGCGTCTAGACTATTATATGACAATTGCGCATTTACTGAAAATATACCTGACTAAATTTATGACAATTATCTACCACGTCAATATAAACATCGATATTTCATGATCAACAACGAACATTTTGGTTAAAGAACAACGGTCCTCACAACGGTAAATTTGTCATTAAGCAGACTGATGTTTTTTTTATATTTAATAGACTTGTGCTGTTTGGCATATTGATTATTTTTCTTTCATGCAACTTGTCTACGAATGACGAATAAATGTGGGGCAGTATTTTCAAAGTTCAAAAAAAATAATTCTTATCAATGTTTAGTTTTCGTCAACTATTATTTTCATTATCAATAAAGAACATCAATTGTAGGCTACAGCAATATTTTATAATAAAAATATTGTAACTCAAATAATTGTATAGCCTATGCATAACTTTAGAACATTAGTTAATATCAGTTAATAGGCCTACATCACATTCGTATTAAAATTAGGCTTACTTTTATTATGGTATTTTATTTTAACCATAACATTTTTAAATGTTAATTAGCCAATATTTCAGTTTGTCTTGTCGGTATTTTGTGGCTCACTTTTCTAATGCTGTTGAAATGAAAATCAAAATGGGCCCAAAACCCCTTTACCACCAACAGTCACACTTAAACTTCGTAATTAAAATATTTATTTACACATTTGAGTGTGAAGTGGCTGCTGCTGGCCTATGCTCTTTTAAGGCCCATATTAACTAACTGACCCATAGAGAATAATGTGAGTAACAGTCGTATAAGAATACACAGGACATAAACGAGTATACACACATTTCAGTGATTATTGCTCTTGTACAGAATTGCACGCCGATTGTGTTCCCGATTTAACGTCAGGCTACTAACCGGTATAATATTATTTTAACAAAGCTAAATATATTTAAATAATTTTCAGAATACAAAGAATACATTTACCCTTTAAACGGAATATATATAGGCCTATCCACAACATAAGCGTTTCCCTCAAATGTTTTGGTTCATGAATCCACACTTTTTTTATTTATCAATGTTTACATCATTTAATGTTTTCTAAAATATATATATATATATTGGGCTTTCCATTTTTTACATTTATAGGGCCTATTTTCAAAATGTTCAAAATATAGCCTAATTTAAATATTTACCTTAAATGTTTAGTAGGCCTATGTTGTATTGGATTTTTTTTTTAAATAATGTATTCGTCATGTTTCTTTCGATGCAATAATAATAATAATAATAATAATAAATTAATTAAAAATACTAAATACTAAACACAGATAAAACTATATAAATTTGTTTTTTTATTTAGATATTTTTTATATTTAGAAAAAAAGTCTTACGCATACATCGTAGCCTATTCATTACATGAATATTACTATTTTTCAGACATCGTTTGGTCAAAATCTATTAACCATACACTCTGTCTAAACATCATCTTCCTTAATAACGCGTGAAAGCTATTGTGCGGTATACCTGGTGAACACATCAGGGTAGTGTGTTTTTTGGAAGGCCCTCTCCAGTTCCTCCAGCTGATAGCTGGTGAAGGTAGTCCTATATCTTCTCTGCTTTCGTTTAAGCATCCCTTCCTCCGAGTCGCTCCCGGCCGATAGACACACACTGTCCTCTCCATCTTTTACATCCCCATCGTTGTGCATGCTCTCTTCATCCTTCGGAGACAGACTGGCGTCTCCACACGCCTCCTCTTTGACAACATCCTCTTCAAACTTCAGAGTGCTGAGCTCCACCAGTTCCTGGGCCGTGTGCTCGGGACTCTGGCCTTCATCACTCTTGCTGAAGGGCGCGTTCTCCCTGTACGACTTGCTACGGCTGATGCTAACTTGTGGCGCTTGGTTGATTTTGAGACTCTCACAGGCTTGGTCCAGCAGTCTCTCCCTCTCACCCTTCTCTAGGTGCTCGTGAAACCCCCTCCCGGAGTCCAGGTACTTCCCCCCAGGGCCGTATAGCCGGCGTAGTTTGGGTGGCAGGTGCATGTCCGAGTCAAACGAGTTCTCTTTAGAGGTGACTAGAAAAATAAAACAATATCATATTATTAAATGCTCAAAACAGTATAAATTAAGAAAGCATTATATACGCACATTCCCGTTACTTGTGGGGGCATACATATTATAAATATTATAGAAATGTAAGGTTTTTGATACCGTTTTGCTGCAAAAGTTTTTTTTTTGTAGATTATTAGGCTAAGATAAAAAAGTTATTGTTATAGTTTCTTCAGTACCCTACTGTATAGTGATGGTGTTAATATCAGATGGTATTTTGGTATATGCCATGGTACTGAATGATTGCATGGCCAAAAAACATTGGTCTTACTTCTTGGTTAGCAAAAGTATATCCATTAAGAAGCCCTGAGGAATCGTTTTCTTAGGAACTTAAAAAGATTCTCCAATTGCGTAACCCCCCCTTTAAAACCTTTATTTTAACGAATGAGGGATTTCAAGGCTATTCATTTGAATTTATTTTTTAATTAGAGAAGTTCTTAAAACTTTCAGGACTCTATTTTCACACCCAGAGGCGCTCCCAAGGTGTTGCTTCTGACCAGGACCCTATTTCTGTACACGTTTCTACAAATATGAATGCTCCTGACTGACAGAACGTAAAACCGCACAAAAGAAGTAGAAATAACGTTAAAGGGCTTACCTTCGGTTGACTGGTCGTGGTCCTGTCTGACGGGTGCTGGCAAACTTTGCGCTCCCAGTTGTCTGACTTTACATGGGCTTCTTCTGCCCAGTATACTGTCTATGCAGTAGGAGGAAAGCACGGTGGGCGACTTGCTTTTACATTCGCTTCGGTCGCGGCTATCGTCGTCGTACTGACTACTCATGTTTGTATCGTCCAAGGTTGTGCTCGAGTGGGAGACTGTTACTCTCTCTCGCACTGTATCTGAAACGTCTCTCTTGCCTATCCCACCCTGGCCGCTAATGCTATATGCACTGATCGGCGGTAGCTCCGCTCTCCATTCTGTTGCATTGACGTGTAACGCAAATCTGATTGGCTCCCAAGGGAACAAGGGGGATCTTTATATATTTTTCTATTAAAGTTAAACAGTATGAACTCAGCGAATGTTGTGATGGATTACTGAAGTTACTGGATAAGCACCTCCACATTTAGACTGAAATTAGATTAATATAAAAGAATAAATATAACGTTGGAGATAGGCTAAATTCTGAGGTTTTATGCCTATCTACATTCACGGGTTGTATACTGTAATGCCGGATGTTGTGATCTTTAATAATAATAACTAAATTATTATAATTATTATTAATTATTATCATTTCTTTTAAAAAAATACAAATATATATATATAGGGTATATATTTAAAATAATATTACAAATTAAATACACTGGCATTTAAAAAATCTAATTATATTTGTTTTGTTGATAAGAAGAGCATCTTATTTTTGTCTATTACCAATTTTTTATTATTATTAATTTTATATTATTTTGTAGGCTACTCTCTGTTCCATACATTTATTTTTAGGCATTTTAATAAGGGACACAGTTTATTTGTCTAATATTGGTCTGTCAGTCTGTCTGTGTAGAGATGTGATATTAATATTTTATACTCTCAGTGCAATACAGTCAAAGCTAGACTCAAGGCCTGACCGGGTGAATCGCTCACCTGGACCCTCTGTGCGTATACACACGCCTGTCCTCTCAGAGTGAAGCGATCAGATAGCCATAGATGATTGACTTAAAAAGTGAGGGTGGTGATAATAGCCCCCTGAGAGCCTATGCTATACAGGCAACTAGACTCCAGAAGACTGAAGAGACAGACTGAGAATGTAATTTTAAATAAAAGTCTATTTAACCTGCTGCGGATGGCATGACCCATCCCCAGCTCGCCGCTCAGAACCATCAATGTTAAAAGGATCATTTTCACAATTCAATCCCAAACTTGCAACGAAGCTGCAATTTACTCTCTCCTCTTCATGTTATATGATTCTGCTGAGATTAGGGTCGTGAGAATGCTGTATGAGAATACTATTGGTTTGGCTTTAATTGGACTTTGAAAAAATGCCCTTCAATATTCTTCATAAACAATATAAAACAACAGTAAAATCACTGTTATGACGAATTATTTTTCCACTCAAACATCAGCATCATCTAAGCAGATCAACAGAACAGAGTAATGACAATAATAACAACAATATAAGACATTTTTCTCGTTCCCAAACAGGCACGTAATGCAGACGGGTATTTAAAGTCGCTATGTAATTTGGGGGCACAATTTGATTCATTTATACGCGCTCTGTTATTAACCCAAGAAAAGAAATGTCAGGGACTATTACCGCCAGCAGGACATCCGCGCTTTGTTTAAATGCACTAATTACACGCACGCATCTGAGAAAAAAAATGCGCAATTTGCCCATATTCAGTCCTGAGTCTATTTAGCGCTCTACGTGCGGGCAGGCAAGCTGTTAGTGGGTGCCAGTCAGTTTCACGCTCCTCTATTACCCGATACCACAGTGTGTCATATTTTCACAACAGCCTAACTTGATAATTTCTACAATCGTCTTCTGTTTTGCAAGGGTTTACATGGCCCATAATCCGTCGGGTTTTGGCTATACGCATGCAAACCACCCCCTGTTCCGTTAACAAGAATATTTTCTCAAACTAAGTGACAGTAGGTGACACTTTACATAGTTTTGGTGATGTTATACCAACCGCTCAACAGCTGTGTCTAAATCCCTAATATACACTCTATCACTCCCACGTTTTCAAGCAGCGCCATCTCCTGGTGTTAACAAAGCGCTCATGGGTAAAGCCAGTCAGTTGAGCAAAAACTAAACGAGAACTGCATCATGATTGACGCTATTTTAAATCATCATTTGTAATTCATGTGGAAAGTTTCTGCCACATTTCTTTTTGATTATGGATAATCACGGATAACATAGTTGCATATTCCATCTATCTATCTATCTATCTATCTATCTATCTATCTATCTATCTATCTATCTATCTATCTATCTATCTATCTATCTATCTATCTATCTATCTCAGAGAGTTCAGATTATTAATTAGTTAGTGTAGAGGTTACTGTGTGGTTAGCGGCTCAGTGTTGAATTTAGGAGCCACACTGATGACAGTTCTGCTCCAGAGGTGGTGTGTCTTCATTCCTGTTGCTGTGACTTAATTGGATGCTGCTCTGCTTGAAAGGGCGAACAAAAAGACGTGCTCTCAGACGCGCGCGTAAGCAAAGTTAATTAGCGGTTATTAACACCACGCATAATGAGAGCGCGAGGGAGTCAATTTAATGACTTTGTTAGCTTAAGTTTAGAATGACAGTCGATGATCGGAACAACAATAGCAATCTAGAACGCAATGATCATCTGTAATTTTCACCAGTAATACGCACTAATAAAAAACAAAAGGACTCTAATTTTGTTCATCTGATTTGATAATTTGAATTTATTTAAAAAATAGGGAGAGAAGGAGGAAGAGGAAAGACAACTCAAACACTTTAACCAAAGATTATCCTGTCCTTGAAGTCACAAGTAAATAGGATCACAATTGTTTTATTGTTTGCATGCCAAATGACTATTGTTTAGCTATTTGGTGGGCTTCCAGAACGATGCTTCTGTGCAGACAGAGTAAGCGAAAACAGTTGATTTTGCTCCATTTTGATGTTTTCCGGTGTTGTGCCGAAATTTGTGACTGTACCTAATTATGTGACCCTATGCGCTGTATTGAGGTCATCCTAATCCCAATCCTAATCGGTTACATTTTATTTTAAGGTGTCATTGTTACTGTGTAATTATATATTTAATTACTGAGTAATATTAATTAACTATGTAGCCTATACGCCTACTATAATCTTAAAGTAGGATTAGGATTTGGTTGAGGGTTAGTTGCATGTAAATATAGATGGATTTACTGTTATTACTATGGTAAGTACATGTAACATATGTAACAAGGGCACTGTAAAATAAAGTGTTACCCTTTATTTTAAGAGGTCGATGCAGTGTAATTACTGAATAGGCTAATATTATAGGGTTGGGGCATTAGGTTTAGGGTTAGTTGCATGTAATTATTTAGGCCTATAGTTATTACTATAATAAATAGGCCTACATGTAACATATGGAACAATGACATTTGGGTCGCAGAATTCCATATTTGCATGTCTATGCATGACTTGCAGTGGCCATCCACGTTCACAAACACAGGACCATTCGTTTAATTGATTTAATTTGCACAGTTATGTGAGTCATTGATTATTAGGCTACAATCACAACAGTCATCTAACAATTAGTCATTGTTGTGCACATAAACTAGTTTTATCTTATTTTTTATATTGAATAAAATTACAGGTTTTTGATCGTCACCTTTTCTCTATAAACTGATTTTTTTTTCTCGGACCAGTCACCCGTCAAGTGTAAGAGCAGAATATTCAGTGACTTTCAGGGCGGTCGACTTGCATCTTTATGCATAGGCTATGACGTAAATATAAATAAGTTCTAAATAAAGTTGTTTTGTTTTTGCACGATTTTACTGTTGAAACAGCGAACTGTTGCTATGGTAACCTCCTCGCGACTTCTGTTCGCTGGCGGTTATTTCGCTCATTCTGATTTAGCTAATCCAAGTTTTATTATTAAAAAAAAACGTCGTTTGGAAAAGCGTTTTTAACATATAGGGGTGGGCTATAGGCTACTTGTGTAAAAACAATACATGGGTTCAGGCCTTTTTGGTGTTGGATAGACCCCCGCTTCCCCCAGAGATGATACAGTTGAGATCACAGTTCCTCATTTGGTAGTTTGTCAAGTTTTCAATTTTTGCGCATCATTTCATATAAGCCTGAATGCATTTTTTTTGTAGATTACAGGGGACTGTGAGTTCTCCTCTGCATTCTTATCGATTTGTGGAACGCGAAGCGTGGAATGGCTTCTTTAATAATGCATTTGGGTGAAAGGTTACAAATATGAGTTGGAACAATTTTGCGTCTCCGATCTTATTATCGTTTAGGTCTGAAGAAGTTCACAGGGGCTTCTGCACTTAGCATTTATTTATTTTATTTTATATAGGCTATATTTTTTTTTCTTTTTGCCTGAAACGATAGTTCGTGTGCGCTGATGATCTAAAAGAGGTGCTCTTGCCCTTTATTGATTGCTTCTTGGAAAGAATATGAATATCTAAATTCAAGAATGACAATCCTTTATTAAGTTAATCAAAGTAATACATGCAAATTATTCTTCTTCTCCCATGAGCTTATTAAAACCTCTCCCCTTGAATTTGAAGAAGTCCATTTATTCAGTTAGCGTCAATAACGCGCGCAAATATCGCCATGCAAATGAAAGTTGATTAGAGTAAATTAGAGACTTAGCTGCTATCTGACCTTGTCTGAGTTTTATGTAAATTTTTTAAAAACGACACAAGGAAATAAATGACATTTAGACATTAGTATAAAAGAAGTAATCAAGTGGTTTTCAACGGGAAAAAAAATAATTTGTGTCTTTCGCTGAGCTTTATCATGAGCCGGAGAACATCACAGAAGGAGGTCATGTAGCCTATTTTGGAAAAATATTGTACCATACCATCTTGACACATAGGAGTCTATGGGTCAATGATAAGACTTTTTTTTATCCCAATCAATTGAGTTATTCAAAAATAAAAACATTTCATACAGAAAGTTCTTGTAGGCTTTACACATCTTAAGTTAGGCTATATGATGAACATCTTTTCATTTTCTGAATCAAAATGATTATTTTTGTGAAGCTTTAAATAAAATGTGTAGCCTATGTGGGTATGAGATTGTAAAATGGAAGAATAATGTCTCATTAAAAGGTAGACATTCTTGATAAAAGAAATGTTGGCAGAAGTTGTTAGGCATATTCATTCATTAATTTATTTAACATTTCATCATTTGTTTAATTTTGTTTTAAAATATAATTTATACTTGAACTTTTTGTCTGCCAAATTAGTTAGAAGATAGAAATAATTTGCAAGAATTTCATTTGTTGTCATGATACCCAAAGCCGAAAAAGGACCTATTTAGACTCCTATAACTATTTATTCACGAATAAAAATGCATGTTCTTGATATGTTTTTCATATCTTATTTTTATTTTTGAGGGAAAGAAATCGTGTACACTCAGGCCTCAAATGTTTAGCTTTTGTACTTTTTTTAGCCTGCCTTTTTACTTTTTATTTGATACGTTACACCACGTGACATTTTTAAAGACATTCGCTTAAAATTTAATTGTAACAAAATGTTCCAGCTGTTTTGATAAATGTCCAGTGGCCAATACCAAATATGTTGTATTGGTTCTACTGACATCTAGTGGACCTGTAAAGCATCAGAGGAAAATTGGAAAACCCCCAAACTGGCCTTGTACTGTAGGCTAAAACTATAATTCACCAGGCCCGTGAGATGTTGATAACGCACCAAACATGATGTCTTGGGGTATTGTTAATGAGGTCTGTGGATACTTATAGGGGATAATCCACAGCAGTTCATCAGAGACTTCATCTCAAATGAAATTAGCTTCCTGCGTGGCGTTGAGGTGGCTTCTCTGGAGTTCAGCTGTGATGGTAATGGCTGCTGTGACAAACTCTCCTCTGGCTCAGTCCAGCTCCGTCCCTGTCTCCAGTCACTGTCTCCACACGAGGCCAGTTATTCTATTCCCCTCTTTCTTTTTCTCCTTCAGAATTCTAGCTCCCATAGTTATGTTTGTTTTGCTTCCCTGTAGCTGGCAGATTGGAAGTGGTCAGGGGTGGCTGACAGGGATAAAAGGGGATATTTCGCTATGTTTGTGTCTTTGCGATGGACCGAGATGTGTATGTGTGGAAAGGCCAAGCATTTTATGTGAATGTATCAGAGGGCATCATTAGTAGAAGTTGACTGCTCTCCAAGCCCTCCAGACCAATTTAGTGGGAGAGACAAAAACGTTTTGAGCTCTGAACTGCACGATGGGGAGCCGAGTGAGGCATGCAATCTATATTGGATTTCTTACTTCTCCATTTCTTGGTGCTTGGAGTCCCTGTGGTTAGGAAGTAGTAACAGTAAATTCGGTCTGTCCCTTTGGGTCATGGCGCACTCACCTTTGTTTGCGACAACAGGAATTTAACAGGGTCAAATAGCGACAGTGGACATGTGAGGGTCATCCACTATTTTGTTTCATTCTCATCTTAAATCATTGTTTTCCTCTCTTTCACTCTCCAAAACGCAAATGCAAATTTTCATCCTTCAGCTTAGAATAATGAGTTTGAAACTACACACGTGGCTGCATGGTGTTGTTCGGTTTAAGCATCTGCAATCAGATATTACCTGAATCCATGCTGTTCTTTGATATTAGGGCGCTAAACTATCTAGCCACTATCTAGCCGAACCATTACAGCTCTAGCTCAGCTTGTGCGATGTTATGTCAGTTATAGTACTTAATGCATCAGTATTGGTTTATAAAAAGTGCATTTCTGTGCATGTCCAAACAAACACACACAGATGCACAGATGCAACAACTGCCAATGAGATTTTCAACAAAAGTAATTATGTTTTCGCATCCCCCCCCCCCCCCCCATCCTTCCTAAAAAAAATTCTTTATAACTAAGCGATTCAAAAGCAATTTTCTCTGTGGGAAGAGAATGTAATTTGCTATTCAGTGACATTCTGATGTGTAAAAAAACAGGAGCCGGTGGTAAAAGGTATCTCTAAAGTCTGTGTACAGTGCATTAATGGGCATAACCGGGGGAGGAGGGGAGAGATGTCAGGGAGGGCACCATTTAATGACTCCAGAATAATCCCTCTCTCATTAGTGAAGGCTCTGAGGATCCACCGGGGCTTGAACTGGTAGAGCGTGGCATGCCGCTACAGTCTTTATCTTCATATTAAACCATTTGCATAACATTACAGCCGCTGGAGAGACTCCCTTATCAAGGCCAGTTGCTCTTCATTTTAAAAGGGGACAGTGGGTGTCTCAGCAAATCTATTCGGCGGTAAGTGGAACTACTGCCGGTGCAAATGCAGCGGGAGGTGAGAGAGATCAGGACGCAGCATTTGGAAGCATATTTATCATACACTTGCTCATGCATCAGGCTCGGTTTGGGGTCCTTCCAAAAATCCATACACACTAGCTGTACCATCTATCCTGAATTGTCAGGATTTACGGATCGCCTTGCATCCTGTGATTGTGAATTGCTCTGAACGGAATGTGTGGGGGACTGATTTCAAGTCCATCAACATGTAGTTTATCCAGGGGGGAGAACATCAAGGCTATATTGCAGAAAATACTCTTGCTCATCTGTGCACCTAGGCCATTTTTGTCACTCTATTGCCTGTGGAAGAACGTGGCTTACTTTAAGAAAGGCGAGGGAGAGAGAGAGAGAGGCGTGACAAAATTAAAATCAGTCATTTTTTCCCTGAGGAGCAGATCAATTTCCGCAGACTGGGTCGAGATATTTTCCGGCATTAGTCTTTCTCGACTTGAGCACAGCACCTAAACGGCCTGCCAGCGGGAGACTCGGCACAGCTGCACGCTTCAGTAGAGAACAGTTACTTCTGCCGCTCTGAGTTTATTTGCGCCTCACCATGAGAATTGCCATAATTTACCCCACCAACACATCACCTCCCCAAAAGATGAGAGAAAGGGAATAGTGTGTGGAATGAAAGAGGCAAATTGATTCGACGTGATATTGTTTTCGGTTTTTTATTACGCCTATTCATTTTCTCAGAAAGAAATGCACAATTGGACCCGTGCCTGAGTTCGGTTTCATACTGTGGAACCTTACACACAAACCCTGTTGGCTATGTTTAAATTATGGAAACAACTACAGCATTTGAATAGCTCTGCCCAACTCAAAGTGCAGAGCAGGGTGAAGCACGTATCGTACAGATTTCCTGTATAGACTTGTAGCATCATCTTTTTAGGCAATAAGAAATTAGAAAATTAGACCCTTCTGAGGTGATACCAGAATATCTAAGTCTCTAGTATAACATTAAAGGGATAGTTCACCCAAAAATGAAAAATCTTTCATTAATTACTCACCCTCATGTTGATACAAACCTGTAAGACTTTCGGTCATCTTCGGAACAAATGAAGATCTTTTAGATGAAATCTAAAAGCCTTCTGTCCCTCCATTGACAGCTATGCAACTACCACATTCAAAAAGTTCATAAAGAATCATAAAATTAGTTTTAGTTCAGAATTTTCTGAAGAGACATGATCGCTTTATATGATGAACAGAATGAATTTAGGCTTTTAATTGACAAATAAACATTCATCAACTCATAGATCAGTTGTGGTTAACGGAAGCTCAAGCATGTTCGCTTGACGTGCGAGAACCAATGAGGTTCATTCTCGTGTTATGCAGCACGTTTGAGTTTCCGCAAGAACTAATGAGGTTCATTCTCGTGTTATGCAGTTGCATAGCTGCTGAAGATGAACGAAAGTCTTATGGGTTTGATGAGGGTGAGTGTGAGTAATAAATGACAGAATTTTCATTTTTGGGTGAACTATCCCTTTGTGAACTTATAGGACGATCAAAGTAACTTTATAACTTTAAATTGTGGTAAATGGATGGTAAAGTACATGAATTGGAATCATATGAATCAGCAGGTTTTTCTTGTATTTTTCTTGTATATTCAACATCTTGTATTTTTTTTTAAATACATACAAACTAGAAATATGTTGGACCAGGTGGGGAGGGTTGTGACTGCTTTGTTCTTACTGGACACACGAAAAATTGCTGCAACAACAACAACAATAACAACAACAACAACAACAACAATAAAAAT
The DNA here is from genome assembly GCF_051911475.1 of Siphateles boraxobius. Classification (NCBI taxonomy): domain Eukaryota; kingdom Metazoa; phylum Chordata; class Actinopteri; order Cypriniformes; family Leuciscidae; genus Siphateles; species Siphateles boraxobius. Next base: position 20,668,791 of record NW_027508876.1, read on the forward strand.
CCTATATGTATACCACAGTCTAAATGTGATCAACCTATTAGCTTTGTTTCCAATTTTATTTGCTGTTTTGAATTTTTTGAATTGGCCTACATTTTTCGAAATTATGATAGGCTAATATTTCCACAAATATGGTTAGCTATATTATAGGTTTGAGATGCATAGTTAAACTTAAAATTGTTTTTTTTTTTTTTTTTTTTTTTTTTTTTTTTTAAACAACACTGATGTACTAACAAAGCACTCCCTTGGACTCCCCCATAGTTAACAAGAAGTAGGCCTACGTGCATTTGTTAAAGGACTGAGAAATGGACTTTACGATCTTGCTTTAACTGACATTTGCTGTAGCCTACCTATGCCAGGGGTCATTCTTTGAACGATTTGTGAACATTAAACCTCGCCTCCCCTCTTCTGTTGCCCAAATCTCTGGTTGCGTCACGAGTCGTGTCTGAGTCTAATTAAAACCATATTGAGAAAAACGTAAATACGACCCAAGTTCCTCCTTCGATCCTCTGAAGGGGGAGAGCGCTGAATCGGTACGAGCAGTTTCAAGAGACGGAAGATCTTCTGTGTCATTTGTGGAAAGTTGCCGTTAATTTCGAAAAGTTTAAATATTACTAGACTATCAGTATATAACGCACATGGCTGGTCTAAAGGTAAGTGCACGTTGGACTATAAATCTACATACCCTATATTGTAGTATCGTAAGCCTAATCCAGTTTTATGTATCAGTTTTTATAACGTTTTCGTCAAAAAAATTTTTTTTCAAACATAGGTTTTTGTTTTTTTAACACGCACACATATGCTAGCCTATATACCAAATGTAAAAACTACGCTTGGTTTTTATGTTTTGCTGGAGACTCACTTCACTGGCACATCCTATGAGTAATGTCCGAATCTCTCTTTTGAGTCGGATCTTTTCAATAATTCGCTTAAAATGATTCACAAACCAGGTTTTGGCTTTCTTTTCCTAACACCATATTTAGCCTTAAGTAGAGCGTAGAAACCTAAAGAAAAGCCAAAAAATACTCTTGGGAAACGCAACTCTGAACGATTTGTTCACTAAACAACATTTATTTTCCAGAGCGATTCTCGAGTGGACAACTCATCTGGAGATCATTTTTTGTTTAATGTAAATGAAAATATTCAAGTTACTTTATTGTTTTTACGAGCTGAATTATAGAACTGATCAACAAACAACTGGGACACATGTCATTACAACAAACATCACAATTAATAAAACTTCAACAGTATGGCTTTATTGGAATAAATATATCGCTCAACTGGTTGTATGAACCGGTTCATTGAAGCGAATTGCTTTAGAGAACCGATTCGAATGTAATTGATGCAAACATTGCTACATGAGGAGGATTTGGAGGGCGTTCCAACCTGACCAATCAGATCACTGGAATCTGCAGCTGCCCAGATGAGGTTAATCACTGCTCTACTGTAAAGCTGTTTAGGTTTATTATTACTGGTTATTCGTTTTATAGAACAAAGGCCTAATGTCAAGATGAATTTAGCATAGTCTACCAACAGTGGACTCTTGCTGATCTCAATTATCTAGTAGACAAGAATGTAAACAACTGACCAATAGAAATATTTTTTTACAGGTGTTTTCAGTTGAAATCTTATATAAGTATTGTTTATCGTCATATTTTACCCCTCCAAATGTTATGTTTTCAGTTAGCCTATTCAATCTTATTTGAGATCTTTAAGAGCTGCTCTGAACACATCTGCAGATGCATCATGACTAAGCACATTTGTTGTCGCTCACTCACAGGATGAAGGACATACTGGAATGGTTCTACAGAGCTTCTTTTGTGTTTTACTATTCTCTTTTATCACCTTTTGCCATCTATATCATTCTGAAAATAAAATGAACTGACCGTATTCAAATAACTGTGTTGCAGTACATGAGTGGTTTTGGCAATGAGTTTGCCTCTGAAGACCCTCGCTGTCCAGGATCTCTACCTGAGGGACAGGTAATACCAAAACTTTGATCACCTGCCTGACTTATAAACATTGCACATCAAATGCTCAGTTTAGATTACTGTCTTATAGAACAATCCACAAGTGTGTCCATATGGCCTATATGCTGAGCAACTCTCTGGATCTGCCTTCACTTGCCCACGGTCGACCAATAAGCGAAGGTACATATAGCTTTGAAAAAAGTCATCTCAGTTTGTAACATAACAGTCCAACCTAAACTCTTAAGCATACTAAACTCCTGAGCATAGCACACTTATGTGTTTATAGCTGGCTGTACCGCATTTTACCCTCTGTGCGCCACAAACCTTTCACTCCGATGAGCTGTGGAGATCTCACAGAGAACTGGAATGAAGTGGAGCCTGACCCCAACCAGCTACGATGGAAGCCGTTTAACATCCTCAAATCTTCAGAGAAAAAAGTGGATTTTATATCGGTAAATGATTTCATTCTTGACCATACTACTCATTTTTCCTTCATATTTTAATCATCTTCAGTCCCAGCTTTAATTTTATATTTTCAGGGTCTACATACTGTCTGTGGAGCTGGAGATTCAAAATCTCGTAATGGAATCGCCATCCACATGTACACCTGTAACACTTCAATGACTGACAGGTCAGATCGAATTGGATTCAACTCACCAATGATTTTAATGACCTTAAAGGAATAATTCACCCAAAATTGAAAATTCTGTCATAAATACTCGCCCTCATGTCGTTCCAAACCTGTAAGACTTTCGCTCATCTTTGGAACACAAATGAAGATGCTTTCTTTCCCTCCATAGACAGCAACGCAACTCAGCTTTGATGATGCTTCAAAAAGTTTATAAAGAGACTGTAAAACTAATCCATATGAATTGAGAGGTTTAGTCCAAATGTTTTAAAGAGACATTATTGTTTTATATGATGAACAGATTAAATTAAGGCTTTTATTCACATAAACACTAATCAACTCACACATCAGTTGTGGTAAACGGAAGCTCAAGCATGTTCAAGCTTCTAAATTCAATTTTCACCCTTTCATTTTTGGGTGAACTATCCCTTTAATTCTTTGTTCATAATGTTTTTTTGTAAGATGGTACTTTTTTCTTTTCATAGATGTTTCCAAAATGCAGATGGGGATCTCCTTATTGGTCAGCTTGTGGTCTTGTTATTCATTGCCATATTTTTACAAGATTATTATATTTTTATCTTTCAGGATTAACAGTTTATATAGATGCATTTAAAAGTGATTTAGTTGTAATGCCTTTTAATTAACACTGCAATCTGTGTTTCAGTGCCTCAACAAGGTGAAATCCTGATTACTACAGAATTTGGGAAGATGATGGTGGAGCCCAATGAGATTTGTGTCATTCAGGTGCCACTCTATCTATATCTAAGATTTCGGAGTCTGTATAACTTTTTAATGTTTTTGAAAGAAGTCTCTTATGCTCACCATGGCTGCTTTTATTTGATCTAAAGTAAGAAAAAACAGTGATATTGTGAAATATTATTACAGTTTAACATATCTGTTTTGTATTTTAATACACTACCCGTTAAAAGTTTGGAATACTTAACATTTTTTATGTTTTTGAAAGAATGCTCTTATTAATTTGGTAAACAGTAATAATGTGAAATATTATTGCAATTTAAAAGAAATGTTTTATATTTTGCTTACATTTTAAATGTAATTCATTCATGTGATACTAAACTTCATTTTCAGCATAATTACTCCTGTCTTCAGTGTTCCATGATCCTTTAGAAATCATTCTAATATACTGATTTAGTGCTCAAGAAATATTTATTATTATTATTAATGTTAAAAACAATTGTGCTGCTTAATGTACATGTATATATATATATTACATTTCTCCAGGATTCATTGATGAATACAAATCTGAAAAGAATAGCATTTATTTCAGATAGATTTTTTTTGTATTAATGTAATCTTCTTTATTGTCACTTTTGATCAATTGCATCCTTGCTGAATAAAAGTAATTTCTTTATAAAAAATTTTTTTACTCAACCCAAACATTTGAACGGTAGAGTGCGTTCATTTTTGCATTCAATATTCTGATGAACAAATTATTTATGTTTTTTTCCAGCAAGGGATGCGTTTTAGTGTTGATGTGTTTGGAGAGACCAGGGGATATATTCTGGAGGTTTTTGGAGCCCATTTTGAGCTGCCTGACCTGGGTCCTATAGGTATGTACAACACAATTTCTTATTTAATGACTCTGAATCATATATTGCTTTCATTGGCTGCTGGGAAAAGTCCATTAATTTGGTTCTACAATGCAGGGGCTAATGGACTGGCTAACCCCAGGGACTTCCAAACATCTGTGGCTTGGTACGAGGACCGTACTGTAGCTACTGGTTACACCATTGTCAACAAATACCAGGGAAAGCTCTTTTCATGTCAACAGGTACTATGAAATTACCGCGTCATTAGTAATTTCCATTACTCACACTGCTGCATCAATAAAGCACTGAATATTTATGGATTGCACAAAATGTCTACAATCCATGCTGGATATGTTTTTAATATGATCAAGATATCAAGCATTAAGCATTCATTTTGCACTGAATTTTTTCCCTGTGTCCTGTCGAGTGAATAATTGACTTTACAGCTGTCAGGAGCAAGTTAGAGAAAGAAAAAGTAGCATCACGAAGCAGAATCAACATTGTAACGAAGAAAAAAAATGCAGTTAGAGCACATCTATACATTGAGCAGACTGCTCCCATTATCTGTACTCGGTTTATTTACAGTCTTGAAGGAGAAGGTACTGCCTTATCCTGTTGTTTTGTCCTCCAACTGAGTGCTAAAATTGCTTAAATTAGCTTATTATTTGCTTGACTGGGAAAATATGTTTGTTTTGTGTGTATGAGTTTGTTTTTTCTTCGTTTTAATAGAGTCTGGTAGAGTTATCCCAAGAACTGTTATGCCTGTGAGATTACAAACCTTGGGGTCCCAGAAACCCCAGGGTGCACAGAGAGTGTCTTTGTGTGACTGAATGTAACTGCAAAAACAGTCGTGTTCTTGTTTGAGTGCTGGATTTGTGTTTGTGTGTACAGTTGTGACTGATGTTTTACCTGGATATGTGTGTGTGTGTGTATGGGTTGAAACAACAGGAGGGCGCATGAGGGTCAGGACAGCAGGCAGTCTTTGCTTTAATGAATTGTATTGATTTTGCTAGCAGCATTCAAAACCGGCCTGCTGCAACATTATCAAGCGAATGGTGTACAAAATTGCGGTTTTTAACGAAGACATTTTTTCGCCATGTAACCTATTATTTCAAGTACAAGCGCAGAGCATCAAAACAAGACGATACAGTTTAAACGTTTTATTGAGGACAGTGATCGTAGGGTCTCGGTGTTTTGAGTTTGACATTAGTAGCCTATTGATTAAATACTCAAAGCCAACAAAAATTAATTATGTGGTTTATTATTACTTGCAGTACCCATGTTTTTGTCATCTTAAATGTGTTCTAATAGGACTTTTCGCCATTTAATGTGGTGGCATGGCACGGAAACTACACACCGTACAAATACAATCTGGAGAACTTCATGGCCATCAACTGTGTGGCGTTTGATCACGCAGTGAGTAATTTGCTTTATTTGACGTCTTAAAGGGATAGTTCACCCAAAAATAATAAAAAATTGGCATCACATGTTCTTCCAAACCTGTATGTTTCTTCTGTTGAAAAAAGAAGAAGATATTTTAAAGAATGTTGGTAACCAGAACCACTAACTTCCTTAGTAGTATAGGGAAAAATACTAAGTCAATGGCGATGGCTATAAGGTTACCGTCAACTGCTTGATTGCCAGCATTCTTTAAAATATTTGTTTGTGATATAAACAATAAAATAAAACAAACTCATACAGCCATGTTTAAAACAACCTGAGGGAGAGTAAGTGATGACATTTTCAAAATCACCACATTTGCACTCAAATTAACTGACTTTTTATTCCCAGGATCCCTCGATTTTCACCGTTTTGACAGCCAAGTCCACTCGCCCAGGTGTGGCCATAGCAGATTTTGTGATCTTTCCCCCTCGCTGGGGTGTAGCTGACCGTACCTTTCGGCCTCCCTACTACCATAGTAAGTCTCCGCTGTTGACCACGTACTAGTTTTGAAACCATGTGAAGTTTTAAGCGGTTGATGAGCGCCCTCTATCTGTGCTAAAAGGGAACTGCATGAGCGAGTTTATGGGATTAATCAAAGGCCACTATGAAGCAAAGGAAGAGGGTTTCCAGCCTGGAGGAGCCAGTCTCCACAGCATAATGACCCCACATGGCCCTGATGTCGACTGTTTTGAGAAGAACAGCACAGCTCTTCTTAAACCAGAGCGAGTTGCCGAGGGCACTATGGTAATGTTTAGGTGTTTTGTTTTATAACACATCATGTAAAAGGTTTTAAACAATGCTGTATCCAACAGGCATTCATGTTTGAGTCATCCTTCAGCATGGCTGTGACCAAGTGGGGATTGGACACCTGTCACCGTCTGGATAAGAACTACTATAAATGCTGGGAGAATTTAAAGAGTCACTTCAATCCAAACTGGAAACCTAGCAGTAAATAAAACATGACATACATAGTTTTCACTTGAGAGAATGTTGGTCATCATAATATTTGATTTGCCTGACATGTAGATCAGTGGTTCACAATGGTTTCATCACTACATAAAAGAGGTTTAGTTAACCAGAGATGTCAAAATAAAACCTTCTATTGGAATATAACCAATAAAACCAAATTAAATGACAAAGATACAGTGTGATTTCTTAGCATTTGTCCATAACAGTGATAAAGTTTCAACAATAAAGCATTTTATTTAGTATATAATTACAAGTACTATTTATTACAATAAACAGTGAATTCAGAAAATTATTTTAGGATGACAGCTTATAGGGGCGCTCATAGGTCCCTGCCTTTATCTTGGCCTCCCTTTTGTCCTGGAAAGATAAAAGGAAAGAAAATCATAAACTCTGCAACTTTGTAATTGTCAATAAACATACAGGATAAGAGAATTCATAAAATGATGTGTATTTCAACTCACCCTGTCGGTCTTAAAGACAAAGTACAAGACGAAGAGAGGTAAAACTCCAAACAAGCCACCCAGCAATGATGTTTTAGCAGTTGGTCTGAAGTTGGGATAGACGTTACTGCCGCGCGCATGTATCCACCTTGTAAGAGCAGGATCCTCCTACAAATAAAAACACATGGAAGTTTATCACCTGATCTCAAACATGTCAGGTTACCTGCTGAAAGTTTCAATAATGCAGTTGTCAGTATTTTAAGTAACACCTTGGCAAACAACACACTTAGGATGATGCATTCTGAATATGATCTTTCTACATAAAGACAACTGAGACTTGAGGACCAAAACAAGCTAGCAGCAATAATAACTGCTAGCCAGCGAGCAGTGAAGGTCACTCACTGAGGGTTCAATATAAAACAATATGTGCTTCTAAAACAGGAATACGTACTAAATAAATATTTATAATAACGTTATTAAATGATATGTTTGTTACAATATGCAATCAAAGCGATTTATAGATTCATTGTAAACGTTTTACTCCATGCTAATGTTTGAAGACTTCTCTTTGGTTCGTCTTACAATAAGCTCTTGCCGATGAGGATTGTTTAGCTGCAACAGATACTGCCTCTTCAGTCGTGACCGCAGAGCCGCTCTATTCTCCTCAGACCGCCGGTACTCAGGTGAAAGATTGAAATATTCGGCTGGATCTAATGTTTTTGGCCGTGTAGCCAAAGGAGCCTCTTTGTAGTTCGCCATGACTGCGAACGGCGAACAACACGCCCCGACAAAAAAGGAAAAATCTGATTGGCTGCGCGTCGCATTCACGACTCTCGCGGTATTTCAGAATATCTCGCTGATACGGGTTCTTACCAAAACAATGTTCTTGGTTCTTACCTTTTTAGACTGTAAAAAGGTGGTTGTTGTTTTTTACAGTACATTTATATACCATTATAGTTTTTGTTAATATTTTTAGTTAGATTTTTACATTTTATTTTAGCTTCTAATATCTATATCGTTTTTTAATTTAGTTTGAGTTATTATAGAATTTAAACGAGATGTTACCTTGGCATCTAGCTTTTTTGGGGTATAATTCTATCTCATGTATTTTTTTTATGGTTTTAGTTAATGATAATAACCCTGGTGCATCAGTAAAACACATTTTTTTGAGAAATTTCTTAATATACCTTTAACAGTTTTAAAATATATTTGACCGATCGAAAATGGACTCCATAAGTGTTCATACCTGTTTTATTTGTTCAAATTAATAAAGCAAATGAGAATATTATAAGAGATGCATGACACATTCCATTCTCAGATGTGATCCAGATGTTGGTCCTCCTCTGGACTTTCATCCCGACTGATCGGAGGAATCTTACAAATATCATGCACAGAGACAGGAGCAAAGTCCCTCTGGTCACTCTCTGACAGCTCATCTACAGGGAGAAAAGAAGAAGCGTGGATACTCACTTTGACAAGCAGAGGGAGCTGCAATGCAACAAAGAGCAGAATGAGGGCAATCCTAAGAGCCTTACTTTTAACTATGCAGCATTTGCTGGTGCCCAAATTCATCCATTCATTGATATACCTGAGACAAGAAAATATTATTCTTAAATGCGATATTAATAACATAATGTAAAAAACTATATTTTCACATTTTATAGTTAGCCCACATCTATTTTACAAAAAATCTAGTGTGATAATCTTAATTACTCATCAAAATTAAGAGCATCGGTCCATGCGAGCAGTTCATCCACTTCCTGCTCTAAAACTGAATCTGGTCCAATTTGTTGGAGTGAATCCATCGTTCTATGTGTGGATTTGTGCACCAGCAGAGAGGTTTCGCTGTCTTCTGAACGAGCATGCAGGAGACCCTCAGCATACCTGTGCACAGTGTCTGTGCTTATAATTATGCTGTCATACATACCTTATGCATTTCCATTTTTCTGTAATTATTATCTTAATACCCATTACAAACAAAGTTACTTTAAATACACATACATTTTCCTCATCCATTCAATTTTTCGAATCTTCTTTTTTCTTGCAACATCTTGTCGCCGACGGATTTTGCTGTGATGGAATTCAATCTTCTTGTCATTGGTATCTTGAGGTATTGGGTCTTCAAAGATGGAAATCTTTAATCATAAATGAAATAATAGATATACAATGCTCAGTCATGGAACAACACTTGTATATATATATTTTAATTTTACATTTAAATGGTACATGAATAAAGATAAAACCTAAAACCAAAATGGTTGCATGTACTACTGGTCCAAAGTTTGGAATGATTAAAATTTCAGTGTTTTTGAAAGAGGTCTCTTATGCTCACTCAGTCTGCATTTATTTGATCAAACATAGGCCTACAGTAAAAAGAGCAATTTTTTGAAATATTATTACAATTTAAAATACCTGTTTTCTATTTTAATGTAAATGTAATTTTAAACTGAATTTTCAGCAGTCATTCATTACTCCAGTCATCAGTGTCACATGATTTAATGCTCAATAAATATTTATATACATACATACATACTAATATATATATATATATATATATATATATATATATTATTTGTTCTTTTTAACTTTCTATTCATCAAATAATCCTGGTATGTTTCATTACTTTCAAAATGAAAATGAAAGTATTTTGACTGTATTTATTACCTTGCCAGACAAAATCCTCCAGCCATTGTTCTCCACCCGCTGGTACCACCCAGAGTGATCATTCTCATTACAGGTCGTCCGTCGGCCATTATGGATCTGGCTTGGAGCTGGTTTCTTTTGCTGTGTGTAATCTTTAGGACTGCAGGCACACATGTCCACTATGGGTGCCCGAGTGTATACTTTAAAGTAGATGTTTGGCGGATAGGTTGGCTGGAATTTTATAAATGTTAGTAAGTTATTTTCAGTTTTTTGTAACTTGACTTGACTGTTTACTGTTTAGCTCCCCAAAAACGTAACCTTCTAGGGCAGAAAACAACCACACATTACATCATGTTTTTGAGTACAAATAACCTTATGGTGGAAATATGAATAACATCAGCACTCACCCCACCCAGTCTGAATCGGATAAGGGCCCCTGAAGCAGCATCCAGAATATTAGCCTACAACAAAGCATCATGCATACGATTTTGTAAAAAGAGAAAAAACATCTGATAACAAACTTGCATTGTACCATAAATTTACCTCTGCAGGGTTAATAAATCTAAGAAGGAGACGTGGATCCCCTTGATTATGGAAACTCACTAGTTTCTTGAGGTGCTTGAAAACAGCAGTATCCTACACATGACAGGCACAGTATGCACTCATTTTATTTGGGCATTCAATCATATGTAACCATGCTGAAGAAACTGTAACACAAAAGTTGACTGTGATCACTGACAACATGTGTCCTCCATGCTCGCTGGATGATCCTGGCTGCTCGGCTGAAAACTGTTTCCAGCTGTGGGACAAGAATGACATTAGTCTCTGATGTAGTTTCCCCAGCTGGAGATGTTGGGTGATGCCTAAAGGGCGGAAGAATGATTGACAGTTTTTCTATCACTTCACTCATTTAGAAATTAGTCTGTTTTGCTGTATTTAATACCTGTCAAAAGTGTTTGTGTGTACAGTCAATTTCTTGCTCATGCTAGCATAAAAAAGAGAAAGAAAAAAATATTTATTGAAACGTTAACATGGATTTACATTTAAATTAACCAAACTAAAGGAGCACATAATTCTGCTTAGAGAGCGCATAAATTATGCAACTTAACTGTTCATTTGAGGCTAAAGCTCAGCACCCTGATTAAGCCTTTCACATGTCAAGGAATGGGAAACTGGTTTATTCAGATAGGATTATGAGGATCTGGATTATTACATGACTCCACACAGATACTCAATTAACAGTTGCTTTTAATAAAACTTCTATTCAGCCCACAAAATACTACTTACTTGATCTCTGGAGTCCTATTCATCTTCAAGAAGCAGGTTATTTTCAAATATAGCATACTCGAATGAAAAGGTTTAATGGATAGAAGGTGCCTAGGCCATGTAAGTAATTAGGCCTGCAGTGTAAATAACACGATTTTTCCCCTTATGATGCAAATCCATCATGCAAACATCGAAAAGTAAAGAGTAGCTGTGAGTTTTCACAATGGCGTAGACCAGTTGAAGTTAAAAACGTAGAGAGAGCTAAAACTACGAACCAAAGAGAAAGCTTAACAATAAGAGAGTTAAAACAAAATGACAAAATACTACAAGCTGGAAGTGTGACTGCACGCCTACAAGAGCCGTTACCAGAGCAACGTGAAAACAATGCTAGAAAACGACACGAAATTTCTATGACAGTCTTTTTGAATTATTATTATGGAAAACTACGTGTGGACTATGTGTTCTTCTATTTAAACCATTGATTTAAATAGTGCAGGAGATTATTTCAGTGACGCGAATCTTGATACGTTTAACGTTACCAAAAAAGATTCGTTCAGTCAGTGGCCCGTTCAGCAGCTTACATCGTTACGCGAGTAGGTAGCGAGAACAAGTGAAGTGTCTTATCATGAATGAGTAATCGAATCACTGATTTGTAAAAGATCACTGAAAAAACAAAACACAAAAACATTCAAAGTAGGCTATTGATTTATTCGTGTTTGTACGAAATGTTCCACTTACATGCTCGCGCTGTCTCAAAGGGCCAGGTGTGTATGGGGTTAGAATTCGGTCACAATTCTGCGCGCGCAAGATCACATTTTGAGCGCGCAAAAGGGCATTTCGCACGCGCGTGACCTGAGTTTTGAGAAGAAATTTTACGTCTCGCAGATAAGAAAATATTTTGAGCGAACTAAAATTAATTTTGCATTTAAAATAAGTGTTTGGATGTGCGCAGACATTCTCTTTTGCATGTGCAAAGTTTCACTTTCTTGTTCCTTTCTGATTGGCTGGCTTGAAAACCAATCACAAGACTCCCTGCATCACCGCCTGTGGAAGAGGAAAATACATGGTGGAAGATGTTTATGTTTAATTTGTTTAATGGATTGAAAACTTCAATTTAAGTTCAAGTAAACAAAAACATTCACAGCAGAGAAGTTCTGTAAAAACAACTATCATACTAAATTTTTTTTACTGTATTTTCTTATATACTATTTTAGGATGGATAGTGTTCACATATGTATGCAGGCTTGTTCCTCTCACTGCAAAAAAAAAAAAAAAAAAAAAGAAAGAAAAAGATGTGGGTAACAATGCAAACATATGCAAATATAACTGTAAGTGAAAATCTTGGGTGTGTGACTCACACGACTTCTATATAATTACTCTCATAATTAGATTTTTATTTTTTTGCAGAGAGGGTAACAAGCCTGCATCCCAAGGTGCACACTATCTATCCTAAAATAGTATATAAGAAAATAAAGTATATTTTTTAGTATGATAGTTGTTTTACAGAACATCTCTGCTGTGAATGTTTTTGTTTAAATAATTCCAAGGATATCAAGTAGATTGATTATTATTTTAACGTTATTACATTGCATTTCTACGTTTATTTAATGGCTTTTTTATTCTAATGTGAGTGATGTACCGTTTTTACACACTTATTTCATTAAAAGGGGAAAAGTCTGTCCATCTTCATTTCTGAAAATGTGTAAAATTTGAGACCCCAGCTCGGTCAGATTCATATTTCACTAATGTTAATTACATAACTTGCAGTTCAGAAAGAAGTAAGAACTACCACTTGAAGGGCAGCAAACACTGGGACATGTCATTATGTACAGTAATAGTACGATTTGATTTCGATTAAAAATAAGCTAAAAAATTAGTTTAAAATAAGCTAAAAAATAAACTGTGGTCGTCGAGTGGTAGACCTTTGAACTTAAATCAAGCCATTAAAAATAAACATCTTCCACCATGTATTTTTCCTCTTCCACAGTCGGTGATGCAGGGAGTCTTGTGATTGGTTGACAAGCTAGCCAATCAGAATTTAGCAGCTGGGTTGTGTTGAGCAAGCGAGCTAAGCGCACGGCTGGTATGAAAGATGAGAGGAGCAAGCAAGTGAAACTTTGCACATGCGAAAGAGAACGTCTGCGCACATCCAAATACTTATTTTAAATGCAAAATTGATTTTCGTTCGCTCGAAATATTTTCTTGTCTGCGAGATGAACATTTCTCCGCAAAACTCAGTTCACGCGCGTGCGAAATGCCCTTTTGCGAGCTCAAAATGTGATCTTGCGCGCGCAGAATTGTGACCGAAATCTAATCCCATAGGTGTAGGCCTATCCGTAGGCTATCACTCATTACCGTTCATTGTGCAATACAATTTAATCAAAGGTTTTCTCACCCAAAATAAAAAATTCTGTCATCCTTTACTCAACCTTTCTTTCACCCTTATATCATTTACTCAAGTTGTTCCAACCCTATGATATTCTTTCTTCTGTTGAACACAAAATAATATATTTTGAAGAATGTTGGTAACCTATCAGAGAGTTGATGGTAGCCATTGACTTACATAGTATTTTTTCCTACTATGGAAGTCATAGCTATTGTCAGCTGTCTGGTTACCAACATTCTTCTAAATGTCTTCCTTTGTGTTCAACAGAACAAAGACACTCATACAGGTTTGGAACAACTTGAGGTTGAGTAAATTATGGCAATATTTACTATCCCTTTAGGGATGGCAGGTTGTGACATGACACAACAGAGTAAGGTTGTTTTAATGAGCTGTAATTAAGACGTTTCTGTGTTATTATATATTTTTATGTTTACTGAGATGAAAACTGAGTGTACTTGCTAATCAAAGTGTGAAAGATTATCTTAGCAGTTTAACTTTACAGACAAAGTTAGTCATTTCTAATTTATATTTTATTTTACAAAGTTATTTTTTTAAAGTGATCAGTATTCCTCTACATAGCACAGCAAAAATAACCAATGTAGTCAATATATTACATTTTCATAAATATCACAATATTGTTAATAATGATGACATTCAAAAAACAATCTTACAAAAAAAGGAACATACATGTATAGTTATACAGCCTTTAGTACTGTGTTGTGATCAGTGCTGCAATTGTCTTGTGGAAGTCCCTAAGGCTCTAGGGGAGAATTTATTCCCCAACCCCCTACCCAGCATAATATATTACAATAAATTACCCATTAAGGTTCCACTGCCAAAGCCAAGGATGCACACAAACAGTTATAATTACATTATTGAGCAAAAGTTATTCTAGTGGTCTTTTGAAAAGTTTGTGAGAGGTCACTTTAAATCTCAAATTAACATGTTGTGGATTTAGCATATGCCAGAATCCACCAGTTCTTTTCAATAACATTTACTTTTAACAATAACATTATATGTAATGTCATAATCTGCATAGAGTTAGTCATAACTGAGATGGAATCATGATGTAAGACATTAAGACTATTTTTCTATTCTGTTTTCTGACTCTTTTAATGAGGCTGGATGAGTTAAAAAAAACATTCAAACACATTAAACAGTTGTGGTTCAGCTACTAATTTCACAGCGACTATAGACTGTCTGTCAGTAAAGGTATGTATTGTGACTGACACGCTGTGCTTTTAAATACAGTGAATGAAACAGGAGGAAGCCCTCAATAAAATGAATGATGTAAGAACTCAGAGCCTCAAGATCCAGAAAATATCAAAAGACCTATTGGAACAACAGTACATTGTTCTGTATTGTAAATACATTCATAATTAGATCAAACACGGTTATCCGCAAGCACTGTAGAATAAAAAAGCCCATAGTATTTATTTACTGTATAAAAAATGTTCTAATAAAGGATTTTCAAATAATTCTGATATAATTATAATTCCTTCTATTAATTATGTCCTGATTCCTAATTGTTTTTACAATTTAGATCTGTTGGTTTAAAAGAGGCCTAATTTTGCTGCAGCTTTTCCATGCACAGGGAAAAGAAATTCAATGTCCAGTACATGTTATCACATCTACAACATGGAACTGAACAACACATAATTTTCTCCTCTAAAGTTCTGTTTCTACCTCATCATCACCACTGTCAACATAGTATTCATCATCGGTTGTGGTGTCAGAACCAGACTCCTCAAAAACAGGCAAGCTGGTTGTGTAGCTCCTAGATGGCAGGATACCTCGAGAAGGAGAAATATTTTCTGGAGTTGTCCTCATGAGGGAAGACATAGCAGGAGCCTGGGATATCCGGCGAGGAGAAGAGGATGAAGTTGGTGATGGAGGGGGGGTTGGGTCAGCATCATCATGATCAAGATGATCATATGTATATCCAGGTTGAGACTGTTTACCACTGACAGATCTGGGCTCATAGCTTGGGGAATAGCTACTCACTGGAGAGTCAACTATTGTATAATTCTCCTTCAGCACAAAGTCATCCAAACTTGAGAGGTCGCTAACGCTGCTTGTTGATATTCGTCCAGGGCCTGATGGGCGGCTTGAAACTACACTGCTGACTGAGAAAGATCGTCCATTGTGCAGACCATACTTTAAGTCTGCAGACGACAAGGACAATCGAGACCTCGCAAGGTTTTGCTGCTCTGAACTCTTGGCGGAGCTCAGTGGAGAGAAGTCATCAGACTCACAAAGCGAATTAGTTTTTTTGCTCACTGGACTATAAAACACATTGTCATTCTGAATGTCTTCTGAATCAAAATCAAACAAGTAAAAGGGTGATTGGGGACTGAAGGGGGATTTTCTGTAATGTGGCAAGCTGGCAGAACGGTTCATACCTTGGGCCTTTAGCCTGTTCGGACTAAAGCTCCTGCTATAAGAGTGGTTTCCATTTTCATCGCTATGCCTCTTTTGCTGATCAACATTTAATTTATTCTCAGATGATTTTTTTAATGTTAAGGGTGACAAGGACCCAAAAGCGGCAAAATATGCTTTATCAGTGCTCAAAGATGAGTCGGGGGCCTCCCACGTGCACCCAGAATTACTTTGTTTAGTTGTAGTTGGCATGTTTTGCCAATCCATATTTAATGTATTCTCAAATTTCTTTAATGTTAGTGGTGAGAAGGAACCCATAGAGTCTTTATTGGTTGTAAAAGAAGAGTTACAGGGCCCCTGTTGGCTTCCAGAATATGTTTTCGCCTCTGTCTTGGATTTTTCAAAAGTCTCATTGTCTGAGTGTTGCTGGGTGGGGGGCTTGTTCTTTTTCGTGATTGTGTCAAGTGCGCCGTCTGAATGTTTAACACCAAATGTGAGTTTTAAGCGATTTAATATCTGGTCTATCCTGCTGCTTGTTTTAAACGCTGGCGAATGTCTTTTGGTTTTTAAATGCTGGGGATTAACAACCTCTTTGTCTGGCAAAGACACAGAAGAGAAGGCATTGTCTTTCTTAACTCGTGAAGCAAAGAGGCCTTTTTTTGAATTGGGACTCTGCATTTCCTCCAATCTCTCATGCATATGCACAGCTGTACTTTCTTTCTCAGCTGTAAGAGGAGTCTCACTTTTTACTGTGAGCTTATTCAGCAGTAAATTCTTCTCTTTCTCTCTCAGTCTTTGGTTGGGGTAAGCAGTACCCTTATCAAGATGAGGTGCCATCAAGCCATGTTCCTGATGAGGGAAGTTGTTCGAGCCTGCGTTGGACTGCCTTGGGTGTAGGCTTATATTAGCGCTTTGGCATTCCATGACAAAACTTGTATCTGGTGCAGGTTGTGAGAGGCATGGCTGGGCAGGTCTGTGATTATCTAGGGTGCTTGTATAAGCTTGAACAGCTGTCCTCTGTTCTCTGTTAGGGGAAGCTAATTGTTCCTTTGGTCTCCTTGGGTATGTGGATAGTGAAGAGCTTGGGTCACCTTTTATAAGGCCAGCGTGAGTGGTTACAATATCATAAGATGTAGATCTGGAATGCGTTTTAGACGCAGATTGAGAGGACAGTCCTTGTAAAGTGTTGTTGAGGGCAGGTCTTGAGGAGATGAGGCTAGAATATGGAGAAGTGCTGAGACGAGGTGTTGATCCTCTTCCAAAATCAGGAGGCAGAGATTGAGCTGGGGCTATATGAGAGCTGGAGCCATAAGACCTTTGTAATGCAAATGCATTGTCAAATGAAAATTTTGAAGGAAATGTCTTCTGCTCACCCTGCAGTGTTACGCCTCCATCTTCCATAGGAGGAAAAGTTTCAGCTCTCTGTAAGGTGGGAAAATGGGTGGAAGGGAAAGGGGTGAATACAGCTGGGCTGGACTCTCGAAGGTATGAATAGATGCTTGGTACTCTGACACTTCTGAGAGGTCTGGTTGGAGAAAGAGGGCTCGAAAGATCCATTGAGCTTTGACTTGACTGAGAATGTTTCTTAGAGTCCAGATATATCTGTCCCACAGTTGTTGGGCTTATTCCATCTACAGAGGAGTCTTTCCTGGGTGGGTAGTTAAGCCTGTCTCTGAAGGTGCTTGTGCCCGAAGAATTGCTGACTGTTAAATTTTGTGTGCTTTGTGATTTTAAATTTTGAACATTAAAGCCAGATTGTTGGAGATTAAAATTAGTTGAATCTTTAAGAGAAATTGTGGTGTGTGGAGTTATTTTTTGTTTGGTAATATTGAAGTTTTGCAGGTTGGTGTTGTTAACAGTACTTTGTTCCACGGGATCAATGTCCTCTGAACTGGAATATTCCCTCAAAAGAACTAAATAAGAACTATGTTTAGCTTTGAGAATCCCAATTTGTCCAGTTCTGGTCTTGGATTGTGGGAAATGTTCCTCTTCTCTGGCAACGGAAGTTTCTAGTCTCGATATTTCTGTCTCTGGTCTGTTTTGAAACAGGGGTGTCCTTAACGGCACTCTACTCTTATTTCTAGGTGAGAATGGGAATTGACTGACTGGCATTTCCTCTTTTCTTAAAGGAGTGTCTGGGTATTTGCCGGTTTCGTCCTCAGTGTTAACAGAATGAGCAAACGATTGAGTTTTCAAAACAATTCTGCTAGGCAATGTAAGGGTTCTGACAGACCTAGTTATCGGAGTCTGCGTTTGTGTGGGCTCATCACTGGAGCTTCTCAAATGTGTCCTCCTTAAGGAGAGAAGTAGGCTGCTTGTTGTTGGCTTGGAGCTCAATGATTTGAAAGGCCCATGTTCATCTCCAGTTTTGGATATTCTGTACCCTGAATGGGCTGAATTTGGTGCCTGACAAGTGTCCAGAGGTGATGAAAAATTATATAATTCTGTATTGTTGTACATTGTGCCCACAGAGGATGATTTTAAAATGGGTCTCTTTGGCTGTAATGTGGTTGTGACATTCGGAGAATTGTTCTCTTTTTGCCAGTCAGGAGAGTTAAAGCTGGTTCCAGCAGTTAACTGCATTTCATTGTCATTGGCCAACATGTGTTCAGATGGTTGCCTTTGAGAAGGTAAAAAAAGTTGTTGGTGCCAATCCTGGCGAAAAAAGCTAGATGGCTTGATATTCTGTCCACAATCTTGGGGTACGTACTCTACTTCATTGCTGCCTTTTTTTGGTCTTCGAAGACGATTACTCCAAGGTGGAGCAAGAACTGTGGCCAGGGTAGACGTCAACATAGCTGATGAAGGATTGTTAAGACTAGGTTCTGGATCAGGAGTATTTTCATAATCAAGTGCAGTAAAAGAGGCTAATGACAAGACCTGGTTTAGCACTTCTCCATGGCATGCAAAAAAATGGGAATCAGTGCTTGCTTTTAGTCCACTGTCCACGCCAATGGAGGTCAGATTACTGTGGTACTGTGGAGTTGTTGGGGCATTCTCTCTACAGTCGTTGGCTCCAAAATCCCTGTTGACTTCGGTTTGTACCTCACAAACAGGTTGAGTAGAATGTCTTTGGGAGTCGTGGATTATTTGAGTTTGCTCATGAAGGCATATGTTGTGTTGTATTCCTTTATTTTGTCCCTGCTTAGGTGTGTTATGTACATGTTGATGCAGAGTGGTAAAGTGGTCTTCATCAAAGGTTGCTTTTGGCCAATCCCCATCCTTAAATAATTCACCAGTTGATTTGCCACATTGCTCTGTTGGTGAAAACTCGTCCCTTAGCTGTCAGAACAAGCAATAAAGGTTTTGATTAGTGCCAAAATTAGAACAAAACAGAGGCACTAATTCAAGCCCAGTAGCATTTGCACTTTTTATACTACTAAATTGCACTTCTAACTTCCTTGGGTAAATTGTAAGAAATACTTCTCACATACATTTGAACTATTTGAACGAATCGCCACTCCCATTCCATAACTCTTTAAACAGACAGATCAACTTCACAGTTGAGCTTTACATTCCACTGAAAAATACTCTGCATGACAAAACTGCAAACATGACATGGCCCAGTAGAGCAGAAATATATTCAAAGGGCAGTACAAAAAGGAAGTTTATTATTTGTAAGCAAGATATTATTGAGTAGCAAGGCATAGATCAAATATTCTCTTACTAAAAATATGATTTTCATGTGTCTGCATCTTAGTTTGGATGCCTACCTCTGTTTTGTTCTGATAAGCTGTGTTCCTTACCACTTCAAGTGTGCTGTAACTGTCAAATTGTGAAAATAATTTTTAATTAGCATATGATTTTAGCAAACATTGAACATTGATTAAAATATACATTCATGTTAATTTTTTTTTAAATCACAGCAATTCACAAAGATAAGTTAAAATAACAAACAACAAATACAAACAACAATAACAAAATAACAATTTGCACACACACGCAAGGTCTCTCGCTCTCTGTCTCTACGTCTCTGCCGTGGGCTACACGGTTTAGAGCTCCGAGTTTTTAACTAATTTGCGGGAACTTCCGGGAGACTTGGGATGTCTGCATATCACTCCATGTTCGGTCCGAACTATCTTTGGCATGTTGATGGGTGCGATAAACTTAAGCCATTTGAGCACAAGCTCATTTTAATGTCGTGGTATGTCGCCAGCATGTCCACAATCACGGCATATGAATGTCCTTCTTCAAAGTAATGTTTAATGTGTGTGTTCCATTTTGATCACAAATTTCTTACTTCATGTTAAGCTTGATTGACAGGTGTCTCGTCCAATCAGCGACAAGTTTGCCATTCTCAAAATGTACCTACCTTTTCCTTTTCTATGAAATGTCGTTGTGTTTTCTGAATTATTTTGTTTTCTGAATTGTTAATGTGTTTTCTGAATTGTTATTGTGTTTTCTGAATTGCCCTGTTGTGTTTTCTGACTTGTTATTTTGGTTTTATAATTGTGATTTGTTTGGCACCTCTCGGCCACCGTAATAAGTTCCATCAGGCAGATAAAAAAAGATGAAAAACTATGACGAAAACAAATCACTTGTCCAATTGAACGTTTTACACGTTATTCTTACTCCCTAAAACCTTTTTCTACTTCAATGTCTTTCATCAACACAATGCAGGGAAACAAGATCAACAACATTCCATCCTTTCTCTCATATTCTCACATTATAGGGGTAAACAATTCATTGGCCTGACATGAAGGGAGGGATCCATGCTTAAACTGTTTTATAATTAGCACGGAGTGTCTCACACTCACTCAAAAAAAAAAACCCAGTTTAAAAGATGAGAGAGCAGTGATGTCATACTTTTTTAATAATATACTGCAATGCTGCACAATAAATGTCAATTTACTGTTTCCAAGATAAAGGTGTAAACACTTTATTTGAACACATGAACACACCTAGATACGGTACAGCCAAACAGTAAACCTTTGGCGATACACTTTCATGCTATCATTCATGGTCATTAAATCATGAGTTATTGCTATATAAGGACTATTACTGCCAGTCACAGGTTGAAAGGGCGTTTGCTGTTCTGGCTAGAAAACTGCCAAATGACATATAATGCAAAGTGCTATGGCATAATTTACATGACAGAAGATATTATTGTGTGCAGTAAGTTTGTATTCAATGGAATCAAATTTTAATAAAACATTTTCTCATAGGGAGACTAACAGTTTTGGAGTGAAAGCAGTGAAGTTTAAAATTAATTGAACTTTAATGCAGCTAATAAAATCCAGGGATGCCACATTATTAAACGATAAATATATATTGTACCAAACCCAGGGATGCCCCATTATTAAACGATAAATATATATTGTACATATATAAACATATATGGAATATTACCATAAATATTTTCATGTTATGGCCGATAACTGATATATGGCTGCTTAAAATGCAATATGACAATTTTGCTGCTTAACATTGACAATAAAACACTAAAATCAATAGTTTTAAATGATACAAGTCATCACAATATAATATACACTAGGAAACCTGGAAATTTTTTATGAGAATTGCTAAAGATTACATTGAACAGTGTTATTAAATCATCTAATATATAATACTGATATGACACAGATATTAGACATCTCTTTTTAATGTATGTGAACCCCCAACAGCTGTGTAACAATGTTTTTAAAAATAAATAAATAAATAGGCTATATATAAAAAGTCACACTCACAAATTAGTCGTGGCTTGTAACGTTTTTCCCTCTGCTGTGTCTTTTTTGCATCTTCTGGTGGGAAGTCTGATAGAGATGGTGGAAGTGAATCTGTCAGATTCCGTCTGTTCCTCAGATGTCCTACCGGAGTCTTTCTTAGATCTGAGCAGTATTATCTGCTTGATCTGCAAATCTGATCAGCGACAACCCCAAATGAAGAGAAGCATTACAAATAACAGCATGATAATATCACATGTATAATCTGGGCATATAAACTCACTTTTGCTGCTTTTCTGCAGGCCTGCTAATGGCAACGCTGGTGAAGATGCAGTAGTTCTTGTTTCTAAATCCTTCTTGTTGTGGATGTGTTGAGCTGATGGTCCAGGATGTAACTTCTCTTGTTCACTTTTATTCTGAAAACTAATGAAGCTTTGGCATTATAATACTGCTACAACATAACCTTACAGAGAGCTGGAGACTGCTTCACTTAACAGACACATGAAATCCACATGTCTGCAACTACAACTACTAGGCTAAGTGAAAACATTTCAAGGTTGGTTCACTCCCTTCAGAAAAAAATCTTCACAGGAACACCCACAGATATTTTCTTAGTATATCGACACATGACGCTAACAGTGAAATTTCATGATTTTTTTTGTGTGCGCAAACTCCTCTACATGTGCAAAGAAAATGACTAGTTGCCTAGTTTTTTTTTTAAATATATAATTAGACAATATGGGTGTAACAAATTACATAAGAGCTAAAGTATTATCATAGGCATGGTTAGACATGTTGCAAAAGATTAATACCAGTGGCAACTCATTAGATGTTATGGAGGCATGTTTGAAATCATCTGAAACAATTAAACTGAGAGGAAGTCAAGCAAACATATTGGTAAAGATCTAATCTTAAATTCTCTATTATTTAATGAATCATTTCTGATGTGGCTACTGACGGCTACACATTACTTTAAGTAATCATTTACGCAGGCTCTTCTACCTACGTAAGAATTTCAACCTGTCCGCTTACAATACTTCCAATGCTATCTGTGGAGGATGATAAGAGTCAGTTTGAGAGAGAGAGAGAGAGAGAGAGAGAGAGAGAGAGAGAGAGAGAGAGAGAGAGGAAAAGTAGCATTTGTGTGAGAGAAACAGAAAAATAACGTATCCTCACAACGCAAGTAAAAACTTTATAGCCTACCGTGATTTGTCAGTGTGTGTGTAAAATCTCTCCTGATCTGAGAGAACGCAAGTCACGCTGGCTTTTACTCCTTGACAACTTGACTGCTGCAAACTCAGATCATGTGTTGACATTATAGGCTGATTGTATCTGGCTCGTCTTGTTTGGTTACCTCCCTTTATGCCCTCCGGGCATCAGCTGTACCCTTCAGTGCCCTCTGAGGCGACACGGCTGTACATTCCGACGGAGAAAAGCTAGCGAGTTGAGGTAGACCATACTGACAACCGTGAACACAACAGACGCCGCCCGTCAAATGTTTCTTTCCCGCCGAGGCATGTGTTATCGAGAGGAGAGTCGCGGAAGTGTGGCGGTGAGCATGTGTTTTAGCAAACAAACTTCGTACTTTGAATTGTCAAGTTTATTAGGGGACTTATGAAGACAGTGATAAGCATCTACAACTTGACATAACGTTGGAAATTGATTTATTATTTTCCTGAATCATGCGAACTTAGATTTGGATTTTGGACTTCTAGCTACAAAAGGTTTCGTTTCAAAACTACTTTAATAAAAAAAATATATAAAAAGTGTATCTAAGATGGCAGATAAGCACCGTAGAATAAACAAGCGACAACTGAACAATATTACGAATGTTTTTCCATCATTGTCCGATAGGTGGAGCCTAAACAATGGTGCATGTCATTTTCGAGAATCGATTCTTTAGAACAGTTCGTTTTAAAGAACCGTTTAAAAAAATTCAGTGATTCATTTATGCAATAGCGCAAGTAGGCTAACGTTACGTGGTCCCTCACTGCTGCTGGCATACGTTGCGTAGGCTACATGCTTTCTCTTATTAAATTCATATATGTGGACACTAGTTTAATAAAACATAAATTTAGCTTAATTTGTATTTAGTTAGCCAACACAATAGTCTACTTAATTTTCATCACTGAACACACTATTTTGCACTTTTATAGGCCTACTGCAATTTCAATAGGCCTATAGTCTAACATTTCTGTTAGGAAGGATGATATTAAAGCAACTTACTTTTCGCCCCAGTCAAATCATAAGTTCAGTCCAAATGCTCTTAAGGCTAGTCTGCTTACTATCTGTTAAAATGCTTAATATGCTGCGTAGCCTAATTTTTGGTTCTCGGTTTATCTTTGAACTTTAGTTCAATGAGTCAGTGAGATGTTGACTCGTGAACGGCTCGGACTGATTCGTGGACCCTCTCGCGCAGGCCATTTTTGAGAACTGATTCAGGGAAAATATCCGACTGAGAAACATTCGCTCATGAATCGGACAATAGCACTCAAACAACAGTGATGTAAACAAATGTGTTTGCAAACGATCCTACCTCTTATTAAACATTGTGAGGGGAAAATAATTCCTATAATGCATATGACCTATAGCCTACTCTCAGCATTAATAAGACTGAACATTTCAATGTAAAAAAACTAAATAAATGTTCATTTCCCTTAATCACTTTGTCAAAGTGCAGCTGAGGTTTACTGAGGCAAAATAAGTGGTAAATAAAATGGAAAGGAAAATCAATCTTAATTAAGATTTTTTTTTCTTTTCGGTCAATAATCAAGAATGATTGTTGGTCAGGCATTCTGCCTCTTCGGCAAAGATTGATAGGCCGAGTGCAGTATTCCTAATTATTTTATGAAGAAATAGCCTACTAGAGGTCATCAATTAGACTCATTAGCCCCATGCACTGGCTAAAGGCAAGAAGCTGGATTGCAGTGTTGCATTGCTTAAGGGTGTGCTATGCAGATACACACACAATATTGACATGGATAAAATAATTGTGATGAACCACTCATCTGTGTGTTTGGAGGGAGCGGGGAAATGTGTTTTATAAAGATTTGACGTGTATTTCCAGACAAAGGCAAAATAGTAATTCACCGTGATTATAAATCTTGTCATGGAGTGATGCTTATCTCGATCCATTATAGAAATGCAATTTAATTCTGTAATAAAATCTAAACAGTTTTAATTAACTCTGCTGATTAAAACAGAAACCAATAGAGTGCATAAGGGCATAACTTGTATGACAAATTCATCTTTAGCCTAATGTCTTTCAGGCTTTTGGCACAAGCTCAGTTTGATCATGGTGCTGGTTGTAGTAGTCCGTTAGCTGAAGGGAGTTACATATTTCATGGATGGCTTGTCATCTGCTGTATAAATCAACTGCCAGTGCTGGAAAATGCATTATCTCCTGGAGAGATTATGACAAGGCCAATTCATAACTGTGAATTGATTTTCTTAAACGCTGCCTGCAATATGGCAGTGTATTCAGAGCATGTATTGTGATGGTTAGCATAATCGAGGGTTTATATGTTCCTGAAATAGCAATCAAAAATATAATCAGCAAATCAGACAGACCTCAGTATACTGGATAGAACAGATTTTGCTCCAAGTAATCAGTCACTCAGTGCTTAACAAAATGGGTTCACACAATACCAATAAAAAGGAGGTATTCACACAATACCTATTAGAGGAGGTGAGTGAGGAGTATATATAATCAGAGCATAAATAACCATCATGGCAAAAGAAAAAATATTCTTAAACCAAATAAAAATGCATTGATGCAACAAAACTGATAGAAACAGGAATATCACATTACTTCAAAAATGCTCAGATTAAAATATATTTTGCCAGGTATTGCCACGACTAATTAAAGCATGGTCCATAAAGGGCATAAATTAGATTGCTATACAGTAATTAAAGTTGCCACAGCTAAACTGCAACTATCTGTAGTTAATGCAATTCCCCTGCGGCCTCAGCTACAGTTGACCAAAGCCTGTCTTTAAGATGCCTTGAGCTCATTAAGCACCGAGAACATTTCTATTAATTGACAAGACAATAGTTTAATTAAAAACCCAGAACCCTGTCATTCTGCCAGGACATTTGAGCGGGATGCTTGCGACTGGTGACTCAGAGGTTAACTGTGGCAGCAGCCTGGCAGCCGTATTGACTTCTGGGTAATTATACTTAAGTGGTGACTAGAGGAGGCAAATGGCAGTAACAGATTATCTGCTTTGAGGAGATGCATTCTTAGAATCAATAAGAGTCCATTTGTGGAAATAGGGCAATTTAGAGGAAAATACACCCGTTCTTGGTCCTATAACAGAAGTCATTCGCCCATGCAATAGGTCTTTAATTTTTATCTCAAATCTCTCATAGATAAAAATTAGGAAATAAAACAGAGAGAAAACAACCTCTCTGAAACAGTTTTACCTTTCTGCATCTGTTATTAAAAAGGACGATGAGAAAAAATTTAACATTAACACACTACCATTCAAAAGTTTGGGGTCAGTAAGATTTTTTGGTTACACTTTATTTTAAGGTGTCTGAGTACAGAGTAATAATAATTAACTACATGTACTTACTATATAGGGTTAGTTAGGTTTTGGTTTTGGGTTAGTTGCATGTATTTATGCACAATTTATAGTTATGGTTGCACTTTATTTTCCAGTATGTGCACTTACATGTACTTACAGTGTAACTATACATGGGTTAAGGTTAGGTTTAGGGGTGTGTTCAGGGTTGCCTTACCCAGTTATTGAAATAACTATAAATAGTACATACTAGTACATGTGGAACAGGACTGTAAAATAAAGTGCTACCATAGTTATTACTATAGTAACTTCATGTAACATGTAATAAGGACACTGTAAAATATACCGATAAAAAAAAAGAAGAATAAATTCAACAAGGACACAATAAATTGATTAAAAGTGACAGCAAAGATATTTACCATTGTTACAAAAAAATGACATTTCAAATAAATGCTGTTCTTTTGAACTTTCTATTTTATAAAAGAATCCTGAAAAAAAATAACATTTTGTGATATTAACAAAAAATGTTTTTTGAGCAACAAATTAGCATATTGGAATGATGGATCATGTGACACTGAAGACTGGAGTAACGATGCTGAATGTTCAGCTTTGCCATCACAGGAATAAATTACATTTTCAAATCTATTAGAATAGAAAAGTCGTTTAAAATATAAATATATTTCACAATATTACTGATTTTACTGTATGTATTTTTTTAATCAAATAAATGCAGCCTTTGTGAGCATAAAATACTTATTTCAAAAACATTTAAAAAATCTTACCGACCCCAAACATTTGAACATTTTTGTATTTGCATGTTTCTATCTACAGACATGCCGCCCCTCCGGCTCATCCAGTAATTACTGATTACATTAATTCTGGTACGAGCACCCAGTCACCAGCTGATGTCAGCCCACAGAGCCAATCCCTTTTGGGACAGGAAGGCTGTTGGGGAAGTCAATGACCTCTCTAAGTAATGAGGGAGAGCAGAAAGAGATTGCAGCTTGGTCCATTCGGGTCTTAGGGGGGTCGTAAAGTGATTTGCTTGTTAAAGAAGTACTTTCCCTGGCTGATTTTACAGCACTTACACTTTTCTTATACCCTTCCTACTCTGTTTTTTCCCCCCTCAATTTGCACACAAACACCCTTGAAGATGAAAGAACAGAAGCCATTTCTTGTGACGGATGTGGAAGACTCATCTCAGATGTAGCCCACACTCTGCTTGCCCTATTTACTGGGCCAAATCACTTAGACTAACTCTTACAGTCAATCAATTGCATTTACATCTATTGCGGCTCGGCCAACCAGACTCTAGGAGACAGCCATTAATTGGCTTGTGCAGTGGTAGGGACCACTGATCAATCCCAATCAACTCATGTGAAACGTTCATAATAGAGCACTAATACTTGTGCAAGGCAAGCCAAACTCACACTTATAATATCTCTGAAGTGAATTATGGCAAAAGATGATACGGGTCAATTATCAGTTGAGTTGGATATGTGAGTTATTGGAGACGGAAGCACATATAGATAGATCTGAACACAGAGACTCTTAAATGGATCCCTGGCACTCCCTCTCTTTAATGTTCCCTTAATCTCACATCGCCAAACCGTAGAATTTAATCCAATCAGCAAAGAGCTCGTTCTCATTTACCCAGAAGGCTTGAGGGGCCTATCATACATCCGTGGTGGGGAGAGCCATGACGGGACGGTGTCTTTTACCCTACATGTCATTTTTCATTTAAAATCAAGCTTTTAATTAGGTAGTCTAGAGTAATGCTCAAATATATGCTCTGAGACTTAATAACCCATTGACACATTGTTTATACTCAACAGTACATGCTAATGATAAAATATGTTCACGGGGGTCAAGGTTCATAGGTCAGGGCATCCTAAGGTGGCACAAATGAGCAGTACGAGTGTTCTATTGAAGCATTTGGCTGATTGTCAGATTTCCAATAGAGTTCCAACTCAGCACCATCTTAAAAATTGGTCAGTGTCTCAGACTGGGGTCTCCGAATGATAAAAGTGTCACAAAAAACCTTAAAGCCAATATCTTAAAAAGGGTCGCAGCATCTGTCAACACAAAGCAATAACATAAGATCACTTTGGATCCACCTCTTTTAGCAGGAAAGCACAGTTCATTCCTTTAATGTGAACAGTGCATGCCCTAAACCTGATGCTGCTGATTACTTCTGGGCAATTAAGCTCACTGATAGAATGAACTCAGTTTGACTTCGATGCTTGATCTGAAAAGAAGACAAGACAGCGAGGGGGAGAAACGGTGAGAAGCAGACGCGAGAGTTATGTGATGTTCTGGCAGAGCTTGCAGACTGGGCCCATTGTCCGGCCTTGCAAAATCAGCACTACCCCATTCCTCTGGCCCAGTTAAGATGTTATTTTTTGCAAGCTGGCCGGTATAGTGCACTCAGCTTCCCCCTTTTTTCGTGATTGCCTGACATTTCTTTTCTCTTCTCTGCTGCTGGTGCTTCCAGCCAGATCTCCTTAATACCTCAGCTGACAAGGGTCCTAGTAATAACACAGCTGCCTTTTTATTGATAATGTGTCACAGAATATCTCAGTGTAGTTATCGAACACTGGTAGAGCAGAATGGCATTTTCAGTGGGAAATAAGTAATCGATAGGGAACAGCAAATTAAGTAATAGCATTTTGGCGTCGATGCATATTACAGCTCAGTTAACAGCCTTCGGATCGGCAAGGCTCCACGCTGCAGGATGAACAGATCAATCCGCACACAGAGCTGACGTCTCGCTTTGACAACATAATTAGTTATCATACAGAGAAACGTGTTTGAGGACAATATGAAAATCCTCCCTCGGATATTCAGCTCATGAATCCGAACCATGAAGAGGCAGTCAGGGAAACCATGCGATTTTCTATGAGGAAAACAACTTTTTAAAAGTAAAGAGAGATGAATAACTGAGATGAAGGGTGTCAACTGCAATAGATGATATTGTTAATGGGAGGTCTGACAGGAAATAGTCTACATCTGTTCATATATTTACATGATTTTGCTGTCAATCCTCATTGACTTTGTTTTGATTCTAAGAGGGTAATTCTATTAATTTATAGTACGCTACTTAATATTTAAATGCGGGAATACTTGATTCTGACTGGTCAATTGCAGCACTATGTGGTCAAATTTTTTGTTTCATTTTTAGGCTTTTGCAGCCTTTTTCTTCTCGCATAATAAAACAATTTCAAATCAATATTTTATGTCTTTATTTATTTATTTGGTAAATAGCAGTACAATAAGCAGAATAATGGCCCATGAGATGGTCATTATTGCAAAATAAATCCCCACAGGGTGATAAAAACTCAACGCAAAGTGAATGTGACCATATAGTGGAAGGATTTCAGTTGAATTGGCCTTGACAAACGCATAAACAGGAAAAAATAAAATTAAAATAATTTTAAATTTGTTAAAAATTGTTAAAAAGGTTGCCCACCTACAGGTCCTTCTAAAAAAATTAGCATATTGTGATAAAGTTCATTATTTTCCATAATGTAATGATAAAAATTAAACTTTCATATATTTTAGATTCATTGCACACCAACTGAAATATTTCAGGTCTTTTATTGTTTTAATACTGATGATTTTGGGATACAGCTCATGAAAACCCAAAATTCCTATCTCAAAAAATTAGCATATCATGAAAAGGGTCTCTAAACGAGCTATTAACCTAATCATCTGAATCAACTAATTAACTCTAAACACCTGCAAAAGATTCCTGAGGCTTTTAAAAACTCAAAACCGCAATCATGGGTAAGACTGCCGACCTGACTGCTGTCCAGAAGGCCATCATTGTCACCATCAAGCAAGAGGGTAAGACACAGAAAGAAATTTCTGAACAAATAGGCTGTTCCC
This sequence comes from Siphateles boraxobius, assembly GCF_051911475.1. Taxonomy (NCBI): domain Eukaryota; kingdom Metazoa; phylum Chordata; class Actinopteri; order Cypriniformes; family Leuciscidae; genus Siphateles; species Siphateles boraxobius. The sequence continues at coordinate 20,698,539 of NW_027508876.1, forward strand.
AGAGTGCTGTATCAAGGCACCTCAGTGGGAAGTCTGTGGGAAGGAAAAAGTGTGGCAAAAAACGCTGCACAACGAGAAGAGGTGACCGGACCCTGAGGAAGATTGTGGAGAAGGACCGATTCCAGACCTTGGGGGACCTGCGGAAGCAGTGGACTGAGTCTGGAGTAGAAACATCCAGAGCCGACGTGCACAGGCGTGTGCAGGAAATGGGCTACAGGTGCCGCATTCCCCAGGTCAAGCCACTTTTGAGCCAGAAACAGCGGCAGAAGCGCCTGACCTGGGCTACAGAGAAGCAGCACTGGACTGTTGCTCAGTGGTCCAAAGTACTTTTTTCGGATGAAAGCAAATTTTGCATGTCATTTGTAAATCAAGGTGCCAGAGTCTGGAGGAAGACTGGGGAGAAGGAAATGCCAAAATGCCTGAAGTCCAGTGTCAAGTACCCACAGTCAGTGATGGTCTGGGGTGCCATGTCAGCTGCTGGTGTTGGTCCACTGTGTTTTATCAAGGGCAGGGTCAATGCAGCTAGCTATCAGGAGATTTTGGAGAACTTCATGCTTCCATCTGCTGAAAAGCTTTATGGAGATGAAGATTTCATTTTTCAGCACGACCTGGCACCTGCTCACAGTGCCAAAACCACTGGTAAATGGTTTACTGACCATGGTATTACTGTGCTCAATTGGCCTGCCAACTCTCCTGACCTGAACCCCATAGAGAATCTGTGGGATATTGTGAAGAGAAAGTTGAGAGACGCAAGACCCAACACTCTGGATGAGCTTAATGCCTCTATCGAAGCATCCTGGGCCTCCTTAACACCTCAGCAGTGCCACAGGCTGATTGCCTCCATGCCACGCCGCATTGAAGCAGTCATTTCTGCAAAAGGATTCCCAACCAAGTATTGAGTGCATAACTGAACATAATTATTTGAAGGTTGACTTTTTTTGTATTAAAAACACTTCTTTTATTGGTCGGATGAAATATGCTAATTTTTTGAGATAGGAATTTTGGGTTTTCATGAGCTGTATGCCAAAATCATCAGTATTAAAACAATAAAAGACCTGAAATATTTCAGTTGGTGTGCAATGAATCTAAAATATATGAAAGTTTAATTTTTATCATTACATTATGGAAAATAATGAATTTTATCACAATATGCTAATTTTTTGAGAAGGACCTGTATAGCAGGGGTAATAACTGAAATTGGCACACATCCATCTGTTTATAGTGCAACATGCTTTGTAGCCTATTACAGCCTTCTGACAAATCTGTCTGTATACACAATGTTATACATCAAATATATAATAATTGGGCTGCGTCTTATTGGTTCTTTAAATTGAATGCATATTATTCAAGAGTGTTTTCACCTCAAACGTTGACCCAATGCTGCCTAAATCATGTGTATACACTAAACCTGTTTGTGACCTTCCTCGTCGTCCACCTTATAACTGGAGAACGCCTGAGAATTGTTTTGCTTAATAAAGGAGGCGATGAACATCTGCGCCCTGTTCGATTAGGCTACCTCTGCAGCCCAGCCAGACACGCGCGAGGAAGACATCATTCAAGTGGAGCAGCAGCGCGCTCGCAAGTGGAGGCGTTAGTCTCTCTCTCTCTCTCTCTCTCCCCAGAATTCCGAGGCGCTCTGCAAAGTGTCAGCCCTGCTCAGTGGAAATCATGTCTTTGAACACTATGAAGAAGAGACTCTGCCAATAAACGTTAAAAAGGCGCCTGACTGGAACAAGTCTTTATGAAGTTCACTCCATCATCTACTCCAGTGAAAGACGCGAGGATGCGCGCGGAACTCGGTATCCTTTGTGCTGTGACTTTCCTGGTCTCGTGCACCCATGGCGCGCGAGTTGTGAGCGGTAGGTTTCATTTTTATGTAGTACTATAAAGCTATTTTTATCCATCTAATTCATTTCTAGAATTTCAGTCAGTGAGGGCAATTGTACCAAAATATTGAGGGTTTTTTTTGTTGTAAAATGATGCTCAAAGCATTTGCTGTTCTTAAGTATTAGAGTTTAAAGGGATAGTTAAGACAAAACAGAAAACATTGTCATCATTTTATCATCCTCATGTTGTTCCAAAACTGTATAACTCTCTTTGTTTGGCAGAAAGGAGAAGTTAGGCAGAATGACATCCTCAGTCACCGTTCATTTTCACTGAAAAATGATGCAAAGAAAGTGAATGGTGACTGAAGCTGAACATCTTTTGAATTCCACAAAAGAAAGAAAGGCATTGGTTCGGAACAATATAATATTGAGTAAATGATCACAAGATTTTCATTTTGGATGAGCTGTCCCTTTAGAGCCATTGTCACACCAATAGTCTGAATTAAAAATATTGCTTTCAGGAATTTTGATAACATCTATAAAAAATGTGGAATAAACTCTAGAGGCTGTCACAAAATTCAAAATGCCATTATTTTTTATCTGTATTTAAGTGTTCATTCTTATTCACCTCTACTTTTTTTTAAATAAATCATCTCTCAAAAACATTATAATTGTATTATAAAATCTAACAGATCAGCTCATATTATTCTCTTGCCCAAAGATGATTTGTCCTGAAGATTATTCTTGAAGCTTGTCTCTGACTTTTTTTTAAAACCGTTCTCTCTTGATGAAGAGATGGAATGAAAATATTAGATGAAAGTGATAGAGATGGGTAGAGACAGACAATTGAACAGAAAAAACAGGTTTGTCATATGTGAACTATAAGGATGCACCAAGGGAAATTAAAATCGATTGTGCAGTTCTTTGTGATGAGATCCGGATTTAACAAAGGTAACTAGAAAGCGGCAGTTTTGGAGAACGGAACTGCAAGAACATTCCATGCTGGAAGGAGGAAAACTGTGCCACACAGAGACAAGAATTGAGGAAGGAAGCTAAGGAAGATGGTTGAGAAAATGCTGAGTCTAGTTTCCCCCCCAGTTAAACACAGCTATTACTGGGCTCAAACTGATGATATTGCAGATCCGGACCAAGCAATTATTTAAAGTACCTCCCGGGCAGGGAGCTAATGTTATTATTAGACTTTTAGCAGTCTGTGTATTAATCACAGTTCTCTTCATTGGGCCCATCAGTGTATCTTAAGTGTTTTCTATAATGCAATATGCTTTGTTTATGATTTCTTTCAAAGAATAAATTCATGCATTTTCTATCTATCTATCTATCTATCTATCTATCTATCTATCTATCTATCTATCTATCTATCTATCTATCTGTCCGTCCGTCCGTCCGTCCGTCCGTCCATCCATCCATCAGTCCAAATCTCTATGCAGCATGTATTTTGTGTCTTCAGGTCAGACAGTGTGTCAAGGTAGTCCTGAGCACCCTTGCTATAAGATCGCTTACTTCAGGGACGTGACGAGTCGTGTTGCGTTCTGGGAAGCTCTGCAGGCGTGCGAAATAGACGGCGGTTCTTTGCTGAGCATTGAGAACACAGCAGAGCAGAAGTACATCGAACACCTCCTGCGGGAACTCAGCATCTCCACTTCCACTGGTGCTGCCACGGGGTCGGGCATCACAGATGGAGACTTCTGGATCGGGCTGACTCGCGTTGAGGGTGAGAACGCACAGGAGCCTGGCAGCTTCGCCTCATGCCCCAACCTGTACAGGTGGACTGATGGAAGTGTCTCACATTTCAGGTAAGATGTGACTGATTTGGGGCCTGTTCAAAGCAGAGTTATGGATCAGGGTTATGGATCAATCAAACTTTAGCACTTGTGTTCCAGAAACTGGTATGCTGATGAACCATCTTGTGGAGGAGAAGCTTGTGTGGTCATGTATCACCAGCCTACTGCTCTCGCCGGGCCTGGCGGGCTGTATCTCTACCAGTGGAATGATGACAGGTGCAATATGAAGCACAATTTCATCTGCAAGTATGAACCAGGTACTAGGTGATTTGCACTGTGAACTTTTTGAGATGACTGTCAAAAGTAACCTGATTAACCTGAACCTCACTGCTTTACAATGTTTATTATGTTGTTCTGAGCAGAAAGCTACCTGGTAAAAGAGCAGAGCGACAGGCCTGGAGGGCGTGATGTTGGTAAGCAGCCAGGTGTCAAATCCATCATCATTTGACATAAAGATTTAAAGATGTGTTGACACTAATCTGTAAATGTGCCCTCCAGATCTTTCAACAGAAGAACAAGAGGAGAGGAGAACACCTCCCGTCGAGCAGGACGAGAGCCCTCAACTTATAATGCCAGGGCCCTCAAGTAACATGAGATTTAAAATTCAGTGTTCAGTACAAGTTAAGCTTTAACAGCATTTGTGGTCTAATGTTGATTACCACAAAAAGAATGTCCACAAAAAAAAAAAAATCATTAATCTATTACAACGAGGAACTTACAATGAAAGTGAATGGGGCCAATTTCAATTTCTCAAGTTTCAATAGAAGACTTAAAACTGTAAGCATTTAGCATGATTTTAGTTTAAATTAAAAGTTATATCCACTTTTAAAACTTCTTCAACGGAGTGCCTTGAAAACTTAAAATAACTGTAACATTATTATTTAAATAGCTCTATAGATCAAATAATACACATTTTAACAAAATAATGAATTTAATGTTCAAAAGTTTGGGGTGAGATTTTTTAGGAAAATATGTTTTATTTTTATATTATTTATATTTAATTTATATTTAATATTATATAAATTAATAAGGATACATAAGTAAAGATCACCAAATCAGCATTATTTCTAAAGCATCGTGTGACACAGGAGACTCGAGTAATGATGCTGAAAAGTCAGCTTTGCCTTCACAGGAATAAATTACATTTAAAAATATATCAAAATAGAAAACAGTTATTTTAAATTGTAATTATATTTCATAAAGGCAACCTTCAAGGTAGGTGACTTAAAAAACATTGAAAAAAACATTTGATTGATTAATAAATAAGGTTTTTATGTGCTGTTCATTGAGTTTCACTTGTACTGAACGCAGAATATTCCTTCAACTCAAAATAAATGCCTGAATGTGAATAGAAATCAAAGTGTGTTTTTTTCTTACCCAGGTATGCTGCTAATCTACGTGATTATCCCTACCATCCCACTTCTCTTGCTGATCCTGGTGGCTTCAGGGACGTGCTGTTTCCAGATGTTGAGCAAGAGGTGAGCCATTAAGATCAAATCACTGTAAACGCTGTCAGACTAATGCTAATGCGCTGTCCTATTATGCAAAGTATCATCCAAATACTGCGACACATCAGGAAGTCAGTGTCTCACCAGCGTCTTTAGACATTAACTCCCTTAGCGTCTTGATTAATCAAGGTTTTCTGCTCACTAGCCGAAATCTGACACCATCCTCTATTTCTTTCACTAACCCAGATTCTTCTGTTTATAACTGTGCCTGGAAAAACAGCTCAGCCCATACTAATCATCATCAACATACTCATTATAGCATGGATTTGGCATATTTGAAGTGGGAGGGGTTTTCCTGCCGCATTACATCACACTGCGTTGGAGACAGAGTCCAACTCGACTTTTATTCCCATCAATATCCAGATCGGCAGGCCCAGGGAACGGGTCTACAGAACTGCTGAAGCAAGCCATTCTTGTCCTCCACTCACGGCTATCAACACAGATCATGAAACACAGTTCATCTCCCTTTAACCCTCGGCCCGTGCTTGGCAAGGCATTATATAGTGGCTTATTTGTGTAATTTATTATGTTTATACGCTGACGCTCCCACAGAGTGATGTCTTTTTAACATATTTCCAATCACTTCGGCAGACGGGGATTCTCAGACAATGCATTCAATCACTGGCAGTGACTGAGAGCGCTTTATTCAGTAAAAGGCTTCCTGGAGCGAGTTCAAAGCTTTTGGATAAATGTCTTAACTCCTTAGTAGATGATACTTCTCTGTTTTACGATGTTTGCCACTTGTTCTCGTGATTAAAAACCATCTTGGAGCATAAAACCAGGAGGAGTCACCTAACGGCTGCTTTGCTTCGGTCTGTTCATCGCGAATACCTTTAAATGTATTCCATGCATTGTGCTATAAAACTTTGCCAGTAAAACTCAGCAACAAATTATGAAAATAACTAAACCAAAGGGGAGATTTAAGTGGGGAAATTGAATTTTCACAATACATACAAAAGCAATACATATTTACTTCTGCGCCCATATTAACAGATTACAGTATATCAGTATATATTAACACATACAACTAAAACTGAAAGTTCTCTCATTATTTACTCACCCTCATATCATTCCAATACTGCATGCATTTCTTTCGTGCAACACAAAATATATTTTGAAGAATTGTTTTTGTTCATGCAACTGAATTGCATGTATGCACAATATTGAATTTGAATTTGACATTTGAATATTTAAATTAACAAAAAATATATTTTTTAAATATCGTCTGTGTTCCACAGAAGAAACTCATGCAGGTTTGGAAAGATATGAGGGAATATTCATACATGAGTAAATTAATATACATTTTTGGGTGAATACTTTTATAAGTAACATTTTTCAATGTTTGCAAATAATTTTCTGGAAGTGTACTCGCCTATTTTAAAGAAAAGTGACACTGAAAGATGCACAAACCTGTTATACAGTACATAAATATTGTATAATTGTAAATATAATTATATATATATATATATTTCTTTTTTTAACAGTAAACCACGGACCAAAACAAGCGTTAACCAATCAACTCTCTGGATCTCCAAGACGCCAAAGACAGACAGTGGCATGGAGGTATAAAGATTCATCTCCACGATTCAAGCAGCTTCCTGGTTCTGTCTTCAATGTTGCTTGGTCAGCAACACGCTCGTCCGGTTGTTAGTTTAGTGTGTGATTTAATAAAACAAGCTCAAATATGCAGCACCAGAAGAGCAGTTACACACGTATCGCATTTCAGTACAAATGTTGTGCTTAGAGCTGCTCCTCAGCCTCTCACAACCACGCAGTTTCCTTTACACTCCCATGACCTTCTTCTCCATTTCATGTTTCATGTCAGATAGTCTGACCCGAGGGTACTGAGGGCTGCTTAGGGAGGGTGAATGCTAATTGGCACCAAACACAGTGAGCAATTAAATGACTGTAATTAAAGCAAGTACAAGTGGGAACCACATAAAAAGAGGAATTAAGAGTTCCTTCTAACAGCGAGTGTCACACAAACTGAAGAGCATAAAAAAGCCTGCTTCTAAAGGTTTCTGAAGAATTAGAGTACTTTGTGTCTCATTCAAGAACTTAGAGGCCTATTTAATCTCAAACATTACTCATGCAGTGTGATGCATTGCCTATGACACCATAATATCATGTATAATTACCTGCATACAACTGATAATTTGATAATGATGAGATTTATTTTAAAACATACATGATCATAACTTAAATTACTGGAACGACTGGCTTAGTGACTGTTTTGGTCTGCAGCTTATAGGACATTGTTATCAAAAAACAGATGAATTAATCAGAAATGTACATATTTTTTTGTATGATGCTATTACAAAGCTGCTTTAAGCTGCCACATGTATATGCAGTATTTTGCATGAGAATATTTTATCATCACCTTTTACAACACTGCATATAGAAATTATCAATGCTAAAAAGTATTAAACTGGTTTGCATCATTGTGAAATATTGTATCAGATATCGAGGTTAGTCAGTTATACATCTGGTTGTACAGGAAGATACGTTTCTGTGAGTGTGGGTAATATTGTGTGTTTGGATTTAAAATGTGCTGTTAATACTTTTTATATTTTTGAGACAGGAATTGGACGTGTACAAACGGATTAAAAATATTGTGAAGATGTTTTAGTATGTTTTTATGTCTCTAAAATGATGCCACTTGTTTGTAGTAAATGCTTAATCGCCAAAAAAATCACCAGTCTTTTGAGTAACTCGACGTCCGAGTTACACGAAATCTGTATTATGTTTTGTGATTCATCACAGGTTAAAAAGCTGTTCTTATCGATAAAAAAAGTTTAATGTGATTGGCAGATATTAAATATGAATCGGATTCAAAGAATTCACGTCCTTATCTCTGCTCCTCAAACACTCAAGAAAAAGGTTCTTTTGCACACAAAAATACCTTAGATACATAGATCAAAACTGAATAAACAGATTACTATTGGCAATTGCACCATTTGTATTTGTTTAAGAGAAACACAGTTATGGCCATGAATTTAAATGGACACGGAGATAAGAAAGCTTTCAGGGTGTCCAGCTGGCAGGCAGAGTTAGAGCCAGACATAAGACAAATGAACTGGACCGCATTAACACCGAAAAGATGTGGTACTTTGTATGCGATTTACCCTGGTCTGCAATTAGTGCCAGCATAGACTTTAAAGCACACTGCTAATTACGGAGCCAATTAAACTAATCAGTCCTATGCTTCGACAGGAGAACTCACGTCACACACTCAGGATCTGGTAATTATAGATATGACTGTAATCACTAGTCTGTAGGCACAGGGTAGAATTAAAGAAACAAACCCTTTCCCATCTGGAGAGGGGGGTGATTTTAGCCTATTAGAGATTTTTTTTAAAAACACAAAAGCATCTCATTCTCCACCTGACCAAAATCCAAACAGCTCTTCACATCGCTCTATTAGAACTGGAATACGCTTTGTTTATGGTGGAAATGGGGAGGTCTTGTAAAACATACTCTTAGTCTTTTGTTTTATTAGCCTAACAACTTCGAGAAAAGATTTTTTTACAGTGCATCCTGCAAGCTTCAAATCAAACCTAAATGTCAAAGACATTACTAGTAATGCCAAATCCTAATCAAAGGGGTTTGGCAATGATAATCAGTGTATGCAATTGCACTCAGGTGGAGTTTTACATATTTGTGATGATGGATGGATTTCATTGATCACAGTTCATATAGTTTTATTTAATTCATCTGAAATTGGATGTAAGAGACGTAATCGGCATAGACATTTAGAGGGACATGTTTAATATTCAGAGTACTGGTCAATCAATATGGGTTTTCAGTGACCGATTATTCCATTTTTAATAAAAGCAATTTAAATAAAAGCCCACCATTACTATCTAGTAATATCAAACAAACCATCTGTCATAATTTGCTGCTGCATCAGCTTAAGCCAAAAGTGAGACGCAAGCACAACTTTACAATTTGGGAAGATGCTTTAATATACATCTCAAGATCAAGGATACAAATATTACTGATGACAATGCCTTTAAAGTCACATCAATCAAGAGATTAAACTGCATTAGCACATAATCATTGTAGGTCATTAAAGATCCCACAGGCAATCAAGGCCTTATTAGTACTATTCGCAACCTTTCACCCAGCGTTTCATCTTACGGCCATTACAGTAACTATCCCAGGTGTCCCTGCAAACACAAAGATCAACATAAACATGTCAAAAACGCACATGCACCACAGATCAATACACTTAAATATGATGCAATATTAGGCAGAGCTTGAGGACAAATCTCTAAAGGAACAAGCAATGTGACAAATAAGCTCTGTCAGTTGTGCCCAAGGATGTTTGTAATGAATACTTGCCATGATTTCAGTCCTCCAGTTTTCACAATGAGCTTTGCACATTCAACTGAAGCTTTCAGGTCGTCCTTAAGCAAATCTAGCAGATGGGAAAGATTTATATACAAAATGTTATACTAAAGTTTTAAAACATAGACACATTGGGGTCAAAAAGTTGTGTCAAAATGAATTCAAGTTATTACATTTAAATCTGCTAAGTTTGGAAATTACCTCTGAGTAAGCGGTGCTTTATGCATCACTACACTATTGATAAAGGACAATCTTTGCCTAATCACATTAGTGAAGTCTCAAAGGCAAAAAAACCCATCTCATCAATAGTGTAGCGATGTATGAAGCACAGCTCACACAGAAGTCACTTTCAAACCAAACAGCTTTCTGTCGGTCAAAGCGAGAAATCCACGTGACCAACTTGAACCCGTAGCGAAATCTGTGAGGGGAAATCTTTCGCCCTCACTTGAAATTCCTATTGAAATGTCTGTGAAAAATGTGCCAAACAACAGTAGCCTAAATGTGACCGCCCCATAACACAAGTTATATTAAAAGATTAACAAAAAATGTATCAATATTTAATACAGGAGGAACATCAGAAAACATAAACCTTCATTTAATACCATAACTTTTAAATTTTAGAATTTGGGAAAAAAAGAAAAGCTATGAATAACATTTTGAATTCTTACAGACCCCACTGTATTCTACTTTAACTAGCCTACTTCTGATTGTATTCAATATGTTTTGGTCATATGGAATCCATTTAAAGAAAATAAAAGTACCTGAACAGGGCACATTGCACATGTTCTTTCCACCCTGAGTGCCATCATCACACCATTTGAAACTGTTTATCTGGAAGATTCCATAGTCTTTCCCGGTATCAGCCGAACGCACCCTGTGGGTTTTAAACCTGCTTTCCCAGAAGGCCGTGCACACATCTATTGAAATTAAGTGAAAGGTTCAAAGAAAAGTAATACAATATATAATGGAAGGTTTTTAAATAGCTGGATCTACTAAAAAATCCTCAGTAAAAATACAATCCAATCAGATATGCCAAACATTGCAGGTCAGTGATAATGTAAATAAGAAACAAAGTACTCACAATTGCCAAGAGAGAATCCCTCAAAGCCATCAAGTCCCTCTTCCTTGAAGATACGGACGACGTCACAACGCCCCAGTGTGCGGCTCTCACAAGAGGACAGCCACATCAGACACAAGACCGCAATAGACACCCTCATATCTGCACTGCTGCTCACAAATTCACTGTCAATATCTGCTATCTGAAGGGGAGTTCCGATGGTGGGTGGAAGATGTTGAGTGGGACTATTTATAAGTGAAATGAGAGGTTTGTGTCGCAACCAATTTTCACAAGTGCATGCAGTTTGCAGTTGCTCCAGTTATTGCAGCTGAGGCAATAACTGATTTTGGGTTATTCTATTTTTACTTCTAGAACCAATTTTTTTTTCATTTAATTTTTTCTTTAACGAGCCGAAGAGCGCACATCACACATCTCCTAATAAAATTGCACTGGTTGCCAATTGAATCAAATTCAAGGCACTGATGTTTGCCTACAGAACAACCACTGGCTCTTCAACACTATACCTAACCACACTACTTCAGACTTGTGTGCCCTCCATGTGGTGCCATCCCAAAGAGGCAAAAAATCACTTTAATGGACCTTTACCTGGTCGAATAATCTGAAATTTAGAAATTTACAAGAAACGGCTGAAGACGCATATTTTTTGTCAACACTTTATATTTTGTCTAATGCTAAAACTTACTAATCTATATATCTAGACTGGGGCTAGTCACAGCACTTGCATATTGTTGCCTTATTGTTGGCAATAAGTCGCTTTGGATAAAAGCGTCTGCTAAATTATTAAACTTTAAATGATTAAACTTTAATGTCATGCAGAGGAACTGGAAAAGATTTAGATGAGGACAACAGTGGACATGATAAGACGCAGGGGAAACCTCCTGTAGTCATGATGTAGCTAACAAGAGCAGCATTTAAGAGCATGAATAAAAAAACACATCAAATATATATTTCGTTTTGGATTTTATTCAGGAAATGTCCATACAGGTTGTAATATGCTATAAAAAAACAAAACAAATATAAAACTTGATGCTAAACTATGCTCTTGGTGAAACAACTGTCAACTGAATGGTTTGTAATGACCTGACCAGAGCACGAAAGGAAAGTTACAATGTGGAAAACTGTTGTGAAAAAACCCCAGCACCTTAATGCAACCTAATGTGCAAATAACTGACAATAACTGCAAAGGAAATGGATACGGGGAGAATGTGTCAACAAACAGCTCAAACGGCCACTGTGCATAACCTCAAACAGCCCTTAGAAGGAAAAAATGACAAGACCTGCTGTTGCTTATTATTTATCACATTGCTGGTGTAATTTTTGACAACACTTAATTTGACAGTGTCCTTAATACAAGTTACTGTCTAGTTACTATAGTAATAACTAAAAATAGTGCATGATTACATTCAACTAACCCTAAACCAAAACCTAATCCTAAACTAACACTATAGTAAGTACATGTTAATTATTAATACTCTGTACTTCCGTGAATAATTACACAGTAACACGGACACCTTAAAATAAAGTGTAACCACATTTTCGTTTGCGTATTGTACTGCATTGTAATACACTGACATAAGAGTATCAAAAGTGTCAAAAATATAATTTAGTTATAAATGATCAACTCTGATCTGACATAAGCTGAAAGAAAACATCCCATAAAATTCAGTAAAAACAGCCCTAAGGTATTGTGTAACTAAAGTTAACATTAAATAAGTGAACTTAAATATTTGTTTTAATTAAGTGGCAGAAAAAGCTTCAAATATTACTGTAATAAATTAATAAAACATTATTAAATTATTATATTATCAAAATGAATAATACATTACAAAAAAATAGAAAAATAGAAAGAAAAAAGATTAATAGAAAAAAAAAGAAATGAATAATTTAAATACATTTAAAATAACCTCACAATTCAACATTATATTTCAAAGTCTGTTTGTGTTCCAATTGTCACCTATTCTAAGATTTTATTCAGTATATTCTGTCCAAAGGCATATAAACTGTGCTTTAGGGAACTTAATGTATGATTTGAAAATTATATGAAACTTATTATTATATAAATAGTAATTGTATCATTTACTTTTTAGTCAGCAAAGAAAAGAAAAGAAAAAAGAAAAGAATAAATGATAACAATAATTTGATGTACTGTGAGAGCAGGAGGTCTCGTCTTATTGACTGAACTGCGGTCCCTGCTGGAAGACAGTGGAAGTGGCGTCAAACTTCACAGCTTGTCCATTATTCAAAACCAGCACCCTGAAGGAGTAACAACAAATCAGAGATGCCTTACATGAATACTTGACATTTAAATGACAGGATGAGTCACAGGTTAAATAAAGGATTGTAGCTCCTGACCTGTCAGTGTGCATGACAGTGAGCGGGTTCTGAGTGAGCCACAGTACGGTGCAGTCTTTAAACTCTGTGTGGATCAACTGTCGGACAAGGCCCTCTGTTTCTATGTCCACACAAGGAAGAGCCTCTTCCACAAGAAGGATTCTGACCCTTGCAAGCAAGGCTCTTGCTAAACACAGCAACCTCCTCTGGCCAAAGCTTACATAACACAAAAACAGAAATATTTAACCCATGACAACCATTTGTTTGTTGTGCCAGTGCATAAAGGTTGCCACAGAGAAAACTATGTTTCATGAAGCAATAAACCATAGCCAGAGTCTAGATCTGGACTCATGATTGGTTCCAGCCAGACCGTGAATCTTTTCTCACTGCAGTTTGTTTTACACACAAAATGAGCAGCCTTTATACCAAATTGTGAGAAACAATGAATTAGCTCAGTTATTTTGTTGCCCAAACAGCAAATCCACTTAATGGAATTTTATTTTTAATATTCAACTGAGAAGAATCTAACAGGTTTTCTTCCCCCCTAATAGATTTTATTTATTTTTTATTTATTCAGTATTTAATCTTTGTGATCCTGTTTTTGGGGAATTGGATTAAATAACTATAATCAAATTATAATTAAATAAATAATATACTATTAATACTACATCAACCATTTATATAATAACTGTATTAAGATCACTCAATTCTGGTATGATGTTATACTCTGAATATTACATAAACATGTCAAAGATTTGCCATGATTCCCACACACCTGAAAGCGAGAGACGTTCTTTGAACAGGGTGCAGCAGCTGAGCAGGCAATTGTTGAACACGTTCCTTGAGATGGCAGAGCTCCAAAGCCAGCCACACCTGCGCGTCAGTATGCTGAGCGAACGGGTCCAGGTTAGCCCTCAGGGGTCCCGTGAACAGTACAGGAACCTGTAACACATGGGACACCATAACTCATTAAATTATACAATAACTGAAAAATGCTTGTTACTGGTGGAGCCTGGGTAATGCAAGTTTTACATTATACACAATATTCGACAGCATTCTTCCAACCACACCCAGTAAAATAGTTCTGTTACCTGTCAACACTCCTTCCCCTCCAGACTTTCACTGATTTCGCTTTGGCTGGATCGAACTAGTTCGATCTCATTCTCTTGTATGCATTGCATGGCAAATATAATATTGTTGGTCTAACCTGAGAAATGAATTGCAGACGGCTACGAAGGTCCTGTAGACTCATGCAGGTAATGTTTACATCGTCAATCAGCACTGCACCACTCCTGGCCTCCACTGTCCGAAACAGACAGCTAACCAAGCTATCGGTGTCTGCTTTCCCCTTGCTTAGAACTCCAATCTGTGTACACACGCAAACACACCAAAATCAACCTGACATTTAAATTAGGGATGGCTTGATACCACTTTCTCATGTCCGATACAGATATCGATCCCACAACCTTGATGCCAAGTCACCAACCCATTTTTTTTCTTGATCAGTTTATAATATCTATACCTCACTAATTACACATTCCTACATTATAAATAAAAAGAAAATTGTGCACACACACATGTACATGTAAATAAAGAGAGCGAAGATATACTGTGTGCGCAACAGACTACTGCATCTGTCTAGCAGTTTACTGAGCCTTTTTTTTCTTCTTTTTTTCTCAGTTACTGTGTGAATATCCTCTACTCCAGTCCTCTCATCCGATAGCGAGTACCATACCATTAAGAATCACTAATAAACTCCAGCTAAATACAGTAGTTTTAAACAAAAGAACACCTTTATGTTCAGATTATGCGTGATAATGGGAACATTGGAACATTTTGGAGAGAGTTTTGCCATGCTGACTGTCACAGCTGAACACGATACGCTGTTTGAAGATGAAATATGACTGACAGCTTGCAGAGGAGGGAAGAATTTCCGTGTAATAATTTAACCAATTAATTTGGATGGGTCCCGTACTGACAGATACCCGATCTGGCAAAAAAAGATACCGATATTGAGTATTGGATCGCTGCATCCCTAATTTAAATACTGATATATTCAGTGTGCAAATAAAATAAATACATTTAAATGTTTCATGAGCTAATCTTAAATTATTCAAATTGTTATTGTTATAATTAATAATAAACGAATACATGAATAATAAATACATACAAATCTATCATTAATATAAATATTTAATTTATTTGTTATTTATAAATAAATGAATACATATAAAATAATAAATAGTTAGATAAATAAATTCAGAATACCTTTTCCCCTTTTAAAATGGTGAGATTAATTCCTCTAAGAGCTGGTGTGCAGTTAGAGGAGGCTTCGGACTCATAGTTCCTGAACTTCACCTCTCCATGCCGGGGCCAGTCAACGGATGGTCTGAGGGTGACTGTCCATTCTGCCTGGGGTAAAAGGGGGCATTTGGTTAAATTCAATTCCATGCAGAGGATATGACATCCAATTATACTGAAAATGAGAGTCATCCCTTTGGGAACTATGAATTTGACCATGTAGGATTATGTGTAAAGTGTGACTGCACAATGAGTTTTTAGCTGTTAAATAAGTATGTTACCCTGTACCTCCTTTTCTACTTTGGCAAATTCACAAAATCTTTGCATGCTCTGCATGTCAATGTTGATATCAGAGGTGGCCTGAGGGTAACGGCGGAGAGCTTCTTTAATCTGTAACAAAATGTTTTCATAATCATTATGAATTATTCAAACTCAGATTAGGTATTATTACAGATAAACTTACATTAAAGGCACAGATCAAAGCCAGAGCCACGAGCCCCGAGTCAGGTTGAGTCTCAAGCAGAATCAGACTGACCAGGAACAGCACAATCCCAGCAACACCATCGAACTGCAACAAAGCCCAACTGCACGCAGAAATATTGCTTTTGGTCATAAAGTAATCACATTAATTAAAGCTCCTGTATATGCTGCGATAAACGTAACAGTTATTTGACAGGTTTAGTAGAGAACATTTACGTTTAAAACTTAGTTTTACTCCAAAGGTATGTAAAATAATATTTTATTGGCTTGAAAATACAACATACTCAAAAAACAAAAACAGTTGCAAAAGCTATCATTCACAGATGCATTTTACACGATATTACACTCAAATGGCGCCCCCTAGTGTAGCGTAGTTCTCATTTTTTTCAGGTGGCAGGTCAAAACAAAAAATGCAAATCTCTTTCGGTCCACAGACGAATACACAGAATTCAGCCGGAGATTTAAATATGGATATTTTCAGTACATAAATAAATGTTTATTATCAGTATATCTCAAATAAATTATGTAAATATAATCTATAGACTTTAACTAATAATAACAATGAAAGGCAATAAGAAAAACAGTTACAAAAGCTAATATATCAACATCAGCACCAGTTATTGAAGAAGGACAATAGAAACAGTTGATCAAAATCAACATTACCACAACCAGTTAATTCCTTGTTGATTAATTAGTTGATTTAAATCAATGTTAAATTGTTTAATTCAATATGCTTTTTGTCAATTATATATATATATATATATTTTCCTTCTTTTTTTACTCCACTAATTCTTAACGTGTAGACCTTTCGGAATCCGTCACAAATCACCTGCATAAACAAAATGTATGTAAAAACCTTTTTTAACCTTTCGGTGATGATTTTGTTGTACTTGACCAGCAGGTTTTGATGTGAGGCTTGGAGGCAGTGCGTCAGACACACCTCCCTGTGTTTTGGCCCAGAAAGTGGAACTTCAACACAATGTGTCACACACTCCAGAGAAGTAATTGAAACAACAGGGTTTGCCTCAATGTGTCTGATTCGTATGTGACCTGAAGAAAAATGAGACTGAAAAGGGGAAAGGTGTTAGATGGTGGTTTATGTACTGTACAAACCTTCAGGTCAAACATTCATGGGAAATTGAGGTACCTGAATACGGAGGAAGAGCATTATCAGCGGGCACACAGCTAGGCTGAAAACTGGCATGATAAAGATGATCAAAGTGATGGTGCTAAATATGTCCAAAAGACTCTTCAACCAGCTGTGCAAATGTTTGGCCAGGTCTTCATCAACCACTTGCATATCCTGAGCCAAAATGAGAACACAATTAGACGTGTTGTTGAAATTGGATAAAATCAGATCTATGTTGTATTTCCATCATATTTGCTTGTGTCTGTTATATAATATCTACAGGACACAACAGTGATGACCTACTACTTGTGGGAATCAATATTTTCAGTTCACATGCTTTGACCTCTTCTCAACTACGGTCTCTGGAGGATGACACTGACCCGAGTGAATGATTGCAGTGACCATCTGGCGTCTGTCTTCTGGGAATGTACAGGCAGGTGAAGAACATCTGACAGCAGCTCAGAGTGTAGCGTATGAGAAGCCCTGAGAGAACCGCGGGTCAGACAGTAGGCGGCACAGCACACAAGCAAGGCTGCAATAGAAAAGCACATAAATAAGCTAAGAAAAAACACAAACTCTTGTCTATGAAACTACAGGTTGACAATAACCTTGCAGGAGTCCGAGCAGTGCGTACGCAGACAGTCGCGAGTTTCTGAGCTCGCTCCACTCCTCCAGGCCTTGAACTTCTTTGGCTTCACCGGTCCACACGCTCAGGACGGCATCCTGTGCTAAACTAACAGCACACACAGACAGGTAGACCAGCGAGGTAACTGACACCCAGTGCCAGCCAAAAGCCCTCAGATAAACCCTGCGGGTCTCTCCACTGCCCTGGAATTACAAACCATATCACTATACAATATTCACAGCTAGGGGAGTTCACTCAAAAATAAACTGTATCATCAAGTCATTATTTACAGAAAATCTTGCTTTTATTTTATGATCACTTGGAGACTGGTATAAAAAATTATGTTATTGGATATAAGTAGACCATGGGTGACCAACAGGGTGAGTAAATGATGACCATTTTCATTTTGAGTGAACATTCATACATTTATTTATTTGACAGACACTTATAATGAATTATAAATGAGGAATACAACAAAGCTTATTTAGATTTTTTTTAAATATGGTTATTTTCTTTAAAATTATTACATTAAGTAAAATAAAAAGAATAATTAAGAAACAAAATTCATTTATTTAAAGAAATATGATCATTTTTGGTACATACTTTTTGGAATAGAGAGTGATCTCGTTTCTCGTCAGAATTACTGAGCTTATCTTTACACCTGTAAAAATCAAAACATCAAGAATATTTATACAATGTATTAATGGTAAGTCTGCATTGCATGCATGAACACAACAAAACCACAGGCTGGGTGGAGAAATAAGGTGTAGCTTGTTGATGATGATGCCACAAGAAGCTCATTAATCAGGAATAAAAAGGGAATGTCGGCGGCCCTGTTCAGTGATACTAGAGGTTTTCTTTCCCATGAGGTTTTATCAGGCACCATCATCCTGTGACCAACAATCCCTGTCTGTGATTCTGTGGATATCATCCTTTCTTAACCTGCACTAAGCCTCAGGACTAAACCACACAAGGCCAATCTAGTACAGAGAACACAGTGTAAGAAAGGCATGATAAATTCTCTCAGGGGGATCAGAAAGATATTAAAATCAGAAGCACTGCTAATGCTCTTAAATGCATGGATGTTTGTCTTGGATTAAAGCAATTTTAATATATTAATGCAGGATAAGTACTGGACAATGAAATCCTACGGGTCAGGTCACACACTGTGCTTTACCCAAAGCACAGTGGACTCAGATTCAGGACTCTGCCAAATCAAATGGCAGAGGATAAGATAACATGCACACAAACATGCTGGAGACATACTATCAAAAATCCTCTATACATAGAACATAGAAAATTTGGGGTCAGTACTATTATTTTTAAATTAATTTATATTAAGAAATAAATACTTTCAATCTGTAAGGATGCATAAAATTGATCAAAAATGACTTTTATAATGTTATAAAATAAAATTATTTTTGTATTACGGTTTCCACAAAGGCATTAACCAGCATAACCTTTTTCAACATCGATAATATTAAGAAATGTTTCTTGAGCACCAAATCAGCCTATTAGAATGATTTCTGAAGGATCATGTGATACTAAAGTGTAATGATGCTGAAAATACAGCTTTGCCATCACAGGAATAAATTACATTAAATTAAAATACATTAACATTGAAAATAGTTATTTCAAATTGTAATAATATTACTGTTTTAAATGTAAATTTATTTTTAAAAGAGGAACTTCAATAGAATAATTTTACATTATAAAATACAAATAAACTTACCCATCACATGGCTGTTGAGGGCTGTCAGGTGGAATGTCTTCTGTAGCACCTGATAGGGTGACACTTTATTTTTAACAACAATGCCAAACATTTCCACTTATAATAATAAATAAGTTTCTTTGTGCATCTGCGACTTTTAATATATTGTGACTTTACCTTTTGTAGTAACTAACTGAGAGGTGCCCAGGTCCTCTGTGAGAAATATTTTCTCCAGATGGCAAAGAGACTGCTGTGCCTTATTCATTAGAACAAAAATATTAAATATAAAGTTTCTTAGAATTTTATGAAAGGTTTTGATGTTGTCACATGCATGCTACCTGCTTGAGAACACACAAGAGCCCAGCGAGCTCCAGCAGAGGTGGGCGGAGCAATCTGAAGAAACAGAGGCATGTAAAGATCTGAGACGGTGTGAGAACATTCCCATCATCCACCAGGACAAACACACCAAGACTAGAGAAACCAACCTAAATGGAAAGGCAAAGAGCGTGGGAAATATGGGTCAAAGGAGATATCTATCTATCTGGTCTTTACAAAACACTGAGCAGAACTCAGAGGTTTTCACTGATAAAATAGAGGCATGAAGCAGACCTCAATGTTCTGAACTCAGGTTGTAATCTATGATAGAGTTTTAATAGATGATTTGAGTTTTAATCTCAGAGCTCTGTGGATTTGTTAACTTAGTAAGCCCCTGTGCATCTGGAGAAGAGAGACGATGTAATTTGAAGTCAAAGTCAAAGAGAGGGTAGTTTAGCAGCAGTAAAAGTGAAAACCAGATTTTTTGGGTACACTCAAAAAAATGATTCAAGCCCTACTTAGAGGAGACACATTTAAATCTAATTTGCTTTATTTAAATATATCTATTTAAGATCATATGTGTAAATATATTTAATTTGTTTAACAAAAAATGTATTAATAGCTCCACTCAAAAAAAATATTCATTGGATGAACTCAATTAAGTTGTGGGCAGGATTTCCATCCAATAAATATATGTAGCCCCAACTCAAACTGAGTACATCCATTCAATAGAATGTAAATCAGTTAGCCTAACTAATTTGTAATAAATAGATGCAAAAGAATATAAACGAGAGAGGCTAGCTTATTTCTATCAAATACTTATTACTAACCAGAATTACTTTATTTCTGTCAGACGTCTATAAAAGTTTTATTGAGGATTAACATTTGAAGTCACCATAACAGTGATCAATGATTCCATTAGTTGGGCTCTTAACTCTTATTATATCTATAGACTTTTTTGGCTGCTGTGACAATGTGTTTGTTAAACACATTTGGAGCAGCAAAGAATGCTAAAGTGAAATGACATCAGCTGATGATGGTTAACGGTTGATGGTTTTATAAACATCATGAAGCAGACTGATTCACTGAGGTATTTTAATCTAACAAATTTTTTTTCACAACAAACCCTGTGTTACTGCAGCATGAGATCAAGCACTATTATAACAAGAAGTTTGAAGACTTTAACGAACATGAACAAAAAACGCAGTTTCTGATGACACACACAGACATCAACAATCAGCGTATGAATCTCAACAATGGTGACAATCACAAATATTTAGATAAACAGATTAATTCAGAACATCACTGAAAAGCTACTAATTCACAACATATACAACACCAAAGATAAAAGCAAATATTTAGAATCAAACAAAATTATAGGACAGTTCAGCTGCATAATTTATTCATCTTGCAATGCATGCTGGGAGTTTTGTACTATGGTGGTACCCAGCATGCATTGCAGCAAAGTACTTTTGATTGTCACCATTGTTGAGATTCATACGCTGATTGTTGATGTCTGTGTGTGTCTTCATAAACAGACTTTTTTTGTGCTCATGTTCGTTAAAGTCTTCAAACTTAATGCTATAATTTTCCTTGATCTCATGCTGCAGTAACACAAGGTATGTGTTGTGAAAAAAACGTGACAACAAAATGGTTAGATTATAAAAAACCAAGTAAATCATTCTGTTTCATAATGATTATAAAACCATCATCATCAGCTGATCTCGTTTCACTTTAGCTTACTTTGCTGCTCCAAATGTGTTTAACAAACACACTGTCACAGCAGCTTAAAAAGGCAATAGATATAATAAGAGTTAAGAGCCCAACTAATGGAAACACTAATCACTGTTATGGTAACTTTAAATGGAAAACAGAGTTAAATCCCTGTTAATTTTCAATAAAACTTTTGTAGACATCTGACAGAAATAAAGTCAGTCTGGTTAGTAATAAGTATTTGATAGAAATAAGTTAATCGAGTCAATCGTTTATATTCTTTTGCATCTATTTGATACAAATGAGTTAGGCTAACTAATTTACATTCTGTTGAATGGATGTACTCAGTTTGAGTTGGGGCTACATATATATATTGGATGGAAATCCTGCCCACAACTTAATTGAGTTCATCCAATGAATAATTTTTTTGAGTGTAGGATGTTGAATATCTACACAAACCAGCAAGGCTTATTGACTAGATTAGTCAGCAAGACAAATAGCAGAACCAGAAAATAAACATGTTGGTCTAGCAAAAAAAAAAAAAAAAACAGCCAGGGAATTCATGTCCAGAATATCAAGCACTCACCAGGAAAGGCATACAGATAGAGTCAAGCATAGAGAAGGCTGTAAAATATCCCAGAATTCTTAGCACCTCCAGCTCCCTGGCTCGTGAGTCTGTAACTCTCCGATGGAACCAAGACTCCCATGCAAGAAGCTTCAGCGCCTACACAAAGGTAGATTAAAGTTGGCATGAAATTAAAATTCACCCTATTTTCTGAATGCACATTTTTTTGAACAATTCATTCATGAATACATTTCGTTTTTTTACCTTTTTTAAACATTATAAATGTTAAGAAAAAAATCTGATGCACCACTTAAATCCTTACAATCGAATGCAACCTCGCATTCAGGTTTGCCTCCATCTAATCAACAACAGCTGAATTGAACCAAGTCCCCTAATTTTTTTTTCTTTTTTAATAATCAGATTCACTCTGATGTACATCAAAATAAGGAACAAAAAGATCTGTCACTAATTCTGTTTCATTGCAACTTAAAACTGAGAAGTAACAAAACTAGTGAAATACAGAAAGAGGTGCCAGACTACTTCTCCTCAAAAACTTTGCATTTGTGTTATATCAAAAGAGCTTTTATTAACCAGCTAGCACTATGCAAAGCTATAGTAGACTTAGCTGTTAGCTTGCTAACTGAAAGTACAAAGAAAGGAAAATGTTTAATTTGACACATTGTAGCTTCTGTAATATAACATGATGACAAAAAAGGCATAAACGTTTTCATGAATAAAGACATACACACAGTGAAGTAATGTTCTGTCATTACTAATCAGGCACTGAATAAAGTACACATTAAAATGCTGCGTTTCTGGACTAACTTTATACTTAAACACTGACCAAGTGCAATCACAAAAATAAATTCATTACTGACATACATCTGCTGTCAAACACATTTGATTGTTTATTGAAAACTGGTGTGAAAGGGAAATTATAATTGTATTTTCTTCCCTATTGTTATTTATTGTGAAATGTGAAATGGCTTCACAAACCATGAGTAGGAATTGACTGCATTCTTATTGTTTGCTAATTCCATTGATGTCATATGAGTGACAGGTTGCTGGAGGGGAGAGATTATTGTTCCAACCCCAAGGGGTAGGGGAAATTAATATTTTTTCGTAAAGATTACAAAACACATTAATTTTAATAAAACAATAATCCACAGATAAATAATTTATATAAAAAAACTGCAATGTTTCATAAAAAATAAGAATGGTTAATTTTGATTTCATGTGAATTTAAAAAAAAAAGTCATTATGAAAAAACTGATTCTCACCTTTTTGCACTTAAGGCAAGAAATATTCCTCCAACCCAAATCATGCTCAGATACATGACTGAGACACCCTAGGACCGAAATCCTATCACCCGATTGGGATTAAAACAAATTCAAGAGAGGAAGTACTTTATATGACATGATCAGGAAGGATCAGGAACAGAAAAGACCTGGTATTTATGCAACATTTCCTTGATGAGCTGTTCACTCCTTTCCCTGATGATCTGCTGAGTTTTCTGAGGGACAACAAACAAAGATAATGAAACATATCAGCAACAAAACATAGAAGACAGAAATGTACTGAGATGCAATGAACATCCTTCATCTTCATTTTATGCACGCTTTATGCAAGCAAATGCTTGAGCAGCCTGCACTTACTAACCCGAAGCTGTTTGGCTTTGTGCTCCACTGCGGAGTTGACAGGGATGAGGACTAGTAGCAATACCACCCCCACCAGTACGCCAGGGCCCAATTCTCCCCACAGTAAACCCAGATAGAGAGTGACTCTCAATGGGCAGGACCAAAGACAAGTGAATGTGACCACCAGCTCTGCTACACATTCAACTTCGCCTAATACATCCGTCCACTGAGTGGTGTTGGATTGTCGCTGAGAACTATGGTAAAGAGACAATGTCTTCAATTTAAAGGAGGAGGGGGAATGGAAGGAACCATGGAGAAAGAAGAGAAACCATTTAGCATATGAAAAAGTGGAAATGTACTGCTTGCTTTCAGTGTTTTTGTTAGGACTTAAAAAAACACATTAATAGAGCAAATGAGACAGTCGATGATCTTTACCTTCCTGTAGAGGGCACAAGCCAGAACCGCTTGTGCATTGGCTGTAATTATCCGACTATGTTTGTCAAAGTAATGCTGAGAAACAGCGCAGCAGCAAACTGCTCCCAAAACCACCAGAGAATGTGTGTATCCTGCCCAGTCAAACACAGCCTGCCTCTCATAGAACAGGATCACCCATCTGAGGTTAAAAGACGTACATAAAAAGATTAAATATATATGTATGCATGTATATATATTATTTTATTGCACTTTATCTATTTGCGTCTGTAGATTTTATTTACAATACATATCCTTAGAGGCAGTTTTCTCGAAATGAGTTTTATCTAATGGACTGAACCAGAAATCTTCACTTCAGTAGCACTTGCATACACCAAAGTTACAGTTCCCTTTCAAAATGGCCCAGCTGAAGAGCAGCTTGCTAGCTATCTTTCCCCATGGTACTGCATGCTGTTTGAAGGCTCCCGTCTTGCCAATGGAGCGAGCGCGTTCAGGCCTTGAAGGAAACTGAATGTGCTCACTGTGATGAGCCAGGTGAGGGAGTTCCCACATCTCAAACTCTGAACTCTTCGGTCTGCCTTATCTTTGCTCCCCTTTGGTGGGGTGCTTCTATAGGGATGATCAGTATTACAAACTGAGTAGGGGTGGATTGCCAAAGATGTCCCTCCTTTTCATTGTAGCATTCTATAGTTTATCCATTAACTAGTGAGTCTGGGAGAAGTGCCTTTACTCAAGTCAGGGTATGAGCTATGCTCCTTGTTGGTTGTTAGAATGGAGTAGAAGCGGAAGGCTGCTTCCTAAGAGCCTTGCCAAATACTGGTGATGTTTGGTATCCCGCAAGGGAGGGAGGAAGGTGCATAGCCAGGACTTCCCTTGCTTTAGAGCATAGAAACTTGGGGATTTTTCCTAGTATTGGGGAGTATTGGCTAGGGAGTAGCGCCACTATATGAGTCACATGGGATGCGCCCATGGGATTCACATGCCTCTGACTCCAGCTGGGTAATCTGAGTCAATTTATGCTATGCACAGTATGTTTGTGCATATTCACAGCCTAATGAGGCAGGCATTCCCTCATCATTGTGTAGTGGGTATTGGTTCCCTATAGCACCAATACCGAGACGCAGTGTCGAAGTTCCACTTTCGAAAGGGGATGTCGCAGGTTTCGATTGTAACCCTGGAGTCCGGAGAAGGGGAATGAGGTCCTTTGTCTCGTTGCTATACCTCTGCCTGTGCGTCACCTTCAGACAAAAGTCCACTCCGTGTGTGACGTCATGGGTTTAATTCATATATTATTTGCCTAATTTTATATATTTTATTCCTAAAAACATGGTGATCTGTTGACAGTATTTTCTGATTTATGGAGTGATAACTCGCGCTATCAAAAATCCCCTCTTTAAAAACCTTTGACTTTAATATGTCAACAAAATGTAACAAGACTTTTGAAACTGGCTTTATCCATTGTTCAGATTTCTGATATGGAATTATATGCAAGTTAGTTAATATTTAATTTGATTATTTCTATTTGCATATTTAAACAGCTTTCCAAAAACATAATACATTAAAAAAAATATACACACACTCACAAACACATTTTTATATATAGTCATAGTCATACCTGAGTGTCAGAAGACCTAAAATGCTAAAAAGATCAGTTGACACTCTTAGGAGCACAACTTTGATTAAGTCTGGATGGAATGTCATCCATATCGCATAAAGGAGAGAGTAACCAGCATTGGTTTTCCTGGATACCAGCAGTAACTCTCTTCCAGAATCCTCTTCTAGGTCTGACCTCTGTATATATAAAATATTAACATTACATCTCATACAAAACATGCTTTTCACATGAAATGAAACAATAAAAACAAGTCCAACCAGGAGGGTTGTCCCTAACCCTTGTATATTTTTATAGTTACCTCACTGTAATTCTGTTGTTTTTCCCACTCACGCTCAAACACTGAGAATAGGGTGTGGACTGAATCCTCATTATACAGCTTGCAAAGGTCAGACAAATGCCGTGGTCCCCTGTGACCCATTACAACCACCCTGAAAACAAAAACTGTTAAAAGGTTGCTGTGGTTGACATTATAGAATACCTCCCCAGCTATAGACTTATAGATTACCTATTTAACCTAAACAGGTTCATACAGATAAAGCTCCTTTTTTACTGCGAGTAGAAATATCAAAACACAGATGTCAGCAAAGACAATAATCTTAGTCAATGGAGAAAGGTAATATACATTTATGAATTGCAAAGGGAATCAACAGATCTATCTGACTGACTGACTGACTAGGCTAGACATGTGAAATGTCGACGTTACAATAATGTGAACTTTGCTTGCGTCCTCTTGACATACTAAAAATAGAGACATTAAGTTCATGTAGGCCTACTGTGAAAAAAACCCCAATAGAAGTTGTGCTTACCTCATTTCACTAAATCTTGCGGCGTCTGAAAACAATCTTGCAGCGTGTAAATGACATCCTGCAAGACTGCACAGCTAGAACAATAGCAGCTTAGAGGAAATCACAAAGTAGCCAACAATTTACGTTATTAACGCTTGCCGATGAAATTCACGTTTTAAATGTCCTCTGACATGTTTTGGGATCATTAAAGCCCGCTTTCTTTCTGTGCTGAATTAAACCGCGTCTGGAGCATAAACAGTGGAGCGTGTAGCGTGCGCACATTGTCCAATCACAGCGGGGATTTCAGCTGGGGGCGTGGTATGTTTCACAGCTGTCAATCATTTGGTTGTGAAAACCATTTCGGTAATTTTTGAGAACACAACTGAACAAGCTTTTAATTGAGCCTTTTACTATTTTAATATTTTCATGTGGTCTCTGACTTTTGGATTTCACTTTGAAACTTACTTTCTAAAAAATGTCTTGATGTCTTTTTTTTTGTTACAATTATAATAACAAGAGAACACCTTAGTTAGAAGATGTTAATTCATTAATTTATAATAAAAAGTTTAATAATATAACTTAGTGAGAAACATGTTTGCATATTAAATAGCACCTGAAACAATATACAACCTGTAAAATCTTATTGTTTCGGATTATTTTGCACACAATAGGATATTATTTTTCAGTCATTGTCACAGCAGGTCTTTACTATATCCAAAAGAAAACATTAATAATTTAGAAAAACAAGAACATTAAAGAACATTGAATTAGAAAATCATATTGAACTGTATTAGCTAAGATATTAGAATAAAGACAGAGAGAGATAAATGATTACTTAATTTAGGCCTTACATACTATTCAAATAGCCTATACTCTCTGCATTTGAACAAGAAGAAAAACAAAACATTTGTTCATTGCATGTGTAAACAAAAAGAAAATATATGATGATATTTGATAAGGCCTCAAGGAAGGAAGAAAGAGCAAACGAGTAATTGACTTTCAGATTTAACATGAGCTCAGTTTTGTTGCTTAGAAACATGCCATGCAAAGTTCCATGTTGTGTTGTGTGTGAAAATGGGCGGTAATGGAAAAAGAGAGCATATTTAATTCACCTTAAATATCTCACTCAAAGTACATTTCAACAGTCCTGCAGAAAACAAAAATTGCTAACCATGTCTATGCTTTCTTCTCCAAGTGAGATGTCCTGTAACAAAATTGAACCTCTAGCAAAGGAAGAGAGTGAACCAAATGTCCAGTCAGGTTTGCTGAGTTTTTTTCTTCTTCATCTTTTTAAAAAAAATAATATTATTTAATCAGATCATTTTAATGTCATTGAGAGACTAACTTTTTAATTTAATGTTTAATCTGTTTAATCAGATGGTGAGCAATCCGGGAACTCTGGGTTCTGCGGATTCCTCCTTTCTTTCTTTTCCTTCCTCCTTGTCTGTCTTACTTTTCCTGTCTCTGTGTGGTTTTGTATGAAGGTAAGATAATTACTTAAAACCTACTTTAAACAAAACACATTATAGTTTACTATTATCAAAGAATAAAATCGGACATAAACATTAAGATATTGTAGTTAGTCCCACAATCCCACAATCAATTCAATTGGTATATCTGCATTTCATCTTATTAAAAGATTGTCCAGGAATATGAAAGAGCAGTTATTTTTCGTTTGGGACGACTCATTGGCGGTGCTAAAGGACCTGGTTAGTAATTAGCCTACCCTTCATGAATATCATGAATAATTTATTAAACATAGTTTAGTGCCATTGCAACAAGGAGTACTTAATCTTGATTGTTTTTGAAGGTTTGTTCTGGATTATTCCATGTGTGGATACATTTCGGAAGGTTGACTTGAGGACAGTGTCTTTTGAAATCCCTCCTCAAGAGGTGAGTGATTAATTTGAATCAAAAACGTCTAAACCTATTATCTTACCTATTATCTAAATAGCTAAAATTTTATTCAGTATTCAAGGTTATGTGTTTGATATAATCTTTATTGAAGAGTTTTATTGTGTTGTTACACTAAAAAATTATATTATCAACAAGTTATGACCACATATGTTTTTACACTGCTTTAACTCTTCAAAATAAGCAATTTTCAACTATCAATTTTCACCTAGATTCAACTCATTTTCTAAAAGTCAGTTTAATGTAATTTAAGTTGAAATGACTTAAACGTCCAAGTTGATTGTACATATACAAATTTAAGGCAGCAACTTTTTTTTATATCAGTATATGTAACATGCATTACATTTTCGACATTTCTCCTCAGGTGCTGACCAAAGACTCTGTGACTATCATGGTGGATGCGGTGGTCTACTATCGTATCTTTAACCCCACTGTCTCCATTACCAAAGTGGAGAATGCTAATCAAGCCACGCAGATGATTGCACAGACTACTTTACGAAACATGCTGGGAACTAAGAGCTTGGCAGACATCTTAAAAGACCGTGAGGAGATGTCAGAACAGATGGAGGTAAGATAAACCTTCTTGTAAACACATCTGAATCTTAAGTTGTAGCCCTGTTTTAGGTCACTCTTAAAAATAAAGGTTCTTTATTGGCATTGATGGTTCCATGAAAAACCTTTAACATCCATGGAAACTTTCCATTCTTAATAAAGGAAGTATAGGTTCTTTAGATTATAAAAATGTTCTTCACACTAAAAAATGCACTGTAAAAAAAAGTTGAGCAAACTTGAAAAAGTAAGGCAACTACACTCAATTTTTTAACTTAACTAATTCGCTCCAGATCTTTTAAGTTAGCTCAATTATTTTTTTAGTGTGTTCTTTTCAGAACTGTTCACTGAAAGTTTTTTTCTTCTATGGCATTAGGGCGACTGAAAATCCCCCTTTTGTAACCTTAAGGGTATTTCCTCCAGGGTCAACATTTTCTTCTGGATGGGAGCATATAAATGTGATATACCTTAAATATAAATGGTTCATCTTTCATCATAATTTGCCCGACAGGCTGTGCTGTATGCTGCATCCAAGAACTGGGGTATCAAAGTGGAACGGGTCGAGCTTAAAGACGTCAAACTGCCCACCTCTTTGCAGAGAGCCATGGCAGCTGAAGCAGAGGCCACCAGAGATGCCCGGGCCAAGGTTGGTGTCTTCGCACTGAAAGACTGTTACATGCTTCACACACAAACAAACACATGCTATGCTGTCTGTTCTGCCGAGCTTGTCAAGTTTAGTCTTATCAGCTTTGCAGCTTTGTGTTCAGTCTGTCTGGGGAAACATGGTTTTCTCTGATTGGATGTGTGGATGAATACCTGCAGACCCTCACACTCACTCGGTCAGGGTGTAGATGAACTGAACCTCCTTAAGCCAATCAATTTCCAAAACAAAACCAGCTGACCAGCAAAGCACTAGCAGGTCAAGACATTAGCCTGATTTTATTATCTGTGATGACTGACCGCTCACAGAATTTGCAATATGTTTATACACAGTATGTATACCTATGAATTTAACTATAACTTAATATTAAGTGTCAAAGGTTAGGAAACATGTGCGTACCTGTATTTTCATCCAACATTTTTAAATAGCCTAGGCAAATCAGTGACCTACATGAAAGAAAACTTTCAAAGATTCTTTATTCATTTATCTGCCATTTTTTCCCCATTAGTTTAACCACCAATCCACACACTAGTTCAGAGAAGTGTTTGCCTTTCAGTGAACACAATAATAATGTCATATTGTTGACTGGAAACCTGAGCCTTTATGTCCTCACACCATGGCACAAGCGCAGTGGAAAAACAAACTGGATTTGCTCAATGGAAATTTCCGAGTAATTAAAGGTGTGTGCCAGAGACTAGAATGTGAATTGGGACATGTTAAAATGGTTGTTGGCTTAAGTGTTGCCTTGGTAAAATGATCATATTATCATATATTTAAGTGTGTTGTATACTGATCAGGTGATCGCAGCAGATGGAGAAATGAAAGCCTCGCGTGCTCTGAAGGAGGCGGCGGACGTGATGTCAGAGTCTCCGGCAGCACTTCAGCTACGCTATATGCAGACACTGACTGAGATCGCCACGGAAAGGAACTCAACTATTGTCTTTCCTATTCCTATGGACCTCATCTCTAGTTTCATGAGAAGATGACAACATACAAGAATTATATCAATAAATATGTTCAAATATCTCTGTACAGACATTACAGCCATGCCATCTCTTAAACCAGCAACAGCACTCATTGCTTACAGGCAAAAAATATTCTGTTTATGTTGTTGATGATTTGAACTTTACATCAAATATTTCATGTGTTCTACAATGTAATTGTTCAAAATGCTCTTTTGTAATACATTATTAAATCTATCAAATAGCCTATTATAACTAAGTTTTTCTATTATACTATGATCGTAGCATCTTGGATTATTTTATATGTATTAAAGTAATCTTTTAAGATGTAAATGTCATTGGGTATGCCTGTAGCCTGTTAATCTTAAAGACATAAGTACACGCAAACAGTGAACATGCTAGAAACATGTTTGTAGATACATGACAGCATGACTCTTTAAACTCTTAACGCTGTCATGAGAGCAGACTTACAGTTAATCTGTCGGCCCGATGCAGAAAAAAATGGGTACATTGAGCCCTGATCAGTGAGCACCATAATAGGATTGACTGCATCAGATACAGGAATGGGTGGACAGTTTAGTAGAGTTACTGTAATCTGCCATCTAATCCATTTCAACCTCGCATAGAGAAAAACAGCTTCTGTTCTGACCCTGAACCCCAAAGACACACTGTCATAATGCTCTCATTTCTTATTTCATGCATGACATCGTTTTGGAGGAAACAAGGTTTTAAGGTACTCAGCAGGGAAGCAGAACTCTACATGCACCCTGGATCATTGCTTCTCTCTGGAGACTATTACAACAATATGCCCTCGATGCTCAACTAGATGGGTGCAATATGAAAATTACATGTGTGTATTTGCTGACGGTATATCTGGGTAAACCACAGCTTGTGTCTGATGTACTATGAATATCTGTGCTGATGTGGCCCTTTTACTAGAGTGTGGAAGGAGAACCACTGCTCTAATTGTGACCTTTGATGCGGAACAAAACAACTGGAGGGCAAAATAATCATGACCTTAGAGAAAAAAATAAAAAGTGTCAAAAAGATTTAAAAAGATAGTTCACATAAACATTTTGTCATCTTTTACTCGCCCTCATGTCGTTTCAAACCTTTATGACTTTCTTCTGTGGAACACAAGAGGAGATATTTTTAAGAACATGGAGGTTCAAACAACACCGGACCCTATTGATTTTCATTGCATTAACAAAAAACAAGGACGATAACTATAAAGATAACGATAAAGATGTAATTCTATAAATTGTTCTCAATATTACAGAATAGCAGTCCACACCACAGCTATAACGATAACGGCACAGAAGAACAATTTATAATAATTTGAATGACTTTCAGAATGATTTTATCTGGCTGATGATAAACATAGAGAGCTGATCATACTGTTGTAATGAGCTCGAGCCTTTAAAGTGACAAGACAAGCATGCGCTTAGAATAAGCAGAACAATATCGTCCGCTGGTGTGGTATTTTATCGTTCTTGGTGTGAACGGGCCTTTAGTGTGAACAGACCTTTAGGCATTGTTCAAAATATCTCAGTATTCTAAGAAAGAAAGAAATTCACAACATAAGGGTGAGTAAATGACAGAAATGTTATTTTTGAGCGAATTGTAAGGTTGTTTGGTCATCACTAATTGTTTCTTTTCTGTAAACTTCTGGAAGTCCTAAGCTGGCCTGACTTACTGTAACCACATTGTGACACTAACCACAGGGTGAGCATGTGTGATTTCATCCAATCTCCTTCGCCCCACCCACAACCCCTCCTCCATGGGCTCTTTTCTTTACTACACATTCTCTAATGTTGTTTCTTAGTCTTCTTGATGTTCCTCGAGTCTATCTCTCACATCTTGTGTTAAGAATGTCAATGTGGAGTTTCCTGACTTTAATGAGCATCTTTATGCTTTGTAAAGGTAAGAGACAGGACAGGACTCTATAGATTACACCAATTTAATTTGGTTAAACGTTTGATCCGGTGACTTTGATTGGGAACTTGGAAAATTAGGTTTGAGAAAGATTTAGCCTCTTTTTTACATTTTTTTTAATTTAGTTGAGACATATTTAACCTGGGGTGTTTTTCATTTCTGATTTAACATTTTGTCCGTCTTCTATTCAACTGTGTGATGAGCTTCAACATGGGGTTTAATCTTCATGTTGTGTCTGTCTGGGGTCTGACACAGATTACCTTAAAATGTTTCTGGTGTCTAGGACAAGAAAACAGCAGAATCCAAGGACTTGAGGATTCATTTGTAGCCTATATTTACCAATGTTATTTCAGTGATGTGTAGTCATTAACTCTAGATGGCAGAAATAGCAGATCAGTGTGAAAGAGGGTTAAATAAAACAAACCACCATCCAGCTCATCTGACTGACACTGTAATAATCTCAGATCTTTCTATTGTGGGAAGGGCAGGGGGCAGAGAAACATGTGGAAGGAGAGGTGGGATGATCTGCTTTTTTATAGAAGCATGATCCAATTGTGACTTACTTGCAGGCTAATTACAGAGTACAGATGACCTCTTTGGTCGGAAATCTACAAGGAAAACGTAAGAGGTTACATGCCTTATAGGTGGACACATAATATGATCTACAGGATGACCAGAAGGATGTAGTGCAGATTGACAAAGAAAAATGGAACCATGAGTAGAGAGGACGGACAACACAGCAAGATTGAACAGAAAGTGAGTCGCTAAAATCCAGGCTTACTTCACTTGAGGATCAGTCTTTGTCAATTTCGGGAAAGAACAAGAGAGGGAAAGAACAGCTATGACTGACTTTTGTGAATATTCCAAATGTACAGAACAAAATTAACTATTATTCAGTTTTCAGAGGAGCTGGGACTGAAGATTTTATGATGAAACAAAAGAATCATGGATGTACTTCAATGCAACAGTTAACAGAATATAAAATATGCAAACAAAGGATGCTACATTATTCTCAGAATGTACTTAATTTATCTGGACCATTTTTTACTTTTACATCCTAAAACCGCCTCAATGTCTGTTTAAAAACAGTGTGTTATGGATATATTTTTTATAGTTAATTAATTAAAAGAGCCAACTAGCACTATGCTAAGCTAGAAAGCTAAGCTTTTAGCTTGCTGACCGGAGGCTAAATTAAGGCTATATTGGCTTTGGTAATATTGTGTGATATGTAGCAAAAGACATTATTTGACATATTTGTGATTAAGATGCAAAATTATTTTCTGCAATTTCTAAACAGGCAACAAATACCCTTTAAAGTTGTCTTGGCTAATCGAATTGCTATGTGACTGAGGCTTAATTAGGAAGTATCCAAATACTTTGTCTTTATTTAAAAGAAAATCTATTGTTGTATAATTTGAAACCTAACAAGCTTTTATATTTTGTTTGAAATGTGTTACAATATTTCTTTAAAATAAATGCCACTTATGATCTTCTGTCTGTGCTGGAGTGTTGTTTTAGTATTATTATTATAACATTTATTATTTTTAATTTAAATTTGTATATTTTAATTTTCAGTTTAGTTTAAGTTTCAGTAATTTTCCAAAGCACTTTTGTAATTATTATATTATCTTAATATTCCTATATAGCATTTAATAATTTTTATTTCAGCTGCCAAAGCTACATTCGTTTAAGTTAGGTTTTTATTCGTAATATTTATATTTAATTTTATTTCAGCTTCATTTAAGTTACTGACAATTTCCATTTCAACAATTTTTTATAGTTTTAGTCAACTATGCTGTGCTGTCAACCCAAACACAAAATTAGCTGGAAACAAAAAGCTATAACAAACCATATCAATTAATTGGTTCAATAACATCTTTATCTCTTTCACACAAGCAAAACACAGACCAATAAGCCAGTGTCTTTTGTCGTTAGGTGAGGACAGTGAGTGTGACAACTTCACCGATCTGGATTTCCATGAGCCTTTCATAGGGACCAATCTGGATGTGCGGCTGCTGCTCTACACTCGCGCTAACCTCGAGTGTGGTCAGGAGCTTCCCCACCACAACTTCACTCAAGAACCCCTGTTTGATGTAACCAGACCCACTACCTTTGTCATACACGGGTACCGACCCACAGGGGCACCGCCTATCTGGATCAACCACATTGTGCACTTATTAGCAGCACAGACGGACATGAACATCCTGGTGGTGGACTGGAACAGAGGTGCAGCCAACCTCAACTACTTCACGGCTGTAGCCAACACAAGGGGTACAGCAGTGAACATCACAGGCTTGATAGAAAGCATGGAGGTAGGGTCAGTGGTCTGAAATTAATTTGGTCAGTAATGTCTGCCAAATTATTGAATGTGGCGAAAATATTGTGTTCCAATCAGAAAGAGGGAGCATCTCTTGACTCCATCCACCTGATTGGTGTCAGCCTGGGTGCACACGTTGCCGGGTTCATTGGTGCGATGCTGGGAGGACGAGTGGCCAGAATCACAGGTGAGACTCAGGAATATGAGCCAATGAAACAAAACGGTTGTAACATCTTCATTTAGTTAATCTTGTCTAATAAATTTTGTTTACTAAATGTTTGACCTGGTCAACTCTAGGTTTAGACCCAGCAGGGCCAATGTTTGCCGGTGTTCCCCCTGAGGACCGCCTTGATCCAACCGATGCCCAGTTTGTAGATGTGCTGCACACAGATATGAATTGTAAGTATAATACAGGCTAATGATAACAAAGAATAAAAAAAGATATATTATTTGTTTATATTATCTATTATATGTTCAGAATGGGAAACTAATACTTTGCAGTATTTCTATAATGTATGCTACGTTTTTTTGTTTTTTAGAATTTTCTTCAAAAATTTGTTTTCTATTTTGTTGTCACATAATTTGAACTATGTTGCATTTAACTAAGTGAGTGTGATCCAGTCATCGAAAAATAAATAAATAAAGAGTACAATTAAATAAGACAAGAAAACTTAAAAAAAAATCTGGGGTCACATTTGTCACATTAGAAATGGAAGGTCGGATTCATTGCATTGAATATTTGTTGTAAACTTCACGTTTTTGCAAATGTTTAAGGTCAAACAGTTATTCCATGCATACAGAAAATTTCCACATTGTGCACAGTATGCTCTAGATTAAAAAAAACAAAAATAGAACTACATAGTGTGCTACTCCAAACATAGCCTAACAATCCCACACTCAAACACTGTTTCCTGTGGCAGCCTTTGGCCTCAGAGGAACCCATGGCCATATTGATTTCTATGCCAATGGAGGATTAGATCAGCCTGGATGTCCCAAGACCATCTTCTCAGGTCAGTATGTTAAGATTAACATTTGGGAGAAGTCAGGGTTGAGATCCAAATAATTAATGATTAATGAATGCTCTTCAAATAAACCCAAAATGTTGGCTGTGTAATTAAGATTCTGTCATAATCAAATGATGCAATCCTCTCAATGGGATTGAGTTCATTATAAGGTTTAGCTAACAGGGCTAAGATCTAATCTCACTCCTTCTGTTCTCCACAGGGAAATCTTATTTTGTGTGTGATCACCAGAGGTCTGTTTTCCTGTACCTGTGTGCTCTGAATCACACCTGCAACCTTACAGCATACCCGTGCTCCTCGTACAGCGACTTCCTCAGTGGCCAGTGTTTGCAGTGTGAGACCTTTAAGCCTGCGACCTGTCCTGTTCTGGGTAAAAACATAATATCTAGCAATTAACCATATTAAATGCAAAAGATTTTGCTTTTGTTCTGCCAACAAAAACATTTCCCAACTTCATTTAGTATACGCAAATTAATGAATATGCAAACGTGCCATAGCTGCCTCCACTTCCCTGCTGAAAAATCCAGCTAAAACCAGCCTGATAAACCAACTATGACCAGGCTGGGAGACCAGCCAAAACCAGCCTGACCATCTTAGGCTGGTTTTAGCTGGATTTTTCAGCAGGGTTACTCATAGGGTCATCTACAAGTCGATATATCAGAATGGTAATGCGTTTTATGTATCGGTCTCT
Organism: Siphateles boraxobius; assembly: GCF_051911475.1. Classification (NCBI taxonomy): domain Eukaryota; kingdom Metazoa; phylum Chordata; class Actinopteri; order Cypriniformes; family Leuciscidae; genus Siphateles; species Siphateles boraxobius. The sequence continues at coordinate 20,734,793 of NW_027508876.1, forward strand.
AACACGTTGAACACATAACGGTATTTAATATGATTAGCCTTTGGCTTGACAACGTTATCAAACAGCTAATAATGTGTTGCTAATGTTACACAGCTCATGTTCCCGTTCGCCACCTCAGCGTCAAACAACTGCGTTCTTAAAACGTCAGTGGAGAAAGGCATTTAGTTCATAATAACATCGTAATATACATCATATACATAATTCACCCGCTATATTGCTAAATAAACACGAATTTTCATATCAACAGAAAAATATACTGGGATAACCTGGCTTCTCGAGACTCCCCTGCTTAGCAGCATAATAATGCAATGCTAAGGACCGCTGGCACTTTGTCGTGATTGGTTACAAGGTAGTTTGTGATGTAAGAAACATCAGCGGATTTCAAACTGCGTTTTTAAACGTTTTACCACTGCAGTTTAAAGGAGAAAATACTCAGCAATGGTGTTATCTTATGAATTTGCAGTCTTAAAGAATATAAAAAACACCACATAGATATAAACAACATTAAAAAGTTAAGCTCAAGTACTTAAAACAGCCATACGTAAACCATTATCCTTCAAAAAGGTCTCTTCAATATAACGGATAAATAAAATAGTAAGTAAAATTAACTAGTCAAAGTCTACTTGCACTGGTTGTGCTGGTTTTGGGCTCATCATCAGCTGCAGTCATGAGATGGTATAAACTCTCATAAATCAAACACAATCACAAATACCTGCTAATGCACTACTAAATCACTGTGCTGTTGGACTAACAACACTCTTGGAAACTCACTCAACCAATCAGATTTGAAGACAATAACTAACTGTTATCTAACCTTCTTCCTCAGGTTATGACATGAGCCCATGGAAGGATACTCTCTTGAGGTTAGGGCAAACAAGAGCATATTTCTCAACTACGGCAGAGCTTCCCTACAGCAGTGAGTTATCAGCACTATAACGGCTCATTGCAGAAATTTCCTCAAAGGCATTTTGTGCAATATTCTGATTTCTCATTTCAGAGACAAGCTACAGGGTGGACCTAGTAACCTGGAACCAGTTTCTACGGTGGGGGGTGGTCATACTCCGACTGCACAACGGAAAAAACGTAATAGAGGCCCAGATGGATAAGTATGTAAACTGATGTAATGAGTTTATTTAACACAAAAAGCTCCTTCAAACTTTCACTTGCCATTCTGTAATGCTTATTCTGTATGTTTTGCTCAGTAAGCTGTTGAGGTTTGAGCAGTATACATCCACTCGACTACTGGCCCAGTTTGATGAGGATCTATATCCAATTCAAAAAATGTCTTTACGGATTGTCACTGGGAATGTGATTGGACCTCGATACAAGATAAGGCTGCTCCGTATTCGGATAACTCCACTGGAAAATCCAAACAGGTGAATAACCACACAACTTTTGCTTTTCTGGGTTACTGCTCATACACTACCACTCAAAAGTTTTAAGTCTCCTATGCTCAGCATAGGTGCATTTAAAATACAGTAAAAATAGTGATATTGTGAAATATTACAATTTAAAAGAACTATTCACTATTTTAATATATTTTAAAAAGCAATTTATTCCTGTGATGACAAAGCACAATTTTCAGCATCATTACTCCAGTCCAGATCAGTGTCACATGATCCTCCAGAAATCATTCTGATAATTTGGCGCTAAAGACACATTTCTTACTATTATCAGTGTTGAAATCACTTGTGCTGCTTCTGTGTAAATCATGATACATATTTTTTGGATTTCTTGATAATTAGAAAGTTCTAAAGTCTTTACTGTCACTTTTGATCATCTTATGCATCCTTGCTCATTCATTTAAAAAATATTTTGAATGGTAGTATATGATTGTGATGCACGGTAAACAAAAACAGGCATTTAATCATGTTGCTCTTGTCTCCAACAGGGCACTAATGTGTCGATATGACATTATATTGGAGGAGAATACAGAGGTGTCTTTCAAACCGTTGCCCTGTCACTAACCTTGAAAAATCACATTGAAATGCCTGAACTAATACAGACATTTTAAGAGGGTCTAAAAAGTTTAACAACTTTTAGTGCCTTTTCTGTGAGATTACTACTGTGATTCTTTTGTGGACTAGTATAAAATTATGTTATACCAGACACATATTCCAGTAGAATTAAAGTGCGGTTTTACATTCTGACCCTTTCTGTATAGTTTTGTTTTAAACAATACCAATATAAACAAAATATTTTATTGTAAAGATGTTTTACATGTACAGCTTTTGCAATCTTTTGTAAAATAAATTATGTGGACTGAAAACACCCGAAGATTCATTTGAAAACATTTTGGCACCAGATGATTTTATTTACAGAAGAACTTCTACTTTGAGTTCACACAGCCGAACACAGCAAATATGAAACTATTTTGCATCATACATGTAGGTGGTACAACAAAAAAGTCTGTGTTTGCGTACTGTTATGAAATGTTTGATTGTATGAATTGTATTGAAAGCATTGAAATATGTGCCAATGATGGAATATCATAAATCAAAATCTAAACTCTAAACTCTAAAAGTCCACTGACAATAAAGAATAGCAATGTTTTAGGATTATAGCAGGGAAACATTTCCAATGTGTTATGTAGTCTTTAATAACCTATTTTATTCTTTACAATCCTCAAAACAAATAATGTTTACAAGCGGTTTCTATAAATCAACAGCTCGTCTCAAACTAGTAGGTGAAACAAATGGATAAAAAAAAAGATCAGTGACATGTACATAAAGTTATCTGAAGCTTCAGAATTTAAAGGTCTTAGTGGTTCTAATATCAAAACAGAAAAACATTGTGTCGTGCGCAAGTGATCTCAGATTTGAAATGCTGACTTTCTCTTTGCTCACTGCCACCTACAGGTGAAAAGACAAAATATAGAAAACAAAAATGAAGAGCCAATGTACACTAGATAAAAATCAACCATTTGAAAGTCAGACAAAAATGTATATAAACATATAGAGTAGATATATTTATTGTGTGTGTGTGTGTATATATATATATATATATATATATATATATATATATATATATATATATATATATATATATAAATAAATAACACACACACACAGTTTCCTCACCACCATTTCAAGTCCTCCGTCCACGTGGTCTGTTAATTCGATTGGAATTCGCCCTTTTTTTGTAGTTTTGTCTGCTAGGTTCTGGCATTCTTTGACGAGGACCATCCTGGAGGACCAAAAGGCGTCATAGTTTGATCAACCAAACTTTTTTAAAAGTAGATGTGCCCCACATCGACAAAAAACAGACAAAGACTCACCCACTGCCTTGGATGCTCACGCTCTTGTTCAGACCATATAAAGTTCTCTTCCGCCTCCTCAGCATCGTCACTCATGTAGGGAAGCTCACTCTCATGACTTTGGAAAGACATTACCATTTCAAATCATGGGAGATGTGGATGCCAAGCACACAATTTTGTATTTGTTCAATGCAGAAAACATGATTGGTTGAGATGTTGCATGCAAATATATTAAACACTTTTCAGTCCACACCTGTCTGGAGCCCTTTGAGCTAAGCTTCCGCCAGCAATGGTGATCTTCACACCCTCCAGTCGCTGCTGTCTTCTTCGTTCCAGGTCATATCTGAGGTCACTAGGGTCAGGGACAAGCTGTCGTCTCTGAAGCTAGCAAAAGAATCTACATTTTAACCAACATACATAAAATGTTCTATTTGATTTTGATAGACCTGAAAAAAATCTACTTACTGGATCCGCTCCTATGTTGCAGAAGATCTGAGTTTTCGATGAAGCCACCCCCAGCTGCCTACAATAAGAGAAAGAATTTTCATTTCTGTACCGCAAAAGGTTTGAGATAAGTTATAAGCGAAGGACTAAAATTTAGAAACAGGTGGTGATTAAATCTTTAACCTTAAATATAAATAACAATTAAAAAAACAGTGATGCTTACCTTTGCAAGCTTCACTAATGACGAAATAATTGGCATGTGTACCTATTCATGACTGGTCTCACATTCCCCATCTCCTCCTCCTCGTCCTCCTCTTCTTCTTGCTTAAACTCATCCTGGAGTGAATAATACTGTTCATTTGCAAATCGTTGATTAAGTGTGATGCCTTGGCCCCTAAAGTAGCTTTCTGCAAAACAAACAAGTAAACGGTTAACCAAAATCAATTCTGTGCTATGTAAGACACATCATATGCTACCAGGCTAATCCACTGGTTCCTGACCTTTAACTTGATGCACAAGGGTGATGATCTCTTGGGCAAATGTCCCAGAATGCACCGCTGATTCCCTAAAAGTCCCAGAATGCTCCAGCATGGGCAGGAAATCAAGGCGTTGTCGACCCACATTGACTAAGTCCAATGATAACTGCCTATCTGAAGAATATCCTAAATGACTGAACAAGAGGTCACATGACATACAGAGATATAGTGATCCAATACAGCTTTAAATTTTCAAATGAATCAGACTATAATACGTATAAATAAATACATGTTTTAGAATAGTTACTGCTTAATACTCCTGTTGGAATAAAATGAGGTACAAAACTCTGGTGCAAAAGATCAGTATTACAACCATATTAATCAATAAACACGGCAATTTTTATTTGAATGAAAAACAACTGGTCTGGTCATATAATGCCTTTTATCTACAAATTCATCAGCACTACTTAGATTAATCTAAAACGCATCTTTAAGTGAAATTAAAAGTGGTCTCCTTTTTTGGAAAGCAACTTTATAACCTGGAAACTCAGGGTGTTTACACGACAACCATGTACAAAAAAACTGAAAAAAGTTTCTTTACGTTTTTCTTGTACAGGCGACAACTTTGTCAAAAAAATCCCCAATCACATGGGTCCGGCTAAAACGAATCCGGCTAAAACCACTGTAATATTCATGCCAGGCCAATAGTTGGGGATATCACTTTGTAGAAATAACAACTATGTGCCTATAGACTGAACACATACAGTAAAACGCATGACATCACGGTTTTCACAAATTTGCATTTTTGTAGTTTACACGAAGACGTTAACGGTATCGTTTTCAAAAACTTGCACCTTGAAACACGTTTTCAAAAGATACAATTTTTAGGCCCCCATAACGCTGTTGTCGGGTAGAAGAACAGCCAAAATGCATAAAAAGTTGTCTCGTGTAAACGGTATATTCACTGTGACTCAGTGAATACAAAGTAGGCCCACATATAGAAAATTCAACATACCGATTCTGGTCTGAAAACTGAAGTTTACAGTATTCAGATTAATTCAATTTGAGTCGTGTGCTCAAGATTAAAATTTTTAAGGTTTGCTCAACCTTAATTTACCTATCATATAATAAATTTGACGATACATAAGAAATATGGCAGGTCGAAGTTCATGCCTCTCCTCTCACTGTCATTGTGCATTTCCATTCATCAGAGGGTCCTTCAGTAAACTCATTTGTTCCAGACTGTCAACACGCGGTGACCGATGGCGATAAGACAACAAATCTCAAATGTGTTCATAAGGTATGTTTACTTGTAGAGCAAAATCTTGTGAGCTTGAGAAATGCAATGGATGCATTGAACCGACGATATCAACTTTAGGCAACCTCTAGACGAGTTTTGAAGATCTCCAGTGGGTCTTCACAGATCCCTCTCCTCCTCACTGAATAAAATAACACACCCTTCAAGTTCAGCTGTGCTCCTGGACTTTCCCTTGGCATATGGCAAATCTGTAATATGCAAATCTGATATGATGAATCTCGCTGCTCCGCTGTCTTTCAGATAAAATCAAATGTCTATTGGCTGATGCTTCAAACATTGTCATCTGGGAAAAGTTATTCTTGTGGAATTTACAAATGACACTTTGTTTCTTTCAGTTTCTTCGCTGACATCTCCTTTCTAAAAAATACTTCCAAATAACAGGTACGCATTTGGGAAAGATGGCAAAACTGTATTGAAGAGTCTTGTAAATTACTGTAAAATACTTCCAAAGTCATGTCTTCACATGACACAGCCATGTATACGGAGTTCTCATCATTTATTGAAAAAACGTGTCCAAATACTGAAACAAAAATTAGAAAGAGTTCCTGTAGCTCATCTAGTAATGCATGGTGCTAGCAATGCCAAGTCCATGGGTTTGCTTGGCAGGGAACACAGTCAAGTCTTGAAGGAATTGTACAATGCAAGTCACTTTGGAGTGTCTGCCACATAGGCCCCAAACCATTCCTGTTGCTTTGTCCGTTTGAGTAGAATATTTTGAGTATGCTTCTTTGGTTTCATAACTCATCGTTAAGGGAAGGCTGTAGGGTCTATACAACAGAAACATCAAAATTAGGTATCATCTTCAGCCCAAGCATCTTTGCTGCATCCACATGTTGGGAGTACTCACTAAACGCAGGATGGATAATCGCTGGATGAGATTTTCATCAATAAATGCAGGTTATTGACAGTTAAAACTGTGACTTTGTCCATCTGCTTCCAATTTGCTTGTATATGCAGTTTTGCCCATGGTAAATACATCAACAAATATTACATTGGATAGAAACAAGCAAATCGACCTGGTGAAAGTCAAACGCATCCAAGATTTTTCTTATTGTGATGTGACATTTTCTGCTTCAGTTCCAGATTAAATGACTGCCATTTGTCCTTTCAGTCCCATCTTCTTACTTTCAAATAAGGTCATACGTCTTCCCCACAGGAAAAACCATCTGCAGCGAATGACAGTCTGAACGCTGTGGACATCTGGAAAACGTGTGGATACCTACACGACTTCAATTCGATTGTATGGTTGCTGACTTACCTTAAGTCAATACAGCTCTGAAAGTAGAAGAGCTCAGACCCTGTGGGGCACTGGTATTTTGGTGGAGACATCATCTTGAAAAGACAAAAAGTGGATGAAAATAGGGGGACTGATTTTCCTTTCTCTGGGTGAATTGGTGGAGCACATTATCCTCAGGTTCTTAGGCAAATTAAGTTGAGATCCATGTAATTCCAGTCTAGTATTTCAGACATATGATGAACCATTTACATGCAGGAATTAGCAGCAGGAAGATGTGTTTTGGCTGGATTTACTGTCCTGTAACATTCATTTAAATGAAGAGTGAAACTGAAAGGCTATTCAAATCACGTCCTCTCCAGATGACAAACGACGTAAGACAGAAGAACACAAACCCAGGTGTTTTGGCATTGGCGTCAAGAAATAGCACACTGTAACTTGCACCAACTTCTTGTGAAACCTGGAATTTTATACAGCATTTGTAGTTTCTTCACATACCTTCTGAAACTTTTTCTTGTGAATGATCACAAGTAGTTTAACTTCTGCAGTCCTTCTCCTGCCGGTCCCATTTTATGATGCATTAGCCATGTCACAGCCTTGAAGTCATCAATGTTCCTGACATTTGAAGGATTGGCTGGTAACTTTCACATCCAAACATTTGTTTAAATGAGACATGTACATTTTTGTGCCAACACAACAGCACAAGATGAATACTTCAGAAATGTCAGATCAATCCTTAATACATTCCAATACTCCATGGTTTGAGAAAAATTGTTTATTCAGAAGGGATGACACTGAACTTCAGTGGACATATCCAGGTATGCAAATCCTTGCCCTTTTAAAGCTGTTCAGAGCCGTACGGGATTTCCTTGGAATCTTGAACAATGGTTGTCAGACTTTCGCAATGGATAATTTGCCCATCCTGAAATAACGATATCTTGGTGTGATCTTCAATACCAATGTGCATGATGATAGACACAAAATGGCTCATCAGTGGGTTTTCTGGATTCAACCCCACACTTTCATTGAGTCTTCTTGTTCACAAGCTGTAGATTGTTGTGCTTCAGGTCTTCATGGTTTGGCAACAGTTGACAGGAAAAGAGGCATGAACTTTTGACTCTAACCAATTGTGGTATTACAATGATACTATACCTGGTTTGCCTAACGGGGCGACTCATGTCCACTTTGATCTTGAGGGTCTCCTGTTCACTGAAATCCATTCTAGGCGCAGGACCAACATTAGCATTTTGATTCCTGTGATACGGAGCTCTTTGGCGAACCTCCTCTTGTCCCATTATCCTCCCATGATTCCGTTGTGGTCTCTCTTCCTCCCATTCATGGACAGAGCCTCTTTCTTTGTTCCTCAAATCAATATCACTCACATCCCTCAAATTCATTTCCCTCCGTCCTTCTGAGTCTCTTGAATGTGACTGCATTCTAGATTGATCCATGCGTTTTGGTCGCTCTCTCCCTTGACTTTCTCCTGCATAAGAAGAGTAGTTCTTCCTTGTCTCCTCTCGGGAGTTAATATTTGGTCGTCCGGTGTGTCTATCTTGTAAGGGACGTGCATGATGACCTTGGTCTCTTCTATTTCGATGAGGTTCCCGGTTTCTCTGGGTTTCAGTTGGCCTAGGTGGATCTCTGCTCCTCGGATAGCCACTTGTTTTCGGGGGATCGCGGCTCCTCGAATCTTGTTTTGTGATTCCATGATCGTGTTCCACAATGACAGGTGCACGACGTGGGCTGAAGCCCCTGTGAGGCTCAACGAACTCATCGTGGAGACCCAAATCTGAAAATCCTTTAGAAGAAGGGTGGTGCTCCCTATAATCTGACTTTGATGACCTGTATTAAAAAAAAGCAAGTAACATTTAACCAAGATTAGAAAGAAATTACAGAAACACCTAATTACTAGCAACGTTTTAGTGAACAATACAATTAACTGGATCTATATATATTCCAATTGACAATATTGACATTTAAGTGAAACTAATCTGAATGAACAAAATAAAAAGTAACAAAGATTAAATGTAATACATGTAAAATTAAAGGCATATAGTGTAACAGATGCAATTAGAAACAATTTTATCCATCACTGAATGAGATGGATAGTGATTGAATCCTTCCTTCTGTTCTTCGTTCCTCTCTGTCCACGTCAGACGTATGAAGCGGGGAAAGAATTGTATTCTTGTACCTCTCTGGGAAGGAGCCTCTTTCATGATACTGATCGCCATGTTCCTCATTGTGATATCCATAATCCATGTGTCTTCTTCCTTCTTGATTTCTTGGATAAGATCTGTCCCTCGATTCTCTGTGACTGTGCTGTGAACTGAGCTCCTTTTCAACGCCTTGATTCCTGTTCCACCCTGGCGACGGCATCCTGTATTTATCTTCCACACCAAAACGTGTGTTATCAGGGGAAGGTAACCTCTCCCTGGGCAGCCTCCTTGGAGAATGGGCCTGTCTTTCTTCATCACCCTGCATCTGGTATCTGGTCATAGGTGAAGGCCCTCTTTTTTGAGCATGCTCTATCGCATCAATAAATTTGGCCCAGTGGTCGACATGTTGTTCTCCTTGATAGAAATCTTTGTTCCAGTGCGTGTTACTTTCTACCTTGTTGACATATTCAGGGTTTCTCCATGCATCAGATTGTACCGATGAATGCATCTGGTCACCAAATAATCCTTCCGCTCTCCTCCCATGAAGGGTTGGAATTCTGTTGGTATTCGAGAGGTTCAAGAAGCTGTTAATACTCAGCAATGCAACAATAAAAAAATAAAAAAAGTGTAACACTGACTAAAAATATCTACTTTAGATTAAATACCTTGAATATATAGGGGATCTCGAACGCGGACGCGACATTGTCTCCTTGAAAAACAAGAAACCGTTAGCCATGAGACCAGATTTATTCAACCGAGGTGACCATTATGAAGATTTACCATTCCTTTTGCATAGTAACTATAGTTGTAATTGTGACTACTATGGTTCCAGCAAATGTATTGGCTTTTGTTATAAAAAAAAATAGCAGCCTTAACACATTACAATCAAAAGTTTCAATAAAAATCACAGAACTCTTCCTCACTTTTTCAACAGATATTTAGTGTTTCAATAACATTTTCAACAAAATACTGTAGCACATAATTAAATACTGTAGCATTTTTTTAAAAATCCCCTCATTTTCATGTTCAATATAAAACTGAAGTTTTAACATTTAAAATTTATAAAAATCTACATAGAATTTAAAACAGATATAGGCACTGTATGTGATTATAAATTTAAATGATATACTGGTCTGAAGTGCTATTGAAAATAGAAATATTAACCTATCGCTTTCCCTACACATTTTGACCAAAGATAATGCTAAATTTTCTATTACTTCTCCGGTTGTTCATGATTGCTAATGCTATTATGATTTTGTTTATTATTATTAATATATATATGTATGGGGCTGTTTTCCATTTGTATGTAACGTACCAATTCTTGAAATGAATTATTCTATACGTTTTATCAAGTTTATTAATAATATCAAATTTTGACCTAGAAATCGGTAAAAAAAACTGGAAACAATCTTTTAAGATCCATGTTGCCGTTTTTCCTTCACGCTTCCAATTGTTTTGTTAAAACTAGAAAATAAATACATATTTAATTTTACATAAAGATACCCCAGCAACTAGAATAAATGTTACTACAGTAAAACCATGGTAACATATTATTAAGGGGTCGAACTAAGCCCGTTGCAAACACAGAACACACGTGTTATCAATGCTGCAAAACGTAATGCTCATATTCAATAAATTGAGTTTTCAAATGCACTTAGAATGAAACCGTAACGCATTACACTAACTTACATTAATAATTAAAAGTCCCCGACATGTGCTAACGTTATTTACAAGGCCTGCACAACAAAATGACATGCGATCAATGCTGATGCTAGAGTGTGTAATAACGAATGCAACATTTTAAAGAAAGGAGAAATTATATGAATATTGAAATATAAACATCATATATAGAATAAAATTACTGTGATTAATGTTACAGTAATCAGTATTAGCCTCACATACCCCGGGCGAAATGGCTTCCACACACTGCTAGACGATGCGTCCACCAAAATACCAGTTTCTCGCGGAAAAAAGGAACAAACTGTCATACAGTGAATTACAGTACAGACTGAGAAGCTTTCAGAATCAGTACGATGAATCAAGAATGGTTGGAGTGTTAATGATGTACGTATTTTATCACACGACTAACTTGACCCTGCAATCCCACACAAGATTGACCCGGAAGAGAAACAACGTCTCGTTTTCGTCAGCAGCTCACAAGTGCGATTGCGAGCGTCACTGACCCCTACAGATACCTCTGCAGATTGTCACCCTCATGTTCTTAAAGGCGAAAGTTCAACCAAAAATGTAAATTCTGTCATAATTCATTCACCCTCAAGTTGTTCCAACCCTGTATGAGTTTCTTTCTTTTGTTAAACACCAGACAGTTGACGGTAGCCATTTCCATATTAGGAAAATAAATACTATGAAAGTCAATGGCTGCTATCAACTGTCTACCAGCATTCTTCAAAATGTCTTTGGTGTTCAACAGAAAAAAGAAACTCATACAGGTTTGGAACAACTTGAGGGTGAGTAAATGCTGACAGAATTTTCATTTTATCCCTTTAATGAAAAACATACTGTACATTATACGGATGCATGTTTTTAAACTTATTTATAGAAATATTGTCCTCCAAATCAATTTTTTTTAAATATTATAATATTTTTGTATAAATATAAAGAGTAAATTATTCAACAAATTCATTCATGAAACAGTGTAAAAGGTAATGTACAAAAATACCAAACCATTGTTTTGTACAATATATATTAATTATATTATAAACCGTGACAACACACCCCACTAGTGATAAAAGTGTTTAATAAAGTGTGTACATTTTTCCTGAGCAATTTGGAAATATCTTTTTTTTGGGGGAAAAAATCTTTATATATTACCAAATATTCTCTGACATAGGCCTAACATGTGTGACAACAAGCCATGTCTGTTCTACTGTACATGCAGGAATAATGCAAGCACATAGATAATGTAAACCAGCAAAACTATATAAATTGTGAACAAGCACAGCTCATGGTGTGATACATGTTTTATTGTTATGTCAGTATCTCAGGGTTCGGCAACTTCAAAGCAGCGGATTCATGCACCTTTTCTCAAATTTCATTATGAAGTGCGTAATTTCAGTAGTAACCCAACACTCTCTGTATAATCGAAAATGTAATCAATCCAAATCCCAAGTCTTGTAATGATAGATAGATAGATAGATAGATAGATAGATAGACAGACAGACAGATAGAAACTTACATCTTTCAAGAAATTGGTTCCTTATTGGTCCTAAAGCAATCCAGTGCCTCAGAAGTTTTACACAACAGCATCATGATACATGCCATTGAGATGACCACCAAACATCAAAAATGAGCTCACATGCAAAGCTCACTAGCACCCTGAGTATACACGATGGTAAACAGTGTGTTTTAAGCAACATATTCAGCAAGTACAGATCTTTTTAGCCACTACTGTACAGTTGTGGGATGCTGAATTACGTTGATTTGTGTTGCTGTTTTGTGACTGCTTGGTTTTCATGATCTGAATAGAGCTGTGTGCAATGATATCATTTAATAAAACAATACAGAAAAAGTCCGTGAAGAATTAAAAGCACTATGCTATTTAACACAATGGAATTGTGCACTTTTAATTTCCTTTTTAAGCTTTTACACAATAAATGACATTAGAAGTACACTTTTTTCTGTATACCTCCCCATAACTTCTAACTGCTGACTAATAATACATTAATGCCAGTATAACAGTGTTAGGATAGAATAATTTCACACTTTACATCTATTCAGATCCACTTTCAGACTACGAAGCTTGGATTGCAGAGAAGTCATGGATTTACACAATATACTGCTTGCAAACCCCAGCCATTTAATACAGCACAATTATCAGACTCAGCACATAACTGCTCGGTCATTTATGCAACCCAAAATAAAAAATATTACACAATGGAGCTGCTACAATTGTCACGGTGTATCACTCATCAATGCTACAGGTGTATAACAGGACTAAGACGACCACTAGGACTGCGCTAATACAGTTGCTTTGTCTGGTGATACTACGGTGAAATGGTGTGAAATATAATATCTACGAGGAGCAGGCAAAACTTTATTTTATGTGTGGGGAATCAACCGTCAGGGTGTCTTTTCTTTGCTATTAACACATGGTTTGACATTCAGTCACTTGTTCTCCTGTTTAAGAGGTTATTCAGGCTCTCATGAAGATGCTGAGGCACAAAGGGCTGGGCTAATTTTTCAGCTCCACTCCAGTACATCAGTCCAGCCCCGCGCTTCAATAGTGTCTAAAACAGAAAAGGCAACAATATGAGATGATTAAAAGGATAGTTTACGTAACAATGAATATTCTGTTTCTCATTTGATCACCTTCATGTTGTTTAAACTCGCTTGACTTTTTGTGTTATTCACAAAAGTAGTCTGAATAATTCATTCATGAATCAGACATCGCCACTGATCTCATGAACGTATTATTTTGTGTTCCATAGAAGGAAGACAGTCATACAGGTTTGAAATGACATCAGGTGAGTAAATGATGGCAGAACTTCCATTTTTGGGTGAACTATTTCTTTAAGACACTACAGGCAAAAACATTGGTATTTCCTGCACTGGTCAATTTTAAAATGTTGGGCTTATCATAACATGTTGTTATGTGTTATTAGTATGTTATTAGTATATGTTATTAGTACATAAAATCATCCAAAATACACATTTTAAGTGTTTATTTTATTACACATTATCTATTTGTAGATTTCACTTACAATACATATCTTTATCGTTAAAAGCCGTTTTCTCTAAACTAATTTTTAGCACTTACACCAAACTTTACAGTTTTACTCCTATCTATATTCTGAAGGGTTTTTTTAACAGAAGGTTTAATCATAGACCATTTTCCTGATTTTACACAACAATTTATTTGAAAAAAAATTTAGAAATCTATTTCTGGCTGTTGGCCGTATTTTCTGATTTACGGAATGATAAAAAAATATCCAAAATTCCCTTTGTCAAATATGTCACCAAATTGAAACAAGAATTTAAACCTGGCTTTTTTTAAACCACTGTTCAGATGTATGTTCTGGAAATGTATACAAATTAGTGCATGTTAAATTAGATAATTCATAATTTGCATATTTAAACATGCATTCCAATCAAATAGGAAATCATGCTAATATCTATTTGTCTAATATCTCTATCTGTAGTTTTCAGCAATCACCTTTATATTAGATGTTGAGCTTGTCTGAGGTCGGTCTAAGACTTTGGAAAAGTGATGAGTCAATAGCAGCGCTACTGCAATCCTGGATCAGGTTCTTGTTGCAGTCACCAAAAGCTGGAGCAGCAGACATTTTGGGATGCGAGACCTGCCCGGTCAGAACAAGGATGTCGCCCAAAGCCACAGAACTCATGCTATTCTGTGAGATCTCGCTGACAGGGGAATCTCTGGACACAGGGCTGCAAGGAAACGTAATTTGGTTCATTACAGAGACTGACAATATTTTATCAATGTGGTATAATCTAACCTATTTTCTCTGAAATAACACTTTGTTGAAGGCTAACCTGACATCCATGGACTGGACCCCATCAGAGAGATCATCCACCCCGCTCTTTGCCTCCAGTGGCTGAAGGCATATGATTGGAGATTCAGATGTTGCCTTTGGTGGATTGTTAATCACTGTATTACCTGTTGTACAAGATTAAAGTAGTTTAATCTACAATAAAAATTAAATAATAATAAATGCATTATCTTACCAGATTATCGACATTATATTTTTGTGGAGGCTAAACAATAATTTCAGTTCTTAATTACACCACTTGATGGCACTCTTTCATTTTTTCTATAAATAATATCGATTTTCCACATGCTGAGTCACTCAGCAACAAGAAACAGATTAATGAGTGTGTATGTTGCAGTGAATTACAAGGACTGATGCTTTTACACAGTGGAAAGGAAAGTTAAGTGTTGCTACGTGCCCACTGTAGATCTGCATAGTGATACGGGTCATATCATAAGTCAATACCTCCAGTTTCCAAGGGAGATGGTGAGATGGACTGGGAAACAGAAATGGGGGATGGGACTTCCATCTGCGCCTCTTCTTTCTGTCCATAACATGACATGCAGTTTTATTTGCTACAGTCAGTGAATCGGTGTCATCTGATAATGTAATTGGACTGCAGATAATTAATTTACCTTTTCTCCATCTGGTTTTCTTGTCCTTTTCATAATCTCCTCAATACGCTGTCAAAATCACAGATGTAAAGTGAATTGACTTGTCATATAGTAAATCAAAAATAACTTCATGTGAAATATTACTAAACATAAATAAATAAACAATTGTTATGTGATTTATTCTCATTGAACCAAAATAAGTAGTGGGAGGTTATAAAGCACTATCCAGTATGAGCTGGTCAACAAATCAATCTTTCTATACACCTTGAATATGTCTTCTGACATAGATATAGGCCAGATTATTAAACTCCAATGGGTTGCAAACACTTTAATTTTGACTACACATGCAGACCCGGATTCAACTGCTCTGCTGCACACTCTAAAGTTTGAATTAAGCTTTAATTAAGAAATAAATCTCTGCATAGAAAAGTAGCCCTTAGAGATTACCACTTCATAATTACCACTAAACTTTTCTTCTCATAAAGTACTTCACATTGTAATAGTATCATTACATTTTCCATTCATTTCTTGATTCTTAATGTAAACAGACAGAAAAGAGAAGAACCTTCTTCCTTTGCAGTCTTTCCTGCTCCTCCTGAATTTTCAGAAGCTCTCGCTCCTGCCTCTTCCGTTCGGCCTCCCTATGAACGCGCTGCACGGCTTCCTCCCTCTGCCAGACATTATGACACATCACATTTCCAACTTAATCATATTCATCCCTACAGATATCCACAGCTACAGAAGACAGATTGGTGCTGCACGTGTTTGAGTAAGTGACTGGATGGGTGAGTATGCTAAATATGTCTTGATGAGTCAGTTTTATTTGTGTGTAAATTTATTATAGAAATTATATATTTTTTATTTTTAATATAATAATTTATAATGAAAATGGATGAAATAAAAATCAATTATATTTATGTTATATTTTTGTTTGTTCAAACAGTGAGGTTCAAAATTCTGAGACCAGTGCAGAAAATATAATAGATTTAAATATAAAAATATAATATAATATCTAATAAATTATTTAATTTAAAATAATATATTAAATGAAAACTAAAAAATCGATTATATGTATATATTTTATCATATATTATAAAAAAAATATATAAAAAATATTATATTAAAGATCTATGTAATAAATTTTCATCAGTGGTTTCAGACTTTTGGACCCCACTGTTTGAAACAAATAAATAGTGAGTACTTGTTTTTTTTAAAATAATATAATAAAATCCCTCTGACCTGTCTCTCCAGCTCATCCTGGAGATCCTTCCAACGTTGTTCCTTTTGGTGTCTGTCCTCCTGCTCTCTCTGGCAGCGCTCAACCTCCTGTCTCTGTCTTTTCTCCTCCGCCTGTTGAGCTGCCTGCACCTGCCGCTGTCTCTCCTCTTCCTGCTGCATCTGGAGCTCCTCAGCCCTGAGCCTGAGATTCATGGAGAAGATAATATATAATACAGCAGCAACACATAAATATGACACACAGACCCTGGAGACACACAATATCTCTACCTCTCCTCTTCCAGTCGTTGCTTTTCTTCCTGCTCCTTCTGTACTCTGGCCAGGCGTCGTCTCTCTGCCAGCAGCCTGGAAGCCTCTTCTGCATCAGTGGTTCCTGCTTTCCCAGTGGGAGTCACTGGAGACTCTGAAACACAAGACAGGAGGCATTTAGTCCACGTCACGTGTTTGAGATCCCATTAGAACAGCTTTTAAAGCAGAAGACAAGAAAGACATATAGATTTGTAACTAGATGTGGGTGAGTAAATGATGACAGAGTGTGTTTTGTTTGGACCAAAATAAAATATAAATATTAGAGGAAAAACATACACTTAAAAGACAAAAATTATAAAAATGTTTTCTTGGAATCCCTGAACAAGATATTACCTGCATTGTGTCCAAATTCCTTGCTTGTAGATTTTGGGATTCTCTCTGCTTTGGAGGTCTTTCTCTCTAGAGTGCTGTAGCCTTTACTCTCCATGGTCCCTTTCTCCTCTCCTTCCCACCTCTTGCTCTCTAAACTTGGTGTGGTGGCTCTGTGCCTCATCGGGGAAGGGGGGTATTGGCCTGGGGAGGCTGGGGACTGGATGCGGCTCTTACAGGACCTTGATCTGAATTACAAATGTAAATGGCAAAATATACACTCTGCCCATAGTCTTTAAATAAACAATGACAACAAGTAAATTTGTTTTGATTTGATTTGATTAAAAAAAAAAAACCTTTTCGGTGTACTGGGGTTCTTTTGGGTAGAAGAACTTCGGGTGGGTGTTGTTGGAGACTCAAGTTTTTTCATAGATGAGTCGGCTAAGGTTTGGGCGATGCTCTTTTCTGTTTTCTCAGTCTAAACACCCAAAACAGACACCAGGATTATATATTTGTCTAATTTACTGTTCTAACAAAGCCACAAAGATAAGCTTAGTCTCTCAGCCAACCCAGAAACCCCTTAATATAAAAAAAGTGTAGATTTCAATTTCTAAATATTTGGTATCCTGCACTAAAAAATGAACAGCAATTTGTTGCATTTATTTAACTAGGTTAAAGTTAATTTGTAACTATACTACTGTTTATGGTTAAATCATATACATGTACATTAGCTTATTTATACTTGAAATAACAAAATTAATTTGTATATGTACAGTATGAAGTAGCATTAACATTAATAAATGCAGCAAACGTATTGCTTATTCACAATAACTAATGCATCAAAGGGATTGTTCACCCAAAAATGAAAATTCTACCCTTATGTTGTTATAAAATGTTTGTGACTTTCTTTCTTCTGCAGAACATAAAAGGAGATATTTTGAGAAATGCTTTCAAATATCTATGAGAAAAAAAGAGAGTCATAAAGGTTTGAAACAGGATGAAGGTTAGTAAATGATGACAGAATCTTCATTTTTGAGTAAACCATCCCTTTAACGAATTGTCAAGCGTAATCAATTTTACTAATAATAGTGACAATAGTATTCAACATTATCAACGACTTTTACCTTATAGACATAATTAATGTACGATTTAAAAAAAATGTTTTTTTGCCATGACAACTCTCTTAGTTAGAATGGTAATGAGTATAACAATGTTAATGCGTTTGGTCTTGGCAGAATAGATCTGCTACGCTGCTGCTGTTGATTATAGCTACTGCTTTGAGCAAGCAAGACATGCTGCTGCTCTACAAGCAAACATGAATCACAACCATAGTAGATCTATACAGATGGAGCTGGGGAAGGTGGAGGGGTGTCTGAAAGCACGCTGAAAACTGCTACAGCAAACAACAGAGTGGTGCAGGTATGACATCACTTGTATAGGCCAAAACGCAGAAGCGAGTTAGCATTTTAGCACTTCTGGTTCCATCGTCCCGAAATCAATTGGTTTTTTAAATGGGATTTCGGTTTAATTGCTGACTCAGGTGTAGTTTGTTTATAGCCTACCTTTAGCTTTTTACTTCTGGCGACTGTATTTAGGCTTCAAAATTCATAAAAGTTGTGATCATCTGTGATAATTATTTTGATGGACAAGACGTGCAAGTATCATAAACTTTTGTTGATCACAGAGCTTGCTTTTAGTGATAATCCAAAAGCCTAAGGGAAAATCCTATTTGGTGTTTGTCGAGGGAACCACCTAAAAAAGTAACGTCATACCCGCACCACTATATAGACAAGAATCTGAATGTTGATCAGCAAGCTCATTGGCTACTAATACAGTGGGAACTAATCAGCTGTGCCTTATAGAGAATGATGTAATTGCAAGCAGATTGGGTTAAGGACCTATGAGCCTGCGCCATCAAAAGTTTCATGACAGAACTTTGTATTTATTTTATGTTTCATATATCTGCCAACATACCCCTTGCTGGACATTCACAGACACCTAGTTGAAAAATCTATGGCTGTAAATCCACGACCGGACCTGGACATGCACAGATCTGAGTAGTGTAGTTGCTAGGAGACCAGCTCCTCTGTGGGCTGTGTCCCACTGTGCTTTGCACCAAATATACATTTCTGAGCTATCTGACAAAATGTTGTTCATATCCATGCAGATCGGACCTGAGGGGTTTTCGGGGTTGTGGCTGCCCCTCTGGAGTCATTCAATGGTCCACAAAACGATGCGCTACCCTTCTTCCGCTCGGCTCTACTGGGTGAAGCCCTGTAAGGAGACCTGTGAGGGCTGGAGGAGGCTATTCGGGAACAAAGACAAGACACTGAGGGGCAAGAGGTCATAGGAAGACAAAGGATCAAATAGGGGCAGGGCAGAAATGAAAAACAATTATATAGTGAAGCTTAATGCAAAAAAACTTGCCTTTCTCTGTCATACTGGGCAAAGTGGTGGATGAGGACGAGAGATGTCTGCTCAGGAGAGAGTCTGGGGACTCGGGCGGAATAATAAAATCTGGAACTGCAGTAAAACATATTATGAATAGTTCCAGGGAGAAAGAAAACAGGCACATACGATCAGATATAATGATATTCAATCACAGTTCATTTTGAAGATAAACGCCAGAGGCTTTCTTTCTGATTAATAATTAGTGGCCATTTGGGTATGAATATTTACACTGATCAAAGACTTTCATGGAGAGCAGCAGGCTCATATTCATATGAGGTAGATTTCTGTACAGATTGGCTAAACTAGGGTGTTTGCTAAACTCGGATGCTGCATTTAAAATGACCCAACAGATTAGACCCCCTACGCATTCTTTAGGGGGTGCAATGCAGCTCAAGGCGGACCCAGACCACACATCCTCTTCTGTGCATCCGGACCCCTTACTTGGCGGGGAAGAATATGACGGTCTCCATAGCTGAAGCTTGTAATCTCCCTGGGACCTATGATTGGTTCTAAATCCAAACATTTTCATTTCCTCATTAATATAACATTTACCTTTAAAAAAAAAGAAGACGACACAGACAGTAAAAAAAAACTACTCCAAAATACAAACACAAAATAGAAAGGAGGTGCCAGACCATACAAAACCTGATGATAGGGTGTTTCCAGGGCGCGGCAGCATAAATATAGCGTATAAATGCACATTCACCACAAAGAATATTATGATGGTTACAAGTAGACTTTTATATTTTATGAAGTCAACATCAGGGTGCTGTTATGTGGCTGCTAGTGTAACGGAGGCCAGCTAGTGAGAGCTGTGCAGGTAAACCTCACTCCCCTGGTGCGCTAGCAACTGACACTAGAAGCTGCAGTCTTTAGCATTGTTGTTAGTGCGACCGCCTCCGATGCCGGACATCCCAGTTTGAATCCCGCTTAGAACAGTGCGAGTAGAACCAGAAAGGTTACACTAAGATTTTTTTTCCCCTGTGGATAACACTACTATATTTGAAATAAAACTAAAATGTTTCTCTTCTGATTTTCTTTTTACATTACATTAATATTTTCCAGATATTTATTTCTTTTCATTTGGCTTTAGGATGATATAAATACTATATACAGTATATAATGTAAAACAGTTTAAAAACCAATTGTTTATATGCTAATATAAAGTAGCATATTGCTATTTGGTTGATTTTTAGCAAATTGCTATGCAGAAGTTGAGGGTTTTGAGTAGTTTTCAGCATACTGCTCTAGGGTGTTTTGAGTGGTTTCTTACCGGCGTGAAAAAAGTGCCGACACACATATGTTATTCTCGTCCCTAGATACGCTCATATTTCTCATTCAAAGTCAAAGGGTTTTTTTTCACCCGTTTTATCATCTGCCAGGCATCAATTTTAAGTCAGATTATGTAGAAATGATGATTTAATACATTACAGTACAGAACAATAGCAATAGTGAAGCAAGCACCAATAATAAAACTCACCACAGAAATAAAAAACAGAGCATCAAATACACGTATGGGCAAGACCAATATACACTACTGTTCAAAAGCTTGGTGTCAGTAAAATCAGGAATGAAATTGATCAAAAATTACATTGAAGACAAATAAATGCTGATTCTTTAAATCATTCTATTCATCAAAGAAAAAAAATGTATCATGGTTTCCACAAAAATGTTAAGCTGTTTTAAACATTGATAATAATAATAAATGCAATTTCTGAAAGATCACATGACACTGGATTAATGGCTGCTGAAAATTCAGCCTTGCCATCACAGGAATAAATTATATTTTAAAATAAAAAAAAAGTTATTTTAAATAGTAATAATATTTTGCAATAATACTGTTTTTTACTGTATTTTTGATCAAATAAATGCAGCCTTGGTGAGCATAAGAGACTTCTTTCAAAAACATCAAATAATCTCACTGACCCCAAACTTTTAAACAGTAGTGTGGATCTTAGATCGCAAATAACTTACACCTATGTAAAATCTCATGCACATGCAAACCGTCACAAATACAACATCTGAATCACTGTGACTCAAACTTCATGGACGTGAACGGGCATGACACATAAAGCAGCATGAAGTCAGTACCGTTCCTGGATTTGCTGGCAGGAGGAGGAGCAGCGGGGTCATTGGCTAAGGAGGCTGAAGCAGGAGGAGAGGGCGGGGCGATCTTAGGATCACCTGTGCAGCAGGTGATGCAAAGCAGAGAAAGCACAGGTGCATGAGCACGACAGAGTATTTCACAAGCTCACAGTGAATATTATGGGAAGTCATAACAGTGTGTCCCTGTGAAATACTGATATACCCAGTCAGCGTTTTTTTCTCTGACGGAAAGCTGCATAATTTCCAGCAGGGCATTTTTATTTATTTGTTTATTTTTGAAAAAATTGATTTCGCTAATAAAGCAGGATAGTAATATGAACCACTGCCAGATGAAATAACCCAGAGCATGCATCTAATGCAATGATATCAGGTTATCAAAGAGCCTAATGTTCTCCAAGGGTAACCAAACTCATTCTCAAACGTTCGCCCTTACCCACAAAGCAAAAAAGGCGTTACATGCACGTTATCCAGGTATATTATCAATCTGACTCAGGATCAGGCTTAGAGCTCTGCTCTTGGACAGTGTAAATAATTGATGGAGTTATGAATGCACCACAGATTCAGGCTGGTGCTTTAGTGTCTGTCTGTCTTATAAGCAGCATTGTTTCCCAAGAGTTGATTTGATTTACTTGAGCCTCAGGTCTACTGCTTAGGAGAGTTAGAGGTTTGTGTAAATGAAACATGGGGGGGGGGGGGGGGGGGATCACTCAGAACGTGGCAGTGACAGAGCAAAACGCCTTCAGCTGCGCAGTCTAATATGCCCCGTGCAGGCACAGTGACAGAACAGTTTATGGTGTTTGTTCTCCAGCCAAAACAGCCTTGCCCCTTATTTTCCTCGGATGATTTATAATGCCTATCAGTCTCTGATCAGTCGCTGACAGCGCTAACCTTGAGGCAGAGTGTTTTTCTGCGACTGGGGCGACTCCTTGAGATCAGCAACAGCTCGATGCCTGTGTGACACTGCAGCTCCCTCATAAAACAGCTGCATCTGTCTGTTTCCATCCCACAGCTCCCATATCAGTCAATATTGCAGTCGGTTTTAAAACAAAAGGGCTGCAGTGCAGTTCCCACACCCTGTTTTCCTATCTCTCCATCTGAGAGTTCACACAAGGGACCCCCCACGCCCTCGCAAACGCACACTCACCCTCGCAGGCTCCGGGAGGTCCGCCCCATGTCCATCGTTTCGGCCTCTGGTCCACCTGCAGGTTCCGCTCCAAGGAACGTCGCATCAGGGCTTCTAGTCGTTCCTGTTCGTTGCGTTCCAAAACAGGGAAGAAAAGAGACTCTCTGACCGAGCTGTCGCTACGGCGGCGAGAGGACGGGGATAAGGCTGGTTGCTCCATGGCGACCACCTCTCCTATCCGTCTCCGACTCTCTCTCCCTGTTCTTCCTTCCTGTATGCGTGCGAGCAAAATGACGAGGGCCTTGCCTTCTGGTTCTGCCTCTCTCTCCCTCACCCTCCCTTGCACTCAGCGACTCTCTCTTTGTATCTCTCTCCTCCCAGGTGACTGTGTGTCTAAGAGAGCGTATAGCCAGACAGAGGAGAGAACTGCCATACAAAACTCCACCCACACCCTCCCCCCTCAGCAGCTGACACACACGGACCGAGTATTATCATGACACAGGTTGCATCAGTGAAAATAAGGAAGCCTATTTGTATTTTCCAAAAATTCTCTCTATCTACCCCATCTCTCTGCATTTCCTCTAACCTGAATAACCTTGTTTCTCCATCTGATTTTCACATTATGATCGATTTTGCATAAATGGGCATATTAAGCTTCCCAAAAAACTGAAATTTACACGTACAAAATTACACAATTAAACAGCCTTCCAGATTCAGGGGAATACAACACATTGTCAATATAATCATAAGAGTGAAATAACGTGGAGTACTTCACTCCAATTGATCAAATGGAATTCAAATACTTTTGTATAATGGTGGTTAAATGATAGCCTCTTTGTTTATAATAAAGATGTAGCACACTTTACAAAGGGATCCCTTGTGAAAAAGAAGTGTGCTTAATTGTATTGAATGTTCACTTAATGTACACTTTGTAGTGTAATTCAAGTACTGTACCTGCAAATAATATATTAATATCTTTCTCAAAACAATTAAGATTTTTTTTTTAAATTGAATTTAAAGTACACTTATTTAAATACATGACATAGGCTACAGGTTTCAGTAGAAATGACATTAGTTTGGCAGTACACTTTAACCATATTTCTAAAACATCAAAAGTAATTATTAACATTGTACGCAAGTGAAAAAAGCACTAAAAAGTTCAACTAAGTGCATTTAATATAATATTAAACTGCAATACATTTTCATTTAATTGTGATTAACAAGCAGAAAGTGCCTGAAAACATAGGCTACATTTAGTTTGCACTTAAGTATATTCTTTTAAAGTAATCTATTTTTGTAATAGGTACTCTTTTTAAAAGTATACTTCTTTTTCACAATGGATGGTTCACTCAAAATTAAAATTCTATCATCATTTACTCACACTCATGTCATCCCAATCCCCCATGTTGTTCTTTCTTTTGTGAACGTAAAAAAGTGAATTTTCTCAGAACATCGTGGTTGTTCTTTTCCATATAATGAAAGTGAATGGAGACTGAGACTCTGGGACTGAGTCAAGATTTATATAAAATAAAAAAAAACCCACAAAAAAAAACACTCCATAAAGGTATCATATAGGCGATCTGCATGACTTGTACACTATATTCCAAGTTGTGTGAAGCCATATGATATAGCTTTGTGTAATGAAAAGACCGAAATAAGCATACACCATTTTTCCTCACACAAAGATATCGTAGGACTTCAGAAGACTCGAATTATAGTGCACACATTGTATGGACCACGTTTATTATAATTATATAGTGCTTCTTTGTGATTTTGTAGCTTTACAGATCCTGTCCCTATTCACTTTCATTATAAGGACAAGTGTAGGCAGGGTATTTTTCAAAGATCCACCTTTTGTGTAAGTCGCACAGAAAAGACATGAGGGTGAGTAAATAATGACCAAAAAGACTTAATTTTTTGGGGGGTGATTCGCAAATGGCAAAATAACCTAAAACCAAATGCAATCAACAGATTATAAAACACACAAACAAGAAAAAAGGCATTACAACTTATAACTTGATTTCATTATAAAGAGCCTCATAATCAGCAATGTAATAAGTGTAATAATGTCCAATCATTAACGAAAAATAAATCCCTTTAGGGTGATGCAAACCCCTCATATATCTTACATTCTCCTCTAACATCTAATTTTTTTAATCATTTGATTAATCTGATGAAAAAGACTGCAAAAAAAGATGATGAATGACTTTGAGTGTACACACAACTAGGTGGCGCCTCATGCTGCATATTGTGTGGACATAAAGAGGCCAAGCTACTGCTACAGATTTGATGCCACTGCAGATACCAAGGAGACAAAATTAATTTAAATCCAAACGCTGGCCCAGATCAGAGGGATTTTAGGTAAAACTAGATATTATAGTGCAGAGCAACCATGCCAGAACACAGAAACAGCACCACACCCTGCATACAATGATGCACTGCCTAACTGCAGTCTATGTTAGTAGACATCATAATGACACCATACAGTATTTAACATCTTAGTTTCCTTTTAGCTTCTTCAAACACGCCCTAACTATGTCACACCACGTTTTTCTAGAGTAATTGGATTTCTATATGTCAGTTAAGGATGTATATCGGGAACAGTGAGGTCATTTGAGCACTCCAGAGTCACCAATCATTGCAGCATCTGAGTGGGGGTGGCTAGTTTTCAATCAATATAAACAAAGACTTCACTCTCCTGCTAAGACAAAGCTCAATGTCACAAAAGGTGGGAACTCTAGGAGGTTCAATTCGACATGAATAAATACTCAATTACGCAAAGATAACAAAAACTATTCCCTTCATAAAATCTAAACAGAGCCCACTCATCCCAGTTAAAATGTCAACCTTTATGGTATCACCATCACAAATACGACATCTTGAATCAAATGACTTAATACACCTAAGAAAATGACATTTTGTCTCAGGCTAAAAGATGATGTGTGTAATTTTTGTGCCACCAGCAGATTTGCAAAGATAATAATTGTAGCCAAACAGATTTCCCAAATGCCTCCTGGATCTTCCATTAGACAAAATGGCAGTCCCACCCCCAAACTCACGCCATTGGTTGAGCGTGTGTTGTTGTCTTGTGATCAAGGGGTCAAAATTTAGCATGTTAGCATGGTACAGTTAGCCCCTACTGGCAGATATAATGTATTATGTACATACACTAATGTTCAAAAGCTTTTTTTGTGTGTTTTTGAAAGAAGTCTCTTATCTTCACCAAGACAGTAAAATCAGTAACATTGTTTAATATTATTACAATTTAAAATAACTGTTTTGTATTTTAATACAGTTTAAAATTCAATTTATTCCAGTGATGGCGAAGCTGAATTTCAGCATCATTACTCCAGTCCTCAGTCTCACACGACCCCTCGGAAATGATGTTAATATGCTGATTAGGTGCTCATTTTAATTTTGAAAAACATTGATCTGCTTAATATATTTGTGGAAATTGTGATTCAGAATTATTTGATGAATAGAAAGTTTAAAAGGACAGCATTTATTTGAAAAATAAATATTTTATAAATGTCACTACTGTCACGTTTGATCAATATAATGCATCCTTAATGAATAAATGTATTCATTTCTTTAAAAAAATATCTTTACTGACTTCTCAGTTTTGAACAGTAGTGAATATATTACTTATGTCATTCCCTTTCTGCTGCCTTTGATCCCACATACTGTATGTTAAATATGTTTTAATAGCTACAAAATTACACACTCCACCTTTAAGATTAAACCAACTGAAGAGAAAAATAAACAGAAAGAGCATATGCATAATACATTTTTTTAATTTAAAAATCAAAACAAATATAAAGGGATGCAGAGACATGTATGAAAAACCTGTGCTATTGAGCAGATACCCCAAAGAGTGTAACCCCTGACCTTTTCCTCCTCTACCCGCTGCCTCCTTTTCTCTTCCACGGCCGAACGACGGTGCATCTCCTTTTGCCGCTGTTCCTCGAGTCGCCTCCCTCGCTCCACCACTGAGCGTTCATACTGCTGCTGTGCACGCTGTTCCTTCTCCCAGAGAGCTTGCTCCCGCACAGCTAGAGAAACGGTGGGGGTCAGTGGACACGGATAAGTCTATAGATTGCCCTGATACGGGAAAGGCTCGGCCTTTCCCAACCTGCTGACAATGCTGATTCATTTTGCTAAGCACTTAGTGGCATTACAGAAGTCTTCCGCTACTCAAGAGCCATTAGATTCAGTGATGAATGGAGTAGTAGTCTATTGCCCTGAAATAACCCCCTACTTTAATTTTATCCCCCAGATTGTCACAAAATCCATTTGGGAATTAAAAGTAGTTCTAAAGCAGGCAAGATGTTATAGACTATTCTGAATATAATTTCATGTTTCTTTGTTAGTATCTGAATCTCAGTGGGACAGACTGTTTAGTAAAAGACTTGCAGCTAACCTTGGCTTCTATCTTTCTCCTCTCTTCTTTCTTTGGCCAGTCGAATTCTGTCCTTTTTCGAGCCTCCATCTTTGAGTGTGAAAAGACGTTAAATGTTAAAATGCACATAAACAGTGAATACACCTTGTATATGGAATCATGACCCAAGCCAACAGTCAAGCCCCCCTAAATATCTATGGTGGTTATGGCCCAGTTACAAGAACTAAAACAGAGGGCTGGCTTTAAATCTGTAATGGTATGCAGATATATGCAAAGACAAAATGCTCAAGGGGAACACACACGTGATTTTTAGCTTAAAATCTAAAGCACATTTCATACAGCTGAGGAGAAATTCTTGAAAAGACATTCGGACAATATGTATTATAATGTATAGTATCATTACAATAATCCGAATTTAAACATATGAAGCACAAAGCATGCCTGAAAATCAATAAACCCAACATCAAACACATTTATTCTGAACTGTCTGTTAGACAGATATAAATAGCTTATGGTGGAGACCAGAGCTGGTTGTCACAAGGACTGTAGAGCAATTACACAAATGTGTTTTCTACAGCAGTGCTATTGTATGTTGGTTTCAAATCATCTTAAAGTAGAACTTCTGGGCTGTTTTAAACACATGCAATACACTAATTAAAATTTTCTTGGCTAAAACATTGGTTTGATACTTTTGCTGTATCATGAATGTTTTACTGTTTAAATTTAGCTGTAAAGCCTATCTGCCTAAAAGCAGGTACCAATTTACGTCTATTTGCCTTTCATAAGGGTGTCACTCTTCACCTGGACAGGTCAGTCTTTGGTTCCCCATCCTGCTCTCACCTTAGCAGTTTCCATGACAACAGCTCAAAATGCTCGCTTTCCCCGTAATCCGTTCCGCAATACTGTCATATTTGGGCGAGGCATATAATTTAAAGCATGACAATATAACATAACGTACCTGTCAGGTTTTCCAAAATTGTGGCCATTTCCGGTTTATCTGTTGGTGTATTCGACGATTAATATCCAGATGACATTCCGACCCCACACACTCAGTTATCACTATTTAGAGGAACAATCAAAACGCGACGGAAAACACAGTTCACCTCAGGTTTTATTCATCCGAACCTCATCAGAGTTTTCGACCAGATATCACTATTAGTGAAGGCAAGGCAGAGCCACAAGAGCGCGAGGTTCTAATAAATTACAACACGCTCGACCAATCGCCGCGTACCGAGCGCACGCGCGCGTAAGCAATGCGCCCAGGGCCAACGCATTACGTCATAGTTTACATTGCGCTATATATGGAAAGCTCGGCAGCTGCGCACAGGAAGACATTTCTCATTTTTTTCTTCTAAACACGTTTAATTTAACCTGTCTAGAAACATATATCTATTGCGTACTTCATAGAACATCAAAAGCAAATTCAAGATGCCATTTAACTAACAATATGGCCACTGTCTTATAATTGACCAGTTACATTGTAAAGACTGCTTAAAATATGCAAATATATGCCTAGATTATGTCTGGAGACATAGTGTGCACAATCAGATCACCAACAGCCTATTTCATATCCAGAAGTGTGTGAATTTTGTGGGGAAATAGGCTGGTTTGAATAATTTTAGCAATGGACAATTTCAACCACAAGCCAAATACGATATTATAAAGAATATATGGAATATATATGCATGAGCATTAGCCTACCTTTGTTTTTCAAACTGCAACACGCGTGACGGGCGAAAAACAAACAGTGACTAATATCACTCAAGCCTGTGGCTAGACACACACTTACTATAATTATACTGCCTATTTTATATCCGCATCAAACATAAAATGCCTGCAACAATAACGACAATATCATATATGGCCATTTTGTACATTTTACAAACACTGGAGGTAACAAGTGAATATTTTCGAAGGCTTAAAATACAAATTTCTAGGATATTGAATGTTGTTGAATTTTATTTCAAAATCACAGGTTTTCTGATCAAAATCAGCAGAGGACAAAAAGCAACCATCGTTAGCTCATCAAAACAATAAAATAACAAATTATAACCAACAAGCTCAGTCAAAAGGGCCAGTTCTGCAAGAATACAACCAAACTTTCATTATTCTTGATTTGATTAGCCTATTTGCATACAAAAATACTCACTCATTCTGATTACTTTGTGAGCTATCATTTTAGAAAGTAAAAAAACTGTTTCCATTTTCACCTTACAAATATTTCAGTTGCTGATGTTTACTGTAGTTTAGTATTAAGCCGTAACTAAGTAACAACTGAAGTAATACATAGAGCTTCAAGATGAGTTACTTTCATAAATTCAGCAGCCCTGTAAAATTAGTATTATCATCATTTGAAGTAGACAAAAACACAAAAAAAGAATACTAGGATGGATTGAAACAATGCTAATCAGAGACCTTGTCCAACGCATCAATTTTGTGACCATTAAATCTTAAGAGACTTCAAAAACATTCAAAAAAGACAAGAGGCATTGTAGAGGTATATCAGCTTTGCTCATAAGAGTTTCACTCACCTTTACAGAACGTGTGAACTTGTCTATTAGGATACAGACTGCAAGGCCAAACATAAATTTGGTTATCTTTTTATTGCGAATCCATAGATTCTGTACTTGTAACTAAATTCCACTTGATGTGAAATCAATATAAATACATTAAAAGATAACAAAATGGATTGAAAGTGAAAATGCAGTCATGTGTTTAGTAAGAGAAACCCAAAACTTGAGCCTCCATGTACATAATGATGGAGGGGCAACTTCATGAGGGGTGTGAGTATATTGTCGCTTCAGTCTGAAAAATATTCACTTTCCCGCTTCTTCCTTTTAGATCTGCAGAATGGATATATAGTATAGTCAGGACAAACACTAATGAACACAGATAAAAACGGATGTACTGACAACTTGCATCATGTCTCCATTTCAATGGATCATTCAAAACATTCAGTTTTTAATTAATCTTAATCTTCTGATGAATACAAGACTGCTTCAGTACTTACATCATCAATGTCCTCATCATCATCACCAATATCATCAAACTGAATCTCATCATCATCACCAGGCCCGAAGGTATCAGTCTCGTTGATTTTGGCTGCAAGGCACCAAAAGTGAGAATTTAATGACATGACATTTAATACAGCGCAGCAAAAAGATCAGCATATTGCAAGCCAAGAACCTCTTTTCATCAAGAACTGTCTAGTAGAGGTTAAGTTTCTCCGAATATACTCACCGTGTTCTGGAAGCTCTCCATAGGCTTTCAGACTCCGAGCTTCATCAGCATTATACTTCAAAATGACATCTGCTTTGTTATCCTGATAAGATATTTCAGAGTTTAAAGAGTCAAATATTCACTCCATAAAAAAAAAACTTGTATTAAAGAATTCTGTAGTCTCAGAAGCAGAATGAGTCTTATTTTTAAACTACAAGAGTAATAAAGCTTTTAAGTGAAATTGGGAATTCATATCTTTCCAAGCAAACAAAAATATATTATTTAAACCGTAATACATTTATAATAATATTACAAAATATGTATTTGTATTATATAGCTATATTATAATATATGATTGTTAAATTAAGAAATATTTAACAAACCTGGTAGTCTCTTAATCCAATGAGTATAATGTCTGATGTGTTAATCCACACCTAAATATAAGAAACAAAAAGCATAAGACAATAAATGACAATATAAATGCGTATTATAAACATTTTTTGTCCTATGCTTCAGTTTTCCAGCATAAAAAAATCCATCCACAACATTAGTAACGTAAATTATTTAGTTTAATCAAACAATACTGACTGATTGGCCTAAACTTTTTATAATCAGTTCAGTCAAGCTCATTCGCAAAGTGATGAAAACGCTGAATCTGCATTTAGCCTGAAACTGTAAAGTGCACCTTTTTCCGGAGCTTTCCTCGGATGTGACAAAGCCGTTTGACTCCATCAAAACACATGGCCTCCAATCTCCCATTTCCCAACATCTTGATGACCTGAGCATATTCTAGAAGACAGAAGATGGGTTTTCAACAAATGAAAAAACTAAAAGCATTTCAAGGAAAGGCAGAATGTTTATTATACGGAAGAGTATTACAACAACATACCTTGTCCATCCTCTTTAAACACCAGCTCTCTTTTCTCAGATTCATTCTCATTCTTACCACGCCGCCGATTTTTTCCTCCTTTACCTGGATAAAGAGATATAAAATTATATCAGATGCCATAATACACATGGAACAAAGTCTTCTCATTAACACTAATGTTACACTGCAAATGTTGCCTAATGACAGACCAAAGTACAAACATCCATTCCAGCATGGATGATCTTGATCTATAATGTTTATTTGTTGGGCAACTTAAGCATGTAGGAGCCCTCTTAGAAATATTACTTTGATAATTATAAGTAACAATATTATAAGTAGGTAAAGATCAATGTACATCTATCTGTAACTGCTCAACGTAAAGCGACCGAGGGCATCCCTCTCATTAACGTTACCTGACAGCATATTTTATTTCGTTTTATGAGCTTAAAGGGCCCAAAAATGACTTAAACTATTTTTTTTTGGCAAAATGGAAAATCAAAAATTGACAATGAGCTACTACATATCTAGCGCAACAGCTCACGTTAACGTTAACGTTACCTTGATTGCTAAATTCAAGGCTAACATCTTTTACAATTGTCTTAAGATACCACCTTACCTTTGTTTTTCGGCATATTCTTTCAATCACGTCGACGACTCTCGTATAATGTTTCGAAACGTCAGGGAATTATAACCATATGTCAAATATTTTACTTCTCAAACATGCTATAGTGAGCTGTTCACCGCCGCTAGCGAGAAAAGCCGAGAATGACGCATGCGCAGATTGCTTGCTTCATTCAAGATTCAACAGCGCAAAACTTTATTGACATCACAACCTCAAACCCGATCGGGAGCTGATAGGAAATAGGACCCCATTTGTTTTTATTGCAGTGGATTAAGTATAATTTATTATGATGTGATCTCATATCAATACATGATAAATAATTGTAATTTTTTAATAGGCCAGAGAAAAAGATAGGGTTAGGGTCTCTTCTTCAAAAGAGAAAAGGAAAAAATATGGGGGGTGGGGAAGGTTCCATCCTCCTATCCGCTAGGGGGCGACAATTTCATCATTTACGCCAGTAACATCTGAAGAAACCACATTGAGGTTTGTTTTGAAAATGTTTGCCTGTACTTCTTAAAATAGGATTATCTAATATAATCAAGATAGCAAGCAATCTTAATGCAAATATCAGATTGTTTACATAGTCTAAACATTCCATATTAAAGCCCAAATCCAGTTAGATCGTAAACATTATGGTACATAAATGTGTGGTAGGAGGTTGTCCGAACCGATCGGAAACCATTATTCATTACATGTTACCCGAGGATCCGAAAAGACGCAATCTTTGGTTAAAGTTTATTGCACACAGTAAAGCTGATGAGGAAACCGCGAGCCCTTCATGCCGGGTGTGTGGGGATCATTTCTCCGAGGAGAACTACTTCAAAATGGATCTGGGTTACACCACATGTATGATACTAAGCGTGGATGCTGTTCCTACAGTATATACAGTTCAACGATCATCTGAGACGGAAAAGGAGATACGTGTAAGTTTTTCCAATAAGTTTTCAATTCATAGGACATTTATATTTTAATTATATTATATTTAATGTACAATTTCATTTGAGATATAATATAGGCATTAAATGTTAAAACACACACATACATGTATGTGTATATATATATATATATATATATATATATATATATATATATATATATATATTAGTATCTGTCAAAAGTTTCGAAACATTACTATCTTTAATGTTTTTGAAAAAAGTCTCTTATGCTCATCAAAGCCTCAATTTATTTGATAAAGTACATAAACAGTAATATTGTGAAACATTATTACAGTTTAATATAATGGTTTTCTATTTTAATATAATCATAATTTATCTATGTGGTGCAAAGTTGAGTTTTCAACATCATTACTCCAGTGTCACATGATCCTTCAGAAATTATTGTAATATACTGATTTATTATCAATAATTATACAGTATACACACACATTTATTTTTTATGTAATATACAAATTAAATGTAATTACATATAATTCAACATCCATGTTTTATATTAAAATTCTCTCTATATTTACTGTATATAAACAATTATATTCTGTATGTAATATACATATATGTAATTACATTAAATTCAACATCCATGTTTTATATAAACATTCTCTCTCTCTCTCTCTCTCTCTCTCTCTCTCTCTCTCTCTATATATATATATATTTATACTGTATATAAACAATTATGTTTTGCAATCATGCACTGGATTCTGTTTTATCTGGCAGGAAGCAGAAGATGAGAGTGTGGAAGATGAAACATGCAAAATCACAATTTCGGAGGCCATTTCACTTGCTTGTGTCAAAGAGGAGCCTCTTGAATATGAGCTGAGTGCCAACATGACATCTGGACAAGAGCAGGATGAGTGTGTTAAATATGAGGAGAGTGAGCTGGCCATTACAGAGGACTGTATTTCAACCGTCTTTGAGAATAAAGAAGATCATGTCAAAAGAAAGTTTATCAGCTGTTTAACTTGTGGCCAGAGGTTTCGTAGTAAACGCAACCTAATGAAGCATCGGCGTGCTAATCACGGTAAAAAGAAAACCGAATCTGAAGTTAAAGAAAGGTTTTATATGTGTTCAACTTGCGGGGAGAAGTTTAATGAAATGCGTCTCCTTTTGCGGCATCGAGTCATACACACTAGGGAGAATCCCGATGGGAGGTTTGGGTGTCCACAGTGTGGAAAAGGCTTTGCCCATCAGGCTTTTTTGAAAGCTCACCAGAAAGTTCACGAGGATGCAGAGTCGACCATGCCGTTCACCTGCCACTTGTGTCCCAGACGTTTCGGCTACAAAGTTGCTCTCG
Source organism: Siphateles boraxobius (assembly GCF_051911475.1). Classification (NCBI taxonomy): domain Eukaryota; kingdom Metazoa; phylum Chordata; class Actinopteri; order Cypriniformes; family Leuciscidae; genus Siphateles; species Siphateles boraxobius. Next base: position 20,768,690 of record NW_027508876.1, read on the forward strand.
TTGCTCACATGAAGCATCACTCATCCAAACTCACGTGCATCTGCCCCATCTGTGAAAAGACCTTTCAGTTCAGAGGTTCCCTAATTCAGCACCTCAAATCCTCTCATGCTGGAGAAAAACTCTTGTGTAAGACCTGCGACAAGGGTTTTCTAAGAGTCAATGGCTACATCAAACACATGGACAAACACAATGTGATGACCCCGTTCTACTGCGACATCTGCAAAATATATCTCTCACAGCGAGGCTACGCGGCACACATGCTCACCCATGAGCAGAAGCCCGAAGAGTCGGTTGAGAACCAACCAAACGCTATCGATGTGAACAATTCAGAAGAAGGAATCGAGCCTGTGACCGATAGGCAGGAAGAGGCCACGATGGAGCCACTCGGCGAAGATGACATGGAAGATCTTGCTGAGAGTTCAATGGATCTGTCAACAGTGGAGGATGTGGAGTCTGAAATGGTTCTGGAAAAGGAACTTCCTCAAGATAACCATGAAGAGAAGGAGAAGGACAGCGCTCGCACACAATGAGATCTCGGTTTAAACTAGTACTGTAGAATACATTTTGTTAAATTAAGTATAAACCATTTAGTTTACCTGAGGCAGATTTTTATTTTTTATTTCAATTGTCAGGATTATGATTAAATCGATGAACCTAATCCAATTAAAATGTTTAAATATTAGTTACACTGTTAACTAGGCAGATTTCTGTATTATGTCTCTGTGGTATTAGTAATAATGTTTAGCTGCTATTAATGTTTCGACATTCTAAAAACATTTTATGTGCATATTCACAGACATGTACTTTGTGAGATGAATTTCTTAAAATCACAATTAAAATGCATTTTTATGAAATACTTGTTTTGTCTTTCATTTAAGAAATTGATATTGCATTGGACAGATTTTCAAAATTTAAGTTATATAGTTATAGAAAAGACTACTTTTATTCAATAAGGACGTATTAAACGAATCAAAAGTGACAGTAAAGACATTTATAATGTTACCAAAGAGTTCTATTTCAAATTTATGCTGCTCTTTTAAATATTTATCAAATAATCCTGAAAAAATGTCATGGTTTTCACAAAAATATTAAGTTACAAAACTTTCATCATTGATAATAATAAGAAATGTTTTTTAAGGACCAAATCAGCATATTAGAATGATTTCTGAAAGAGCTTTGCCGTTGCAGGAATACATAACATTTTTAAAATTCAAACAGAAAACAGTTAATATTAATATTTTAGAATATTAATGTTTTTATTATTTTTGATCAAATGAATGCAGGCTTTTTTTTTAAAATCAAAAACAATCTAACTGACCCCAACATTTTGAATGGTATTGTATATATATTTAACAATTTTTGTCACACGCTTAAGCACGCAAAATTATTAATTAGACTTTTCTACATTCTAAATTAGAAATAGCGTTAAAAAAACAGTTTCCAGCAACACTGCCAGCATTGTAACTTTGAAGTTTGTAATCTTTGCATAAGGTCTATATGTGACTCAGATCCTCAAATGTGCTATGCAAAATTAGAGGTCAGAGTTCACCAAATCTGAATATTTTACATGCAGCACAAGACAAAAATCACTTTCTTTGCTTGCACTTTGGCTCACCCACGTTTCAAGTATTGTGTGATGAACCCTTTAATGTGGTTTCTAAAAAAAAATCAAAAACAGTGCAAAAAAAACATTCACAGTCATATTAGAAAATGGCAAAATTTATTTTCTACATGTACAAAAGAAAGAACAGGATAGCAGCTTATATGGACAGCAACATTTCTAGCTCTCTTCCAAGACAGGAAAAATACAACTGAGATGAAAAGAAAATGTACAACATATTTAAAATTGCTCAGAAAAAAAAGAAAAGAAAAACCTGCAAGGAATTAGAAGTGGTTTAAAAAAAATTAAAATAAAGGGGGGGGAAAAAACATAATCAGTCATGCTCATAAACATGACCACTTCCACAGAGCTACTGGCTAATATAGCATCTTGCCCATGCACATTTATAAAAATATGTCAAGGCTGTAGTAGTCACTTAAAAAAGTCACTACATATATCTCTGAGCATTTCTGTACATCCCTACATACAAACAAATACACAGGTCAGCAGGTTTTAGGTGAGGCGATACAGCCGTATACATTTCCATCCCAGCTTATTTTATTTTTTGTATATTGTATTGCGTTTCACCTGAGTTCTCTATTTGACATTCTGTGCCGTTTACATGTAGGCCTGCACCACATTTTTGTGCTTTGGACCTCGTTCACATTAACGCCAGCAGCCGTCATACAAACATTCAGACTCGACTTACAGTCTTGTATGGGTCTGCTGAGAGGATTTTGTCCTAGTTTGTTGTTAAAAGATGACAGGAGTACAAGGTTTGCTGGGATACATCATAGCAGTTATGATTTGGTGGGGTTTAAATATGCTATATGGCGTTCCTGATGTAAAATAGTAGAGCAGAACAGGATACAATTTTAATAATCAGTGTCGAACTGACAGGAACATTTCCCATATTTGACTCCCCCATACAACTGGAGCTTTTCGCAACTGTGTTCACGGTTTGGTGCAGGAATTTGTTATCCTCGAAAATCCCCATCCTCCCTGAATACATAAACATCTTAGCTTTTTTGTTTTTTACAGTATGCTTATATTCATACATAATTAGCTTCTTAGATTGTCCACAGATTCTTTAACGGTTTGCGTTTGGAAGCAGAGGCATGATTGTACAGGGTGAACTGTTTTTATTGGCCCTCGAAGTAACCAGTGAAGGAAGATTTTGAGTGTCCACCAGGGGTCCTCAGAATCTACACTTGATTCTAAAGGCCTCGACACAAGGTGGGCAGCAAGCAAGCCGAGTTCAGGCTGTGCTCTAACCAAGCTAGAGGTCAGGGTTGGAGGTGGAAGGTATTAGCTCATAAAGCAGTGGAGGTCAGTTTTTTCACTCCTCTGCGCTGAGCAAGAATAGAACAGCCCACGGGCTCCAGCACGGGAGGAACGTTCCTATTCAAGGCAGAGTATGTAGCAGCCATCGCCCCCTACAGGAGAAAACATTTCACACAAAACTTGCTTAATTAAACTGTCATTTGAAGTGAAATTCTTTCCATAACTTCCCTAACATAACTAATATTTATGGTTTATAAATAGTAAAAATTATAATTTTTCCAAACTTTTGACTGGTACTATAGTATAGTATATATAGGATAGTACTATAGTACCGGTCAAAAGTTTGGAAAAATTACTATTTTTAATGTTTTTGAAAGAAGTATATTGTGCTCATCAAGCCTTCATTTATTTGATAAAATATTACAGAAAAAAACTGTAATATTGTGAAATACTATTATATAAATATAAAATAATGGTTTTCTATTTTAAAATACTTTAAGATATAATTTCTTTCTGTGATGAAAAGGTGAATTTTCAGGATCATTACTCCAGTCTTCAGTGTCACATGATCCTTCAGAAATCATTCTAATATGCTGATTTGATACTCAGTTATTATCAATTTTGAAAACCGTTGTGCTGCTTAATATTTTTTTTGGAACCTGTGATACTTTTTTTTAAAGTTAAAAATAGAAATATTTTCTAACAATATAAATCCTTACTATCATTTTTTAAAATCAATTTAACACATCCTTGCTGAATTCTTCAGCGGTTTGCGTTTGGAAGCAGAGGGGAATTTTTGGGGGGATTTTTTAAAAAAAATCTCTTTAAAAACAAACAACCAAAAAACTACTGACCCCAAACTTTTGAACTGTAGTGTATATTGTTACAAAAGATTTATATTTTAAATAAATGCTGTTCTTTTTTAAAAACTTTTCATTCATAAAAGAATCCTGAAAAAAGTCTCACAGGTCATAAAAAATATTAAGCAGCACTACCGTTTCCAACATTGATAATACATCAGCAAATTTGAATGATTTCTGAAGGATTGTGTGACACTGAAGACTGGAGTAATGGCTTATTTAAATTCAGCTTTACATCACAGAAATAAATTATATTTTAAAGCATATTAAAATTGAATACCATTATTTTAAATTGTGATAATATTTCACATTATTACAGTTTTTCTGTATTTTTGATCAAATAAATGCAGGCTTGATGATCATAAGAGACGCCTTTCGAAAACATAAAAAAAATAATAATGTTTTTAAACTTTTGACCAGTAGTGTATAATTTATAAACAGAATTTCTAGCTGATTCAACAGCTGAGCCAAACAAAATCTATTTTTTATTTTATAAAAAAATATTTTATTTAGGGTTTTGATTCCCCGATATTTACACATTTTCCATGACCTTGGTAACCTTGTGAAGCATCTCAGGGGCAGAGTAAAATATTTATGTGAACACTTTTAAATATTAACGTCTTATTCTAAAGCACAGTGTGCAGACAGGACCAAACCTTAACCAGATGGGGGGCGTCGTGTCTGTTCAGGTGGTATTTGGGGAGCTGGTCTTTGTGAACGATCCAGGGATTTCTCAACACCTGTGCAGCTGTTAGTCTCTGATGAGGGTCTACATGCAACATCTTAGACACCAAGTCCTGTAGAGAACAACAATGAATGATTATTTTTGTCTGGTGGTCCTGTTTTGAAGTGTATATTCAGATGCTCTTCTCAGATGGGCACCTTTGCCTCGAGTGAAACAGAGTTCCAGTATCCGCCAGTGAGAGAAAACTTCCCACTGCCGATTCGAGCCAGGATCTCCTCCGGCGTGTCCTCTGGGCCATTAGCAAATGGCGTAAATCTGAGAAAAAGCTTGGTGTCAATTGAATAGAAACACATTTTGAAAACTATAGTGCTAAGTTTAAATACATACCCAGTTAACATTGTGTACAGTAGGACACCTAAACTCCAGATATCACAGGCAGCGTCATAACCCTGTTTCTTCAGCACCTGGGGACCAAAGTGATGTTCTCCGATCAAGAAACTCACATTTATTTGATAAAATACTATGCCACCTGAAAAACGTACCTCTGGGGCCACAAAGTTGGCAGTATAACATGGCGTCATCAGCAGTCCGTTTTCCGCTCTCAGCTGCTTGGCAAAGCCGAAGTCGCAGATCCTGATGGACTCGGGATTCCCAGATTCATCAACATAAAGGATGTTACTGGGCTTTAGATCCCTGTGAACCACCTGAATATGAAGCTTAAATTAGAACCAAGGAGCTCAAGATTTGCATATGACTTAGGCCCATCAATTTTTGTATTTATAATTAATAGGCATATGATCAGCTAAATAAAAACGAAAGAAAGAAGGAAAACCTGAAACCTCCCTGCAGCAATTATTATTATTAAAAAAATACATATTTTATTAAATGAAATACCTTACTATTGCATCAATACATACTATTGTACTGTAAAATAAAATTAAGATGTAGTATTTAATAATAATAAAATATATGTATATTGTATATTATAATACAATATATAATAATTATTTTGTTAAATGAAATATCTTACTATTGCATCAATACATACTATTGTACTGTAAAATAAATTAAAATGTAGTATTTAATAATAATAAAATATATGTATATTGTATATTATATTATAATACAATATATAATAATTATTATTATTTTATTTTACAGAACAACAGTAAAATTACAATAATAACATTTATGGTTGTCTTCATTTCTTTGTGTTCATTTAAGTGGCTTTTATAAACCTTATAAAATAAAAACAATACTGGTTTGCATCTTGAGAAAACAATTGCACTGTCATTTTAAAATGCATCAGTGCAAGTTGCTTTCAGTTAAAAGAGCTTAAACAGGCATTTTAGTCTGGGACTCGGCTAAAGCCTTGTCTGTACAGTGTGTGCAGAATTATTAGGCACGTTGATTTTCTGATCATATTTTATTCCCAGGCACATTTTGCCAATTCCAAACCATATTAATCTTAATAACTACTATTAATTTTGTATTTAATCATTTATAAGTGATATATAATTGTTCATGAAGGCTGGAAATGAAAAAACGCCTTATATTCAGGTGTGCAGAATTATTAGGCAAGTTTTCTTTTACAGATAAAATAAGCCAAAAAAGAGATTTAACTAAGACTGAAAAGTCAAAAATTATTAAATGCCCATGAATGCAATACTAATGCAATACTAGAGATTGCAGTTAAGGCATGACCATTGGACAGTGAAATGCTCATTTGGTCAGCAGGGTCAGACAAGTATTTGTCTGACCCTGCTAGGGGGAGAAGAAAAGACACATGTTAACAGCAAAAGAATTAAGAATTAAGGAGAAGAATTAATTGTGAAACCATCAGGAACCCGTTAGTCTCCAGCGCCACCATTTTACAGACCTGCAACCTACCTGGAGTCTCCAGAAGAGCTTCCTGATGGTTTCACACTTAATTCTTCACCTTCATTCTTAATTATTTTGCGTATTTTCTTCTCCACCTGTTTTTGTCTGACCCTGCTGACCCAATGAGCATTTCACTGTCCAATGGTCATGCCTCAACTGCCATTTATAGTATTGCATCCTTCTCAAGGGCATTTCATAATTTTGGACTTTTCAGTCTTAGTTAAATCTCTTTTTTGGCTTGTTTTATCTGTAAAAGAAAACATGTTTAATAATTCTGCACACCTGAATTAAAGGCATTTTTCATTTAATTAATATAAATATGGTTTGGAATTGGCAAATTGTGCCTGGGAATAAAAAATTATCCGAAAATCAACGTGCCTAATAATTCTGCACACACTGTAAAACGGGGCATATATTTATATAATTACATGACAAGCGTCACGATGATTTGATGATCACACTAAGCCGTATCACATTCTCACAACCATGCATTGCCAAAATTCATAAAAAAAAGTTATCGGGCAACTGGCGAGTAACACCGTTTTAATGCCAGCTTTTACTCCTATTTAGCCCATTGACCTAGCTAACATGCTAATGGTGTCTGGCAGATGGCGCCGCGAGCTTGTGCAGGGCTGTCAGAAGCAATCCGTGCATGAAATTAATATATTAAAAAGCTTAATATTCGAGTTGATATAGTAATTGTTTAAGGTTATTTCGCGATTTCAATCAGAACACAGTAATCACCTTACCACCCCATGTAAATCCATATAAATACAGAAAAATCACATCCCTGAATTAAATACATTTTTTTAATATCTTTTGTAAAAATGAATATTATCGTTTTATTTATTTATAAAAATAATGATATATATATATATATATATATATATATATATATATATATATATATATATATATATATATATATATACTACACTTAATTATACAAATAATTATATATTACAATTACACACGTAGTGTTTTCATGTTTTACTTTCCATAGACAAAATTATTTTTATACTGTAAAAACTGTTCTTTCCCTTTACACGAACCCTACCCCTAAACCTACCCATCAAAAACAAAACAAAAAAAACATCACTTTATAAGATGTTTTCCTCATGGAGACCAAAAAAAAGTCCCCACAAGAATTTCAGATATTGCCATCTTTGTGGGGACATTTTTTAGTCCCCATGAGGAAAACAGCTCATTTTGTCCCCATAATGAAGTGCTTAATACTAGGATGCCCCTCTTGAGTATCTCTGCATTAGAGCCATTATAAACCAGTATGTGGTAAGACACCAGAGGCACGTCTCACAAAGCGTCATTTGTTTCCCAAGATCACAATCTTAACATACTTGAGCCGGGCTTTAAGTTTCAACATATTGAATTGCGGCACACATTGGTTCTTTCCTATAGTTGGAGTGGTTTTCATACCCCTTGAGTGTGCAGGTACTCCACAGTCTTTGTGATGGTGTACAACACAGCGCTGGCCTCCCGTTCTGAGAAGAACCTCTGTCTGAGGATCTTATCCAGTAATTCCCCTCCCTTTAGCAGTTCTGTCACCAGATACACTGAGCGGCCATCATCGTACACCTGCAAACAGCGACATAGTTATATTAGTTTATCATGGATAACCTCTTCTATTTTATTACTACCTTCACTTTTCATTGAATGCTATTGCAATTTGTTCTGCAAAACATAACAATATGATTAAGGATGTTTATATATGCAACAAAATGAATTTTGTGTTTGAAACCAATCAAGGAACACTTGAATCAGATGCATTTCTAATGTATGGAAACATACTGGAAAAGATAATGGATAACCTGCTCTGAGTAATTTGCAGGAGAGACGGTTAGAGCAGGAACTCATTACACTATTCCCTCATTCCGGAAATGTCAGAGCAGAATCGCTTTCAGGTAAACACATCAATGCTCTTTGAAAAGAACAAGACATTATCTTAATATAATTGCATTCGGCCAATAAGGCAAAGCTCGGAGTCTGCCCCCGCAGACTATTGTTTTCAATCCTGATAGATGAAAATAAAAAGACTGCATCCTTGTTTTTAAACACTCACGTCTTTCAAGGTGATTATATTTGGATGTTGTCCATAGCGTAACAGAATTTCCACCTCATCCGTTGGATCCCGTTTAGCTTTATTGATTATCTAAACATAAAATATATAGAGACATTCATCACAATGTCCAAGAAACACAGTATAAAAAGGGCCAGGCTGTATGAAATTGTTTTGGAAAAGGCCAGAAATGCTTTTAAAGAACAGTTTTAGTAGGGATGGGCTGAAATTAAAATTCTGTCCAATAAGCTCATGATTGTTTAATTTATTAATAATTAATTAACAGAAATTCTAGACTAAATAATTAAAAATAATACTAAAATGTTAATTTACTTATTAATGTCTAAATAATTCAAAAGTAAAACTATAAAACCTAAAACTAACTGCTTTAATTGCAACAATTTTGGCATTATAATGTACAGAATGAAAAATTGATATTCATTTTCAGTTTTGATGAATATTACAAATCAAAACAGTGTTATTAAATTAGTAGTGTTTTTAAATATTAAAAACAACTTCTTAAATGCTAATTTAAAGTATAATTTTACAAAATATTTCTATATTTAAAAACGATATTTAATAACACTGTTAAATTGTCATATTTAGCAAATCTCAAAACCAAATATGAAATATCCCTTTTTCACTCTTCACATTTATACTGGTTTTAGTTTTTGAATCTAAATGTAGGCATATGGGAAATCAACATGCACAATTAAATATCCAATATTGACCAGTACCAGTTTATGTTGCTATCATTTTGCCAAGGTGTTCTGGGCGGTCTATTTGAGATTTACTGCCTTAATGAAAGTGTGTTGGTTTAATATGACTCTCTCCTCACCTTCACGGCATACTCCATGCCTGTGCTTTTCTGTATGCAGCGTCTGCAGATAGAATACGAGCCAACTCCGATATCCTCCTTCACCTCATATGCGTCATTAAACTGTGACACGTTTCTGTGAAGCTGCTACAGAGAGAAAACAACCAGATGTAATGCTGACATAAAATATGACTCATAACTAGACCTTAATCACAATCATTACAGCATATACTATAAGGATACCATATGTGTATACCTGAACTATAGAGCTCATACTGTTCTGCAGAGGTTGAGACTCTTCTTCTGAGCTGATGGCCACAAAACTAAAACCTCTGAAGAGTTGATTGGCATTGGCACTAGGAGGTACACCTGGTGAGTCTGAACAAAAACACAGCGGTTTTGATCTACTCATTAAATACACCATCAAATAATCTGACAGATTTCAAAAGGCCTAGAAGCATTTAATTAAATAGGTTTTTATGTATTTGTCTGAAAGGGGATTAAAGACGGACGGCAAACACAGTCTACCTGATCTAGGGTCAGACACAGTCGGTTATAAGCTGATGTACCTTTGGGAGTTTTTGCTGTAAATTCTGGGTCAAAGTAGAATGTGTCGTCTGGTCTCCCAGAGGCTGGTTTGAAGGGCGGGTGAAGCTCTCTTCTAAATAGTTTCTTAGACAAACAAGGCATGAAAAATCCTTTAAAACCACCACGCATTGATAGTGTCTCACTTCTTCATTGTAAATGCATATTCCTGTAAATACTTACATTCCAGTCAATGGTAGAATAAAACGGGTGTCTCTTTATCTCTTCAACTCCATCTGCACCAGCACCTGCAGACAAGCATAGTCAAGTTAAAATCAAATATGCAGAACTCAATACAGAAATGAGCATCTAGACAGTCTAATACACTACTGTTCATAGTTTGGTTTATTAGTTTTTGAAAGACTTTTAACTTTTAAGGGAACTAAGTCAGCATTTATTGGCTCAAAATACAGTAAAACATTATTATTGTGAAATATTATTAAAATTTAAAATAACTGTTTTCTATTTTAATATATTTTAAAATGAAATTTATTTGTGTGATGTTAAAGCTGAATTTTCAGGATCATTACTCCAGTTTTCAGTGTCACATGTTCCTTCAGAAATCATTCTAATATGCTGATTTGCCACTCAAGAAACATTTATTATTATTATCAATGTTGAAATCAGTTGTGCTGCTTACATTTTTTTGAGGAAACCGGGATAACATTTTTCATGATTCTTTGATGAATAGAAAGTCCAAAATAACAGCACTTATTTGAAACAGAAATACTGTTTGATCAAATTAATGCATTATTTCTGAACAATAGTATTAATTTCTTCAAAAATAAAGTATTCAAAAAAATTTATAAAAAAAAAAAAATCACTGACCCCAAACTTTTCCACCGTAGTGTAAACGAGTGGGCTTACCTAATCTATTGGAAGGGTTTCGTTTGAAAAGACTCCTGAGGAGACTCTGAGCTTCTGAGCTCAGAAACTGAGGCATTCCCAGCTTCGCCCTACAAAAGGAGAGGTCGAAAGTCAAGATAAAGGTCAGAGAGTCAGCACATGCATGGAAAGTTCACATACAATTTGATGCATAAAGAAAGGTCATCCTAATGGACGTTGATCATCCCTTTATGGTATGTGCTGGTCGTCGACCAATCAGATTGAGATACTCTCAATTTAATGTTCTGTCAAAAAAACTAATGCTTTTTTCTACATAGCTTTTACTTTGGATTTTACTAGTCATGCAATTGTAGGCAAATTTGCAGTTAATTTAATTTACATGACGTTGGCCAGTTCTAAGTGGGCAATTTTTTTGTCCAGAATGTGCTGCAATGTGTATTAGATCAAGTCAAATTATGGTAAAATATCTGTCTACACAAGCCTAGAGGTCAACTTACAAAAAGGAGGACAAAGACAAAGTCAGACACTGTCGTATGCACTGATGTCACTTCCACAGCTAACACTTTGTGTATTCATATCAGTGACAATTGTCTGTTCTTATCAGTCCTCAGCAGAAGCCTCAAATGAACACTGTAATTGACAAACCCTCATCTCGCCTTCCCTCTGAAGGTCTGCAGTCAGTCCACTAAAACCACATTACTAGTGTTTATCAAAGCCATCAAACTGTACACAGACCATTGATTAGAATCATCCAGCACAGCAGTGCTAATGTGGCGCGCCGCCTGAGCGTTATTCACCCCTCAGCAGGCTGCTTTATGACGTGACGTGTGTTATGTGCGGTTCCATGTTTACTGATGGTTAAGTGGTTAGTCTTTAGGCTAAACAGCACTGTCAGCTTATCCTCATCGCTTCAGCACTAAGCATCCAGATGTTAGTCAGACCAATTCCGCTGGCTTTTCCCACTCAGACTGGATGACTGTGCTTAGATTATAGTGTTCCACGAGAAGGCGGAAGAATGAGGCCGTCACACTCACTTTAGAATCATAGTCATGGTTTCCTTGCGGTCCTTGCCTTGGAAAGGCAGCGTTCCAGTCAGCATTTCAAACTGAGGAAGGAGAGCAAAACAAGTTACTTTTAAAGTTAATTTATCATTATTGTAATTTCATAATTATATTATAACATCACTTAAATGCTCTTTAAAATAAAATAGTCATTTGTTTCCTCAATAAAGGTTTTATTTTATTTATTGAGATCAGGTTTAATGGGAATGTACAGTATATACAATGCTCAATAATAGACAATAATAAAAACAGGAAGTGGCAATTCCTCACCATGAGTACACCGTAAGACCACCAGTCAGCACTATAAGTGTGTCCTCTTCGGTTCACCACCTCGGGAGCCATGTACTCTACCGTCCCGCAGAAAGAATATGCTTTATTTTCATGATCGATCGACTCCTTACTGAGTCCAAAATCTGAAGACACACACAAACACACTTTCAGTATGGCAACATCAGTGTTGGTATTGTAAACTAAATAACTAAAACTTTCATAATAAAGCTGAAATAAAATAAAATATAAATATTATATGAAAAATTTAAGCCATGTTTTTTAAATAAACAAAAAATAGAAATGTTTCCTTAACAACTACCTGTTGGAGTATTAAAATGACATACTAAATTAAAGCTAAATTGAAATATAAAAAAAAAGCACAAGAAAATTAATAAAGTAAATGAACTGAAAATATATTAAAAACAGCTAATTATAAATATTTATAAATGCTGTTTTAGAATATAAATCATACTAAAATAGCACTGGGCCTAATCTCAGTTTCCAACAATCATTCCACAAAATCGAATTTTCCCCATATTAGTTCTGTGCAGTTCACCTTCTCATATAGTGTGGTTTAGATGGTCATAAACCTCTACAGAGTGAAGGTTAATGCGTTTGTCTGTCCCCCCCATAATGGTGCAGTTTAACGGTATCAACACAAAGCCCTAAATGCTCAAGGTGGCACCATGCTGATGCAGCCATTCCAGCAATCTGAAATTACCTACCTGTCAGCTTTATGTGGCCTTCCTCATCCAAGAGAATGCTGAAATTACAAAGAATCACAGCGTTAAAAAGCCATTTAAAAGAGCATGAACACACTCGCACAAAGGGTCCCCTTACTTTCTATCGCCATTCCCACCCTGCGCCATAAGGACATGGACATCTCTATGTGTCACGGCTACAAGACTACAACCATTATTTTTATAGCTTTATTCGCTCCAGACCTAAAAGTGAATTATGGACGACCTCAAAGACAGCAATGAGGTAGGATTAAAAAAAGGAGAACAAGGGAAGGTGTTTTGATTGACAAATAATGAAAAATAAAAGGACAAATGGAAGTATGGAAAGAAAAAATATACACTACTGTTCAAATGTTTTTCCCCACCCAAAAAGTCTCAAGCTCACCAAGGGCTGCATTTATTGGAAAAGAAATCTGTAAAAATAGTCATATCGTGAAATATTATTACAATTATAAATAACTGTTTTCTATTTTAATATATTTCAAAATGTAAACCTGAATTTTTAACAGCCCATACTCCTGTATTCAGTGTCACATGATCCTTCAGAAATCATTCTTATATGCTGATTTGATTTGCTCAAAAAACATTTCTCATTACTATAAATCTTTCAGACAGTTGTGCTGCTTAATACTTTTGTGGAAACCCTGATACATTTTTTCCAGGATTCTTTGATGAATAGAAAGTTCAAAAGAACAGCATTTATTTGAAATAGGAATATTTTGTAACATTTTTTTTTTTTTTAAATTGCCACAAACACACTTTCTTTACATACTTCCCTCAGACAAAAAGAACAATACAAACACAATACAAGTCTAAACAATGATTAAATGATAACTTAATTTTCCATTAATTGACATATTTCTTTGCACTTTTAAGAAGTCTGGTTTCTGTGTTTTAAAAACTTTAGATTTTTAAACTTTAAATTTAAGAACATTCAGTACTTCTCTGGTTTCAGGTCTCTGTAGATGATGCCTAGACCATGCAGATGATCCAGAGCCAAAGCCAGTTCAGCCAGATAAAACTTCACATCCTCCTCTGTGAACATCACCTGAGGAAAAGAGAAAAGATGTTTTGAATGTCAATTAGACATTCTCCTCCTATCCAAGTGGGCAGTCTTGGCGAAAATAGACTTGGCTATATGAGACTGTGCTTGGGGTAACCATTCACTATTTACCTCTTTTGACAGTCGAGTAAAGAGATCGCCACCTCTTAAAAAGTCCAGAATCAGATAGAGCTTTCCTTCGGTCTGGAATGCTGCAGGAAGAACACAAGAAGAGTGTGAGAAAGAGGGAATGGGTTCATGGTTACCATTGATTGGCTGATGACCTGCACTTACCATAGTGTAGCTTAACAATAAAGGGATGATTAACCTCCACCAGGATGTCCCGCTCCATCTTAGTCCTGACGCGATCTCGTACTGAAAACACGCATAAATAACAACACTCTTGTTTACTTCTATTGAGTTCACTAACTACATTTTCTCTCCCCTCTAACAATGTCCCCCCCAGACCAGAAATCTGGCACAGCAGAATTACGCAGATGGCACCGGATGACTAATTAAATAAAGGAGGGAGAAAAATGCAGCGGAAGAAGACAAGTGAAGCTGAGAGTGTAAGGGGAGGAGAGCATTTTACTCATGTGGATGTAGATGTGTTTATCATCTGGAGTGGCTGTTTTTTGTAGTTGGACCTTTGCACGAACACCGATTTACATTCTTAAACAGCCACAACTGGGAATTAACCAACCAACACGCTGGAAGAAACAGAACTTAAACAGGATATTTTGAAAAGTGTAAACACTTCGGAAGTTTTGTTAGAAACTTAGAAAGTTAATGAGATTTTTGAACTGCCTTTAATATCTTGGCTTTCACACCTGCAAGACTTCCTGTCGAGGGCAAAAACGATTAATTCATACTTACGGAACAGGATTATAGCAAACGGGAACTAAAAGCCTTCCTTCTTGTTTTATTGCCTTTGTTTCAAAGAGTGAAATTTGCCAGCTCATACTTCAAAGTATTCATACTATTCATAGATGATATATGACCCATGTCGATATGTCTATTCAGAGAGCATTGGATGTGTTCAATGATAGAACTTAGAGAAGTTGCAGTGTAAAAGAATTTGCCCTTTGTATCAATATCAAAATGTCCAATGTTAATGGATGATACATATATGTCATATATGTCATATTTTACTATGCAAAAAAATAGCAGAAAAAGCATACATTGACTACAAGTTATTAATATTTCATTGGTTCTCAATTCTTTTGCGTGTTTCATTTCGTTATCACAAATAAAACAATCGATTCCAAGCACAACTATGCAATATGCTTCCCCCTTTTTTTTTACACACTTTTTATAATATTTGAATAAGGAGTGAATTTTCCTAGACCGCACATCACTTTTGGCCACTACAGCATAGCGGATCACCTGCGCAAATGGCCGAGCACCTACGGAAAAATGCGAGATAGTCTCCATTCATTTTATCCAATAATAATTTAAAAAACAATTGAAAATCGGGAAACTCTCTGATTGGTGGATCTCACATCGGGTCCCGATGGATCGTAAATACACACAATTCTACCGTGATATTTAGCATTACAACATAACCTTGTGCTCTCTGTTTTTTGCACAATGATAAATTGCATTTTACAAAATTAACTCCATAATCATCAGGTATGTCAGCGAGATAGCAACATTATGTCATAACTGAAAAACCACATTGGTCGACTTAATACCTTTTAGTGTGGCTTTTTTCAGCACTTTCATTGCGTATAGCTGTCCTGCATCTGGGCCTGTTGTCTTCTTCACCAAAAACACCTGCAACACACAACCAAAATCAAGTCTTCATTAAAACAACAGTAAAAACACTTTAAAACAGGATCTATTTTACTCATCAGATCTTTTTTGAAAACACAATTAGTTCTGTGCTGTTCAGTGACACTGCAACTGTGGTGACCGTGACTAGTTCCACTTTTCCACTAGGCTTTTATCTGTGCTGATTATTTCTCAAAGCACAATGCACACGCACACACACCAAATACTAAAAATATACTCGTATAGGTGGGCGGTATGACCAAAATCTTGTATCACTGTACGAGTTATTTTAAATCACATAAACAATATGCAAACAAAATTGTCACTTTCCCAAAATGTTTTATTCATCACTTAATCTAATGACTTATTTACATTAAAAATCGAACGGATTGCATCCCATTTAATCATTTGAAAATGTTTTGCTATTTATTGGAATGTGATGAATGCATACCAAAAGGTAAAATTATTAATTTATGTTTTTGTGAAAATTTGAAAGTATGGGTTAAACAAAATAATAATTAATTACATGCATTAATTTAGATCATGCTTAAAATATAACACTCAACTTTCTCCGACATGTAACAAAGGGTGTCCCTAACAGTTTTTTTAACGTTATTTACGTACAATACTGAATTTATTAATATTCTGAATTAGCTCTTATTTTTATTATTTTTTAAGTTAAGTTTTAGTAATTTTGCTATGTACTTTTTAAATTTGTATTCATTTTTTATATTTCTATATAGCTTTTTATATATTTTTATTAAAATTTTAGTACTTAAACGGAAATTAGAAATGTTGCCTTGGCAACTAACTGAAACAAGTTTACGTTTTTCCATCTAATATTTACATTTATATTTTATGTCAGCTTTATTTCATTTACAGAAGATGATTTATAATAATTTTAATTAACAAAATCAACACTGGTCCCTGCTCTTCAAAAAGTTTGAAGACCCTTGGTATAAATGGTATAACAGAAACTCCACCTGTTTATATATTTCTACCAACCTATATAATGTAAATAAAATCATACTTCACAGCCCATGACGTACCTTTCCAAAAGAGCCCTGTCCAAGCACCTTACGGAGCTCAAACTGCTGTGGGTCGGCCTTCTCCGAGCCCTCTTTGACAAGATGTGTGATGCTGATCTCTTTAACAGACACTTCTTCCTGGAGAAAAGATGACAACAAGACACAGAGATAATCACGTCAGCGAGAAACATGAAAACTTTGACAATGCCAAAGTGCCAAAGGTAAAACATACAAATAAAAATTCGGACAAGTAAGCCGGAGAAAAGTTGGTCACCAGCCAGACAGAAAACACTCGAATCCAATAATAAACCTGGACATGCAGCATGAAATTAATACATGGATGGAATAAGCGGGAATGTTTGCGAAGCGGTCGCAAACGCATCACTCTCACCCACGCCACGCACATCACAGCAGTGCCCCATGGTGTCCCACGTGTTCCCGAGCCCGACCTGGGGCTCGGCACCCTGCTCCATACTCGAGGGAGGAGGGGTTGAGCCCCGTCAATCCCCCTGCAGCGTGTGCCTGCTGCTGGGCTTCTGATGCTCAGAGAGAGCAAGACCACACTCAGTTGAAAGCTTGTGTGACGGACAGCTTCCCACACGGTTGCCATGACACCGCCCCCAATCCTCCTGCTTCATCACAGTACCGGTGGGCGTGGAGAAGGGTGACTAAAGACACAACGTGCAAGCTCTTCTTTCCTCACCCTCTTCCTCCCACTCTCTCTCTCTCTCTCCATCAATTTCTCTTTGTCTCCCCCTCTAAATCCATCAGCGTTCAATCTCCACATGGTGAGATGATGTCATCCTACGTTGGCGTACCAGCACAGTGTCTTTCATGAAAGTGATGAAAGTTTATGGGCACAGACGGTCCTCAATCCCTCGATATACTGAGACCAAAACAATAACAAAACCTTCACTATGATGCATTCAGATACAGTAGTAGCTTAGACAACGTTTAACTAAAATTTTAAACGCATCACAGCTATATTTGGGGTGCTTGACTGTGCAAAACTCACCATCAGGGTGCTGTGGGTGGGGCTATGTGGTTGCTAAGGTATGCTAGGTGGTTGCTAGAGCCTTCCTACAAGTCTCTATGATATGCTGGTCACAAGATATCATTAGTCTATATTTTCTTATCCATTTAATTGTCCACCAGGCAAATTTTTTTAAATCTGGTAGCTTAGAATCAGTGCTGTTACTGTTAAAACCAAAACTACTAAAACATTTTTTTTGGTATATAAAACATAGCTGAAATAAAATATTAAATAATAAATAAATATTAGATGGAAAAACATAAACTTACCTTAAACAACAAAGAATTAGAAATGTTGCTTTGTCAACTAAATTAAATAAGTCAGTTGAATAAGTGAGGTACTTATTGCTAAAACTTTAAAACTAAAATGTATAAGCTAAGACACATTTATACTGTTAGATAAAAACAGTAAAGCTGTGTCCGAAATCGAATACTTCCCCACTATATAGTATGCGAAAAACAGTACGCGAAAAACAGTACGCCAAAAGAGTAGTATGTCACAATACATAGTATTCAAAAAACAGTAGGCGAAAAGTCCCCGGATTACCTACTACTTCCGTCGAGATTCTGAAATGTGCATTCGATGGACACTTTACTATCCCACGAGGCCACAGGAGGAAATTTATTAATGGAGGTGAAGCGAGGTTATCTACATAATGAGTTATTTGATTATACTTCCAAAAGTCAGGACATTTTCACACAAAATGTATTAAAAATTAACATTTATTGTTGCACACTACTGCATTCTCTTCTCAATTACGATTTTGGAAAAAAGGCTGAGCATTATGCAGCATGTTTGTACTCCATTCCGAACACACCCTAAGATTTTCTACAATCCTTTGTGTAAAGCTCACAAGAGTTATGTAAAGTCCACTTCCACGAAGATTCCCAAATTCCTTCTTCCTCCCATCTCCAGTGTTATCGCTAAAGCGCATGGAACCATAAATACCTCAGAGTCCCACGGAGAGCGATGTGGAAGCGAGGCCAGTGAATCCTCCATCCTGTTCCAGCCCAAATCACTCTGGCATCGTGTCAGCCTGGGATCCCTCAGAGCAGCCAGCATCCTGCCATGAGGCGCCGGATCTCCGTCCAGCCCTGACAGCGTTCCTAACCTTTCTGTCACTTCCTGAAGCCCCGAGGGCAAGTCTATGGTATAATGGTGTCGCCGTCTTAGTCTAGTCCAGTCTGGAGAGTTTGTCTCTAGCATTTAAACTACGTGTTCCCCTGAAACAAGGTCTGTTTAGATAGTCAGATAAAGAATTCAACCAGTTGCACTCCACTTCAGATGCCTTGGTAAGTTCTTGTTGAAAAGCATAGGAAAGGGTGGCAAGGAACTTGGAATCTTCCTTGGAATCATCCAGAAGTCTACAACGCATCAATGCAAGCTCCGTTTTCCTGATATATGACAGAGAAAATCATCGAACCAATCGATGGAGGAAAGGAAAAGCAAAGGGAGGGAGGCAGGATCACCTGCACCATGTTAAGCACATACAAGCATCCAACCGGCAGCACCTCCCCGCCTCCCTCCTCGGCTCTCTCGGAGCATAATTCACACCTCATCTCAATGTCGCCAAGAATGGAAACTGATACTTCAGAATGAGAATGAGTCGCTAACGCTTTAGAGTCCAAATGAAAGTTGACAGAGATACAAAAGGAGCCATTTAAAATCAGAGCCATGTGTACTATAAAGATCAAAGTTATACAAAAAAGTGTTAAAAGGCACAAGGCTTGACTCCAGCATGCTCTAAAGTGTGTTTGTGTCCAGAGCTGTTGTCCAGTGTCTGGATTGTGGTGGAAGTGTTGTGTTCTTGTGGTGGTAATTTAGAGACTGTGATTCAGAGTACAGATGGTGACAATAGAAGATGTGCATTAGTGTTAATTTCGTTTAACAAAATCTATGACAAAAATGTTCGTTGACAACCTTTTTTTCCATGACCAAGATGAGACGATGATGAGGCGACACCAACGCCATTAAACGTTAACTGTCATTATATCAACATGAAATATCATTGACGAAAAAAGACGAGACTAAAATGTAGTTAAAAAATAAGAGTGATTTTGGTCAAGTTTGGTTTTTAATCAAATAAAAGAGAAGACAAAGCATTGTTTTAACAAGCCGCACACAACAGACCAAATATTTATTTCTCAATTGTTTTCTTAACACATATTTATTTATTTAGTTGATAATTTTTTAAATACATCAGTTAAACACATCTCTGAATAGAACCGTTGTCTATTTACAGTAAAAACATTGCAGTCCAGTAAAATATAATAGTCAAAAGACGATAGTATTGTAGTTTGATATGGAAGGCATGATGGTGGTTCTTCACCTTTTAAAGGGGTGATGAACTGAGAAATCAAATTATCGTTGAGCTTTTGACATCTAAGAGGTCATCATATTATAAGAATATCCTGTAAGTTTCAGAACTGAAACCGTCCTTGTTAGTCCAATAAAAGCTTTTATTGACACCAGGCTCAGCAAACGACTCGTTTTTCAAAGTGGGGAACTATGACGACAAAGAGGATAAAACACCACCCCCGCAGAAGAAGATCAACGCCTACTTCAACACGGCCGGTTTAGCCCCGCCCACCGATTCACGCATTACACGCATAGCTAAATAACATAGGCCTACCTCGTGATGACAAACCGGATCGGGCTACCGAGCAATAAACATGCCGTTTACTAAATATTGTGCAGTGCCTGGTTGTGGAAGAAGACAGTCGCTGCATAAGCTTCCTCTGGATTCCAATAGGAATGCATGGTTAAAGTTTATTTTTAATGACGTTCCAGCTGATGTGAGTAAAACATTGTCCGTTTGTTCGCTTCATTTCACTGAAGATTATTTTGTAAACAAGACACAGGTCGAGACTGGATTTGCAAACCGATTAAGATTAAAAAACGGTGCTGTGCCTTCTATACTCGATCCGACAGGAATGGTGCAACACACTTATGTGAGTAAAATCTTTATTTAAAAAATAATAATAATCTGATAGGCTAGTATTGCATTGTTACAGATTGTTTGATATCTAATAATTATGTGTATGTGTCTAATCAGTCACAGAAGAGTCCAACTATGAAGGATGTAGCTTGTCCTCTTGTCTATCTCTTGTAGCAATCATTCTGGTTGCCATTTTACAACATTGGAAGTTTTCAAAACAATTTCCCCCACGTGCACTGACGAGTGAGTTGAAACTCATTATAATATGCAAAACTGTTATCCACTCACAGCAGTGGGCGTTTACTTCCAAGTCTTCAATGCGAGACGCCCATAAAAACCGAGCGTTTTTGAGCTAGGCTCAAAACTAGGGTAAAAAATAGCCTATTACTTATTCATTTTAATGTTTTTGAATGTAAAAACCAAGCAAACGTCATAAATTGACCCTCAGACAACAATATAAAAAAAATTAAAAAGCCAGTTCATGACCCCTTTAATAAATAACCATATGTAAGTCTTGTATGACTTAAACAGCATCTAGTAAAAACCTAGATCATACCTAGATTTGAAATGAGTAAAATTAATTTTCTTCTAATACTAGGACTCTTTTAATGTAACTTATTTCCTTTGCATTTATCCCATTCCATCTGCAACACGTTATTTATGTAGGAGGTTTATTACAGGTCTGAGATCAGAGGGGGAATTTGACATTTTGAAATATTCAAGTTAAAAGCCTCCTTCACACAGATTAAAAATGTGTAAAAACTGCACCTTTTTGTATAATATTTTGAAAAGAAATAAAAACATACAGAGTGGCTGGTGAATTTTTTATGTATAAAGATATAGTTAAATATAAGATATAGATTAATAAATATAAAAGATATAGATTAATAAATATAAAAAAAATTGTATAAGATATAGATTAATAAATATAAAAGATATAGATTAATAAATATAAAAAATTAATTTATATTTAATCTTTTTTTAAATTTTAAATGTATATTTTGGCAATCAAATGGTAACTAATAAAACTTTGATACGGTCCTTGTTTTTAAAATATATATTTAGAAATTTTTAATTTTACAAAATGGCTACAAATTGTATGTAAGAGGAAAAACACCCTCAAACTCAGATTAAAACATTTAAAAAAACAACAACTATACATCATAATAAAGTTTGTTTTGAGTGTCTAATACATGCCTTCCGGAGGTACACGTCAGCTTTGGGGCAAAACAGAAACCCGATCACTGTCCACAGTACAGTAGTAGTACTCACTGTTCTGCTGGGGAATCTTTCAGGCTGTCTCTGAAACAGCCTCCGCAGAGCCTTCAGCCTACGTTGAAGCATGCGGATCACTGCCTCACCAAAAACAAGTGTCCAGGGCTTAGTGGCCGCCATACCGCTATAGTGCCCTGCTTCTACCTCTGGTCTGGAGGAACCCGGTCCAAGTGAGTGAGTGTGTGTGCCAAGATATGCAAGAAGTTGTAAGGAGTGAGAGCCTGGATGACAATCACTGACTCACGGGGGGGGAAAGCCCAGTCCAGAAAGAGGGAGTGTTAAAGCCAAACTGGGAGATTCCCCTCTGCTTACCCCCCCAATCCCTCCAATACAAAGTCTTGGAGATCCCCACACACTTTCACAGCTGACCAGTCACACAGAGACACATACACACACACACACACACACTCAGCCTTGTTTCAGGATGTTGGGCTACAGCTGAGATTAGCAACACCTGTTGTAAAGTCCAGTGGTGCAATACAAGAACTGTCCCCTTTAAACAGAGACCATAGGTGTGCAGAAAACACAGTGAACTTTCAATTAGCTCCACAAACACCTTAAAAAACACAACTGGTTACAAAAGTAATCAATGTTGATAAGCTATTGTGGTTTATGGCCGTTATAATAATACTAAGTATAATATATAATAATCACTGTAGTGTTTGATATATACACACAAACCATAGTAATATAAAACGGATGTATAAACATTTATATCTGCCCTGCCAAAAAAGAAAAGAAAAAATCCCTGCTTGAATTTAAAAAGGCAAATGCTTATGATTGGATCATTATTGCCGTAATTATTATGTTTTTAGCATGTTAAAGAATGTAAAAGAATGGTTGGGAGGGAGCATGTAGATTCATTTTCACACATGAATTGGCTCCTCAAAGTCCAGACCTTAAAGTCTTTCGGATGTGCTGGAGGAGACTTTACAGAGTGTTGGCATTTTGCATTGTCAACACAAGATCTTGACCAAAAATTGATGCACCTCTTGAAGGAAGTAAATGTTGTAATGTTATTTCCATCAAGAGATGCATAAACGTTTGGTCAAGATCTTGTGTTATTCATGTGTGAAAATGATTCTTTATGCTCCCTCCTACCATTCTTTCACAATTTGAGCCTGATAAATCTTGACACTGTCATCCTGGAATATGGCCATGATGTGTCTTCCTAAATGGTTGTTTAAGAAATGAAAAGCTATACACTCCATCAAGTAGGGTTAGAAGAACTGTGGCCAAACATTTAACATGCTAGAACCATAATAATCACTGCAATAATGATCTAATCATAGACTCTTAAGTATTTGCCTATTTAAAGCCAAGCAGCGATTTTTTTTTGGGCCGGGCAGTGTATATATTTGGTTGAAATATTTTGTAGTTACATTGTAATGAGTATTTTCCAATGGCAAGTTTGGTACATTTTGGAACCAAAAGAAAATTGACTAAATATTGTCTGGATAATCAGCCTGACTGATACAAAAAGAAAATTTCCTTTACACCATTGGTTACCAGGACATTACAGAGGGACAAAACCAGCTTATGGGGATCTCCAAAGAGGAACATACAATCCACTCAAACTCTATTTTCCACCTCTCCATGCTCGTAGATCCTGTCAGCTGCACGTATGGAATTCTGAGAGTCAGTTTCACTAAAGCCGCTTGCGCAACGCAATTAACAGCTCGGCTGGCCTGGCTTTGAGGACCTTGAAGTCAGAAAGGCAAACTCCATGCTCCATAAACAGGACGCAACACTCACCATTTTCCACTCGGATGACACAAGCTCACCCAACAGCTCTGAAAAGAGTACATTATCATGGTACGAGAAGAGTTTCCTATTACGATAAGTCAGGTGCCAACAAACAGAAGCAGACCGTGGCAATCTCGGTCCGATTTGAACTGTGCTCTGGGTTTGGGTTTTGCGTGAGTGTGAGCGCAATGGGTTATGCAACTCAATGGAGTAGGTTTCTGACCTCAGAGAGCAGCTGTGAAATCTTTGAGGATCCAGTTTCTCACATTGTACTGATGAATCTCAAGGTCAGTCGTAGTGAATGGCACAAGTGAGAGTTTGACGCTCCATTCTAGAACACGAGATGAAACATCTTAAAACTCAAAAGATGTCAGAGGGAGGTGCACCGTGGGGACTCAGAGAAGACTAAATATAAGATATAAAATATAAGCACACCTAACGTTAACTTAATGTTAAATTAAAAAATATGCTTTTTATGCTGACATATTGAGCTGTGGTGCTCATGTGGGTGACAGAAGTTTGAATAAAACTTGCAACATTTCCTGATTCCTTTTGCCTTCATTAATTTCTCATTCTTATTTTTATTTTTAATAAAAATGGCAAAAGGCTGTAAAAAATAAAATAAAAAAGTTTTTAAAATAAAGATTAACATGCATTAATATATATTAAGATTTAATATAATTAAGAAAAAGTATTTCCTTCTAGTGCATCAACAAATTCATTCAATAACATATCCAATATCAATCTATATTCTTAAGAAAAATGAAGTGTGTGCATTTTTTAAGAGACTAAAAAAGATTTTCTACATGAAGCAAATGGAATGGAGATGGAGGCATAATTTATTCATACATTTCCGAGAGGGGGACAGGAAGATCAATAGAGCTAATCAATTATAAGTGAGCTAGTGTCCTCGACATGGTCCAACTCATAGCTTTGGCCCACAGCACTGAACATTCTGTAATATTTCAACTGACAGAAACACTTACGAGCTGAATGGCTAATCCAAAAAGATGTCTGAAGATAACTAGGCTAAGGACCCACAAAAATCAAAGCATGTATTCTGGGTTTCTGCGGTTGTTAAAGGTCAGAGGTTTGAATTGAGCCATGACAAGTCAAAAACAAAAAACTGATTATCTGGTTTCCAGGATCCTCTGGGTGGTTTACAAGTCACAATAAAACCGACTGTGTTCAAACTGGGTAATATTATTTTAAATGTTTCCTTTGTGCTTAGTGTGCAACTCAATCTCAACTTCCTGACAATTTCTGCATTCCCTGTGAACTCGAAATGCCCGGAGAGCAAAGAAGACATAAAAGAGATAAAAAAGGACAAAAAGAAAGAAACAAAAAAAGAAATGAAGGCTCTGTCCTCCTAGAATTCAAAATGTCAGTCTGATTCATCTGATTTTGACAGATGTCAGAAAGAACAGACACACAACACCAAACATACAGTCAGCATTGAACGAAACATGTCAAACACGCATCTGATTTCTGAAGGATCATGTGACACTGAAGACTGGAGTAATGGCTGCTAAAAATTCAGCTTTGCCATTACAGGAATAAATTACATTTTTAAATATGTATTCAAATAGAAAACAATTATTTTACATTAAAACAGTAATATTGTGAAATATTATTACACTGTATTTTTGCCCCAATCTTATGAACAGTAGTGTACTGTATACTAATACATTTTTATTTGATACAACATTTAAAGGGTTAGTTCACCCAAAAATGAAAATGATGTTATTAATGACTCACTCTCATGTCGCTCCAAGCCCGTAAGACCTCCGTTCATCTTCAGAACACAGTTTAAGATATTTTAGATTTAGTCCGAGAGCTTTCTGTCCCTCCATTGAAAATGTATGAACGGTATACTGTCCTTGTCCAGAAAGGCAATAAAGACATCATCAAAGTAGTCCATGTGACATCAGTGGGTTAGTTAGAATATTTTGAAGCATCGGAAATACATTTTGGTCCAAAAATAACAAAAACTACGACTTTATTCAGCATTGTATTGTCTTCCGGTTCTGTTGGGGATCCGCGTTCACGAGTCCGCAGTGACGCTGACGACGTAAGACGCTGCTGACGTGTATCTGGTGCGTCCGTGTATTTGGGTTCAAATAAATATGGCTGGGCAAAAAAATGCAAGTGTTCCTCTATGTGGAAATCCTTAGACATGTTTGTGAAGATTGTTTTGTTTCCAGCGTGCGTCTCCCTCAGACTGTAAACGAAGCTCGGGCGCACCAGACACACGTCAGCAGCGTCTTACGTCAGCAGCGTCACTGAACGCGGATCCCCAACAGAACCGGAAGAGAATACAATGCTGAATAAAGTCGTAGTTTTTGTTATTTTTGGACCAAAATGTATTTCCGATGCTTCAAAACATTCTAACTAACCCACTGATGTCACATGGACTACTTTGATGATGTCTTTATTGCCTTTCTGGACAAGGACAGTATATCGTTCATACATTTTCAATGGAGGGACAGAAAGCTCTCGGACTAAATCTAAAATATCTTAAACTGTGTTCTGAAGATGAACGGAGGTCTTACGGGCTTGGAGTGACATGAGGGTGAGTCATTAATGACATCATTTTCATTTTTGGGTGAACTAACCCAACATTACTTTAAAGTAATGTTAAAAGTAAATTACTTTTTTGATGCATTTTTTGATGCAAATTTGAAGCAGATTCATATTAAATATACATTAAATAAACTGTTTGAATGTATTATGGCTATAAGTATTAAATGTAATAATTCATTTAAATTAAACATATTAATTTAATTAAATTTTCTTTAGTTTTTAAGGTGAAATACAAGCCGGTTGTGTCCTCGAAAGGTTTCATTTAAGCCACATTGTGCAACATACAAACACTCAAAACCTCGTCTCAAAACACAAACACACATGTCCTCCCTACTAGTGAAAATAAAATATGCTAAAATTGTTTGTGCTAAGTATACTATAAATACATTTACATATGTATGTGCTTAATAAAAATATCCTGCAATTGTACATTTGGTATACTAAACTGGTATACTTAAAGTCTGCTAAATTGGAACAACTACTTTTTTTACTTAATGCACTTTAACTGTGCGGAAGTAGTGCTGATGTCCAACTAAAGATATATACAGAATAATACAGAAATCATAAAATCATTATTAATAGTGATATATTAAAACACATTTTTGGCGTAATGTTGAGAAATGTGCAATGTGCAATAAAGAACTACTCCAAACAAAGTTTCATTATAATTTTATATTACTTAGTCTTAAGTAATACGAATATAAATATGTTAATGGATTTGAAGTATACTTAGTATGAAATAAATGTATTTTAAATAGATTTTGGTATAGGTTTTATTTACTAGGGCTGGTCTGAATAAAGTCATTGACAATGTCCCTATTAATTTTGCTTCTCTGGGGCCTTTTTCTGTTGCCAAGTCTACTAATTGCGAAGTTCAGACCATGCCGAACTCTCAGTCTCTAGGGCACAAAGCCATTGCTCATTAGAGAAAAACGCAACAAAAGAAAACAAGCACAGCAACACAAAATCCAAAATAGAACCACGAAAAAGTGTGGCCAATGATAAAACAGAGCAAAGCCGAGGGAGATTCCTAAACATTTCATGCCATAGACTCCAAAAGCATTCTTCTGAAAAATGAATGTTTCAGCCTTTTGATGTGGTTCTTCCTGCTCAGAGCACCAATGAGCAAAGAATCCCCCACAAAGACTCCAACTACATTGTTCCATCTACACAATACATCCTTAGTACATCATCAGTTTCCTCCTTTATGCCCTCTTCCCTTAGAGTCTCTCCCTTAAAAATAAGCTAACGGTTTATATAACCTTTAGAAAGCATATGTGAGCTGCATATCTGCACATGCTGCAATATTCGCAGAAATACTACAACTTTTACCTTAATCCCGCTAATATTTCAAACGGACAATACCGAAGGGCTCCTACCCGCGCGTTTCTCTGCCTGATCCGCAGGGGAAACATTTTCAGCATGATCCTGTTCGCATGTCAGTCACTCCACGCTGTGGACGGATAAACCAAGACCCTTGGCCAGCGTGGCAGGAGTGGTCACTTAGGCGGTCTGACTGTGGTGGGATCATACATGCATACAAAAGACAAGCTAAAGGAAACGCCTGCCCAGGAAAGGCCTACAGCTGCAGGTCAGCACTGAGATTAGAGCATGTCCTGCCCTGGTTTCCTAGGCAACACTTGCACAGGAAGAAGCACATGTGTCCAAATAGAGCATCAATAATACATCAGCCTTGAACATACATGCTCATACACTCAAGTGGGGGCTGTATACGAGTGTGTATACTCTATATATGCAAAAAGAGTCTCAGTTTCCTGTCGCTGGGTCTGACAAACATCCTCCACATGATAATGGCAGTCCCTAAAATCCATGTTTTGAACAAGATTATGTGTGGTGCCCAAAAACAAAAAGATACAGTTAAAATGTCAAAGAGCATTTAAAATGAGTGAGACATTGAAAGAAAGTTGAATAGTTTGTGAAGGATCATGTGACACTGAAGACTGGAGTAATGATGCTGAAAATAAAGCTTTGCATCACAGTAATAAGTTACATTTTAATATATATATATATATATATATATATATATATATATACATATATATATTTAAAAAGAAAATAGTTATTTTATATATTAATAATATTTTACAATATTTCTGTTTTTATCACATAAATTAAGCCTTGGTGAGCATAGGAGACTTCTTTTAATAATATTTAAAAAACACTCCCAAACAGTAGTGTAATATATTATTACACTACTAAAATATTTTAAACATTTTAAGTTAAAATGCCTTATTTTAAATAGCAGATCTCTTCCAGCTGATATTGAGACTACGTCAGATCATCCTGGGCTGAACCAGGTCACGTGGCGCCGGATCAAGTTCAAAGTTGTGTATTATTTTTTCATCTGCTTCACCCTACTTCCTGTGCTGAATGACAGAGCAGGAACCCTCCCGTCGGCCCCCTGTTCTTGGAAAGCTCTCAGGAAGTTAGACACCCTGACGAGGGCATTACATCACCTTCAGATCCTGACCTCAGATGTAAAATCCTCCTCTCACACGTGGAACCACGCCAAGACTGCCTCCCAACACGCCTTCAGTTCAGATGTGGAAAAACATCATCCTCGTCTCCTTTTCTCAGAGGGAAATGTGACATCAACTCTACTGTTTCTCAGAGTTAGAGAATGATAAACAGCACAGAGTGCCAAACTGAAAGGTTTAGTGCTCCAAAGACAAAATAATGTAAGAACAGGGTCCAAAATGTATTTTTTTCTAAACCTGCCAATGGTGGCTGAATTGAGAAAAATTCACCAGCAATGAATATATCTTACTGGCCAATAAACTACATTCTGCAATATTTTTATATAAAAAAAGTTATATATACATTTATATACATACAATAAATACAATAATAATAAAAATAACTGATTAAAGAAATATTTATTTGATTTATACATATAAATAAATAAATAAATATATATATGTAAATGTATTCCTGTGATGGCAAAGCTGAATTTTTCATAGCCTTACTTGCCTTTGACACTCCTAATGAACTTCCACATACCATGTCCTTCATACAGCGCAATGGACAGCACTTACTCATCCTGACAGCACAGACTGCAGTGCACACTGCAGAAGATAGCAGCATTTTCTCAGCGATTCTCTTCTGCTGCTTCTCAGACGTGTCCGTCTTATCAAAACACTGGAGTTATTCACAATTATTGTCTTTGTGGCACTGGGCCACTGATCTATAGGAGATGGAGGGCGTTTTAACTGCAGAGTGAGTGCTGGTAAAGGGGACATTTGCACTAAAGCCAACAGAGACAAGATTAATGGATCCCTCTCTCTAGATCTCAATAACATTTCAACAACCACCACACAATCTCTCTAGTAAAACAGCTTCTCTTCCTCTGCCTTCAATTTCCTCTCTGGCTGCCACTTCACTTTCCTTGTTTTTTTCACATTCCTCTGTCATGTGTTCATCTTGGCAGTGCAAACCAGGGCTTAATGATAAGAATGGCCCAGTGGATCAAAGTCAATGTCAGAGAGTTTTAGAACACTTGACAAAGCTATCATTGGCCTTTTGAAATAGTACCTAGCATTCTGGCTATCTTACATTTGTTTGATTACATACATGTAATGTGATCTAGATAGCGGAGTAAACAAGATGTTTGCACAATATGCCATCATTTTTTACATTAGAGTTGTCCAACTATTGCTACAATAAAAAAAATATATATATTATAATATGAGATCATTTCTTTTTACCTGATGCATACAGATGTGTTATATTATGCGTTTAAATGTTTGGGGTAAGATTTCAGCCTTTGAAAGAAGTCTCAAATTCAGTAAAAACCGAAATGTAGGAAATATTATCACTATTTACAATAACCGTTTTCTATTTTAATTTATTTTTTTAATCGATTTATTCCTGTGATAGCAAAACTGAATTTTCAGCAGCCATTACATCTTCAGTGTCACATGATCCCTCAGACATTATTCTAATATGCTGATTTGCTGCTCAAGAAACATTTCATATTATTATCAATGCTGAAAACGGTTGTGCTCCTTAATAGTTTTGATGAAAGTATGATATTTTGTTTTCAGGATTCTTTGATGAATCGAAACCTCTATTTTAAATGTCTTTACCAATCAATTTATTGTATTCCCACAGCATTATTAATTTCTCCCCCCCCCCCCCCAAAAAATCTTAGTGACCCCAAAGTTTTGACCAGTAGTGTATATTATGTATGTATGTATGTATGTATGTATGTATGTATGTATGTATGTATGCATGTATGTATGCATGTATGTATGTATGTATGTATGTATGTGTATATATATATATATATATATATATATATAAAATTATATCTTTCCCTTCACACATAAATATTTGTTACTAAAAATGTATACAGCCAAGCGGCAAAGGTAAGGCAAATCATTGTTGGTGATTGGGGTCGAGCAGGACGAGTCCGAGGGACGTGAGAGAACTGCGCGAGGCTGGTGGCGTGAGTGATAATGAACGTCACCGGCGGCCACGCAACGTTCTCTCACGTCCTTTGGCCTCGTCCTACTCACCACAGTGACCATAGGGCAGATCATGACCTGAGATACATAAGATCTTCCTGGTCCTGACCGAACCCCCTCCCCAATTGTAAGGTTCTGAGTCTGCCGTGATAATGAGAGCCTGTCCTTAAATCTACAATATGTAATTTTTTTCGCCACTCTTCACACACACACCCTCAATAGGGTCGCTAACCTCTTACAATAACAAAGGCGTAGGTTTATGACACATAGCGGAATTATGGAACTTGTCGTCATGCTGATGGATCTAATAATGTTTATGGATGAGTGAATACATTGATGTTTTTAACATGACTGGTATGAAGCAGGGCGCGATTGCTAATGAGAGACAGATATCAGCGCCACACGCGAGTCCCGCGGATATAAAGGAATAAAGACATTTCATTCTACCGAACTACAGGCAAGTGCAAAACTTGTGAGGTAACGCAGCGCTGTTTCACTTGGTCTAGACTATCACACTAAACACTGAGTGTGTTGAAAGTTATTCTATGTGTTAGTTGGTCTATATGAGACTAGAAGTAAGCTAGATCAACATTACAATAACATACTGATCATATTCTAACATTTCATCATGTTGAGCTATATAACTTTGATTAGTTTTATGTACATTTGCTCACCGGTCTAATAAAGTACATGCAAGAGTGGCGTCTCTGTCAAGTCCAAGTTTGTCACAGACGTGGAGCTCTCGCCATCTCGAAAACGCCACGCTGATATTGATCCTCGTTTTAGTTCTCCTTTTGTCCCAAAGTCTGCTTGCCATGGTCCATAATATTTGAACGAACAACAACAGCGTGAGCCATGGTTACTATGCGAACGGAAACCAGGGATAACGCAGATATTACGACAAGTGAACATGGACCAGCCATTATTTAAAACTTGAATTTCTCTGAAATTAAAAATCTTTGGGAACTTTTGGGATATTGTAAGTACACAACTGCAGGACATATATCACACTGTGCAAGTGATTTTTGTACATTTTATTATTTTATTTTAACATATTGTAGCTTTAAGGAATGAAGATGAAGTCAACTCTCGCACACTTATTCAGCCCGGAACAAAGAGCAGAGTTTAACACAGATTCCGAGGGTCTTGAATCTCTGCACACGCCACTTCTCTGACACACACCCACTCTTGCTCTCTCACACATACAAAGTGCCGTCACACCGCTTTTGTGTCCATGTTATGTGGGACGTTAGAGGAAAGAGCTTCACAATGAGAGATCCACAGGAAACCTTCAGTAAGAATTAATGGCATTACCCAGCATAACCTCTCTCTCTCTCTGTGTGTGTGTGTGTGTGTGTGTGTGTGTGTGTGTGTGTGTGTGTGTGTGTGTGTGTGTGTGTGTGTGTGTGTGCTGTGCGCATGTAACACACATAGATCCACAGACCGGGTGAACAGGCAGAGAGGGCCATCACTCCCAGCAAGCTCTATTGATCCTCGAGCGTTAGAGGACTGTAAGTCACCAGCTGTGACCCATCACGATGCCGCTGTAATGGAGGATGGGGTGGAAAGGGATTGTGACTGAATCATCGCCTGGTCACGCCATCAGCATCATGTGTAAACGGGTCTTAATAGATCCGTCAGTTAACAGGACCATGTTGTTAATCAATTCAAAGGGTATTATGGGTATTGTATACCAATTGTTGCAGGATCATGGCCTATTACTGAAAATGGATGGACTGATTTAGGTGGGAAACAGGAAGAAACACAGCAATGGAATAAAATGGAAACCTGAAAAAAAACCACAGGTTTACATAAATATCTTAATGTGAAAGTGTTTAAATAAATTATATAATTTCAAGAATTTAAATGGATTTAAGGGAATAATGAAAAGGGGGGGGGGGGGGGGGCATTTAAAGAAATGAGCAAAATAGCAAAAAGTCAAGTAGTTCGCATGATATGTCAAGTGAAATCGTTTGTCCAGCCATCTTAAAAAGTAAAGCTGTGGTCACATTTACAGTTGCTCTGCGAAAGGAATTTAGTTTAAGGCCAAAACATTTGCCCACACGGATTTCACATTGGGTTCAATTTTGTCATGCAAATTCCCCACACTGACCAATAGAATGCTGCTTGGTTTGAAAATGACAAAGCATCATTATATTTCTGACAGAGGATAATATAATTTCTGCCGGCAAAATTTTGCAGAAATTTCGTGACCACGCCTTAAAGTGTTAAAAGTAATCCATATGAATCGAATGGTTTAAATCAAAGTCTTCTGAAGAGACACAATTGCTTAATATAACTAACACATTTAATTTAGGCTTTTATTCACATATAAAAATTGCTCAGTGAACGTATTTTGAGCACTCAAATCTGGTAAACAAAAGCTCAAGATCCAATGAAGTTCATTCTCGTGTGTCACGCCAGCACATTTGAGCTTCAGCAAAAACCAATAATGTTTGTTCCCATGCGTCAAGCAACTAGATGAGCTTCTCTTTATAATATTTGAGTGTTATATGCATGTTTGTTGATTAATGTTTATGTGGATAAAAGCCTAAATTAAATCTGTTCAACAAATAAAGCGATCTTATCTCTTCAGAAGACTTGGATTTAACTGCTCGATTCATATTCTACAACCTCTTTATGAACGTTTGGAACCATCACAAGTTTTGGGTCAATAGACATTTAATGGAAGGAAATAAATCTCTCAGATTTTGTATCAAAGATGAATAAGAGTTTTTAAGGGTTTTTGTGTGAACTAACCCTTTAATAACACTTCTCTGCAACTGCATGAGGTATCATTCAAGTCTGTTTAGTACAATATTCCAAGCCCCAACGTTAACTACAAGTAATAGTGGTCCTTGCTAATAACTAAATCTGCAGCAAATTAAAATGCTCTGAGTCATTTTTAAGCTGCGGTTGTTATTTAACTACAGTCAGGCAAGTTCTGTGAATCAGGTGTGCAGGGCCATGTTGGAAGAGTGAGTCAGAGTAGATAAAAGACAGCATGATGTATCGGCACTCTCTTACACAAATGAATGCAGAAGAGAGAGAGAGAGAGAGAGAGAGAGAGAGAGAGAGAGAGAGAGAGAGAGAGAGAGAGAGAGAGAGAGACAGAGAGAGAGAGAGAGAGAGAGAGAGAGAGAACGAGAGAGAGAACGAGAGAGAGAGAGAACGAGAGAGAGAGAGAACGAGAGAGAGAGAGAGAGAGAGAGAGAGAGAGAGAGATAGAGAGGTAAAAAGAGGCAAGAGTGGGTGTCCGCAAAGCGAGAAAAAGTCAGTCCAGATGGCCAGAGAAGATTAAATACCATCTGCCAGATAGATCTGGAGACATAGCCAAACATTAGCACAAACAAGCGACACACCACACACACCCCGCACATAGACATGGATGATGCTGGACACATACAGTACATCAGTGTCAGGGTCTGATCACGGCACCTGGGAACGACGGAAAGTCATAGTTACCCGATATGGGGATAGTTGCAAAGACTGTGAGCAAGCGTTTCAACTCATTTTTAATTATGGGAGAAAAAAATAATAATTGTCTCCTCTTCTCTGATGGAGTTGCATTGGTCATCATAACTGTGTGCGCACATAATCCCAGGTCACTCCAGGGAAATAGGTGTACACATTGGATTAAAAAGTCTATTTAAAAAGTCTACTACTACTACTTTTCTTAATCACTTTGGAAGTCTGTCTGCTAAATGCTTTACATCTATATTTAAATGAATTACCTTAACATGAGCTATGTTTATTCACCAGGGGGAGCCAGTGAGCTGCTAATTGGAGTGATTCACTGTTTTGCTTCTGTGTTTTGGGAATGAATTTAAATGAGATCCCGTTTATAAACTCCCAAATGGCTTCCAGATTAAGTTAAATGGCTGATTGCAAACTAAATATAAAAAGCACATTTTCACTCCTTCCTTCCTGTTTTATTAGCCGTTCTGAGAAAGAGAGCTGCTTTAAGCCCATTTAACAGAGCACATGACTAATGCATTCACACACTCTCCAACTCATTAACTCTTATTATGCTACTGAAATACTGTTTACCATCATACGCCCCATTAAACACAGGAATCGGAACATACATGTTGAACACAAATACGCAAAGACAAAAAAATAACAACAACTACAGCAGTCTACTAAATAGACAAGAAAGAAAAAATACAGCCATATTGATTTATACAGCTGTCCTTTACATGTGAACTCTTCTATCTGACAAAGACACACTGGTAGATCATTTAAATTTCCACAAAAAAAAAATTTATATTTAGCTTACATAAATGCATTTATAATATTTTTTACTTTAGTTTTACTAAGTTTTTTGCTTAATTTATGGTCATAAGCATATTCCCTTCCACAATTTCTAATTACCATAATGGTAAAAACTGTAAATTACTGTAACTCCCTGTCCCAACCAGAAGACGCGATGTCGGGACGCGATAAAAGGGATCTTTTCCATGTTAATTTGAGTTTTTGTCCTAACCAACAATAATAGCGATACACGTTGATCGACAGGGAATTCCATTTTAGAAATTGTTTCCATTTTTGCAATGTTGTGGCTGGAACAACAACTTAATCAGTACCTGACATTATCATTGTCGTACTTTGTATGTTATCATTTTGCATGACCTTTAAAGCCATACTGAAAGTGTTACGAACGCAGTAGCTTGCAGAGAGACTCCGCCCACACGCTCTTCTGATTGGCTGTGTTTTTTGATCGATTGTGTCAAGTCTGGTGTAGACAAACAAATTGCTTGTCGCTGGAATGTCATCACATCGAATCTGATTAGGACACGGTGTAATGTATGAAAAATATATTATTTAAAATATTTAGAGAGAAACGGTGCTTCCCATTTTTTTTTTTTTTTTGATTATGTAAAATACTTTGACTTTGATGTGTTTTCATGACATTCTCCAATACAAGGCCAAACACAAGTGTGCAGACAAAAGGAGCGAAGAAAGAAACAGTGTGCATTTAACCTACGTCTATCGCAACATTTGCAAAGGAGCAGCTTTCAGACACACTATTCGTTTAAGTGCGTGCTTATGTGTGGGGACATTCAGGGGGAAAAGCAAATACTCTAGAGAATTTTTTTGATGGACCAGCTTTCTTAGCAAACAAGATCCATAGGTCCATCTGCCCTGCATTTAAAAATCAATGATTCTCAGCACAAGCTAGGGAGGAAGACGGAGGAGTGTTTTAGTGGGAGAGGAGACCTAAAAAGTCTTCGTCGTTTCCTGTATGAGGTCAGACTGCATGATGTCATAATGGACTCGTTACATGCGTGTTATGGAAACTCATTAATGGCCTCTGAGTGTAGGAAGAATCCTTCCTGAACTAGTACAACCATTACGGCTTGAACAGAAACGCTCCCACAAACAAAAACAATGAGTACTTTGTTGTCTAGGTTGGTATCTTTTCAGCTGGGACACAGGAATTCTGGGCCCAACACAATGAGTACGGTACAGTGTACAGTCACTCAGTTTGACTGTAAAACTGTGTCCATGTAACAAGCTGGATTTCCAGCTTCTCCAACATGCTTACGGCAATCAAAGGACAAATCAATACAACTGCCTTCTATGGGGAACACATGATCAATAGCTATCATTTAGGACCAGCTCCCCTTACAGATACACATGTACATGGAGGGACATTCAGTCCACCTTCTTAGAAGAGCCACTTCTCTATGCTGCAGAGAAAGCTCCTTGAGAAATGTCAAGTGCTACAAAACACTGAACAGATAAAAAAAATAAGAAGATCAAAGCCCATGAGGGGACACGTCATGAAAAGATGAGAAGGACACGGATTAAAAAAGGTAGAAAGAGTTTGAGAAACAGACAGCTTGAGAAGACCGAAAAGAGAGAGAGATATAAGAAGAGTGTAGAAGCAGGGGGAGGCATGACACTCACTTGACATGATAGATTTTCATCTTCTCCTGTCGAGTCTTCCAAGACATGATGGGGCTCCGTCTGTCATGTGAGAGAAATGTGAATATGGAAAATCAGTGTCTCACGAACCATAGCGAGTAGAAAATAAAATATGCATAATGTGTTAAATGTCTGAACTGCACCGAACACCGTAGCGCAAAGTCAGACCTTTCACTAACAGCATAATGCTTGGTCCACATTGCTGCTTATTCTGGCTAACTGTCAACTTAGACAGGAAGAGACCACCTGACCAGCACAAAACAACCAAAGTTCTGTATTTTTATTTTTATGGCCAGATAATACCATAATAAACAATCTTCATGAACTTTAGGTCAGATTTTCTGTTTGTCCAAAAGTAATAAGCTCTGATTATTTCATTAAATAACTCAAAACTATATATATATATATCCTCAGATAAAAAAAAAATATATATATATACACACATATACACACATACACACACACACACACACATATATATATATATATATATATACACACATATATATATACATATATATATATATACATATATATATATACATATATATATATATATATATATATATATATATATATATATATATATATATATATATATTTATATATATATATATATATTCATTGCTATAATATAATAGATTTTTTATAGCAATTTTCATGTGGTCAATACCCATAAACAGGCAATATTAAAATGTTATACTATTTATTATTTTGTCTAAATAAATTACAAATAAAACACTAAAATCAGACTTTTTGAATGCAGACTTTAAAAGTGAACTTAGGCATTAAAACATTATAATGTTTAGTATGTTACATAACAGTGTTATTAAATTATCAGCGTTTTTAAAGATTAACTTTGATTAAGTGTTAGATGACTATGAAAGCCTATTTCCGCAACATAAGAAATAAATCATGTTTTGGTAAATCATAATTATGAAATACTAATTCATAATTATGAAATTAAGTCTAAATTATGGCATAAAAAGTTTAAATTATCAAAGTCTAAATTATGATAAAAACGTCCTAATTATGATACAAGTCACTTTTTAACGTCATATTTATGTCAATGTTTTATCTCATAATTCTGAAATTTTAAGTCATAATTTGTTTTATCTCATAATGACTTAGTATATCACAATTTCAACTTCTATGTTATAATTATGACATACTAAAGCATGATTGAAATGGGCTTATACTGGGACTTATACACGGCAATACTGATCGAAAAGTAAAAATAGTTTAAATGAGCATGAAAAATTAAATATCCAATATCAACTGTTACTGATAAATCGAAACATCTTTAATATCAGTCAAATTACAAATGCACCATTAGTGCATTTGTAACTGACAAACTTTAGTTGTCAGTTGACCTGACAAACTTTATCAAATAGCCATATCATCATCCAGGTACCTGAAAATTATTTTGTTTCCCAACACTCCCGGATGTTGTGCTGCGGTCAGATATCTGATTGAGGCTTGTGAATTTAACAAGTGCTTTCTTTTCATGAAATATGAATCATCAGACAGTCATCGAACTGATTGTGGGTGGTCTGTAGGCAGTCCGTCTGAGACTGAGACTACATTGAACAATCGCAGTGTGGATCAGTTTCTAAGAGCGATACAAAGCCTTGATTACTACAGCAGACACACACTTGTGCCAATATGAACGTCTGTTCCTCTGCACCAAATGATAGTGGAGGAACGTCTCGTTAGACTACATGCTGTCATTGACTGTTTAGGGTTAATTAGTCAGGGTGGCGCCTCAGACGGGCCGATCTGTCACCGAGAGGGTGAAACTGAGGGATGCCGTCATCATCTGCTGGCTGGAAGGGAACAGTGTGTTACCTGCCACTCTTTTCTCTTTCTCTTTTACAAAGCCATCACGGCAGATTTACGGCAGACTATTACATGTGGATCAATGGGGTTGTAGTTGTAATTTCTGAAATTGTGTCATTCCAGAGTAGATGACAGAGAAGGCTGGATTGAGTTTTTCTAATAAACCTGCAGTAATTTGCATGCATGAATTCATGCAAACCCTTATCTTTTGCAAATCGTCTTTAAAAAAACAGTCAGGGGTATTGAATTCTCAGGAAATCTGCAGCAATGAAACTGATCAAACTCAGTATGAGAGAGTAAACGGTCATGGTAAAGCGATGTGGGTTCCTGAGTACATAAATGTTTACTTTGTTATCCTTGGAATCCTTCCAATGTATCTTTAGCCACACAAATTCTGTCTAAAATTCATAAGATTTAAAATTTGTCCTCCATCATTTGATACATTCCATTCTAGTCTATTCTAGGCCTATATAGTAATGGGTTTAAAAAAAATAAAAATAATAAGTTATGACAACATATGTTGTTACATTGCTTTAACTCAAAATAAGTAAACTTTTATTTTATAAAAGTACTCATTTTTTAAAGTCAGTTTAATGTGATTTAAGTTGTAATTACTTAAATATCCAAGTTGATTATACTTAAATGCAGATTAAAAGATCAAAAAGGATTAAAAGATAGTTTACATAAATTATAGAAACATAAAATGAAGAAATGCCCCTAAAAATCAATTCCAAGGTGGAAATATTGCCCCTGAAAGGATTAGTTCACCCTCATGTCTTTAAAATAGTCCATGTGGTGAATTAACCCTTTAAAGGGACAGTTCACCCAACAATACAAAAAGATCAAAAATAAAAAATAAATACAACATGATAAGGCAATATTAGGCAGAAAAAACAGTCAACAAACATTGTAATTTTGCTCAACATCTTTTGTGCTCCACAAATGAAAAAATTTAATAACATGAGGGCAAGCAAAGTATGTCATAGTTTTCATTTTCATGTTTGGGTTAGGTAGAATTTCTCTTTAGAATTATCTGGAAAATCTTAAAAATCGTATGTTTTTTTTTTTTTCATCTGCCTCATCTCATGACTACAACATGCATGATAACAACTATCAATGTTGGTTACATGATGTAACTAGTTACATGTAACAGAGTTAAGTAATTTAATTGCAAAAGTAATGTAACTGTAATCTGTTATTACGGAGAAAAGATGTGTAATTAGATTTACTTACGAGTTACTTACGAAAATGTTAACGATTACAAAGGGGGTTACATCTGAATATTTTCTATAAAAAGCTAGGATATGTTGAATAATATTAATTTGTTGCTTTGCCTGTTTTTGATGTTCACGATGGCTGCTGCCATTAAGAGGCCATTTAGTAAAGCGATGCTATTCTGATACTTTTGATCGGTTCTCTTGTTTGAATTTGCAGCTCACCACATTTGAATATTGCATCAATCCACATTGCAGCTGAAAGCTTTAGGCCTAGGCTACAACCTGTCTGAGAGTTGCTACCATGGCGAGTGATAAAAACGCGTTCTGGTGCTGGAAATCTAAAAAAAAAAATTTATCCAGAAATTAGAAAAAGTTTGCAAATATAACAATTCAGTGCAAAATATGTTTACCAACTATTAAAATGCTATTGACATCGAAGGTTTCAATGTTGAACCTGAGGAAATATCCGCAGGTATGAAACTTAGCCTACAGTTAACTGTAAGCAGTCATTAAATAAAGTACAAAAAGGTATTGCCTACTCCCGATAAACTGTTTTATTTTCTATTTGGGTTTATGTAAATGCTTTATTTTTTAAGATTAACAGTTTTTTTTCTTCGAGGTATTGTTTGATGTCAGTGTTTCCTGTCATTGCTATGCAAAGATTTGATTTCAAAAACAGTATCATAGCTATTAAACTATTTCTTGTTATGATTTTAAATCTGTATTAAACCCCAGAACGATCTCAAAGTAAAAAGAGGTGCTAAAGTCTGATTATGTGATGGCTGTGCTTTAAAATTAAATTACAGTATAATTTTAATTCAAGTGATGAAGGATTTTGAAAGTTTGACAGTAATCAGTGTTGAGTAGGCAGGCTACTACTGTAAGGTTAACCCTGCCTGGTTTAAATGTTTGAAAATGATAGAGATAGAAATTTAGAAAAATAATCAAATGTAATCAGTTACATTACTTTAAGTAATTGAAATAGGTATACTACCTATTACATTTGAAACAGGGGAACTTGTAATCTGTAACCTATTACATTTCCAAAGTGACCTTCCCAACACTGCAACTAATAAATATACACACACACACACACACACACACACACACAGGTTAACTAAACTGATTACATTTCTCAGTGACAAAGCAAAGATTCCCACAGATGAACCGATTCATCATCATCACTCCACCGGCATGAATCAGACTTGGATTCATGATCATTACGTCGTCTCATTCATAAAACTTAAGTCTATATTAACAAAACACAGTGAACAAGGTGAACTCATATGCTATTTACAAATTAACTAACTTACAAGTCAAAAAAAGGGGGATAAATGCAAAGGGCCTTTGGCAAACGGATCGTTTAAAAAGCAATACGCACAGACATTACACGGGTCATACTCTATAACCGCTAATCCTGCAACATCGGATAAAGATCTGGAACAGGTTGTACAACAACGGCACAGAGAAACGGCCTCAAAAAAGAAAGAAAAGAAAAAAACAGAAGTAATGTTTTTATAACTAACATGTCAGTGATATAAACCTTCATGAGCGTTGGAGACTTACCTCACTCGCCGCACTGCCGATTGCCATCTTTCGCCATGGGTCAACTAGTTGTGCCAGGGGCATCTTCACTTTTTGGAGGTACCCTTGTTTTATGAATCAGATTCAAAAGAACAATTCTGAGCTACTTTGAAGAGATTATGACTGTTTGTTTCCACGCTCTTGACACTGATAGAGAAAGCTGCGAATTCGTTACTTGCGTAACGTATCCAAAAGCGCCGCCACCTTTTCCTCCACTCACTTCTGTCAGTCAGTGCAGCGTTTCCATAGAAATAGAATGACCGTGCCCTGCCTAATCTCGCGCCAGTCGCCCTCTCTCTCTCGCTCTCTTCGCTTTCCCGTTTGACAGAAAAAAACACGTTTACGCGCTATATTCACTTCCGCTTATTACAGTAAAACGCATTTGATTGGCTGATATGCTTGTCAATCAAAATAGAGGGGCGGGGCTAAATCTGTGCTGCTCGTCGTATACGGACAGGTGAGAGTGCAGTGCATTTGATGCCCCAACCTGTGATCCGAGTAAACACGTATTTATATAATAATTACATTTATTTAATTTCATACTTTTACTCTATGGAAGGTAGTAAATTAGTACGGTCACTCAGATATATGATCTATAAAATTTATAGATGTAGGCATTGAGGCTGGTATCAATCCCATGGATCATGTGATCACGGCATATAGGGCTCATGGTTACACCTACACCAGAGGTGTCTCTGTGAAAGAGATCATGGCAGAGCTCACAGGTGGGGACGTCCTGCATAAAACTGCATAAAACTGCAAATTTATCATCAGTTTAATATTTATTTCTAATATTTATTCCAATGGACAATATATATATATATATATATATATATATATATATATATATATATATATATATATATATATATATATATATATATATAGGCCTATTGCTTATATTAAAATCCACAATGGACACAATTTCTTTAAAAAGTGTTGCTCGTCAGTGTGATTCATCATCAGTCATCATAATCTTTTGATGACATCATATGACACTGTAATGTACGTAAGAATGTACCTCCAATAAATTGGCATCTACTGTACATTGTCAGTGATTTGACACTTTATTCACGTAAGTGGAGAGTGCGACACCTGCTGGGTGAGTCTATTATGATTCAGTGACACAAATACTGACGCAAATATAAGTCAAGTTATTACATATTTGGTTCAGTGAGGTCTTCCTCACTTAGTTGTCACTCTTGTGATCCTCAGCAGTTAAAAAAGAGTGAAGACAATGGGTGCATCTCAATTAACTCGTTAGCTTCCTAGGTCGTGAACCATAAATTGTGTACATGAATTCGGGCACTGGTAAGGAAAGGACAGTAAGGACCCTGGCTCGCTACACATTGGGACACTGATGACTCTATTTACAGCGACATGGCAACGTCCTCTTTGTACAGCATCACTACTGTGTCTTTTATGAACAACTGCAGAAATTAATTTTTTTTTACATATATGTGCAAAATTCCAGCCATAAATACTTTATAAATGTTAGCTAGATTATGTTCATTACCTGTCTGGTGATGTATGTTTATGCTGACATTTAATTAAATAAGGGTTTGTATAATTCTTTTTTTTTATCACATGTGTAGTGAGTTGCCTCATATGATTTATGTTTCTCGCTTTTGAACTTCCATTAAGGGAACATAGTGAGCATCAATGCTCCCTGGTTTTCATAGTGCGTTGTGGGAATTTTTAGGGCATGATTATTTCAGTGCACTGGAAGGATTTTGCGACTGAGACAGCCCCATAAAATATTCCCTGACTGGTGAACTAAGC
The DNA here is from genome assembly GCF_051911475.1 of Siphateles boraxobius. NCBI lineage: Eukaryota > Metazoa > Chordata > Actinopteri > Cypriniformes > Leuciscidae > Siphateles > Siphateles boraxobius. Next base: position 20,811,651 of record NW_027508876.1, read on the forward strand.
TGATTGAGATGCACACAATAAGTGAACCAGTTTTTTAATGAATTAATGTACTATATTTTTTGTTTCAATAATATTTATTCTTTAATATTTTATATTTTGAGAGGATTTAATGGTACAAAACTAAATTATGCACCATTTATTTCTATATAAAAATCAATTATTACAGTTTAAGTAAATAAGTCAGATTGTTGCTATATAATTCGAGATTATTACTTTTATTAGGTTTTGCATTTGGAATTTGGATATATATTTAGACATTATCAGAGACCCCATAACATTTTTCGGTATTTTCTCATGTTCCTTATTTCCTATTAATTTCCTATAATGTTCCTTTTTTGACTCAGAAGTATTCATGTATTCATATAGTAAATGTCACAAAAGTCACAATGTTTGGCACCATTAGATTACATTTTTAAAAATAAAAAACATAAATCAAAGGATTAAGTTCTGTTCATCTCTAGAAAAAATAAAGAGTGCAATAGACAGACAAAAAAAATGAATAATGTAAAAATGAAGTACCTTGATCTCCTCCACCCTAGCCATGTTGCTACTAATCATGCGGTCCTTCAGCATAGAGATGGGGTCACTCGTACTGCGAACTTCCTGGATCTCGTCACGTGTGCGATAACTAAGGGCAGAAAAGCACTGATTGAGGGTACAGCGAATAGTGCGCTCACTGAAATAATGTGCAAAATAGTCAAAACTAAGGAAAAAATGAGATTATGGAGGTTAGAAGATGAGGACATGGTTTTAAACACAACGAGGAAGGATGAGCGCCTGCCAAGGGGGAAAAGGTTGAAGGTCAACCTGACCCCAGGATCGTTCATGTTGTGGCCATGGTAACGATATGTTTGGAGCTCCATTAGTATGGGACCCTAGAGAGCACAGGCCAAACATTTTCCCACCAGTAGCAAACTAGCCCTTGCTTAAATCTATAATCTATCTTAAATCTTATATCTATAATCCTTGACTTGTTGAAGGGATAGTTTACCCAAAAATGAAAATTAGCCTATGATTTACTCACCCTCAAGCCATCCTAGTTGTGTATGACTTTCTTCTTTCAGACGAATACAATCGGAGTTATATTAATAAACAGCCTGGCGCTTTCGAGCTTCATAATGGCAGTGAATTGCAACCATCAGTATGAAGCTCAAAAAAGTGCATCCATCCATCATGATTGAACTCCACATGCCTCCGGGGAGTTAATAAAGGTTAATAAAATATTCATATTTAACACGTTAAAAAGTAAAATTCTTGCTTCCGGCCAAATGGCCACGCAATCTACTTGCGTATAAAGCGCGACTTTCGCAACTTGTGACACTGGAAGTAGCATAGTGCGTCAAGGCGTAGCGTAAATATCAGCAGTACGTCGCATTACTCTTCAGAGGGCCTTTATTAACCCCCCGGAGCCGTGTGGAGTTCAATCATGATGGATGGATGCACTTTTTTGAGCTTCATACTGATGGATGCAATTCACTGCCATTATGAAGCTCGAAAGTGTCAGGGTGTTTATTAACATAACTCGGATTGTATTCGTCTGAAAGAAGAAAGTCATATACAACTAGGATGGCTTGAGGGTGAGTAAATCATGGGCTAATTTTCATTTTAAAGTGAACTACTCCTTTAAGTTAGTAAAATATGTCATTTTTTCTGTTACCTTTCCAGATCTGCATTAATCAGCTGCAAACCTGGTTGCTTCTCTCACAATAAGAACATCCATACCATCCACCTGGAGAAAACAAAGAAAAGGGCTTATTTGCACACATGTTCCTTTTATGTACATCTTTAAAAAATTGCAGGCACTGGTTAATATAGTAACATGGTGAGGCATCTAGAAAATAAAAGAAGACAGTCACCCTCAGGCCAGGAATGTAGTCTCCTCTCTTGTAATAGTCTGTACTGGCTGAGGCCCGTTCCACTGATGTCCCCATTCCATATTTATTATTCTCACAGATGAAAATGCAGGGGAGTTTCCACAAAGCTATGATGTTAAATGACTCAAAGATCTGCCTCGATAAGGGGACAAATCAGATAAAGCGTTATTTTGCAACAGCAGACCGCACACAAACGTGAGCGCATGCATGGAGGAAGTTGCTCTCACCTGATTAGCAGCTCCGTCCCCATACAGAGTAACGCAAACCTCGTTTTTACCCTGATACCGGCATGCCAAGGCCACACCTGTCCCAAGAGGAACCTTCCAAAGTGAGATTTAGATTAAGAAATGCTTGATGTAATATTGTAGTAAGATATGATGCGTGCATCTCACCTGGGCACCAACAATACCATTCCCACCATAGAAATTCTTGGCATACATGTGCATAGAGCCGCCCTTCCCTTTGGCAACACCACTCCTTCGGCCTGAAAATAGATTGTGAACATGTTCAGATTCGGGCTGGTTATTACACGTTCCTTGATTTGATTCCAATTCACAAGCTCTTAATTCGATTTGAGTCAGTTGGGTATTTTCCCATTTCAGTCAATTTTACTCGTGTAAGAAATTCACTAAATTATGAAAATCTTTCATTTCAACTGCTATTTACTCTATCAAAACACTACTTCAAAAGTTTGGAGTCAGTATGTTTTTTAATGTTTTTGAAAGAAGTGTCTTATGCTCATTGCTCACCAAGGCTATATTTATATGATCAAAAATACATTAAAGACAATATTGTTGTGAAATTATTAACTGTTCTCATTTAATATGTCTTCAAATGTCAATTATTCCTGTGATGGCAAAGCTGAATTTTCAGCACCCATTACTTCAGTTTCACATGATCCTGAATCGAGTTATTGTTGTATATACAGTATGCACATCGCATTAAATTGGAAAAACTGTATTTTACTCAGCACTGCAGGATTTCTATTTTAAAGGGATTGTTCATCCAAAAATGAAAACTTCTTTCTTCTGTTGAACTAAAAGTAAGAAATTTTGAAGAATGTTGATAACCAGAAAGTTAAAGGTAGCCAATGACATCAATAGTAGAAAAAAAAATACTATGGAGCCAACATTCTTTGAAACATCTTCTTTTGTGTTCAATAGAAGAAAGAAACTCATACATATTTGGAACAACTTGAGGGGAAGTAAATGATGACATACTTTCAATATTTGGGTGAACTATTCCTTTAATGCAGTTTTATGCAGGACGTCCCCACCTGTGAGCTCTGCCATGATCTCTTTCACAGAGACACCTCTGGTGTAGGTGTAACCATGAGCCCTATATGCCGTGATCACATGATCCATGGGATTGATACCAGCCTCAATGCCTACAGCACAGGCTTCCTGAGAGGTAACGAGAAGACAAATCATTTGACATTGACTGTGTTATGTGTGTAAACAGCTGTTATAGACTACAAGGTATTCAGTTTTGGATTACCTGGCCATCATACAGGTGACAAAAGCCTCGTATGATCTTTTGCTTGTAGAGCTGATCTGCCTTCAGCTCCATGCGTCTCATGGTCTGCATAGTGCGGTAGTACCTGAGTCCATCCTCTCTGGTGAGCACCGTCTGCACCGAAGGGCCTTCGTCCAAGCGATGAAGGTCACACCTCTAAAATTGAACCATGTTCTACTTTTTTCTTGAATGAACAAAGTTTTCTGTGCATGCTTTAAGCTAATATGAGAACTTTACCTTGATGTCAAAGCTGGCCTGAGATGTGAAGTCTGCAAAAGAACGTGCTGATACCACCATTCTGGAGCCCTGGAGAAGAGTAATACAACTATGAAAAAGCATTTTAAAACAGAGATACTGGAAAAATGCATTTAAATTGATAAGAATCATCATGTGAGATATTGAAGACCATTCGAAACTGTGAAACACTAATGTACCAAATATAAACACACTACTGTTCAAAAGTTTGAGGTCAGTAAGAGCTTTTTTCAAAGAAATTTATATTTTTATTCAGCAAGGATGCATTAAATTGATCAAAAGTGTCAGTAAAGAATTTTACATTGTTAAAAAAATTCAAAGAAATGCTGTTCTTTCAGTACTGTTATTCATCAAATATTCCACAAAAATCTTTCTTGAGCTGCAAATCAGCATTTTAGGATGATTTCTGAAGGATCATATGACACTGAGGACTGATGCTGAAAATACAGCTTTGACATCACAGGAATAATGTACAATTTTAAAATACAGTTATTTTAAATTGTAATAATATTTGACTATATTAGCCCACTAGTTTTAGTTGATCAAATAAATGCAGCTTTGGTGAGCATAAGTGACATGTTTTAAAAACATAAAAAAATCTTGCAGAACCTAATTGAACCTAAACTTTTGAACAGTAGTGTTACAGTTGGTCAACAATATAATAACACAGACATTCCATAACGTGTATATGTAGTCTTTGAAATTACTCAAGATTAAAAGTAAACAAAACATTTTAGATCTGGCATGAATTATTATAATCCAACTGATTGAAGACAAATACACTTTTTCTAAATGAAAAAAAATGATATGATTTATCATATTTTTATGATAAAAAATAGAGGGACCAAACCAGCGAAGACTCTTCCTTTTACAGTAATCAGATACAATCAGTTCAGTGTCCATTTAATTTACAGTAAGCATGAATTTATATTTACTGAACACCATCTACAAGGTCGATGAGACTATGAGATCTAGTTTAGCCTCTTGTAAATCTTTTAATGCCCCTAAGCTAAACAGAGCTTGAACCTTTCAATGCCTCTGTCTCTTTAATAGCAAAAAGATAACCAAACAGATAATTATGATACCTACATTTATTTTGGCACCGCCCTTGAATGCGTTTGCAGTTACTGTCTGCATGTTCTGCATGCTCCAAACCCCAGGCTGAGTGAGCAGGAGTGTTTCAGGAGGATCAACACCACACAGTGAGCTGAAGCCAGACACACACACACACACACACACACACACACACACACACACACACACACACACACACACACACACACACACACACACACACACACACACACACACACACACACACACACACACACACACACACACACACACACACACTAGCTCAGTATGGCTGAGGATTTGACTACACTCTGTTTCAAGAATTAAAGTTCAACTTAACTTTGCACAGCAACAGCAACAATAAAGTTGAAAAATAATTGATAAAAAATTTAAATAATAAATATTAATTTAATATAACGATATTAAGTCATATTAAGCATATTTGTAATAATATGATGGACACAGCAAATCTTTGTGGGGTTCCCTAAGGCAAAACATTAAAAAAAATTAAGGCTCATTTTTATGTTAGCTCAAAATCAAAGAATAATCAAATAGATAGATATATAGATAGATAGATAGATAGATAGATAGATAGATAGATAGATAGATAGATAGATAGATAGATAGATAGATAGATAGATAGATAGATAGATAGATAGATAGATAGATAGATAGATAGATAGATAGATAGATAGCCTATATTTCTTATAAGAGTTATAAGCAGTAACAGGACTTTTATTTTGAAGACTTGTAAAGCTCGTAATTTACGGGCATGTTATTTTCGTGAAATAGAATAGTGTCACCAAGCGGTAAAGAATAGTTATAGCAGAATGTTGTCTTTTCATGGGGGATATTTTTATTTCTCAGTCTCACCCACCTCACTTAAAATGTATAGAAATGTATAGAAATCTTTATTATTGTGTAAAATATTTGTAATGATTAAAATAATGAACAACATTTACAGAGTATAACTGGTTAAATTACAATTAAAGAGGTTTTAATATTGTTATTTCTTACTCTAATTGATTTATTTTTGCTTTAACGGTTATACAAAACATTAAATTGTCATATAAAGTGATCAATGTATGAAGTCACGTATACAATGAATAAAAGGTTTTAATGTAGGCCATTTGGAATTTCTGCATAATATTAATAATTTTAAATATGCACTTTTAAATTGTTATGTCCCATGGCCATTGAAATATAAAATGATATACCTCCAAGCAGTTATAAAACTATATTTTGAGAGAAATTATCTGTTAGTTGAACACATTTTGCATGTATAAGTGTTTTTGAACTGTATACATTTTTCCCTCTCTGTGTACAGATTTTGTTTTATTATTGGTACATTATGGGTACATTAGGATACACATAAAATAATAGATTAAAAAAGTTTTATTTTTAATTTTTATTTTTTACAAATATTAACACATTTCAAAGCTTTCCTTTTTTCCCAAAAATATTATTTTTAGGTATTGTGAAACTTGTAAAATGTAAAATGTGTATATCCCTATGAAAAGACATGCCATAAGTGAAATAATAATTGTGTAAAATGTAGAGATCACTTTCACATTATATCACCATCTGTAGTCTTAATTCTACCGAATAAAAGATGGGTAATATTTTGTACTGTATGAAAATGAAGGCGCATGTCTCCTCTTTGACGTCAGCGGCGGAAGGTCAGCGCTCAAACGGAAGTGAGAGTCAGAGCCCATCCGCCATTGTGGAGCAGAGCAGGGGTAATATTCTCTCCAGACGTTATCACAGTGTGTGAGTGTTTCAGAATTTCTAAAACACACCACACAGCCGACAAGCTCCCCCAACCATTTGACATTCGCCGTCACTACCGCCCGAGAGGACCGCTGTCGACCGTTTGAGACCGGGCGAGGAGATCAACGCCTCAGGAATACGCTGTGATTATAGGGCAACCCGGAGAGAGGAAAAATAACGCGAACCCGCAGCGGTGGCAGGAGAGACCGTGGACAGTCATAACAGCAATCAGTTCGGGCTTCCGGAGGATGTCTGCGACAACTGTCGATCAGGTACGCGAGACGGACGCGCTTCCATCTATACTATAGAACTATATAAACATGATGGTGCTGCTCAGCTAGCTAGTGGCTGTGTTTCAAACCATAGCGAGTTGCCTACATAGACAGCATTTTTGGGTTTCATTGGCGCGCTTTGAACGAATGAACGCTCCAAAACAAACGAACGCACAGGAAGCTAACTTACTTAATTCGGTAAAAGAAAAAGCCAACATCAATCATAGTCAAGTCGCTTCTACACAAACTGAGAGCCCTATTTGATAGCTGTTCCTGCTAGGCCAAATTATTGTATGTGTTTTGTTCCTGATTAACTGGTGTTCATGTTTTTTTCTCTCTTTGTCACTGTCCGCACACCTTCAACCCAAAACCAGAGACCTAAAGGACAAGGAAACAAAGGTAAGTGATGCAAAGACTCGTTTTCTTCAGGAATGTCCAAAGGGACCCTAAAATGAGCCTGTCACAAACTTTGTTTCTTTTTTCTATGGAACAGAATATTATCCGCATCCACAGTCACCATTCACTTTCGTTATATTCTTTTCCTTGCAATGAAAGAGCTTGTGAATGTCATTCAGCCAAAGAAAGTCATATGATCATGTGGATGATGAAATGTCCCTTTAAGGGTGTTTAGTTTACTGATGTGTTTCTCACTGTCTTGCTTGTGTGGATTTATAAATAGTCACTCCTTCTGTGAATCATATTTTATGTAGTAGACCGGTCTTAATGTTAATCTTTCTCTCTTTGTGATTTTGTAGTCCTGACAAGCAAGCAATTTACTGCATTTAAAATTTAGAGATTTTTAGATAATCACTTCAAAATTTAATTTACTTGTTTACATTTGCTGTCTCATTATTTCATATCAACGTCATGGTGTATTGAAGTAAAATTAACTGACACAAAAATTTTTGATATAATTTTTAGTGCAAAACGGTTCGATGCATCAGAAGGATGCTGTAAACGATGATGACTTTGACAATTATCTGAGCAGCCAGACAAATCAGGTGAGTTTCTGTCATTATTTTGTCATATTAGTTGTCTGTACTCTGAAAATATTATTAGTCATTTTTTCCCTTCCTTTTTCAGTGTTACATTACATGAAACTACAGTTTATCTTTGTACAAATGTCTAAAAAAAATCTGTAACAAATCTGAGCTCTTTCATATTTTTTATTTTGTTGTTGATGCCTATAAATTTGTTATATGTTGCAGTTCAAAAGTTTGGGGATGGGAAGATTTTTTAAGTGATTCTGAAAGAAGTCTCTAATGCGCACCAAGGTTGCATTTATTTGAACACAAATACAGTATAAGATGTATAAAAATAGAAATCTTTGAATTGTAATAATATTTTACAATAATACTATTTTTAATGTTATTTATTGCTGTCATGGAAAAGCTACATTTTCAGCATCATTACTCCAGTCTTCAGTGTCACACGATCCTCCAAAAACATTCTGAGTTGTTGCTCAAGAAACATTTCTTATCTATTTTGAAATCAGAAAAGCATTTATTTGAAATAGAAATCTGTTGTAACGTTACAAATGCATTTATTGTCACTTTTGAAATATTTGTGTCCTTGCTGAATAAAAGTATTTGTCTCTTTAAACAACAACTTTTGAACGGTAGTGTGTTTATCACACTTTTTTTCTCCTATTATGTTTTTATAAAATTAGTTTACACCCATTTGTTCGTTACATAATCATTACTGACTTATCTTGAATTACACCCTACAGAGTAATAGCTACCAACAAATGTCCGATCCCTACATGCCCAGCTATTATGCTCCCTCTATCGGATTCCCTTACTCCTTGGGAGAGGCTGCATGGTCCACCGGAGGAGACCCGCCTATGCCGTACCTGACCACATATGGACAGATGAGCAATGGTGAGCATCACTTCATTCCCGATGGAGTCTTCAGCCAGCCTGGTGCTTTAGGGAACACGCCCCCTTTTCTCAGCCAACACGGATTTAACTTCTTTCCTGGAAATGCAGACTTTTCCACCTGGGGCACCAGTGGTTCTCAGGGACAGTCTACACAGAGCTCAGCGTATAGCAGCAGTTACGGATATCCCCCGAGCTCTTTGGGCCGGGCCATTGCTGATGGACAGGCTGGATTCGGCAGTGACACGCAACTTAGTAAAGTTCCAGGGCTCAGTAGTATCGATCAGGGAATGGCCGGGCTCAAGCTTGGCTCCGACATGTCAGCCGTCACGAAAACGGTCGGGTCTCCTTTAGGAGGGACACCGGGTATGAGTAGCATGGCTGCCAACAGCATGCCGCCTGTCAGCTCCTCCGTGCCAAAACCCACGTCATGGGCGGCCATCGCGAGAAAACCCGCAAAACCACAGCCCAAGCTGAAGCCAAAGCCCAACATGGGTTTGGGAAGCGGCCCAACGATCCCCCCTCCGCCGATAAAGCATAACATGAACATTGGTACCTGGGAGGACAAAGGCTCCATCACCAAACCCCCTCTTGCGCAACAGATGCTTCCCCCTCAGCCGTTGGTGCAGCAGCAACTCATGGCCCAACCTCAACCCATGATGCAGAGTCCATTGCCTCCTCAACCCCATCACCAGCAGCTGCATCTACAATCTCCTCAGCACCCTCACCAGCTGCCTCCAGGTCCTCCCCACCCTCACCATCACTCGCAGCCAGGTCCTCCACAGCCCCTGCACCCATCTCAGGTGCAGAATCCCCCACCCCAAAATCGCTGGGTGGCCCCTCGGAACCGAGGAACCACGTTTAACCAGAACTGCGGCATGGAGAACTTTGGCCTTGGGACGGGAGTCCCCATGAGCTCGTCACCTTCTTCCGGCGAGGTTCACCCAGTGCTGGAGAAGCTCAAGGCCCTCAACAATTACAACCCCAAAGACTTTGACTGGAACTTGAAAAATGGACGGGTCTTCATCATCAAGAGCTACTCTGAGGACGATATCCACCGCTCCATCAAGTACTCTATCTGGTGCAGCACAGAGCACGGAAACAAGCGCTTGGACGGTGCCTACCGCTCGCTCGGTGCCAAAGGTCCACTGTACCTGCTCTTTAGTGTCAATGGCAGCGGACACTTCTGCGGTGTGGCTGAGATGAAGTCGACCGTGGACTATAACGCCTATGCCGGCGTCTGGTCCCAGGATAAGTGGAAGGGCAAGTTTGAGGTAAAATGGATCTTTGTTAAGGACGTGCCCAATAACCAACTGAGGCACATTCGCTTAGAGAACAATGACAACAAGCCTGTCACCAACTCCAGGGACACTCAAGAAGTGCCCCTAGAGAAGGCAAAGCAAGTGCTTAAAATTATTGCAACTTTCAAGCATACCACCTCAATCTTTGACGATTTTGCACATTACGAAAAGCGGCAGGAGGAAGAGGAAGCAATGCGAAGGGTAAGCGCAGCTTTCTGCCACTCTTCACAATAGCAGAAGGCAAGCACTGCACCTTTAGATCTCGTAATCATTATTATGTTTTAGTGCTGTCAGCATGTCCATCTATTTCCAAAAGTAGTTTTTTTAATAGCAACTCGTATCTAAGCCAGATTAGTCTTTCTGTTTCTCTTTCTACTGGCTATTTCTGAAAAAACAAGACAAAAACAGTGCAGTCAGTCATAATTAGAAATGAAATGTCTGATCTGGTAACTCGGTACATAATTACTGGAGGTTATGTAAAATGTTGTTTGTGTTTTATTGCTCAACATGGCTTGCTCATAACCCATTTCCCCTATATTTCAATTAACCAAACTGCTAAAGTCTCAGCATATACTAGGTATTGTGAAATAATGGTCTTAAAAAAACAACAACTAAGAAGTCTCTGCCCATCTATTGACAAAAAGGCTGGTGTCGAGCTGTGACGCCAATCAGTATCTCTGCTCAAACAGCAGGCAGATGTCCCATTAATAGATTTGACTTACATCATTTCCTGCCTAACCAACACAAATAATTGATGTCTGTGCCCATTACCTTGGCACCAGCTGCATTTTATCCTTGTATGTGAGTTATGAACACAGCATTTAGATCAGATTTCACACTATTTTGGGGGTTTATCAGGTCAGACCCTTAAGGATGAATGTCTTGCATTTGAACCAATGGAGTCATTTAGTATAGAGCTTAAATTTGTTTGGAAGTTGTTGGAAAATGTTTGGCACTAGGTTTAAAACCTATATGACTCATTGGCATGACTTTGTGCTACTGTGGTCATGTAATCACTTCAAAGTTTTGGGAGTGACTCCCAAACATATATGGTAATAACAATAGCAACGTTTTACCATCACATGCCTGTAAAGAAAAAAACATGAAAACCAGCAGTCTAACTTTATTTTTATTTTTTAGATATTTTGACCAAAGCTACCAGAAATGTTTGAATTGTCTGGCAATTGTTAATAAACTCCCGCTGAACAGAGTTCTGTGATTTATGCATGTTAAGCTGCTGCTTTTTTCTGTAAATAACCAAATATTGAACTGACTGAATTTAGCTGCTACATGCATATGGTCTGTATGCAGAGCTGCAACTCTATTGGCCTTATTAGTTGTATTCAGCTGATTGAGTATGTGTCACTTACACAATATATTGTGCATCTTTACATTAGCCACTACAGGATTGTTAGTAAAGAACATAAATGGAAAAATTGCAATCAAAATGGCTTAATCAAGGTGTCTTGCTGCACTTTGACTAATTAAGCTTCTTTTCTTGAGAGATTATCAAAACCTCATATTTAGTTTTTCTCCAAACCTAATTTTCTGTCTGTTTCATTGTCTTGCAAATCATGTTTAGGTTGCCAAAGCCATAATAAAATCAACTATTTAAATTAAAAAGGTCTCCAAGGCTTGTGGTTTAAATTGTGAAATCTAATGCTATATATAAATGAAAGAGCTGTGTGATTTATTTATTTTTGTTATTATCATCAGAATTCTCAGCTGTTTATTTAAGAAAAATTTTAAGTCATTAGCTCATCAATTTGACATCTGATCCACTCACCAACTGTTAATTTTATTTCCCCAAACAAAGCATTGTGTTGTAAAAGTGCTGTCTATAATATTATCAGTAGCTCCAGCTAAGAGGACTAAAGCCTTGTAGTTGCAATTCATGTTCATGTTGTTTGGAGATACTAATGAGTCTAGCTGTATTCATACATATTCAGCATGTATTCATAGTCTCCTGATTTAGCTAACATTCCCACACATTCATTCATGTTCACTGGCAAAGCAGGGGTAAGCACATCATGTCTTTTTTTAAAGCTTTTAAAAATTTTGTGCCCTGTTTTTGCCAAGTACGCAAAGTAAAAGTACATTTAACTGGCTTATGCATTGAAATATATGTTAAGTTGTTTCTCAGCTCGTCAAGATAATAATATGAACATTTGATGGAATTCGCCTCCTTTATACTAACACCTATTGATGTGGTTGCAGCATCATTCAAAAGCAAGTTTCCAGTTACTTGATGACATTGTAGAAATACTCTGTTCACAAGCATATTTGTCACCTATGTTTAATTTATTCTTCAGTAAAATGTCCAAAAGTGGTTACTAAATAAGTGAGTAGTATTCAGCTGTTCATATAGCAGCCATCATGTGAGGTAACACCCCGATATAGAATAAAATGGCTTTTTACATGACAGGTCTTCTGTTAACATTTACTTGCTTCTTTAAGAATTGCTTTAAAGGTGCAGTAAGCGATTTCTGAGAAACACTGTTACTATTTGAAATCGACACCCAAAAGAAACACCCCTTCTTTTATTGCTCTGCCCCCAAAATAATGAACACGCAGGCAACGACTAACAGCTGGCGCATCAGACAGCTTGCGCAAGTATGGATGGATCAGCTGTGATTCAACAACAGAACAAACTGGTGTGATGTCATTTCGAACAAAATCAGGCCAAAACGAAATCTTCTCTGGTTTATTTCTTCTATTCAGTCTGTCGAGGTCAGATGCAAGTAAAAACATCAACACACTGGAGAGTAGCTTTGTAGTAGAAATTGAAGCAGTTATTCTAATTGAAAGACACTGATGCTTTTTTTCATATTTAATACTGTAAAGCTGCTTGCTTTTAAACAATCTAAAGTGCTGAACGTGAAAGTGCCGAATTGCAGAGCTTGTGCAAACATCCACATCACTAGGACCAGATGCTTTTCTTAGCTGCTGTTTTCTCACCGTTGTTTATTTTATTATTGAGAGGAAAGCGCACAGCACATATTTACATATTCATTCATTTACATATTCACTAAATTGTTTGTTTGGGTGTTGATTTCAATTTTCAAAGCATTTCAATCGCTTACTGCACTTTTAAGGGTGAAAAGTTTTACTCTGCAAGTCCGAGATAACTAATCTATCTAACTGTTTGGAAACCACTGGCTGTGTCAGCAGTCCCAGCTACTCATGACCCACAACATGCATATTAAAAAAAAAAAATTAATCTAATCTTTGCCAGATTTCAAAATCAATATCCATTTGCATACTGTGCATTATAATGTTGTGACGCCTACATTAATGGTAATATAAAAGAGTTAATTTTTATTTTTTATTAATTTTGACAAAATATAGAATTTATATCCACCAATTTAAATGAAAATAATTCTCAACTAATTTAAAGCGGCTTGAATTTTAATATCAGTTCATTCCTACGTTGAATTGGATTGAAATTGTGATCTCAAGAAGCATGAGCCAAATCACAACAAGCAGAAAAGATTCTAGAGCATCTTGCAGTGTTGAAAAGATTCTATTGACTTCCTGAGCAAGTGAAATACCACAAGTGTTTTTAAAGACACTTCCGTTTTATCGGAGTTTACACAAACTGGCTTAGTAAAAGACAAAGATCTTCATGTTGCATTTAATCATCTAATTTTGTCTGTGTTCTCTCTTTGTATTTCTTTACAGGAGCGAAATAGAAATAAACAGTAGGTTTACAGAGATCTCCATGGTAGAACATCAACACTAATGATGTAGTACCTTAAATATTGTGTAACCTCAGAGGAAGAACGATGTACGAACACCTAATCAAGACATGGGACTTTTCTGAGTCAACTTCTGATGGATCTGCCCTCACGCTCAAGTCTCGCACGAAACGGATAGAAAATCACTCACGTAAACTGTATCTTAAAGCACTTTCAGACCTTCTAAAAGCTTCTACCAGTACCCTTAACTGTCATCGGACATCTGTTTGGTATTAACTGACTAACCAGTGTAGCTGGTCCTGAGGATTTCAAATGTATTTGTAGGCTTATTGTTTAGTGTTTTTTGTTTGTTTTTGTAAATCATTCAAATTGTAGTGCTCTATACATTTGAGCACCCTCAGAGGAGACTAGAATTATGTATCCAAGGAAAGACAAATCTTTACTTGAATTTACGTGAAGCTGTAACAAATGTAATTGAGGCGCAGAAACTTGCGTCCCACCTGACTGAATCTCAAGTCAGAATAATCACATCCGATATTATAGACTGACCTCACAATAGCCCTTTCACCTTTGTGTATCAGCATCTATTTCTGTGTACCAAGAGATAATTTTGCAGCTTGGTGCAAAATGACACCAGCCAAGGGACATTTTTTTTGTTATATTTTTTTTTGTTTATTTTTCTTGCTATCTTGTAATTCAAAAGTGCATTTGTCTTAGGAGAAACCTGCTCAGAAATGCCATAAGTTCCTCTGAAGTCCATCATCCTCAGACGTAACCAGGCCTGGTGTTCAGGATAGCCTCTAACGCTTTTTTGGACTGATCAGGATTCTGATCTGCTGCTAATCAGGATTTAGTCCGAATTGCCGAAGCTCAGCGAGAATGTGACAGTTTTCTCCTATAGGTGACTCGCTAGCTAAAATAAACATTATACATGTTTAGCGATGCCACGTTTGAGTTTTTCATTTCAGAATGTGCTGTTTACTCCTTTAATTAACGGGCGCAAGATATCGTCCAAATTTGTATTGCATGAGAACTTTTGTTTTTTGTTGTTTGCAACTATATACTGAGCATTATTCAGAGGCCATGCAAATGAAACAATCTATTTAGGTCTTGAGTCTATTGATTGATTGAATGATAAAGTAATGTTGTTGTTATGGACTGACGTTACAGTCCGAATGTTTCCCCGCTGGGGTCCAGCTGCGCAGGCTGTCGGTGTCTTGAGATCACACTCCCACCATAAGACATGATCTTCTCAAACATCTGTGAGTAATGCAAAGTAATTACAGTCTCTGCCATTTCCTGTTTGTTCACTGGAAGCTGCCTTCTCCACAGGCCACTTTTGGCTGTTCTAGCTTCAGGATGATGTGGGTAAGAAGAACTGGTCCCAGTGATGAACCAGGCATCACATCTGGGTTCACGTTCTACTGTTGCGGGACGATGACACTGCTGCAAAAAGAGACACCTTCCGCGCCCCTCCTCTGTGTGCTTTGGTTTAAGGCCATGCTTGTATAGGTTACTGTAAATCAATGCTTCTTAATGATGCTGATGCTAACAGGTATGATGTGATTGATTAATCTGATTTGAAAAATAAATATAGATTTATGAAAACATTCTGAAAATTGTCTTGACTGCAGCAGGTTTGGTTTTATGTATCGCATGGCAGCATACCAGATCTAATCTTAAATGACAAACTAAACCAGAGTTATGATAACTCATCTCAGTTGAGGGAACTGATTGTCTCAATTCTTTTAAGTTTAGAAACCGACAGCAATGAGTAATGTGAATTTTATTTTTCTTGAGCTCATGACAAGATTATATCTTAATACAAAACTATAAACTCAATGGCTTTTAATAAATGTAGCCTACCTTAGAAAAAAAGAAAAACATTACTGGTGTGCATCTTGAGACGAAACAATGGCAGAGACATATTTTAAGATTATATGTCAATGCAAGTTGCTTTCAGTTAAAACAGTTTAAACGTGTATTTTAGTCTGGGACTATGGGTTAAGCCTTTGTCTGTAAAACCAGGGGTTTGAGTTGCTGACACGTCAGTAAAACATGAACTCTGCTATATTTACTTACGAGCTAGCAGGCTAGATAGCGCACATGATATTAAAACATAATATCACCACACCAGAAAGAGCATTTACTGTTATTCAAAGCATTATAAATATAAATCGACTTAACCACAGGTTCAACTATCCAGCACAGGTAGCCTAATTACGCAGACACAGCATAAACCCTTTTATATCCTGACATAACATTAAACACTAACATATCTCTCAATACCAATTAGTCCAAAAACATAAACATAACGTTTGATTTCAACATTTACTCTCCTTACAGAGTTTAAGCAAAGCATGCTGGGAACTAGAAATATGCTGAAATTGATTCACCCTGAGTTCTGCTTAATATAATCAGTTATTGAGTTCACACAACATTTTTTTGCAAATAAATTACAGTAATATTCGATTGAAATTTACTTATTTAATTTAATACGTCACTTGCTTTTTTCGTGCCATCACCTTAATTTGAGGGAAAACAAAACTAATATAAATGTGCTGTAATATTAGGCTACTCATAATCTAATACAAATTTCACACACAAGTCTGAATGCAACATTTTCACGTGGATTCGTTTGAGATGAAATGTAAACATTTGTAACAGGCTGATTACCGTATATTTTGCCTGGAGTTGTTGTTTAATAAGATCATACATTAGGTGGCGCTATTGCCCATTCCATTTCAGTTCAAGTCGCTGAACCGCTATTGTGCTATAATAGATATAATCAAATGTCAATGCCAGGTAGGCTACAGTAATTAACCAGGGATTTGAAAATTCCCCCCAAATTCTAGAAAAATATAAATTTGAGTTGTTTTTAATAAACAGTATAGTGTAACAATGGTAGTTTAAAAAGTTAATGTTTTTATTAATATAATAAAATAGTGTTAATTAAAATGCTTAAAAACACAATCAAGATGTAAACTGAAATTATTTTGTTAATGTAAACTTTTTATTTTCCTCCTTTAATTATCTTTTTTTAATATACAGTTCTTAACATTGTTGGATAAAAAAAAATATAGTTCATTCATATATCAATTAATATATCTCCCAGTTTATACTTCTTTATATGTTATTTAGAGACTATTTATTTAACAAAATGTGCTTTAATTAAAGCCAGTGGTCCTAGATTCCCTTATTACAGGGATTTGCGAGGGTGACTTACATCATATCTCCTCTTGGTTATCTTTTGCACACCTGTATGTTACATAAGATAATTATTCTGTTCCACTAAAGAGTCTATGTTCTTGGTGTTTCGGGAAGGAAGAGAGAGAGAGAATGTGCGGCTACATGAACACAATGACAAGGCCTTGTCATTTAGGTAAAACGACAGAGCTCTCTCTCGTCTCTTGCCCAGAGCCCCTTCATCTTTAATCAGGCAATTACAACATGAACACAGCACTTGTTGTCCAATCTGCACCTTGGGTAAAGTCAATTAACTGTGGCTTGCCAAGAGAATCCCTTTGCGTGACAGGGGAAATTTCTTTTTGTGTGGTGCTGCTGTATAAAAAGTTGTAATTACTAAGATGAAGGCTTTGAATTAAGACTTTACCATGTTCACCGCATATGTATCAGTACACCCATCTGGCTAGAACTGCTAAATGCTTTCCTTTACTTTTTTTTTTTTTTTAGGTGAGTTTGTACAACACAGTGCTATTAATAACCTTTGCTTCACTCCCTCTAATTGCCAGTTTGGCTCACAGGCATGAAAAGAACAAAGGCTGAATATGCAAATGATGGTTTTTATTTCAGGCTTTGTGCTGGCTTGGGGTTTCCTGGCCCTTGTTTTTGAGAAGTCGGAGCAGATCACAGCAGGCCTCTAGAACTAAACATACATCTCAGATTAATCACAGCAAATCAATAGACCTGCAGAACTGTGCAATGTACGTATAAAGTTGTTTTTATAACAACTACTGTGAAAATGTAAATGCATCTCTAAAACAGTTTGTATCAAATTATGGGCATTTTCATGAGTGCATCTTGATCTTAGCTTTGCAAATGATTGCCAGTGAACTTTCAAAGAGTGCTCAACTTTTAGTTGCACGCCTATGCATGGGATTTCCAACATGTAGCTTCTGATTAAAGTATGTTTAACACATTTAAACAGCCGTAATGTGCATCGGCTCATCTTTGACAGTGAAACAATGAGAAGTACTGCAACATACTTCACTATAGCAACCGTTTTCATGTTTATGAAGTGCTTAATTGTATCATGCATCCTAAAGGGTAAAGCTGCAGTCAAGACTTAAGTATTTTATCATGATGGACAAACTGAATGAGAGATTTTAATCTTTTTTTTTTAATCAGAAGAAGCTGATTCATTCTGATGCAGTTTGAATGGTGTTCTGTTATTCTACAGATGTTCCTTTCGAAGGCTCGGCATAGCCAATTAGGAAGAGATGAGAGCCACAGCCAAAGGCCTTTGATTCTGCTCTCTTTGAAGCAACTGTCGTATTTAACTGCAGAGAAATGGCTGCGAGCAAGGTTACGCTGAAGCTTTATAAAGATGGGTGCCTGTTGAAAAATTATTTTACTTATCCCTCTGATATGGCTTTGCAAAAAAACAACAACAAATAACGATGTTTAGTGTGGTAATTTTGGTAACACTTTATTTTACAGTGTCCTTGTCCATGTAGTTAGTTACTGTAGTAATAACTTAAATGTATGCATAATTACATGCAACTAACCCCAAACCAAACCTAATCCTAACCCTATAGTAAGTACACGAAGTTAATTATTATTACACTTGAACACGGACACCTTAAAATAAAGGGTTACAGTTTATTTTAAGGTGTCTTTGTTACACTGTAATTATACATTTAATTAGTAATTAATATTAACTGTACTTACAAAAGGGCTAGGCTTAGGGTTTGGTTTGGTTTAGGGTTAGTTGCATGTAATTATGCATAAGTTATAGTTATTACTATATTAACTACATGTAATGTGTAACTAGGATGCTGTAAAATAAAGTGTTACCAAATAAAGTGTAACCAATTGTTTTATTTTATTCTAACATAGTTCTTATATAAATAAAATAATATATACAAATAATATAAGGTAAGAGTTGGTTTAATCATTTTGTAAGAAATCTCTTATGCTAAAGGCTGCATTTATTTGAACAAAAATACAGAAAAATAGTAATATTGTGAAATATCACATTTTAAAATAACTGCTTTCTATTTTAATAGAATTTATTTCATGATCCTAAAATAATCATTCTAAAATCCTGATTTGGTGCTCAAGAAACATTTCTTTTTATCAATGTTAAAATAGTTAAAACAGTTTCTTAGAATTGCTTAGAATATTTTTAACATATTAAAGGACTCTTTGATGAACAGAAAGAATTTATTTGCACTATAAATCTTTTGTGACATTATAAACATGTACAGTTCATTTTGATCAATTTAATGCATCCTTGCTGAAGAAAAGTAGGCTATTATTCTCTTTTTTTTTTTTAAATGGGTAACATTTTTTCAGTGTCCTCGTGTCATATGTTAGCCTACGTGTACTTACAATAGTAATAACAGTAAATAATCATCCGGAAATTTAGAAAGAAAGAATCTTCCTCACAAAAGCAGACACTCGGAGGGGCTTGAACCTTCTTTCCTCTAAGACCTAATGGAGATTAAAGGCCATTAAAGGCTCTTTGCTGCATGTGCAGTTTCTATTGATCCCATCGACTCAGCTTGTTTTAGCCAATGATCCGATTACAACTGTTGTCACCCCTCCCCTGGCCCTCTTCCTTCTGTCCCCTGCTAAAGTTCTCTGTTGTGCCAGAACCATATGCTGACATGTGCATTTCCTAAAGCTCCATACCTAGACAGAGGCAGGCCAAGTAGGCCGGACTGCAGCTGTGCCAAACTAGATTAAGACAGGTCTGGGTTACAAGATCCAGCAAACAGACAGCCTTGATTGCTGAGGATGTGAGAATGGCCCAGACAAAGTGAAGTTCGACAGGACTGCTGGATCGAAAGACGCCCGAGGGGCAGCGCTTTCAAATCGTTGCAGTTATTAATATCGACATAACTTCTCATTAATCTGTTTGGATTTGAACTTAAGCAGTGTCCCACGGGTATCAGAGTTCTCTATGATTCTTTGTCTCTTTCTTAATCTGCATGATGACGAAATAGCCGTTACATGCCAAAAATACATGCAGCTAGACCAGAACAGGTATATTCTCGCATTAACACCTTCATCATGCAGTAAATTGAGATACTGTATGCAATACAATAAAGAATTCTAATAACAAGCTTTTTATAGTGTTGGGCATTAAACCATCAGATACAAAAAGTCACAATATAAAGAATACTTTATAATAATTAAAGGGACAATATGTTTTATAATTTAAAAAAATAACTACCCTACAATGATATAATTTGTAAAAAGATGTATTTTGCTCATTTAAAACAATGTGGGGTTTTGAATGAATGAGCTCAATTAGGCTGACAGCACCGAATCTGAATGAGTAACTTGAGACTTAACACACCAAAACACCCTAATTTACATAATTGAGACAAAAAGTACATAGTCCTGGGACTCTAATTGGTGAATCATTTTTGTAAATCTGTTCATTTAAATTAAGCGTAAAAATAAAAAATATATATATTTTTAATTATTCACTAGAATCTGTCTAGTGTGTTTTGATTCATGTTTGTATTTCAGTTCTAGTGTTTTACTGTCAGTCTGTTAATTAGTTCAGTTCTCCTCCATTCTCTCTCGGTTTGTCATTGTGATTGTTAGTTGTGTTCAGGTGTGTCTTGTTAATAAGCTCCACAGTTCTCTGTCTATTTAAGCCCTGTGTTTGGTCCTGTTCAGTTATCTGGTGTTGTTGCGTTTTAGCTTGGTTGTTTTGTTCTTGCAAAGAGTCTGTTCATAAGTGTTTTGTTTCTTCTATGTTCTTGAAAATTAAACCTAAGCTGCTGCAACTAGGACTGTTCAGGATGAACCGATTCACTGGAATGAATTGGACATTTTTAACCAGATATGAGAGAGAGAGGACATTCAGGATGAACCGATTCACTGAAATGTATCGGACATTCTTATGAGAGAGAGGACCGTTCAGTATGAACAGATTCACTGGAATGATATAAACATGGAAATTCTTAACTAGATATGAGAGAGTTCAGGATGGACCGATTCTCTAGAATGAATCAGACATTCAAAACTCTATAAGTGTTGCAAAAATAGAACGGGTTAAAAGTTACATCCCAAAGTTTAATACTTGGGGTAAAGGGTTTGTTGAAATCCCTAACCTTAGCAGCCAAGCACCACTAAAATACTGCACTGCACATGTTCTTAATCATAATAGTTAACGTAACCTAATGTGTGCATGTTTCCTATCCAGTCATCAGGGGTAGAATTACAGACTGCTCTCTGTCTGGACCTGAAGGTTAGATCTGATTCTAGCAGTCTCTATAGTGCTCATATAAGCCTTTCTGAGGAAAAGCGTGACAGAACTGGGTCTTATCCCACAGAGTGGATGTTGGTTATTACCGCACTCTGTCTCTCCCATCCTTTTGGTTTTTATACTCTAATCTGTCACATAACACATGATTGACAGATCCAGGACAAACAAACAACGTGCCAAATAAACCCAAAAGGTTTAGAAAAAAACCTCATAAAGTTCTCAGAAGTTAAGTACAGCAGAATTTTTCGTTAAGTTCCATGATCATCAACAGTGATAGAAAAAGAGAATTTACCACAGAGGGTCCCTTCCCAAGTTTCACCACAATAGGATTTATTTCATTTATCAGAAACAGAGACTCGATGCTTAGAAAATGTGTGAAGGTTAAAAATGAAGGTCAGAGCCATGGCGTTGCGTTTAACATGCGTGCTCTGCAGGGATATGGGAATCGTAAACTATTTAGCGTTTCCAATTCAGATTCCTCTTAACGATACCATAGACATCAAATAATGACAAATCTCATGATGTGCATCTTTATACGCATTTTTGTACGCTATGACATTGGTGGATGAAAGCACGTGCACAAATCGTTAACGAAAATAATCATCATGTAGGCCACGTTTATTAAAGTCTGCATGAAACGGAAGTTGCCAATGACTGTTCCTTTCTATTGTGACGTATGTCCAAGTAAGATGGCTTGTCGAATGTAGGGCGGGACTTGATTTTGTCCATCAGGAACTGATTGGATTGGTGGATGGTTGTGGTTTGCTATTGCTGTGATGTTATTTTATTTAAGTTATTTTTAGTTATGTTGTGCAGATAAATCATATATAATAAAAACTGCAATAATCCAAATAAAAAAATACGAAATTGTCCATTTTGAATTCATGATGACTTTAAATTAAGATGAGTAAATTAAGCAGGCATATATTTACTGAATATATTCTGCAAAACCATTTGGGACAGTGTATGTCTATGTGTAAATTAGTTTAACCGCTACAATTGATCTCATCACTGTGCTTACTGAAATTGTATCGTGCACAAATGAATGACAGTCAATTATAAATATATAGATAAAGAGCTAATCCGTATGTGAATGTGTGTTGTGAGCAGATGGTCACAAAGACAAAGAAAGTCATAAAAAGTGAAGGAAAGAAGCAGTTCTGTCCTGAATACTAACACGTGTGTGGCAGCCACAGCCTGAAGCGTTATATAACCACCTTTTCCAAACTGGGGAGCATGTGCTAATCTCAGGATTTTTTTTTTAGCACTGAAAAAGTGCATTTCACTTTCTTTTGTCAGAAACAAGCTAGTACACAGAGTGTGGTTGTTTTATTTTGTATTGGATGAACTCTGTGCCACGGAGGCACTCAGCACTGCAATTACATCACAGAGGAGGGCAGCCGGCACAGCACTCATAAATATTCATGCCAGGGCTGGAGGTAGAATGGACACCTTTGATTCGCCGGGATCTGAGCTTCCCGATGCATGACGGGCGGCTGCAGACACAGAGTGCATTTAATGGCTTTCTGCTTCAGGACGGGACCCGTGTTTATCCTCCGATCGGGAAGGATCAAAGCGCTACACACACACACACACACACACCGCTAGCAAGCAAAAAGTGATGCAAGTGATGGGGATGAGGAGTTGGAGGGTTGTATGAAAAGAGAGAGAGGGGGGAGGGCTGTCATGACATGAGCAAAGTAAATGCAATGTATTTAATGATGATATGCTGCATGGTTTTAATAGCTTACCTGCTGCTAAATGGAACCTTTCAGTGAACAGTTCTTAAACTTTTCTTAATTTAAAGTACATTTTAATAATCTACAAAATAAGATTTTCCACTATAAAGAACCTTTTGCGCAATGAAAAGGAATGTTAAAGGTTCTCTATGGAACCACAGATGCCAATAAATAACCTTTATTTTTGAGTGTGTATAGATCACCAATGTGAATCAAGGCCTTTTTAATTCATAGCTTTGGTGGAATCATTCTTAACTTGGAAAATGAATGTGTTTGTGATTATTCTAACTTAAACACTGACAAATCAGAATTTGTCAGTTTGTTTCCATGGTGCTCAGCATTTGCAATTCAAATGAATATTGACAGATAAGTGTCATTTTATTCCTCCCTCTGCAGTTGTGGTGTAAGTGCTGGATCTTGACCAACAGAGGTCCTCCTTGCTTTGAAGCCGGTTTCTGAGGACTGTTTCTGCTCTCCAATAAGCACTTAAGGCCAGCTGTGATGCACCGGCTCAATCACTACAGGTTTATCCTGGATTTCGAGGCAACACTATTGTCTGTTACAGCACTGAGACTGGTATATCCTCTTTACTAGAGAATTTTTTAAAAAAAAATCTGCCATTTGAATCCAGTTAAGCACAGTTCTAGTTCAGTAAATCAAGTCAGACATCATTTTAATACTGTTTAACCAAAATGTCATTTCATCCAGCCCCATTGCAGTGATCAAATTGCATCGTGTGTGTGAGCAGATGAAGGGACGCATCAGAAGCAGAACCACATAACACACACATGTGTTATAGTGATTCGTCTTGTCCTAATTACTGTAAAATGAACAAGACTCCATCTGGCTCCAATAACACTTAATAGCAAATGTTTAATCTAATCAAAATATGCAGTGTGAGAGAGGGACATGTTTTAACAGACTGCTCGTTTCATATTTTCACACAAGATTTGATGTATTTCATGACCACATCTGCTTTTTGGCTCATTAATAATTGTATATATATTTTTTTTTTATCATGGAAGGACCCTTTGAGATACAGCTTAGAAAAAAAATGACAAAATTAAATCTTTAAAAAAATAATAAGACTAGAACACAATTATCATGGAAGAAATTGGGCAAAATGATAATTTGTTTTAATATTATCTTATTAAAGGGTCACTCCACCCATTTGCATTAAGATTTCCATTGTTAGAAATCCAGTCATACTATTGAATGGTCGTGCAACACTTTCATTTTCCCCTGAGACGAGAGAAATCCTCTATTTACCTTTTTCACTTCCTCCTACAATGAAGCAAAAATCGTAATTTTACGTCATTGTAGGAGGAAGTGTAAAAGGGGGGGATTTCTGTGAAGACTACAAGCACAAGTTCCCACCCTTTCAAACCGGCCCAAAGGGGGTTGGACCTAATGCGTTAACAGACCTATCAGATCAGTGCCAGTGCGTTTGATTTCACCGGGAGAAACTTTTTGAAAATATGGATGAAGGTACTGAATACACAGGCGGATGCATTATGGAGGATCTGGATTTTGACGAAGTTATGGTAGAAACGGATGTTCGTGGCTACCTTTATGAGCCACAGTATAGCGACGAGCAGATGAGGGCTATGGAGGAACCGGAGGCGGCTGAAGCTGCTGCCACCACAGCCGATGCAGACGATCTAGCTGCCGCAGACGAGGAGCCCGCAATGGCTCGAGCTGCGTCAGATTGGTGGAGCCTGTGCTCTCACTGTGCGCCAATGGACACAGAACAAGAGTCTGCTGCCGAGGTTTCCAGCGGTGCTACGGAATCGGAGGATGACACGGACGTGTGTGTTGTAGCTCACCCGAGTTTCGCACCCAATATGGATAGCGGCGTCCTGGAGAACTACTTTAGAATACCTAAGTTCAACTGGCAACGTCAGCCAAAGCCTACAGGGTCAAATGGTCGTCTTTCTGTAAAGTACGTTTATTTTCATTTTGTTAATACACTAACGTGGCAGGTTCATTGCACAAATATCTTGCAGTTAAGCTAGCTACTGTAGTGGGAGTGGTCTGCGGAGCTGAGCATTGCAATGCACTATGGGGATTGTTGTCTACAATCCACAAGCACTAAAAAGTCTTTTTCTGCCTTTTATCGGCCAAGAAGGTCCTAAATTAGAAATTTATGATACTATTCTACTTCATATATGACCCACTTTCAATACATATTCATGTCTCCACCGGTGGAATGACCCTTTAAAATTATTATTATTATTACAATGAAAAGGTTTGTTCTAGACAGCAATTAGATTAAATTGAGAGCAATTTAAGACATTTGCTTCTCACATGTTTCTCCTGAAAATGACCCCAGTAGTCTCACAAGCATCTCTCCTATAGAGTTTGAAATTTCAACAATGTCTCAATCTGTGCTCACATTTGACATGATAATAATCTGAAGTCAGAAGTAAGAGATTAAAGTATGACCTCGAACATTTCTCGTCAAATTCAGAAACTTCTCTGAGTCAGAGTAGATATTTCACTGAAGCATAACTGAGAGCTTCATTAAGTCTCCAAAGCTCCAAACAATAAAACTGTCCTCTAGGAATACATTCTTCACTAATGCCCGATATTTAATTCTCTACTATTGCCAAAAGCCATTCAAAAGATTTGGATCATCAATGTGGGAATACAACTATTAATATCCAAGGAGCTACCCTCATATTTACATACACACTCTCTCAGCTTGTTGTGGAAGTATATACGCTTAGTCTTGATTTATAGCCACGGCAAGAGAGTAAGAGGGTGAGTGTTTACAGAAGCCATATCGATCCAGCAACAGGAAGATTCTACACGGCTGTGGTTTCACAGCTTCCTGTGCGCTGCCCACTGGAACATAGATCACGCTCTGTGGACTGAGCTTCTGCCTGGTCCATTGATCCCAGCCTCGTATTCAATTCATGTTATGTATTAAAACCACCCGTCTTAAATTACCAACACAATCCATGCTCTTTATACAGAGTGCTTGAATCAGAAGGCAGACCCTCAAGGGCCTTAAATAAAACTAAAAAGGACAAATATTACATAAACATTTGAGAGCTTTGCTGGATGGATAAATACATCTGTGTGATATTTTAGGAGAGGATATGAATATGTGAGTTTATACAGTGCAATAATTCAACCCAAAATGAAAATTCTGTCATCATTTACTCACACTCATGTTGTTTCAAATCTGTATGACTTTCTTCCGTGGAACACAGAAGGATAAGATAGCAGAATGTCCGAGCTGCTCTCTTCAATTTAGTAAAAAAGCTCAAAAAAGGACAAAAAAGCACCATAAAAGTCCTTTTGACTTGTGCGCAGTAATCCAAGTCTTCTGAAATCACATGATTGCTTTGTGTAATAATCACTAAAATCATGTACTAAAATCTTTGCTTGACGATCACCATTCATTAGAAATGACGTGTGGATTTGACAACATGATAACAGTATTTTGATTTACGGGTGTTCCAATAATACAAATTACATCCTACTTTATAACCAGTGATTATGTTTTTACATGCATAAATATTTAAGCATCATTAACTATCAATCAAGAGAAATAAAATCATTGATCAAATCTCCTCTGGACCATATAATACACACATATGCCTTAACAGCACAAAACACATACTACCATTTACATATTGTCAGCAGCCATCTGCTGTAAATGATGGGCAATTAACTCAGTGGCTTTGTCTCTCCTCTCATTGTTTGGTTGACATGTATGGACATTTTTCAGAGAATATATGAGAGTGAGATAACAAGCAAGATGGAATGATGGAGATACATGGGAGAGAAAATGATGAGAGACACAACGGGGTCCAAAAGGCCACATATCTGTCAGTCTATAAACTTGGAAATAAACAGAAAGTTTTAGGATTTCGGGAAGATGTAAACAAATAAATATTATGACATAAAATCAATTAAATACAGTCTGCAGTGTGGGTGAATATAGATATAGCTAAAAAATTATTATCCCAAATATAAGTTGAATCTGACATGTGAAATCCTCAAATGTAATATCTATTCATAAATAAAGTAAATACTATTTTTTTTATTCTAAAATGAAAAAGTATTTATAATTAAGCAGTACCACACAATCAAGAGTGCTGTTTGCCAAAAAAAAGTAGAATGAATCTTTGTGCAACATACGTTAGATGCATTCCTGAAACAATCAATGTTTTAAAACGAGTCAGTTGAGTAAATGATTCAAAGACACATTCGCTCCCTGCATCCTAAAGTGCAATCTCTGTGTACTACTTTAAATAAGAACTTGCTTTAAATTCAATGAGTCGCTCATTATAACAGTTGCTTAATTTCATTCCTAAATGAATTAGTGTTTGTGAACGAATCGGTTGGTTGAAAGATACAATGACTCGCTCATAAAGGAATTAATTAATGAAATAGTGTTTTGAACAAAAAAGCCCGTACTCATGAGTTTGCACTCATTCGTAAAACAGTCGATTGTTTCGTTCCTGAATAAATCAGTGTTTAGAGCAAATTTTTAGTTCACGCACTTATAACTTTTCGCCACCTACTGGTGTAATAATGTAACCTGCAAATGGAGTCACTGAAAAATCCCCACCACTAATGCTATATGATTAGCTTCTCTCTTTCACAGTGGGATACAATCAGCAAAGGTAGAGTAAGAGAGAGAGAGAGAGAGAGAGAGAGAGAGAGAGAGAGAGAGAGAGAGGTGGTAAGCATGACAGAGTAGACTCTTTATTTTTTTAAGCATGCTGGAGGTGTTTCCTGCAAATTTTATGTGGTAATTATACAGTGTAGATATCTCTCCCCGGGGCAAAGGTGAGAGGAACTCACCAGATTAACCATCTTCAAAGAGCGGCCCTCTCTGATTCACCACACAGCCTGTTTGCTGTCTAATAACACACTCTGTGACATGGGTTGGCGATAGGAGATCTGCCATATAAAAGGAGGTCACATCTATGGAAAGGCTGATGGAGGAAATTACCTGCCCAGAGATGCTGAAGAATCATAGATGGCCCATTAATCTTTAAACAATGGGTCACAGCTCCAAAAAGAGCATGAATATGCCATGTATAAATCAATATAATTTAGCCAAGTAGCACGTTTCTTAATCAACTATATATATATATATATATATATATATATATATATATATATATATATAATATCTGCTTTACTGCTGCTGTTGATTATTCAGTCCATACTACTGCTAATAGATACACAGACACGCTGCTGAGAGCATGTAAGAGAGGCTTCTGCTGCATGAATAGACAATGACATACATAAAACCTGTAGCAGATCTAGGCAGGTGGAGCTGGGGGAGGTGGAGGGTTTCAGAGGAACTCTGATAGCACGCTGCAGGATTAGCTTACAGCTAACAATGAACCAGACTATTTCAGTGTTGAGCAAGCAACCTCATTGGCTGCAGGATCAGCCGAGGCCAATCAGCTTGTGCAACACTGCAGGTTTTCTTGTGTGTGTTTGTGTGTAATAAGTTGCGGGTTAGCAGGCAGCATGAATGTGTGCCACAGTCTTAGCTCCCGCTGTGAGGGCCACACAGAAAGAAACAAACACTGAAATACGACAGCCCAAACAAACAAACAAACAAACAGCATTTTTGTGGTAATGCCTGTGATTAAGAGATAAGGGAAGTTAGAGAGAGATAAAGGCCACCTCCAGCGCTGACCTTCAGAAATGGCACAGCTTTTTTAGCTGCCGTTCACACACTCCAAGCATGCAGAGTCAGGATTAAACAGGAGAGAGCTGCTCTCATTCTGTCTGTGATCTGCGGTTCATGCAAAAACAAGCATCAAACATCTCGATGCCAGTAATTGATCAGAAATTGATCACAAATTTACTTCTAAATTTCAAATTTGCAACCATGTGCTGGTGCCTAATTTTAATTTTATTTAGAAAATAAATACTTTTTCTATAGTGGTAATGTTATTATCAAACCTCTAATTTTGTTATTGTCAAAATGTTTACTGTAACATTCTGAAGAATTTCTATTATTTCCAGTGAACCAGTCTCATTTCTTCTAACTGAGGAGCAAAACTAATACTAACAAAAAAATAACATTTATCCATTTATCTTGTCACAATGATTTCTGTTATTTTTACTTGATTCTATGAATATTATGAGCCTCAGTTTTCTGCAGTTATTCAAAGTGGTCAAACGCATGCAATGAATTCAGGATGAATCTGCAGGTTGAAACTATAGCACAGAATACTATATCCAAAAATGCAATGTTAATTAACCATTTACTCATTAATTAATCATCAATAAATGAGTTTTTTTTTTAGCAAACTTGCATTTGGTCAGGCTCCGTTCTAGTATACACTACCATTCAAAATAAATTTTAAAAAACATTTTAAAAACAGTAATATTTTAAAATATCATAACAATCTAAAATAACTATTTTCTATTTTAATATATTTTCAAGTGTAATTTATTCCTGTGATGGAAAAGCTGAGTTGTCAGTGGCAATTACTCCATGATTTCAGTGTCACATGATCCATCAGAAATCATTCTCATATGCTGTTTTGCTGCTCAAGAAACATTTCTTATTATTATCAATGATGAAAGCAGTTTTGCTGCTTAAAATTGCTCTTGAAACCATGGAATATTACAGGATTCTTTGATAAATATAAAGTTCAAAAGAAAAGTTCAAAAAGCATCCTTGCTGAATAAGAACATACATTTTTCTTAAAAAAGAAATAAATTCGGTTTCACTTAGAAATATGCAAAATTACGAAAATAATACGGGCCGCAAACAGCCTTTCATGTTGACTTCAAACATGCACACGATGAGGTCATATAACAAAAACTATAGCATACACTATTTGAAACGTAATACCTATTTTCCCCCAAACTATTTTTAAAGGTATGCACTGCAGTACACTCTCATTCCAGAGTCATTCCAGCACAGCCAATGTCTTGAGTCAGATGTGATATAAATCTCCCTCTATAAGCCTTGATTGTGGATTGTGAATTTTTGAAGCAGCCATTGCTCCTGTGATTACACTCGAATCAATAGGCTTCCCATGCCAGCTCTATTGATGCGCCCAGTCATGTGTGCTCACAACATCTGGAGGAAGCAGGCTGGATTGTTTCAGCATTGCAGCAGATATCAGAGATGCACAAAGGATTCCTCCTCCCTCTGCCGGTGGACATATTACAGCAGGACTCAGAAACGCCCATGTATGTCAGAAACAAATTCCACCTGCCATCGATTTGTGATAGCAGTGCTAACAAGTCATGTTGCAATCATGTGAGATGTGGTGATGGTATGTGTCGAAATTAATATGTAATGTCAGCAGTCTGGCAGTTTGATTGACAGCTCATGATATGTGGATATGAATGCAAGAGGTGGGTTGCTCTTTCAGCTGAGAACAAAACCTGGAGAGAGAAAAAAAATGGATCGATTCATTAGCCAAGAGTCAGAGTTCCTGAGAGACAGCAATCTCAAGTGAGTTCTATTGATTTTCTTTTTCAATTATGTAGTGAAAGGTAAATCACAGTCTGTGGCGTTTAAAAATCAGCAGTATAAACATAAACATAAACAAAAAGAGTGTGTGAACCTAAAATTACACAAGCAACTACCAGACAGCTACAGTATATTACACTCTTTGCAGGCCTGTTATCGACTCAAAGACAGGCTTGTGCGCATTTGTGTGAATCATTTGTGTCTAAATATTGGACTGTTGGGGTCTGTCTGTGTGTTTGATTTCAAAAGGATGCTTAAAAACCAGGACTGTAAAATGAAAGTATATGATTAATTATGCAAAAAATACAAGGCTTAACATAATTTGACTTCAACTTTAAAGTCTATTCTTTTAAGTTTATAGGCGTCACCACGGAGACATTCCAAACAATATCAAGGCTCTCCTCTGGGTCACATTGTTCCTCAAAAGAATTTGGTACGGTCTTACTAATGCATTCATTTAGTTTGACTTGTACATAGTAATAATGGAAAATAGCCTGCCACAAATATCACTGAAGCATCAGCATTATTGTGGCAACATTAGAGTGAAAAGAATTGCTCTGAAATGAAGCACTTCATTATGAATTAAACTGCTTTTAATGCTTTTAATGCCAGTGTTCTAATGGGTTCATTTGTGTGTCAGAATGTGTGGGTGGATTCAATAAACAGGTACAGAATAATGAAAGGAAAATAGGCTGAGTGTTTATGAAATGCTAATAAGAATTAAATGAGGACTTCTAGAAATTTTGATAATGATAATAGGTAACACTCAGCCTTTCATTTTTCCCTTTACGACTCAAAACAAACAAAGCATTTGATTAGAAGAACGAGTGATTGTTGTTAGTCTGAATTCAAATTATGTGTATTATGGGACTGGGATGATTTTGGGGTCAGAATTTAGAGATTTGCTGGATGCATGTCCTTCTGGTACCAGGTGATGGCGCTGTTTTATCTAACCTGACTAGACTAGGATTTCCCACACACTGCTTCAGTACAGGAACAAACACACACAAACACTTATTGCACCAGATTGTGTATGTCAACAACACACACACACACACACACACACACACACACACACACACACACACACACACACACACACACACACACACACACACACACACACACACACACACATATATTTACCTAAACATTTTGAGCACACTAATGCAGTTCAAAAATCATCAACCCGATGAACTTCTGTATGTCTTGTGTAGAATGTCGTGCTCGCACTCATTTTTCCCCAAAGACCTCGCCTTCCACGTGATAACGCCACGCTCAGTTAATTCCTGCAACCAACACTGTAGCCTTCATGCTGGATGGATCCCCGCAGAGGCCTTGGCCCCAACGATCCACAGGAGCCCTGTGCCGAATACAGTGACAGCGCGGCGCATGCCTCATTTCCAAGGTCGCGAGGAGGACAGTGCAGAACGGGCGACATACGACCACTGTTTCCCTGACTCAAGACAGAAATGGATGAAAAGAGGAGAACAAATAAAGGTGGAGAAGGTTGAAGAGGGATAGTGAAAGAGGAAAATGCTTTGCAAACATGTAGCCAGAAAGGAAAGAGCACTACTGGGGAAGCCCAGAAATAAATGGGCTAATGTTTCAGTGCAGTGGCCTGACCCCTGCATCTCAAGGAAAATTCATGAAAGCAGAAAGAGGAGAATAACAGTGTCTCTGCTTCAGTGTCACATCAATACACTCATGTCTGGGGAGGAGGAAAGGGGAGACATGGTTTCTAAAATGAACCTAGAAAGTATGGTGCAGTATGGTATTTAGTGAATAAATATTTAACATTTACACATTTATGAGAATGATATCTGGAATTTGCCTTTAAATCGTATGCGAGGCGAGTAAGGGTGTGTTTCAAATGCAAACAGGAATATTTGTCTGTGCATCTGTGGATTTCAGCACCTGCTGGTGGACAGCTCCCTCCCCCTTACTAATGTTATTATAGGCACAGATTTCATTCCAACACACACACACACACACACACACACACACACACACACACACACACACACACACACACACACACACACACACACACACACACACACACACACACACACACACACACACACACACACACACACACACACACACACACACACACACACACACACACACACACACACACACACACACACACACACACAGCAAAACTCAATCAACAGAGCAGATGCAAATTTGTTAATGTACTGAAAATGGCATGTGTGTGTGTGTGTGTGTGTGTGTGTGTGTTCGCTAGTTGCTTTGATGGATAACAATGTGTATTTCTCCCAGGTTCGGACATCTGTCCACACAGCTGCTGTAGCTCTTCTACTGTACTCCATTATCAAAGTTTAATAGTGTTTGTCAAATCTCTCTCAATTTAATTTTAAAAGCCAACTCATGTAAAGACACTGCATCAACCTTTAAATGACGATAAAATGTCATAGTAATATGTCTTAATATGACTCTCTGTAACTCTTGATTCTGATTGGTCAGTCGCAGCACTCTGATATTTGCAAATGCAAAGTTGTATATTGGTTCGCTCATCTGGGTAACTGAAATCTAAACTACATTGATGTTTCTTGTATCATTCGTCTCGTTTCATACAATATACAATTCAATAAAGATCTTGTCTTGTTGCTAGACAATGGACTTGTAATAGACTATTTTTAATAGACTAAGATACTATAAAGGTAAAAAAATAAATTTTACTTCATGTTTACGCATATTATGTATATTAAATAATCACTTACAGTACATGCTATAGAGGCAACATGAAAATAGCTTTGTAATTAAAGGTACACTATGCAACTTTTGGCCCTCTAGTGGTTAAAAAAATAAAACTGTATGCATTTTGCAGAGGAACATTGTTTTGGTTGTGCTTTGGCCCTGCGTGACTATGGACAAATAAGGTTATCCTACAGTACTGCTCATAAAACATCCACTACAAGGCTTAAGAGATAACCAGTTTAGATCCCAGACAGCAACATAGTGCTGGCCCAGATCCGGGCCACATCTGGTACATGTGGATTCCACGCATACCAAATGTGTGCCGGATCTGGGCCGACACAATGTTGCTGTCTGGAATGGAAAGGATCTCAAGCTGACTAGCTGAAGACGTTACTGTAGCTACACCTATTAACAGACACGGTAATTCCTTGAAAATAAATTCCAGCACAGCGCTAAAACAACCACAATAAAATGACCCTTCACAATAACGGTTCACAATGCACTCTGTTAAAGAGCTACATATGGCAATTTATCTGTAAAATAAATACCTTACTCACCTGCTGAGTAATAAAAATGCCATCTCTGTCATTTTTTCAACATTTCAATCACTCAGTTCTCTCCATCTCCGAAAAGCCAAGCCCATGTTGATTCATGTTTTATTATGAGCTCTGTCCTGTTCTCTTTTTGCCAGAAGACTCTCCTCTGTTAAATATTTTTTAAAAGAGTGATTCCCTGGAGGTTTGAGATTTAAGGCCAACGTATACTTCACTTTTAACGCGTAGGCGAGGGTCAGGATATAGTGCGCTTGACGCAAATTTCGTCGCAGACCGCACATGCGCATTTATTTATTTTTTTAGCAGTAATTAGTTTATACACAAGGTGGAAAGGTATTTGACTAAAAACTGCATTTAGAACACATAGAAATAAACACTAGATGTCGCCTTGGCTACGGCAGTTCATTGGAACGAATGCGTCAATAGAGCCGCGATATTGAAACAGGGGAGCCCCTCATCAGCATCAATGTAGGAAAATGTCTAACGGAAATAAAATCACCATAAATCGTCATGAATGCGATTTTCTAGTTGTTTTGGTTCGTTCCAATGGACATGTATTTATTATAGAGCCCAGAGAAATTTAAAAAATGTACAAAATTTTACAAACTTGTGAAATGTAACCCCTTGCTGTCTGGTTTTTAGATTTCGTTCATGTGAACATCCATACGCAGCACAAAAGTCCGGCATCAGCCATGAATTCAGCGTTACCTAGCTACTTCCTATGACAAGACCCCTGTTCCAAGATGGCGGCGGTTTTGACGCATCCTTAGAACCCCAAGGCGACATCTAGTGTTTATATCTATGAACAGAACAGACCGGATCGCATGCACGCCACAGCGACAATGGAAGCCAACATAGACGAGAGATTGTGCGGAGAGGTTAGAAAGTAGGCCTACCCTATTTGAACAACTATAGCATGAAAGAATACAAAGATATTTTCATGGGTTGTAACTCGTGGCGAGAGATTGCTCTGCATGTGTTGAATGCCTGTGTAAGTGTACTTTGCAAGACTGTGTGTTCGCGTAAAAAAAAGTCAGCGTGCTCCTTATCAACCTTTCTCGGTCGTTGTGACAACTAACCAATGTCCCACTATACAGGCGTCAAATAAGCCGGAGCAACTTTTCTTTATTTATGGATATGACGAGACATGCACGGGTGAGTGACGTGTGTACGCAATTTCCTGCAAAACCATCCTGTCAGGTCTAAAATACAAACGCTTATAACAGGCTTGCCATAGTGATTCAGGGTAAGACTAAACACGTTTTAGAGGAAGGATTAATGATGTATTGACTCATTAAATTTGGTTAATTTTAAACTAAAAATTGTTGGTGTATCTTTAGAAAAATGCCAAAAGCTATGACATAATTCATTGATGTATGATTTAGACAACCCCAAAAAGAAACAGGCCTTCAGGGCTCCTTTAATAAGTGCATGATCCTGAATGGATACTATCTAATCCGTTTAGAGCTATCTGGGTGTCTCTCTGAAATGAAGTGATCTCCTACTGCTGCAGTAGAGAGATATCCAGGCATAAAAGATGGTTATCCTGGTTTATGACTGGCATCTTCCTTTGGTGGGCCTTTGGAGACCACTTCTATAAATAACACACATACAAATTATGATATAAATAACAAAACAAGCACTAAATAAATAATTGTATAAATTAATGTATTTCTACATCAACCCTTTCATGCATGAATTATGATAACCTCAGTCAGGATTTTTCTTCCTATGTGTTTTTATTGCTTCGAGTCCTAGGCATGAAAAACAAGATTTGACTTTTTTAAAATGTATATTATATAACTTTTTTAAAAGAGATTTTCAGATGTTCACTTGAGTGGACAACATGCGTTTATGGTTCAAACTGAAGAGATACTGTCTTAAACATAATACAATAATAACACAGCAATATTGTGTGTATTTAACAAACCAATCAATAAAATTGTATAAAATCATGTGAAAACTATAAAATATATACCAAAAATACAAATGCAAAATATTGCAAAGGCAATTGAACTTCATACAAGTGGAACTTCGTATCTTTGATATCAGAACATGAGGATATGGTTCCCTCAGAAATCTCTACATCCTGTCAAGGTACAACTGTGGAAACCACTCAGATGCTCCCTCCAGTGTACCAGAGTATGTCAATTTACCCTTATTAGCTGATAATTGTGATAGTGTTCAAGATGGACACATTTCTAACATTTTCCCACTATTTTAACATTTAAACACTATTTTCCCCTCCTCTGAGAAAACCTAGCGATCAGGTGTTTTCAATCTCATCTGAAATGAGCAGTGTTGGGGGTAACGCATTACAAGTAACATGCATAACGCAATCAGATTACTTTTTTGATGTTACGAGTTAAGTAATGCATTACAAGTAACGTGCATTATGTAATCAGATTTGTTTAATGTTACGAGTAAAGTAATGTGTTACAAGTAACATGTATTATGTAATCAGATTAGTTTTTGATCTCACAAGTAAAGTAATTCATTACAAGTAATGTGCATTATGTAATCAAATTACTTTTTGATATTACGAGTAAAGAAACGCATTACAAGTAACGTGCATTATGAAATCAGATTACTTTTTGATCTAACAAGTAATGCATTACAAGAAACTTGCATTACTTAAACATATTACTTTTTGATCTAACAAGTAATACATAACAAGTAACGTGCATTAAGTAATCAGATTACTTTTTTGATGAAATTAGTAAAGTAATGCATTACATGTCACATATATTATGTAATCAAATTACGTTTTGATGTCAATGAAAATTACATTCTAATAATACAAATTTGTTTGTAAATTTATTTTTAGTTACATTTATTTACAGTCCAAAAAAAGTTACTGCAGATAAAGTATTTTCAAAAAAAAATTCAGTATAAGTATGAATTGTAGCTGAAATAGAGCCATTGATGCATGAGGTCCACTATAGTGAACAGATGATTAATCAGAATTTAAAATCAAAACTTGGAAAATTTAACTGTGAAATTTAACTCATTAGATATTGCTTGATGCTACAATCTTTTTTTTACCTGCAAGAGTTTCCTAGGATAGAAGGAATGGGTGGATATTCCGGAGCAACTTGGCATTTCTGACTGACTGGCTTGCAACCTGATGGCAATGTATAGGATGATGCACCAGAATCCACTGTAGAGATTGATGTGCAATTATGGCATCAAAACCCGTGGAAATTCAAGAATGTACTGATGTTCCACTGTAGTGACCTCTATACATTAAAGGGTTAATAAAATCTGAAAAAAAAAAAGAAATTTAGTATCACTTAAATCTATAAAATGCATCAACCTTGCAGACAGAAACTTTTACAAACCTTCTTTAATTTCGTTATTTCTTGCTAAGTCAAGTCAATTCAATTCATCCTTAATGAGAATCTCACACATTTGCAACTTTATCTGCTGAATAAAACTTATTTTAACAAGACCACGGTCAGAATGGAGATGCAGCGAAAATAAAAGGCAATAAAAATGCAGAAAATGTTTAGCTGTGTGTTTTCATTTCTCTCTCTCTCTCTCTCTCTCTCTCTCTCTCTCTCTCTCTCTCTCTCTCTCTCTCTCTCTCTCTCTCTCTCTCTCTCTATATATATATATATCCCCCAATTATGAGCAGAAACTGCAAACTATTGATGTCTAAACTAAAATGAAGCATTTTGAAAATAAGATTGTCTTTTCTATAAAAAGCATATGCAATACATCTTCCCACCAGCTGAGCAGTTAATTGCCACCAAACGGTTCTTCCAGTGTTCTTGTTTGTAAAGGAAATGCAAAAACTTCCATTCCTGTGTTGGTCATTCAATACAGATCGGCCAAGTCAAATCCAAAGTAATGTCATCTGAGGACATTTATGAATAGATGTGGTAATGAAAGAGGTCAGCTTTGTTCATCCAACAG